>NC_079489.1:28338941-28963941 GCF_020520425.1 Spinacia oleracea
ATGCAGGCCAACCAACTTCATTTATCTTGAGAAATACTCCATACAAATGGTAAACAGGAGAGGAGAGAGGGGGTCCCCTTGTCTCAGCCCTCTTTTAGGGTGGATGAGAGGGGAGGGAACACCATTAATCATCAAAGAGTATTGAGTGGTTGAGAGACAGGTCATGATCAAGGAGATAAAATGAGAAGGGAAACCCAATTCAGTCATTGCTTCCTCAATGAATGCCCATTCAACAGTATCATAGGCCTTCTTTAAATCCAGTTTCATCATACAACATGGTTGAGTGTTCCCTCTGCCATAGTGTTTGATAATGTCTTGGAAAATCAAGACATTGTGTAAGATTGACCTCCCTGAGACAAAAGCACCTTGAGTGTGAGTGATAATATCAGGAAGAACATCACTCAATTTGCTACATAGCAGCTTGGAGATGCATTTGTAAATGACAGAGCAACATGCAATTGGCCTGAAATCACCCACAGATGCAGGCACAGTGACTTTTGGAACAAGGGTGATAGAAGTTACATTAACTTCTTTGAGAATCTTGCCAGTTCTGAAGAAGTCAATGATGGCTGCACAAAACTCAGATCCCACAATAGACCAAGTGGCTTTGAAAAATTGACTGCTAAACCCATCCAAACATGGAGCCTTGTTGTTTGGGATAGAATTCAGAACCTTCTTAATGTCAGATTCAGTGAAAGAACAAATAAGCAGCTGCCTGTGAGTGTCAGTCAGCTTATCCCCTTGATCAAGAATGATTGGTTTCACCTTGCTCCTATTAGTCATGGCAGTTTCAAAGAGTGATTTATAGAAATCAGTGAATGCAGTTTGCACCTCATCAGGAGTTTTAACCCAAATCCCCTCACTAGTTTGAATGGAGTGGATTTGGTTAGCTTTTCTTCTTTGTCTGATGCTCTGATGGAATAATCTGCTGTTTTCATCACCCAGTTCCAACCATTGAACTTTGGCTGTCTGATGAAGAAAAGACAAGTAGCATTCATGAGCCACTTGGTAAGCCTGGTTTGCCTTTTTTTTTTCCAGCAGTGGCTAAAGAAGCATCACCAGGGTACCTGTGTAACTCTTGCTGAATGTGAAGTAATTCAGCATGCAATTTCAAACTTTCAGCTTCAATAGAGTTGAAACCAGTCTTGTTAAGTTGCCTGAGCTCCTGCTTAATTCTTTTAAGTTTCTGGACCATTCTAAACATGTGACAACCAGCTATATCAGTCTTCCAATTCCCCTCAACCAGTGGCAAAAATTGTGGAGACTTAATCCACATATTATAGAACCTAAAGGGTCTTTTCTGAGCTTGTTGGTGATAGCTCTGCAGGATCATTGGGCAATGATCAAAGCTTCCTTTGAAGGAAATAATGCCCTTGGTCCAAGTATGCATTCTATGTTAAGTCTAATAAATGCGGTTCAGTATTAATTAACAAGTTAATAATTCAGTGAGATCAAGTGAATTGAATGCCTAGCTAGAGGCCGCTTCAGTTCAAGTGGAATTAATGATATTAATCCACAGCTTACTCTTGACTGAACCCGTAGGGTCACACAAATAGTACGTAAACGGATCAAGTATTTAATGTCATTAAATACTCTATCTATGGATATTCAGAATCGACGGATCTTGGTTTCAGTGGGAGCTGAGATCGTCACAAGCAAGAAATGAATACTCCGGAAACGATGATATTGCCGGAAACGGAAATATGGATCGTATCGGAAATATAAATATTATCCAAGTCATAGATGTTGCCGGAAACGGAAACATGGTACGTATCGGAAAATATTATCGGAAATGGAAATATTGCCGGAATCGGAAATATTGTCGGAAACGGAAATATTGTCAGAATCGGAAATATTATCGGAATCGGAAAATAATTCCGGAAACGAAAATATTAAATATTTGTTCGAAACGGAAATTAATTCCGGAATCGGAAATATTAAATACTGTTTGTATCGGAAATGAATTCCGGAACCGGGAATTTAATCGGAAGCGTATCGTACGAATAAGCATCGGACGAGGCCTGCCGGACGAGGGCCCAGTACGAAGCCAGGCCATCGCCCAGCAAAGCCAAGCGCGCCACACGAACAACCAAGGACACGCCAGGCCTAGCGCAAGGCCAGGCCCAGCAGGCCATGGCAACGCGCGCAGCGCGCGCAGCAATGGGCTGCGAGTGGTGCTGCTGCTCGCGTGGGCTTGCGGCTCGCGTGGGCCGAGCGGCCGTGTGGGCTGTGCGCGGGCATGGCCTGCACGCTCGTGGGTCATGCTCGTGTAGAGTTTGTGTTCACATACGAAACCTAAATTGTATAGGATTTGTTTGATGATTAAATTCCTAAACCTAAAAGGATAAAATTAATTAGTTAGAGTCCTACTAGGATTCTAGTTTAACTAATTAGTATCCTAATAGGATTTCAGTTCCTTTTCCATACCTCTATAAATAAGGGCCTAGGGTCATTATTTGCAGGTACGATTGAAGTATTCATAGGGTAAGTTTTTGAAATATAAATCAGCCATACACTTGCAATAAGAGCCGAAAATCCTAAGCACCTTAAGGGCGATTCTAGTTGGTCTAACTTGAGGCGGATCCGGACGTACTGTGGACTATCTACGGAGGGACGACATTTGGAGTCCTAAAGACTTGTTCTTGTTCGGTTCGGGCGCAGCTAGGGAAGGCACGCTACAACATGTATGCATCTATTCTATGCTAAATGATTATGTGTAAATAATATGCTTTCCTGGCTTTATGGTTTTTCCGCATGATTTATGAATTGTCATATGTATCATAACCTAACAGTGGTATCACGAGCCTCTTATTATTTTCATAATCTAAATTGCATGAACATGGTTAAATATTACAAATTTGCAAGAATTAAAAGGGGTGATTAATTTTCGTAATTGTTAATTAATTGCAAATTGCGTTTATTTAATTATACGTACGCAGTTTTTCGGCAGTTTCTTCGTTACTCATCCAAATCGAGTGATTTTTGTGTCAATTCCGCATGTAAAAGGCATTCTAAAATTTTGACAAAAATAGTAATTTTCGGCCGAACCCAGAATTCTCAAATTCGAAGCCTAACTATGACTTTTCGGAGGTTTTAGTTTTTCGAATGCAAAATTTCGTAAATTTAAGATGGTAAATTAAATATTTGCGATTCTTGTTGATAAATCTTGAATTTTTGATTGACCTACTGTATATGTTTAACAAGTTTGAATGCCTAGCCTTGTTAATTATGCAATCTAATTTGTAATTATGATTAATTTGTTGAAAATTGGAATAATTTAGAATTAATTTGATTTTCATAATTAGTTATAATTTAATTAGATACTTATGATTAAAAACCACCATAAAAATTGTAAATTTATGTTAGATTTTAAATTTTTATGACCTAGACTTGAATCCATGTTAATCGGAAATCAATTAAATAATAAATTTTCGATTTTTCGCCCTAAAATTATGAAATTAATATTATTTATTAATTTGTCATTAATTTTGAAAATAAATTCTAAATTTTTTATGCGATTCGCTCATATAACTTGCACGCACAAAGCAATGGACGCTACGTGTAACCTTTAAGGGGTGTTGTATAGTGCGGGCATGCGACGACGAGCAAGGGAGCTCGTCGCCCATGCGGTACGAATGCAGCGAGCAAGGGCATGGTGCACGAGCACAAGGCAGCAGCCATGCCTTGTGTCGTGGGCTGTGTGCGATGGGCGCATGGGCAAGGGCGAGAGCAAGGCACGAGCAGTCACGTGTGGGCAGCAAGCGAGCTGCGCCACAGCGCGCACTGCCTCGTGCAAGCGTGCGACGAGCGCTGCGCCCAGCGATGGTGAGCAGCGTGCGCGTGCGACGAGCGCTGCGCCCAGCGATGGTGAGCAGCGTGCTTGTTGCGACGAGCGCTGGCGCGCGCCTTGCGTTGGGGAGCAGCAGCGATGCGACACAGCGCATGGGCTGCGCGCACATGGCCAGCGATGGCTGTGTGCGTGTGGCCCATGGGCGTGCGTTGCGTGGGGTTGTTGCGTTGCGATTAGATCGTTTTGAAATTTTAATTTGAAATTTTCAGTTTACGTAATTTTAATTAATTTTAAAATTAATAATTTAAATTAATTTCTTGGATTTTAATTTTGAATATTGTAATTATAATAAATTTTATTTATTCTAATTATTTTACTAAAATTAAAATCATGAATTAATTTAAATGCAACTGAAATTAAATTAAATTTATGGATTCAATTATAAATTTATATGAGCTTTAAATTTTAATTAAATTTGTATGTTTCCGGTTAGACTAGAAATACATTTTTATGTTTAAAATTAGTAAAGCATATGAATTTATTGGTTTAAGTGGGAGCCCTTTTAGTCATATACTCTTGATTAGGTCTACAAATCCTTAAGGTTAAAACAACTTGATTATAATTAATAAGGACTGAATAATTTGTAGATTATTGGTGCCCTTGATTAATTGCTGCAAATGTTTATGTGATGCATAATGTGTTTTACTAACCAGCTATGTGGGCCATTCATGATAATGAATGGGTGAATGGTATATATTGTATATGTACTGTTTTGCAGGTTATGAAGTGACTAGTATGGCCCAAATAGGATAGAAAATATGGTCTGCGTACCATTAATTTGAATGTAATTGGTCTAAAGTACCAAAGTTGTTTTTCAAATTCAAATATGGTCTGCGTACCATCAAATAGTTGTAATTAGTTTTAATTATAGCTTATCCTATTTGAAGAAAATGGTGCCTCCCACGGAGATTTTCAAGACGGACTTTGAAGTTGAAGCTTCAAGATGAAGTCGGGCCATACTAGATCACATTTATCTTATGCATGTTTTAAGTTATTTATTGCTTTTAAATATGTCTTAAAATGCATGAGATCAAAGCTTGATTATGTTGCATGATTAAGGATTTTAGTTCACTTAAAATCTAACCAACATAGTAAAAAATTGAGTTAAAAGGTGCCATGCCAAAATATACACTTGCTTGGATATCCTTTACATCAATCTAGTAATAGTTTTCGCTCAGCGAGGTGTTACTTATTGGTCCTAAAGGGGCAAGGTACACAAATAATTGTGAGTACATGTTAGTTTTGGTGAAACTCAACGATATAAGTAAGGAGTCCTTTTATGTCGTGGCAAAATCGATAGGTTTACCTAATAAGTTCTTAGACGTACCTATCAACCAAGAACAGTTTCTAGACTATTAGCAAAAGGTTTTTGCTTACCTAAAATGTTTTAGGATTGAGTCGACAAACTGTGCTTAATTCTTCAATGGTTTTAGGATCTTGGAATCATTTTATTCACACCTGCCGGAACAATAAAATCGAATAAAATGCTAATAACTTGTTTGAATTGCATGATTGCTTTAATTTCAAGTTATTGTTCATGATAAATGTTTAGACTTTGCATGCTTCAATGTATGTTTAATTATTGTTTATAATTAAATATCTTGCACTGCAGTAAATCCTTTTAGAAAGGTAACAGTAAATTTCCTCGATTGGTAGTGAATCCAAGAACGATTCACGGAAATGAGAGAAAATGAGCGATTTTAAATGTACGTTTCTTTTAGCGACTTTTATGGTTGTTTTCGAATATCAAAATCGAATGGCAAACCAATTGGTGCTTGTGAATTCAAAATACACTGTAGTTTTGAGATCATAAAGCATTGAGCTTAAATGCTCAGCTTTACCAATGGTTAACAACCTAATATCTTTGTCCATTTAATTCTCGAATGAGTCTAGTCCCTAGACATTCGAATAGATCGATGCTTAGAGAACTTTAGAAGCTTCTGGTAAGATCATCTAGTTGAAACAAAATATTCAACATAAATTAAATGATAAGAACCTTGTTGGAGTACGTGACATTGGACATGTCTAACAAAGTATAAAAGTCAATACTAAAGAATTCAATTCTTAAGACTATAAGAAAGGGTACAAGAAATAGGAAAACAAAGGAACAAATGAAAGGAATTTACGATTCCGTTTCGACCTATAAGTTTATGTTTAAAAGAGAAGTGACCTAGCAATCAAACTTCCTTGGTATCATATACCGCTTGAGGTTCTTACTTCGGTAATAACTCAAACAATGGAAGCTAGGCTACACTAATGACCTACAAGTGGGAAATGAAGCATGGCAGTGCTGCATTAGTTGTAGGGTCATCTAGTTTGTTTTAAGTCCTTTCAAAGGCTGGAACTCAATGGCTATTTTGTTCCATAATCAACATACCTAAATTTCTGTTTTCAAACACAGAAAGACTCACATTCAAGAAAAACAAAAACAATGTTTTTTTGTTTATTTGAATGAAATGGTCAATTACAGGTTGAGTCAATATGCTTGATTAAAACAAACAACTCTTTAAATAACTTTACTAGGTTCAAATCAACCCCTTGATTTGAGTTCCACTAATCTTTGGCATTGTTGCTTAGACCATATCAACAAGTTAAACTTCAAAAGCTCTATTTTGATGGACTTTTGAAAGTTCATTTATTTCTAGATCAATTTAAGACGACTAGTCTTACTTGTTGAAAGTAACAAAAGATATGAACTATTGTTAGAACGCCTAGACAATAGAGTTCAAAGCTAAAGAAAGATTTTATGACTTTATTATGGATTTGAGTGAATATAGGTTTATTTACTCAAATGTGATATAAGTTGAATCTGTTTGGCTAGTTCAAAGATTCAGAAGTATGAAATCCACTTGGTAAGAAATCATAAAGATCTAGGTTAGATCATGTTGATGATTACTTGAGACCAAATATGATCATCAATGATTGTGTGTTGTAATTTCACAATCTAGGTCCATAAGATATGGCATATCTTAGTTAGAATAATCAAAGTCAATTAGTACTTGACTCGATTAATGATGAATCATAAAGACTTTTCCTATAATTTCTAAAACAAAATGCTCAACTACCACCAAACTAAACCAAATTCGTCAAAGCTATTGAAAAGTAATTTCAGAATAACTTTTCATAAAATATATCTAGAGAGTTGCAAAACTCAGTGGGAGCTTAGTGTTTGTCATTCGACAAACTAAGGCCCAAGTATAGATATATGTTTCATTGTGATTTATTCAAATGAGACACAAGGGTATTGTTTCTACCACGAATTTTTGAGAACATAATGTTTGTTTGCTCGAAATAATGTCCTTTTGGAGATTCGTTTCCAAAATGACAAGTGGGAGAAAATAGACCTCGAAAGTTTTCGAGACGAACAACAAACATAAACGGACATTCCGGAGGCTTTTTGAAGTTCTTTAGAAAATTCGAACACGTATTCTTTAAGGACTTTAGAAGTGGCTTTTAAAGAATAGACATCTCTTAGAAGACTTTACAAATGCTTCAAGGAGAACAGAATATTCAAAGGACTTTCAAGTGGCTATTGATATTCTATTGTTTGATGTTCCATACCCAAGTAGGCATAGAGTTCAAGTCACTGAAACTATGCAATTCTTCTATTAGATAGTGAAGAAACCTACAACTTGCAGTCAAACTATTATCATGTAGATTAATGAGTTTGTGACCTGTAAGAAAGCTATGACGAAACCCAGATTCCCTAAAATGGTTAGAGGCCATATATAGACTCAAATGTTTTAAATGGTTAGAGGCCATAAAACATGCTAAATGTTTTGATGACAAAATTGAATTTTGTTGATTTGCAAGAATTAGTTAACACCTATTTGCAAATTGGTTTTAAGGATAAAAACTATCAAACATGGAATTGTGTTCACACACAAAGCTAGATTAGTTGCTAAAAGTTACAAGCAAATTCACGGCGTGGATTGTGTTGAAACCTCATGCTTAATCGTAATGCTTAAGTCTATAATTCAAGCAATAATTGCATATTGGTACATATGGCAATTGGATGACAAAACGTATTCCTCAATCAAATGTTGGAAGAAAACTATGTACATGGCATGTCATAGGATTTGTGGATCCAAATAAATGCTTGAAAAGGAATTCTAACTTATGAAATCTAAGTACAGATTTAAGCAAGCAATTGGGAATTGGAACTGTATTTTAGTGAAGCTAATAAGCATTTTAGTTTCATAAAATGTACATGATTCTTATAGATATATAAGAAGTTTAGTGGGAGTACGTAAAACTTAATTGGTCCTATGTGTATCACACATATCTCTCTATTGTGAAATAACATTCAAATGCTAATGACTTAGGTTTGAAATTATTCATCAATGATGGACCAAGGCGAAACTTAGTACATACTGGGTATTAAGATCTATTTACAAAGATCTTATGATATTGTTTTGGATTAAGTAATGGCATTTACTAAATGAAACACGAAAGACTCCATTGGAGATATTCGACCCATATGAATAAATCTAAGTAAAGGATATTTGAACTATGTATAAGCATTTACTAAGTTAAACATCAAAGAGTCTAAATGAGATTCTTAACCTATATTGTATGTCAAAGAATTTAGCTGGAATTAGTATCTACTGAAACTATATGAGCTAAAAGCTACATGAATAAAATTCAATTGGGAATTATTCTGCAAAAGAATTTATCATGTATGATATAATATGAGGATCGCCAAAAACGTATCGTATGACTTTAGGCATGACGAACATATACCAATCTCTATTGATCTAAGTGAAGATCAACTAGATTGAGATCAAGAATACTTATGGTACTTGAAAAGGTACATAGGAAAAGTTCTTGATTCAAGGAAATAAAGATATGCTAAATATTGATGCTACACGCATAAACACTGGCAAAGGATCAAGCAAGACCCTTTGGAGTTAACCATTGATAAGGACGAGCTATAGAGCATCGTGTTTTGAAATGGCAACATGGATTGGAGACCATGAGTTGTTGCGTGGGAAATTAAATATTAATTTCTATGTTCTGAGACACAGCTGGAAAGTCTTCCACATATCTGTGAACTGCTTGGATAAGTAAATCTAAATAAAGCATCACTAGCAACCTATACAGTTGAAGTAAAAGTACTTATTGCCTGAGAAGCAATAAAACAGGGTTGTTTATGTTAAGGAGTTCTTCACTGAACTTGGGTAGATCACATGTCTGCTGGCTTGATGGTTCTTCATTGCGAAATGTGTAGAACCACTATCAAAGCAAGAGAGACTAGATCACACAATAAACAAACTCAAAAGATCTTATCATCATATCTCGAAGAACATTCGGTGAAAAGGATATTAAGATTGGCAAAGCATGATAACTAAACCTATGCAACAAGTGAGAAGCAACACTCACGTTGTAGCACTGGAAATCAAGCATAACTTTGAATTCCATGAATTGTCTTAAAGATGGGTTTGAGGCCCATGGTTGTAAAACATTGGGGTTGAACATTTATCATATATGAAATGAATTTTCATATTCCATTTAATCTTGGTTTAGTATTAAATGATGAGTCCCTTCAATTTGACGATATATTCAAGATAGACTGTCAGGACCAGTCCTGTGACTAAGAAATGTCTATCAAGTGAACTTGAATGTCAAAGGTTGAAAATGGTCCCTGGTCGGAGTTTTCTATAAAATTGGACGTATGGAAAACGTTAGACGACTAGAATGCAAGATGACTAGTAGTTCTGTTTCTTGAACTATGTGGACATGGCAATGTCGTAACCATTTGCATAGATACTTACTTTGGGAAGACTAGTATCGGACAGACCTATGAAACTTTACTGTAAGAGATGAAAATCTGTCATAAGTAAATTTCATTAAAATTATTAGACACTAAATCCTCAATACCTGAATGATTTGAGATTACTTGTTTGAGAACTGGTTGCTTTGACGTTGACCAACCGTCGCACCGTAAAAGGAGGCTATAAAGGCAACGCTCAGGTAATCACCTATCAAACGAAGTCTAATCTCAAGATCGCAAGATTGGGATTGTCCTCCCATAAATCGGGATGAGATGCTTAAAAGTTGTACAAGCCACTCGGAGAGCTAGAAACTGTGAAATGCATGGCCGTGCTCGGATGAATCATAGGCTATGATTATCTGTTTATTTGATCAGTTGAACTCTGAAACCGAGAAACACCTCTGGACATAATAAGGATGACAACTCTTACCTTATGTTCAAGAGCAAGCATCGAGCGACAAAGGAATTAGGAAATGCACACTTGTCCCTAAGGACAAGTGGGAGACTGAAGGAAATAATGCCCTTGGTCCAAGTATGCATTCTATGTTAAGTCTAATAAATGCGGTTCAGTATTAATTAACAAGTTAATAATTTAGTGAGATCAAGTGAACTGAATGCCTAGCTAGAGGCCGCTTCAGTTCAAGTGGAATTAATGATATTAATCCACAGCTTACTCTTGACTGAACCCGTAGGGTCACACAAATAGTACGTAAACGGATCAAGTATTTAATGGCATTAAATACTCTATCTATGGATATTCGGAATCGACGGATCTTGGTTTCAGTCGGAGCTGAGATCGTCACAAGCAAGAAATGAATACTCCGGAAACGATGATATTGCCGGAAACGGAAATATGGATCGTATCGGAAATATAAATATTATCCAAGTCGTACATGTTTCCGGAAACGGAAACATGGTACGTATCGGAAAATATTATCGGAAATGGAAATATTGCCGGAATCGGAAATATTGCCGGAAACGGAAATATTGTTAGAATCGGAAATATTATCGGAATCGGAAAATAATTCCGGAAACGAAAATATTAAATATTTGTTCGAAACGGAAATTAATTCCGGAATCGGAAATATTAAATATTATTCGTATCGGAAATGAATTCCGGAACCGCGAATTTAATCGGAAGCGTATCGTACGAATAAGCATCGGACGAGGCCTGCCGGACGAGGGCCCAGCACGAAGCCAGGCCATCGCCCAGCAAAGCCAAGCGCGCCACACGAACAGCCAAGGACACGCCAGGCCCAGCGCAAGGCCAGGCCCAACAGGCCATGGCAACGCGCGCAGCGCGCGCAGCAATGGGCTGCGAGTGGTGCTGCTGCTCGCGTGGGCTTGCGGCTCGCGTGGGCCGAGCGGCCGTGTGGGCTGTGCGCGGGCATGGCCTGCACGCTCGTGGGTCATGCTCGTGTAGAGTTTGTGTTCACATACGAAACCTAAATTGTATAGGATTTGTTTGATGATTAAATTCCTAAACCTAAAAGGATAAAATTAATTAGTTAGAGTCCTACTAGGATTCTAGTTTAACTAATTAGTATCCTAATAGGATTCTAGTTCCTTTTCCATACCTCTATAAATAAGGGCCTAGGGTCATTATTTGCAGGTACGATTGAAGTATTCAAAGGGTAAGTTTTTGAAATATAAATCAGCCATACACTTGCAATAAGAGCCGAAAATCCTAAGCACCTTAAGGGCGATTCTAGTTGGTCACTAATACAAAAAAGGGCATAGAGTACTGTTGAAATACACTTTATAGGACGCCTTAGAGGCGTTCTCCAACTTAACGCGCTATAAAGTTTATAAAACGGGTTAAAGAAGTGTTTTATATAGCTAGTCATAAAGTACAGTGATAAGAGATAAGCGTCCTCTATTCCCTTCCTAAAATCAGAAAATAAAGAAGAAATATAGAACGGTTAACGTACATAGCCGTCTCTTATACTCTATAATAATGCGCGCCTTCCGTACATAACCGTCCTCTATTTTTCCTGTTAAATATTGAGATACATAACACCTTGCGTGCGTATTATATACTTCCTGTTTAATATAAAAATAGAAAGTAGTTTCCTTACACAACCGTTCTATATTCTACCCTTTTTTTTTATATTATAGTTGCACACGCGTCCCTAAAATAGGATATTACGATTCTAGGTCCTATATGTAAACCAAATCTTAATAGATAAAATAGAAATGATATCCACGAGATCTTTCTGAAAATAATTTCATTCAATAATAAAATAATATTGTTCATTCAATAACAAGATCCTATTATTCATTGACAAAATATAAATGATCTACACAAGTACGGCAAAAACAAAATCCAATATCAATAAAAAAAATAAAAAAATTGTAGCGGAAGAGCTTTGGTAGAATGGTAGCAGCAACAACGTATTGGGGATTGTATAGCAGCAGCAACTGGGGATGGTGTAGCAGCAACAATAGCAGCTTCTGAAGCAAGAACAACTTCTGCAGCAACATCAACTTCTACAGCAACAGTAGGGACAATATCGGTGCAATTGTCTACTGGTGGTAGACTAGCTTGGCAGTTCGTCTGCAGGACTGAACTGAGGTAATTAACCATCTCCTTGAGCTAGCTTAAGTCACACTAGATCATCGTCAAAAAGGATATCAAATATACTAATTAGTAATTACTAAACCTAACATAAGATAGAAAATGCACCTTAAGATGAATGGAGTTTTCAATTTTGATGGGACTGTATCACCAAAAAGGCTGGCCTCATCTGCCATCCTATACAAGACTCTTCGCACAATCTCACCCAAGTACATTCCTGATATCATTTTCTCAAATATCTGTCACAATATGTGGATATTGTTTAGAGTTTGTAAGATAAAAGGAATACGCAGATTTGAGGGTCACGAGAGAAATAAAGAGGACAGAAAAAGAAGAGGATAAATTTGGAACGTTGAGGGGGAAACAAAGAATCAAGGATAGCAGAAAAGACTCACCATCTCCCCTGATTTGGGAAAAGGACCATGCCAATATGCCACTTGTGAATTTCACTAGCACGTTCGACATAAGCTGCTTTTATTCCAGTACCCAATATAACAGCAGCAATTACATCTTTATGGTACCTACCTCTAGCTAGGGTTCCAACTGTATCGTTGACCTGAACCATTATAGAAGGTAAAAAGATATCAAATATACTGTAAGTTAAAAACATCTACTTATAGAGGAGAAAGTAAAAACTAAAAGAGAAAGGACCATCACAATTTTGTTCAAGCAAAGAACTCTTTACAAAAAGAACAAGACTACAATGATTGATTGCTAGGATATAATCTAATCACCAGAAAGAACATAGCAAGTACTCGTATTAGTCCACTACAGGCAACCATGCCTCCAAAGACATCTCAAAGCACAACTTGAATAAGTACAATAATCATAACATGAATTTACCATAACTTATCTGTTATTTGTAAATGTTAACCTGAACCCAAATAATTCACAATAATAGAAAATTTAAGGCAACTAACCATTGGAGAAGCGCAAAAAACAAAGGAGGTCGTGATTTACCAATGCGAGTTTTGTTTTATCAGCAGAAAATATCACTTGCTGTAAATTTAAGAAAGAAAAATCAGATTGAAATTTTGGGCACACGATCATATTCAGGCATGAGAGCGCCCACTAAGGCATGGCCGGCCTCTACACAAAAAGGAAAGCTTAAAACAGTTACAACCTATAGGTTAGCACTATCAGGCGAGAAGTTTACTAGGCTTGATCATTTTATCTTAACCCACCATGATATGCTACTAAATGCTTCGTCTCCTCGGAAACATCTGCGTTTTTCTTCTCTGGACCAGCAATGTTCTCTCCGAGCACATTATTCTCATCACTGTAAATAGAAAGAATGCAAATTACAATGATCCTAGCACATTGCAGTATTAGAACCTGGGAGCAACCAACATTGTAATTTGTAAACATCATATTAACCTCAACAAGACAACCACCTTTATAACAGACCACCTCAACTCAAGGCAAGGGCAGAAAAAGGGTTATGAGGATTGGATACGTGCATTCCCTTTCATCAACCAAACTGGTTACTTTCCCCCCTAACACATTTTGTATAATAACCAGGTGTCTTAATTGAAACAGATGAAAACAACTAGGTGCCTTAATTGAAACAGATGAAAACAAAAGACAAAGAAATCCCACCTTTAGGTTTACAGAACTAATTTGACAGGAGTTTGTAAAATGAAAAATGCAGATTCAAAATCCCTTGTGAACCTCAAGGCTACAGTTTCATCTATAAGCATAGTTATGGGAAAATGACAAGCTTTCATCATCATCATCATCTACACAAACTAATTTTCGTAATATGTTGCTAGAATTACACAAATTTCTTCGTTAATGCCTAAAACTTCAGATAAACAAATCATCTGATCTAATATAAAATTTATTCTTAAAAAGTATTTCCCCCTCCTCCTCTTTCTTTCTTTAACTGGGAATTTCAATATAACTCGACTTAAATCATATAAACTTAAAACTAAATCAGTTTAAAGGACTTAGTTTATCAGATTCATTCGGTAAAAAATCATGAATTGTTCGGCTTAATTATTAATCAAGCATCAATGATTCGATCTAAAACTTGAATGAAAGTTTCTTCCACATATAAAATTCCATACTTTGACATTGTAATTTGATAATTAACAATATTCATAATCCCTAGGGTTATTAGTTGAAGGATAAATATGCAGAACAAAATTAAGGATACCAACCTTGAAATTTAGAGTGGTGGGGAGTCGATCGGCGTTCACCGGATGTTGAAAAGGAGCGGCGGCGGTATTGCAGTACGACAGTACAACGGCACAGCGAGGGAGAACGGGTAGTGGTGCGCGGTTTTGGGATTTGGTTTTGCGGGAGATGGATTTTGGGGTTTATATTCTGTGAAACACTAGTAATACGAGTAGTTGAGTTTTACTGATTAGAGTTTCATTTGTATTTGGTTTTGGGTTAACCCTAAAATTTAAATTTTTGTTCAGTTAATTAGATTTGGTTTTAATTTCATTCTGCCGTCAAGGTTGATAGTACGCATATATCATTACCGCTTTATATGTTATGAGTCGTATATATGTATTTATTTATTTTAATTTTTTTTTATCGTGGTAAAAAATACGAAACTGTTAAGTAAGGCAAGCGCTCTATATTCTTTTTCCACGGAACAGTTATCAGGGAAAGGCGTTCTATATTCTCCTGAGAAACGCCTACCACACTTAAGCGTTCTCTATCCAGTGTCACTTATTCTAACTTTTGTAGTAGTGGGTCTAACTTGAGGCGGATCCGGACGTACTATGGACTATCTACGGAGGGACGACATTTGGAGTCCTAAAGACTTGTTCTTGTTCGGTTCGGGCGCAGCTAGGGAAGGCACGCTACAACATGTATGCATCTATTCTATGCTAAATGATTATGTGTAAATAATATGCTTTCCTGGCTTTATGGTTTTTCCGCATGATTTATGAATTGTCATATGTATCATAACCTAACATCCTTCTGGTAAAAAAGTAGCTTCAGCAGTAGGAAACAAATCATCCCATGCACTATTAGCAAGGACTCTGTCTATCCTGGAGAACACCCTTGCATCTCCTTCCTGTTTGTTTGTCCAAGTGAAGTGCCTACCAACAGTTTTGCAATCATTCAAACAACAATAAGCCATACAATTCCTCATGTCCTGAATGTCAGACAATCTAACAGGTGCACCCACCCTATCCTCAATTGCTATCAAAGCATTGAAATCCCCCATGATCACCCATGGAAGGACCATTTTATCAGCAATCTCCCTTAACTGATTCCAGAGCTCAATTCTTTCTTTCCTCTCATTAAAACCATACACAACGGAGGCACAAAAGGAGGCACCAGAATCTTTATGTATGATACTGCAGTGGATTACTTTACTACACACAACCTTAATGTCCACAACAAAATAGTGAGGATCCCAGGCTACTACAATTCTACCATTTCTGTGGGTGCTAAGGTTAGTAGTGAAGCACCAATTTGGGCAAACATTCAGGTATAAGGCCCCCATGTTAGCAGCCTTCACCCTTGTTTCTAGGAGACTAAACAGTTTAATTTGATGAGTGAGAATCATTCTCCTCACCTCTACTTGTTTGGCTAATCTGTTTAGTCCCCTAACATTCCAGCATAAAACACTATCCATTGGAAATAGGAGGGTTCCCTCCCCTGTCCAATGGCTGAACTTCTACCAGAACTGATTCAGTATCACTCAAATCATCATCAATGATCTCCTCAGAAGGAAGCAACTGAAATTGGTTCCTAGTAACAATTGGTTGTAATTGTTTGCACTTATGTTTGCTGAAACCCAGAGCTTGTGTAAACCCATCAGCATTATCCACCTCTTCTACAGGTGCAGCAACCACTTTTTCCTTAGGAATGGGAACAACACCAGCTTTATGAACCCACACCTTCTTTGTCTTAACATGCTTCTTATTGTGACAATTAGCTTGGGTATGACCATAGCCTTTACAGATGGAGCAAGTGAGTGGAATCCACTCATACTCCACCTGTTGTTTTGTGAGAACCCCTTTTTCATTCAGAAATTGAATGGAAGCAGGAAATTGCTGGTCAATGTCCACCTCAACAAGAACCTTAGCAAACATTATCTTATCTCTGTGTAAGGTAGCTTGGTCCACCTTCACAGCCTCCCCTACCAAACCAACAATCTTAAAGAGACTCTTCTCACCCCAGTATTTGATATCAAGCCTAGGTAGTTTGATCCAAATGGGTAATTTCTTGACTGGTTCTTTTGCAATGTTAACATCAGGGGTCCATGGTCTTATGATTACAGGTTTTGAGTCAAAGAATTGAGTATCCCCCTTAAGCACATTTGAGCAGTTTTCCATGGTTTTGAAACGAACCATGTAAATCCCTTTCCCAACCATGGCTACCTTATCAACTCCCTGTTTCCCCCAAATTCTCCTCACAAATCCCTCCCAAGCATTCTGTGGTGGATTGGCTCCTAAAACATAACATATTACAGCAGAATTCCAATATGCAATTTCATCCTCAATGTCTTCAATATCAATTTGAACAATGTCAGCATCAATATTGGGGGAATTCAAATTATCAGCATGATTATCATCTAAATTGCAAGGAATATGATCATGAATAGTGGATTGAATAGGATGAGATTGAACTAACCCATTCCCGCCAATACTCTGGTTTGATTGAAAATGGGTTCGCGCATCTTTCCCCTGTGCCAATCCATTAATCCAAGCATTAAACGTTGTTCGTACTTGAGATTGTTGTTGTAACTCTCGAAATGACGATTTTGGGGTTAGAATCTGGTCCTCAATCGCAAAATGGTCATCTGGGTCAGTCGGTGTTTCCGGCGTGGCAATGATTTCCACCGCCTCTTTTTCCGGTGAGATAATGTTCTTTGAAGCAGCTCGTGTAATCACCTTACTCGATTGCTTCTTATTGGATTGTCCTTTGCTGTGATTCTGCTGCTTTCGAGGTCTGGCCATTGATGAGTTAAAAAGTGATACCGCAAGTGCACGGTGTCTGTTATTAGCAGATACTTAGCAAATACGGGTCGATCCCACAGGGAGACAAGTTCTATTAGTTTTTGCCCAATTATACGAACTATTTCAATAACGAAAGTTGAGTTTGAGTATTAACTACTAAAGCTAAAGCAATAATAAAAATGAGTAATTTATCAATGAATTAAAGGTCTAGGGCGTCTGTTCGGTTCACCATGCTTGTACCAATCCAATAACACAATTCAATTCGACAACGAATAAACTAGACCGAGTAATTAAAGTACATGCTAATCCTACGGTCGGGTCTTAACACTTTCAAGTCAACAAATGCAGTACGGTCGCTAACATAATCAGAATTGCCGATTGCACTAAGCCTCTAAAAATACGATCTTTCGATTCTAATTCCTATTAGCTAGATAATCAATTCATGAAACTGGCCGATAACATGAATCAACAATTAAAACAAATCAATCGGAATACTCAAGCAATAATCTATAAATTAACAAACTTTATGCATAATAATCATGGTATAAACATGGCTTCCCTTACTTAGCCCTAGAGTACGACTACTCGCTCATAATTGAATTAATAAGCATGATAGAAATAATAAACATGAATTTCATAATCAAAGGAAAAATTAAACTAAGGAACGAAAACAATAATAATAAATTAAAGCAAAAGAAATTATGAAAAATACCTCTATATTGATTAATTGAATGGAATGAACTAGGGCTCAATAATGTGTAGAGAGAGAAATAAAACTGAGCGTTTAAAAGAATTCTCAGGAAATAATAACATGAGGGAAATAAATTAGTTCCCTTGAGTATTTATATGCTCCTATTTTCTAAAATAAAATAAATAAATAAATATGAAAATAAAAAATAAAAGTCGTCGATGATTGGTCGATGGAGCGATGATGTGGCATCCAAACCCGAGCACGAGCCGCGCACACGGGAAGATAGATGGCGAGGCATGGGCAGCGAGGGATCTCGCGCACCATCCCTCGCTGGCATCATGATGAGCGACTAGCAAGAAGGTAGAGCAGCGAGGGAGCTAGCGAGCCATCCCTCGCTGCCCTGCGCGTGTGTGTAGCAAGCTAAGCGACGAATCTATAGGCAGCGAGGGAGCTAGCGAGCCATCCCTCGCTGGCCTAGTGAAGTGCAGCAAGACAAGACGACGAGCAGCGAGGGAGCTAGCGAGCCATCCCTCGCTGGCCTAGTGAGATGCATAGCAGGCCAAGGCGACGAGCAACGAGGCAGCGAGGGAGCTAGCGAGCCATCCCTCGCTGGCCTAGTGAAGCAAGCAACCATGAAGCGATGAGGCACGACGATAGATGTAGCGAGCCAACGATAAATGTAGCGAGCCTACGATAAATGTCTTGCGAGCCAACGAGGGATCTTGCGAGCCAACGAGGGATCTTGCGAGCCAACGATAAATGTAGCGAGCCTACGATAGATGTCTTGCGAGCCAACGAGGGATCTTGCGAGCCAACGAGGGATCTTGCGAGCTATGCACAAGCGATACATCGAGTTAATCATCCCCGGAAAACTCAATTCTCCGATCAAACACTGCGTCTCCGACTCAAACCATCCGGTGATCATTCGTTCCACCTCCAAACACTCCGAAAGCACCCAAATGATTGTAAAATCACCTGAAATATCAAAGAAAACACAAACGGAGCGTAATAGAGTACAATAACGACGACTTATGCAATTATGACTCTAAATGCAACTAAAATGAGACGAATGCCTAGAAATGCAACCTAAATGAGCCTAGAATACCCTATATAAATATGATTCATCAAATTCCCCCAAGATAAACTGTTGCTTGTCCCCAAGCAACACTAGACCGAAAACAGAGAAATGAGACGCACATGACTTTCATTGAACCTGAACGAACCTACTCAACTCTCGGGCAAACAATCAAACAAAGTTATTAAGACAGAAATTTAGCTCGGATACAAATAGAACCACAAAGCATCATGATCCACAATTGAAACAACCAAGCTTAGCCACAAACCGTTCTCAATCAAGCTAGTCTTCGCCGCATACTTTGTAGAATATGAATATATGATGCAACGCGGGGTAAGATGACAATAGCAAGAAACAATTTTCGCTTATTCACAAAACAAACATGCCGATCAAGAGGTCTTTATAGTAAGCTTGTAATGGGGCTAGGTGGAAAGGAAGGGTAGGATATAATTTGGGAAAAAGTGAGAGTAAGGTCCAACTTGGGGAGCAAATGTGAACTATATGCGTCGGCGTGATAATGCCGAAAATCCAACTCCGTCGAACCATGAAACCCAAACAATCAACCAAGTTATATATGACCAAGGGGAAAAACATAATATAATGTCAATGATCTTTGTTAAATCCCCTTTCCTTGCCTTCAAACTATATACAAAAACAAAAAACGTATTTTTGATTTTTCTTTGATTTTTCTTTTTTTTTTTTTTTTTTTTTTTTTTTTTTTTTTTTTTTTTTTTTTTTTTCTTTTTCCTTTTTTTTTTGTTTTTTTGAAAATGAAACTAAAGAATGAAATCGAAAGTATATAGATAAATCTAATTCTAACTGTTACAAGCTTGGGTGCCAACAATAATATACACCATTTCCGAACCACAGATCCAAACATAGCCTCGAACCACGAACTATTGGCTTAGTGTGCCAATCAATCAACATCGACGAAACCATTACGAACACCGAAGCTCCCCCAAGCTAGACTCGGGATAAGTAACCAACGGGGCTAATAGGGCTCAATTTTGTGGAGTTAAAAGAATAAACGGACAAGGCTACAACATGGGTATGAAAGGCAGGAACTGATATTTCTAAATTCGTCTGAAGGCTTCCTAAGAGAATGGCCTCTGTCATACGCGGCATGCGTGAGTTGCAGCTAAACTACTAGTGAATCTCAAGCCAAAATCATACGATAACAAGTCACATCAATCACACAAACACATAGTAAGGTGACCTACAAGATAATTGGCTAGCTATTCTTGATACGAGACCAACATCTTACCGCATACCATTCAATTGGTTCACACAATGCAAAGCAGTTATCAATGTATAGCACAACCGACTGAATTTCAGAATCATAGCTAAGTTCAAGAGAAGCTCCAAAGAGTCAAAAAGAGTCTGAACATGGTTTGAAAGTCAAATTCACTATGCAGGGTATAAGGAAATATGAATGTAATGCAAGTAAAGAAAGACAACTAAACTAATCAATAATACTAGGAAAGCAGTACATTTTTTTCGTTGCACGTAAACTCCCACCCCTAATGGATGGTACAAAGCGTACAACACCTATGAAAGCGATAAAAAGTACACTAAGAAAGCAATAAAGGATAGGATATCCCTCCCCCAAGCTAGAATGATGCAGTGACCCCACTGCGACAATACATAGTAATGCAAGGGAAAGAGAAAAGGAACGACTCACTCAGCAAGAGTCGGGGCAGGAGCTGGAAGCCGTCCAAGAATGGTGAAAACATCCTGTCGCAAAGAGGCAACCTGGTCGTCAAGAGCAGAGAGACGCTCAAAGACAGCAGTATGAAAAGTTTCGCAAAGCGAAACAAAAGCTCCCAGCTGGTGCTCAAGTGGTACAGAGCCAGTAATAGGAGTAGGTGATGCCGGACCCTCGAGGGTAGCAGCAATGGAGGACGCAGGAGGACTCACTGAGGGTCCGGGGGGTGGACGCGCGGAGTCTGCCGTCCGGCTCCCGGATCGTCGAAAGTCAGGTGAGAATGTCAAACATCCCGAGGTAGTGAGATCCGCTCGAGAACACGGGAGATAGGCATAAGGGGAGTCGGCCAGGCGGTGTCCCCATCGTTTCACGTTCCAAATATAACGATCTCCTGTCTCTTTGAGCCAACCAAAACGACCCAATGCCTTAATATCAAGCAAATAGTTTTTCGATGAAACCGGCTTCTTGCCCTAAGTTGACAACCCAAAATGCTTGGCAATACTAGTGATAAAACCGTCACAATGGATATCTCCAACATCTCTGTTGCGAGCAGTATGAAAAGCTGAGACCAAGAAAGAACCATAATCAATCGTAGGAAAGTCCGGGGTCCTTTCAATAGTGAAAGCCAATAAGTGTCTGAGGTCAGATGAGGTGACTTGATTCATCTCCTTTTTAGGGTAGAAGACACTCTTAATCACCCGATGGAGTAATCTGAGGGAAGGATTGATGATCGAGCCACACTTGCTATGGCCGGGATTCTAATCCTTTTTTCCAGTTATTCGAAACCAAAAGTGGGAGAGATCACAAGGTGTACCATCCTCGCCTATCTTGTCATCCAAGAAGGTGTTGAACCCGTATGAATCAATTAAGCATCCTTTCTCCCATCCAAATATATCATTTACCTCATCGACAGTCAATTCGCGAGCTACACCACCAAGTTTAAAATACATCTTTGAGGGCTCTCCTTTAAACTCAAAGGAAGCTAGGAATTCATAAGTCCAATCTGCAAAAGTAAGCTCAGTAATACCAAGAAATTTCTCCCAAGACGAACCAGAAAGAAGTTCGTCAATACTAGAATGAAGTCCCAATTTGGTAGCCGCATCTATGGAGTAGAAAAGTGTAGAACGGACCGGTCTTTTGTGCAAGGCGGCTAGCAAAGATTGTTGGCGAAGCTCAGGATTTAGATGTGGTGGTGGTGATGGTATTATGGGTGTGGGGGCTTGTAAGGGTGGTGGTAATATGGGTGTGGTGACTTTTGATGGTGGGTGTTTTGGGGTGGGTGGCTTTTTCAATGTGGCAGGTTTGGGTGCAGTTGGTTTAGTGGCATTACGCTTAGGATTTGAGCGTCTTGGTGGTGTCATGGTGTATGAAATCTGTGATAAGTGTCACCGCAATCAAAAATGCTAATAATCCAAGTAAATCAAAACTCCGGTACTCCAAGCAACAATCAAATCAATGAAACCAGAATTCACAATGAAACAATTTGTCCCTCAATCAATTTCAATTGACAATCAAGTAATTCATGTAATTCAATTTAACCATAAGCATAGAAATTCTTGAATAATGTCAAAGTGTAAAATAGAGGGAGTAATTCGAATCTTACTACCAATTTGGTGATGAATAGAGCATGAAATTGATGTAAATCTCCTCCTTTGACCCTTATGAAGTTCACAATTCAACCAATTTGAGCTCCAATTATGAGAAACAAAAACCCCCAACTTGATTAAGTCTAGGGTTTATGGTGTTAAAGTGGGGAAAAAGGTGAAGGATTGTTGAGGGTGGGTGGCTGGGCTAGGGCGGCGCCGACAACAGGGGTGGTCGCCGACGGCGTTGGTTTGTTGTGGTGGTGGTAGGTAGGGTGATGGTGAGTGATGGTGTTGGAGAGTGTTGGTGAGAGAGAGGTGGGGTGTTTGCGTGAGGCAAGAGAGTGAAAGGAGGTGGGGGGGTGGGCTGCTTGTAGGCGAGGGGCGATGAAGCATCGCGCGAGATCGATCTCTGGTGCCGAGCCAGCGCTCGCTGGGACCTGCGAGCAAAGAAGTGGCGCGGCATTGGGCGAGAGGTGGGATGGAAGGCTGGCGCAACGACGAAGAGCATCGAGCTTGCAGGGCGGGCTGCGCGAGTTCTCTCGCTGGCGTCGAGCCAGCGCTCGCTGGTACTGCGCGAGATCGATCGCTGGTGTCGAGCCAGCGCTCGTTGGTAGTGAGCGAAAAGATTGTGAAGGGCGAGGCGGGCTGGCAGGCATGGGCGTTGCGCGAGACCCCTCGCTGTGCTCGACCCATCGCTCGCTGGAGCTGCGCGAGATCCCTCGCTGTGGTCGAGCCAGCGCTCGCTGGAGCTGCGCGTACTGGTGCTGGTGCGAGTGCTGCGCAAGATCAACCAGCGAAGAGTGCTGCTGGCGCTGAGATGCTCATGGTGCGCGACGAATTCGATGCTCGTAGATCCATTTGCGGCTTGTCGATGCATTAAAATTTCTCGGAATAGCTTGATCGTGCACCTACACATCCTAAAAAAAATTCAAACACCACTAACTCAAAAATTAGAATCGTTAGTAAAATTAAAACACGCAAAAATAAATGAATAAATACGAAGAACGAAAAACTAATCTAAAAAAAATGAAAATAAAAATACGAAAATAAATAAATAAATAAATGAATTCAGGTGAACTCAAAAATAAAATATTTTTGTTCTTTTGTTGTTTATATACTTTTTTTTTTCAATAAAATAACCAAATAAATAAAATAAATTAGATTAAAAATAGAATTAAATGAAAAAATTGAAAAGAAAAAGAGTTAGAAATCGGGTTGCCTCCCGATAAGCGCTCGTTTTAAGTCATTAGCTTGACTCCAAACCTCAATAGTCAAGCGTCGGTGGGTGGATCGGAGAGATAGATCGTCTCCAATTTTCCAATAAACGCCCCTTCAGTGTATAGCTTCAAACGTTGACTGTTCACTTTAAACTTGGTGCCATTTTCACTAGCAACCTCAATAGCTCCATGTTCCTTGACTTCGGTGATGGTAAAAGGTCTGGACCATCTAGACTTAAGCTTTCCTGGAAAAAGCCGTAGTCGTGAATTATAAAGCAAGACCTTATCACCGATGTTGAACTCCCGTTTTTGAATTATCTTATCATGAAACTTCTTCGTTTGCTCCTTATAGAGCCTATGATTCTCGTAAGCTTCAAACCGTAGTTCATCTAGCTCATTCAATTGAAGAAGTCTCGCTTCACCGGCCGCTTCTAAATCCATATTGATCTCCTTGACGGCCCAAGTAGAGAGATATTCCATTTCAACTGGTAAATGACAAGCTTTGCCATACACCAACCTATACGGAGTTGTCCCCAACGGAGTCTTGTAGGCCGTGCGCAACGCCCACAATGTGTCATCCAACTTCAACGACCAATCTTTTCGAGACTTGTTGACCACTTTTTCGAGAATTCTCTTGATCTGTCGATTAGAAACTTCGACTTGGCCACTCGTTTGAGGATGATAAGCCATGCCAACCTTTTGAGTAACTCCGTGCTTCTTCAGAAGAGCCTTAAAAGTCCTTTGATGAAAATGGGAACCCCCATCACTAATCACGACCCTTGGGACTCCAAAGCGCGGAAAGATGATTTTCTTGAAAAGCTTCTTTACGACGTTAGAGTCGTTGGTTGGCGATGCAATAGCTTCCACCCACTTTGTAACGTAATCAACGGCAACCAAGATGTACCGATTCCCACATGAAGAAGGGAACGGTCCCATAAAATCAATGCCCCATACATCAAATGGCTCAACTTCAAGAATTCCGGTCTGTGGTAGCTCTTGCCTTTTCGAAACATTGCCCGTCCGTTGACATTCATCACATGCATTGCAAAAGAAACGAGCATCCTTGAATATAGAAGGCCAATAGAAACCACTTTGAAGAGTTCGATGGGCGGTCGGAATAGCACCAAGATGGCCACTAGAAGGTAAACTGTGGCAATGCTTAAGAACCCCGTGGGTATCCCAATCCGCTACACACCTACGAAACATACCATCGGCACACTTCCGATACAAATGTGGATCATCCTAAAAATACCGCTTAGCATCATGGTAGAATCTCTTACGTTGTTGATATGTCAATTCCGGAGGATGGGAGCCACCAACACAATAGTTCGCAAAGTCCGCATACCATGGGGATTGAGTAGACACAGAGAATAGATGATCGTCAGGAAAAGAATCATTGATAGGCCCGTCTGCGCTAGATTGAAATTTCAACCGAGAGAGATGATCTGCAACAACATTCTCAGCACCCTTCTTATCCCGAATCTCCAAGTCAAACTCCTGGAGAAGAAGAATCCATCGAATAAGTCTTGGTTTGGCCTCTTTCTTGGCCAACAAATACTTCAAAGCGGCATGATCAGTGTGTATAATGACTTTCGAACCAACAAGATACGTCCGAAATTTGTCAAGTGCATAAACAACCGCAAGGAGCTCTTTCTCAGTAGTAGCATAATTCATCTGAGCTCCGTCCAAGGTTTTGCTTGCATAATAGATGGCATGCAACACCTTGTTCTTTCTTTGGCCAAGCACTGCTCCAACAGCATAATCACTCGCATCACACATAATTTCGAACGGCAAATCCCAATCCGGAGGCTGAATGATCGGAGCAGTTATCAATGCTTTCTTTATCCTGTCAAAAGACTCCAAACAAGCATCAGTGAACTCAAATGTGGCATCCTTGAGCAGTAATTGAGTGAGGGGTTTCGCAATTTTAGAAAAATCTTTTATGAAACGGCGATAGAAACCCGCATGACCGAGAAAACTCCTCACTCCCTTGACATTCACGGGAGGGGGAAGTTTCTTGATCACCTCACTTTTTGCTCGGTCAACTTGGATGCCACGCTCAGAAATAAGATGACCAAGTACCACTCCTTCATTGACCATAAAGTGGCACTTTTCCCAGTTCAATACCAAATTCACGTCAGAACAACGTTTAAGCACTTTAGAAAGATTATGCAAACATACATCAAAGTCAGAACCATAAACACTAAAATCATCCATAAATACCTCCATGATATCCTCGATGAAGTCAGAAAAGATGGCCATCATACACCTTTGAAATGTAGCAGGGGCGTTGCACAAACCAAACGGCATTCTGCGGTATGCAAAAGTCCCATATGGACAGGTGAACGTCGTCTTCTCCTGGTCGTCTGGGTGAATGGGAATCTGAAAGAAACCTGAATATCCATCCAAATAACAGAAAAAGTTGTGTTTTGCTAATCTTTCTAGCATCTGGTCAATAAAGGGGAGGGGAAAGTGATCCTTCAAGGTGGCCATATTCAACATTCTATAATCTATACACATACGCCAACCTGTGACAACACGAGTGGGGATAAGCTCATCCTTATCATTCTTAACGACCGTTGTCCCCCCCTTCTTAGGAACGACTTGCACCGGGCTCACCCATTTAGAATCTGAAATGGGATAGATGATGCCCGCATCAAGTAGTTTCACTACCTCTTTTCTCACCACATCTTGCATATTAAGATTCAAACGACGTTGTGGCTGTATGCGAGGGCGGTGATCTGCTTCCAAGTTAATTCTATGCATACAAAAGTCAGGACTAATGCCCTTGAGATCGTCAATGCTATACCCGATTGCCTTTTTGTGCATACGTAGCACGGTCAGAAGCTTAGAAAGCTGGCTATCGTCGAGTGCAGCATTAACGATCACAGGAAAATCCTCATTATCATCAAGAAATGCATATTTAAGGTGAGATGGTAATGGTTTTAGTTCTACCTTCGTTACCCGTGGCTCGGAAATAGAGCAAACAGTTGCCAATACCTCAAAACCATCGACCTTCTCAACTTCAATTCCATCTAAATCCGAGATCAAGGAATCAATCTCACAATCTCCTTCTCCTTTATGGGCTTCCAAGGTGAGAGTCGCCAGCAATAGATCATCATACAACATTCTAGGAATGTTGTCTAGAGAAATCTCTTCTGCAATATCAATCCTGCAACAAGTATTCTCAAGCATAGGAGACTTCACAGCATTGGTTAGATTAAAAGTAACAGTATCATCACCAACACTCAAAGTAAGAGACCCAGACTTGACATCAATAACAGCACCTGCAGTACATAAAAATGGCCTACCCAAAATTATGGGGATTTGACTATCCTCCTCCATATCTAGCACCACAAAATCAACAGGAATGTAGAATTTTCCCACCCGGACAGGAACATCCTCCAAAATACCTAAAGGATATTTTATAGAACGATCTGCCATTTGCAAAGTGATTTGTGTGCATTTTAGTTTTCCCATATTCAACCTATTACAGACAGAAAGGGGCATGACAGACACACTTGCACCTAAATCACATAATGCTTTATCAATGAACAATGCACCTACATGACAGGGGATGGAAAAACTACCCGGATCCTTAAGTTTTGGTGGAGACTTATTTTGCAATATGGCACTACACTCTTCAGTTAGAGCGACTCTCTCCACACCACCATAATCCCTTTTCTTAGTGATCATCTCTTTCAAAAATTTTGCATAAACAGGAACTTGAGATATTAAATCAGTAAAAGGGACCGTTACCTCAAGATTCTTGACCATTGCCAAGAACTTACCAAGTTGTTGATCAACCTTAGTTTTCTGCATCCGGTGAGGGAAAGGTAACTTAGGCACAATAGGGAGAGAATCAGAATTCTTCTCTTTCCCCTTATTTGCACCAACATCATCAGCATTACCAACTTCCAGGACTTGAGGCTCTGCATCAATTGCTTTCCCTGGTCCATCTGTGTTCTCCTTAGCAAGAGTTGCATCATTAGTGGGCATCGGGGGTCCATTATATTTAGTGCCACTTCTAAGAGTGATAGCATTGGCACTTTCTCTGTTCTGGGGCGGAGTAGGTTGCCCTGGTAGTGTACCCGGTTGCCTTTGAGATAGAGTGTCAGCAAGTTGAGCAACTTGATTCTCCAACATTCTATTCTGATTCTTCAACTCTTTGATGCTCTCATCATGGTTCTTTTGAGCTATCTCTGCGGTCTTCTGCATATTTGCAATGAGCTTATACAGATCACCCATGTTAGGCTCTGGAGTAGCACTGCTCTGAGGGGGTTGTTGATATCCTTGATGCGGGGGCCTATTAAACCCCGGGGGAGCATTATGTGAGGCTCCTTGTTGAAATGGAGGCCTAGCAACATGTGGTTGAGGTGGATGGAACTGTGGTTGCGACCATTGTTGCTGGGGTTGAGGATTCTGAACATGGTTGCCCCGATATGAGAAATTTGGATGATTCCTCCAACTCGGATTAAATGAATTGGAGTATGGGTCATTGGGTTGTCTCTGTTGAAAAGCATTCACTTGCTCCAATTGCGTAGTATCCTGTAAACTATAAGAGCACTCATGACCAAAGTGACCTTGGATTCCACATACTTCGCAGTAAGAAGTTGTCACTGGAGCTACACTAGACATAGCATTAATACTCATTGGGGGAGTACTAGACTGAGGAGCCTTCAAAGAATCGATCTTCAGGTTCAAGGCTGCCACTTGTGAGGACAATAGAGCATAAGCATCGACATCCAATTTTCCCTTCTTAGATGTGGATCTGGTGGTGCTGTAATGGTTGGCAGCTAAATTGGCAAGAAAATCATAACCTGCATCCACTTCTTTGTCAAGAAAAACACCCCCAGCAGCAGAATCAACCGTGTTCTTTGTTTCATCTTGCAAACCATGGTAGAAAATCTGAACCAAGAACCATTTTTCAATGTTGTGATGCGGACACGACCGCTGCAAAGCCTTGAATCTATCCCAGGCTTCTCGAAGTGATTCACCAGGTTCTTGAGTGAATGTAGTCAGCTTATGCCTTATTTCAGCAGTCTTGGTGGGTGGAAAGAATTCTTCTAGAAAGGCCTGTGAAATAGCACTCCACTCTGTCTCCTTGACATCATTCAACCATGTCTGAGCCTTATCACGAAGGCTAAAACCAAACAACATGACTTTCAATTGGTCTTGAGTGACCCCTTGATGCTTGATAGTACCACACAGTTGGTTGAACCTCTGCAAATGGTTGGTGGGTTCCTCAGATGGATGGCCACCAAATTGACTTTGTGAGACCATGGAGATTAGAGCGGGCTTGATCTCAAAGTTGACTGCATCAATAGTTGGCATTGTGAGCCCAGTCGGAACACTATTCGAGGAAGGAACCCCATATGATTTTAGGGATTTAGACATCGTGTGACTCGGTGGAGTCTGTGAGTCTTGGGACCCTGACTGCTTCTTTTTTTTCTATTGCTTTTTTAGTTGACGAAGGGTCTTTCCAAGATCGGGATCGGGAGGAACCAAGGTACCCGTTCTGGCAGACCAGGGCATAAACAACAACGAAAGAAAACGCAGTGAGATTTGCCTCAATTGGAACTGAGAGTTCCAATGAGACAATGGAAACAGTTCAAATAATCAAACTAAAACTAATAGAATATAGCCGTCTCCCCGGCAACGGCGCCAAAAACTTGATGAATTAAAAAGTGATACCGCAAGTGCACGGTGTCTGTTATTAGCAGATACTTAGCAAATACGGGTCGATCCCACAGGGAGACAAGTTCTATTAGTTTTTGCCCAATTATACGAACTATTTCAATAACGAAAGTTGAGTTTGAGTATTAACTACTAAAGCTAAAGCAATAATAAAAATGAGTAATTTATCAATGAATTAAAGGTCTAGGGCGTCTGTTCGGTTCACCATGCTTGTACCAATCCAATAACACAATTCAATTCGACAACGAATAAACTAGACCGAGTAATTAAAGTACATGCTAATCCTACGGTCGGGTCTTAACACTTTCAATTCAACAAATGCAGTACGGTCGCTAACATAATAAGAATTGCCAATTGCACTAAGCCTCTAAAAATACGATCTTTCGATTCTAATTCCTATTAGCTAGATAATCAATTCATGAAACTGGCCGATAACATGAATCAACAATTAAAACAAATCAATCGGAATACTCAAGCAATAATCTATAAATTACCAAACTTTATGCATAATAATCATGGTATAAACATGACTTCCCTTACTTAGCCCTAGAGTACGACTACTCGCTCATAATTGAATTAATAAACATGATAGAAATAATAAACATGAATTTCATAATCAAAGGAAAAATTAAACTAAGGAACGAAAACAATAATAATAAATTAAAGCAAAAGAAATTATGAAAAATACCTCTATATTGATTAATTGAATGGAATGAACTAGGGCTCAATAATGTGTAGAGAGAGAAATAAAACTGAGCGTTTAAAAGAATTCTCAGGAAATAATAACATGAGGGAAATAAATTAGTTCCCTTGAGTATTTATATGCTCCTATTTTCTAAAATAAAATAAATAAATAAATATGAAAATAAAAAATAAAAGTCGTCGATGATTGGTCGATGGAGCGATGATGTGGCAGCCAAACCCGAGCACGAGCCGCGCACACGGGAAGATAGATGGCGAGGCATGGGCAGCGAGGGATCTCGCGCACCATCCCTCGCTGGCATCATGATGAGCGACTAGCAAGAAGGTAGAGCAGCGAGGGAGCTAGCGAGCCATCCCTCGCTGCCCTGCGCGTGTGTGTAGCAAGCTAAGCGACGAAGCTATAGGCAGCGAGGGAGCTAGCGAGCCATCCCTCGCTGGCCTAGTGAAGTGCAGCAAGACAAGACGACGAGCAACGAGGCAGCGAGGGAGCTAGCGAGCCATCCCTCGCTGGCCTAGTGAGATGCATAGCAGGCCAAGGCGACGAGCAACGAGGCATCGAGGGAGCTAGCGAGCCATCCCTCGCTGGCCTAGTGAAGCAAGCAACCATGAAGCGATGAGGCACGACGATAGATGTAGCGAGCCAACGATAAATGTAGCGAGCCTACGATAAATGTCTTGCGAGCCAACGAGGGATCTTGCGAGCCAACGATAAATGTAGCGAGCCTACGATAGATGTCTTGCGAGCCAACGAGGGATCTTGCGAGCCAACGAGGGATCTTGCAAGCCAACGAGGGATCTTGCGAGCTATGCACAAGCGATACATCGAGTTAATCATCCCCGGAAAACTCAATTCTCCGATCAAACACTTCGTCTCCGACTCAAACCATCCGGTGATCATTAGTTCCACCTCCAAACACTCCGAAAGAACCCAAATGATTGTAAAATCACCTGAAATATCAAAGAAAACACAAACGGAGCGTAATAGAGTACAATAACGACGACTTATGCAATTATGACTCTAAATGCAACTAAAATGAGACGAATGCCTAGAAATGCAACCTAAATGAGCCTAGAATACCCTATATAAATATGATTCATCAGCCATGGCGTCGAAATAGGAGAAGTCAGTCACCTCTTCGAAACCTCTCGAGAGCAAAATCGGCTAATTAATCAATCAAGAATCTTTACTTAAACTCGTTACTTTATTATTATTATTATTATTATTATTATTATTATTATTATTATTATATTATATAATAATAATAATTATTATTATTATTTTTATATTTTTATTATTATTATTACCTCCATTCCTTAAAATTCATTACAGTTACTATTTGCACGGATTCCAATGCAGTTTCAACCATGAATATATCCAATTTCGTACATGAAAAAAATATAAAAAGTTGATATTCTAAAAGTACATAACGATATCAATCTAACAAAATCTTACAGATTACATGATAAAGTTTTGATGTATATAACTGTGAGAATTTACTGTTAAAGTTTTTGTACTTTTAACATATATTTCTAGGAGTAAAGAACTTCGAGCAATGGAGGCAGTACAGATTATTATTATTAATAATAGGAATTTTTGTAAGAAATGACCTTTTATATTCGAAAAATTGTGACAAAGGAACTTCTAAAAAAAAAGTTGTGAAATAGGACCTAAAATTAGATTTTTTGTTGTGAATAAGGACCAAGACCTATTTTCCGGCAGTCAAACCCATTTCTCCGGCGTTGACCACCACGTGCAATGCACGTGACCCATTAAAACGATTAGGAATTTTTGTCAGAAAGGACCTTTTAAAATCAAAAAATTGTGACAAAGGACCTTTTAAAAAAAAGTTGTGAGGTAGGACCTAAATCAGAATTTTTGTTGTGAATAGGGACCAAGACCCCTTTTCCGGTAGTCAAACCACATTCTCCGGCGTTGACCAGAGCGTGCGTGGCACGTGCCCCATAAAAATGACTTATTAATTATTTCGAGTTGGTGTAGGACCTAAATCAGAATTAACACTCGAGTTGTCGTCGTTGCCGCCTCTGAAGAGACCAACAACCCTCTAGTATATATGTGAAGGAAATAATGCCCTTGGTCCAAGTATGCATTCTATGTTAAGTCTAATAAATGCGGTTCAGTATTAATTAACAAGTTAATAATTCAGTGAGATCAAGTGAGCTGAATGCCTAGCTAGAGGCCGCTTCAGTTCAAGTGGAATTAATGATATTAATCCACAGCTTACTCTTGACTGAACCCGTAGGGTCACACAAATAGTACGTAAACGGATCAAGTATTTAATGGCATTAAATACTCCATCTATGAATATTCGGAACCGACGGATCTTGGTTTCAGTGGGAGCTAAGATCGTCACAGGCAAGAAATGAATACTCCGGAAACGATGATATTGCCGGAAACGGAAATATGGATCGTATCGGAAATATGAATATTATCCAAGTCGTAGATGTTGCCGGAAACGGAAACATGGTACGTATCGGAAAATATTATTGGAAATGGAAATATTACCAGAATCGGAAATATTGCCGGAAACGGAAATATTGTCAGAATCGGAAATATTACCGGAATCGGAAAATAATTCCGGAAACGGAAATATTAAATATTTGTTCGAAACGGAAATTAATTCCGGAATCGGAAATATTAAATATTGTTCGTATCGGAAATAGATTCCGGAAATGGAAATTTAATCAGGAAGCGTATCGTACGAATTAGCATCGGACGAGGCCTGCCGGACGAAGGCCCAGCACGAAGCCGGGCCATCGCCCAGCAAGCACGCACGCCACAAGCCCAGCGCGCACCAAGGCCACGGATGCGTGGGCCGCGCTGCATGGGCTGCTGCTCGCATGCGCATGGGCAGCCCTTGTGGCTGCCGTGTGTGTGTGTGAGTTTGTGCTCATGCGAGATTCCTAAAACTGCAAGAGTTAGTGTGTGATTAAATTCCTATTCCTAATTAGATAAATTAATTAAATAGAATTCATGTAGGATTCTAATTTCAATTAATTCGTATCCTACTAGGATTGCGATTCCTTTTCCATAACTCTATAAATAAAGGCCTAGGGGTCATTATTTATATACAAGTTTTTAAGTATTCAAAACTAAGATTTTTAAGCAGAAAAATCAGCCAATATTCTTGCCTACCCAACCGAAAATATTAGAACCTTAAGGGCGATTCTAGTTGGTCAATCTTAAGGCGGATTCGGACGTGCTGTGGACTATCTACGGAGGGACGACACTTGGAGTCCTAAAGACTTGTTCTTGTTCGGTTCGGGCGCAGCTAGGGAAGGCACGCAACAAAGAGTATGCATCTAAACTATGCTAAATGATTATGTGTAAATAATATGTTTCCTGGCTTTATGGTTTTTCCGCATGATTTATGAACTGTCATATGAATCATAATCTAACAGTGGTATCACGAGCCCCTTATTATTTTCATAATCTAAATTGCATGAACATGGTTAAATATTACAAATTTGCAAGAATTAAAAGGGGTGATTAATTTTCGTAATTGTTAATTAATTGCAAATTGCGTTTATTTAATTATACGTACGCAGTTTTTCGGCAGTTTCTTCGTTACTCATCCGAATTGAGTGATTTTTGTGTCAATTCCGCATGTAAAAGGCATTCTAAAATTTTGACAAAAATAGTATTTTTCTGCCGAACCCAGAATTCTCAAATTCGAAGCCTAACTATGACTTTTCGAAGGTTTTAGTTTTTCGAATGCAAAATTTCGTAAATTTAAGATGTTAAATTAAATATTTGCGATTCTTGTTGATAAATCTTGAATTTTTGATTGACCTACTGCATATGTTTAACAAGTTTGAATGCCTAGTCTTGTTAATTATGCAATCTAATTTGTAATTATGATTAATTTGTTGAAAATTAGAATAATTTAGAATTAATTTGATTTTCATAATTAATTGTAATTTAATTAGAAACCTATGATTAAAAACCACCATAAAAATTGTAAATTTACGATAAATTTTAAATTTTTATGACCTAGACTTGAATCCATATCAATCGGAAATCAATTGGATAATAAATTTTCGATTTTTCGCCCTAAAATTATGAAATTAATATTATTTATTAATTTGTCATTAATTTTAAATATAAATTTTAAATTTTTATGCGATTCGTTCAAATAACTTGCACGCACGAAGCAATGGACGCTTCGTGTTACCCTTAAGGGGTGTTGTATAATGCGGGCATGCGACGACGAGCAAGGGAGCTCGTCGCCCGTGCGGCACGAATGCAATGAGCAAGGGCGTAGTGCACGAGCACAAGGCAGCAGCCCTGCCTTGTGTCGTGTGCCACGAGCAATGAACGAATGGGCATGGGCGAGGGGCGAGCCAAGGCAGTCGCGTGTGGGCAGCAAGCGAGCTGCGCCACAACGCGCGCTGCCTCGCACAAGTGCGCGCAGCCTCGCGCGCAGCGAGCGCAAGCTCGCGTGCCACGAGCGCTGCGCCCAGCACTACTCGCGCGCACAGCGCGCGATGTCGCTCGCCCAGCGAGCGATGTCGCGCCTCAGCGAGCGATGGCTCGCGCGCACAGCGCGCGATGTCGCCCGCCCAGCGAGCGATGTCGCGCCCCAGCGAGCGATGGCTCGCGCGCACAGCGAGCGAGCCAGCGCGCCCAGCGAGCGATGTCGCGCGCCCAGCGAGCAATCTCGCGCGCGCGCACTGCGAGCGATAGCTCGCGTGCGATGGGGCGCTGTGCGGAGGCTTGCGATAGGACAGCAGCAGCTATGCGACGAGCGCATGGGCTGCGCGCACATGGCCAGCAATGGCTGTGTGCGTACGGCCCATGGGCGTGCAACGCGTAGGGTGTTTGCGTTACGATTAGATCGTTTTGAATGTTTAATTTGAAAATTTCAGTTCACGTAATTTTAATTAATTTTAAAATTAATAATTTGAATTAATTTCTTGGATTTTAATTTTGAATATTATAATTATAATAAATGGAATTTATTCTAATTATTTTACTAAAATTAAAATCATGAATTAATTTAAATGCGACTGAAATTAATTTTAAAATTTTTGGATTCAATTATAAATTTATATGAGCTTTAAATTTTAATTAAATTTGTATGTTTCCGGTTAGACTAGAAATACAATTTTATGTTTAAAATTAGTAAAGCATATGAATTTATTGGTTTAAGTGGGAGCGCTTTTTAGTCATAAACTCTTGATTAGGTCTACAAATCCTTAAGGTTAAAACAACTTGATTAGAATTAATAAGGACTGAATAATTGGTAGATTATTGGTGCCCTTGATTAATTGCTGCAAATGTTTACGTGATGCATAATGTGTTTTACTAACCAGCTATGTGGGCCATTCATGATAATGAATGGGTGAATGGTATATATTGTATATGTACTGTTTTGCAGGTTATGAAGTGACTAGTATGGCCCAAATAGGATAGAAAATATGGTCTGCGTACCATTAATTTGAATGTAATTGGTCTAAAGCACCAAAGTTATTTTTCAATTCAAATATGGTCTGCGTACCATCAAATAGTTGTAATTAGTTATAGCTTATCCTATTTGAAGAAAATGGTGCCTCCCACGGAGATTTTCAAGACGGACTTTGAAGTCAAAGCTTCAAGATGAAGTCGGGCCATACTAGATCACAAATATCTTATGCATGTTTTAAGTTATTTATTGTTTTAAATATGTCTTAAAATGCATGAGATCAAAAGCTTGATTATGTTGCATGATTAAGGATTTTAGTTCACTTAAAATCTAACCAACATAGTAAGAGCCTTAAGTTCCAAACTTAAAAAAAATTGAGTTAAAAGGTGCCATGCCAAAATATACACTTGCTTGGATATCCTTTACATCAATCTAGTAATAGTTTTCGCTCAGCGAGGTGTTACTTATTGGTCCTAAAGGGGCAAGGTACACAAATAATTGTGAGTACATGTTAGTTTTGGTGAAACTCAACGATATAAGTAAGGAGTCCTTTTATGTCGTGGCAAATTCGATAGGTTTACCTAATAAGTTCTTAGACGTACCTATCAACCAAGAATAGTTTCTAGACTATTAGCAAAAGGCTTTTGCTTACCTAAGATGTTCTAGGATTAAGTCGACAAACTGTGCTTAGTTCTTCAATGATTTTAGGATCTTGGAATCATTTTATTCACACCTGCCGGAACACATAACTTGAATAAAATGCTTAATAAACATTGAATTATGCATGTATGCTAGAATTTAAGTTTATTAAGAGAAACTGTGAATGGTTATTTATTTGTTTATTCTTTTCAATTGTAGTTTTTAATATGGCAAACAACAATTCATTCAACATTCGATCAATTCTCGAAAAGGAGAAGTTGAACGGGAAAAACTTCCTTGACTGGCAAAGGAACTTGCAAATAGTTCTTATGCAGGAAGAAAAGGAGTATGTCCTAGATGAGGCGATGCCCGAAGCTCCAGGCGACGGGGTCACTCAGGCAGCCCTCAATCGTTGGATTGATGCCAACAAGGATGTGAAATGTCTAATGCTCGCCACCATGAGTGCGGATCTGCAGAAAACGTTCATCAACTCAGATGCTTTCACAATCATCAGTGAGTTGAAGAACATGTTCCAAGATCTGGCTCGAGTCGAAAGATTCGAGACTCATAGGCAAATTCTTGAGACCAAGCTTAAGAAAGGCGAGCCCGTAAGTCCACATGTTCTCAAAATGATTGGACTCATTGAGAATATGAGTCGGCTGGATCAGCAATTTTCTCAGGAAATGGCTATAGACACCATCCTCCATTCTCTTCATAGCGGGTATGATCAGTTCAAACTGAACTACAGTATGAATAGTCTGGACAAAACGCTCACTGAGCTTCACGGTATGCTGAAGACCGCTGAAAAGACGCTCAAAAGTGATAAGCAGGATGTGCTTATGGTGCGTGGGGGCAAGTTCAAGAAATCTGGAAAGAAGAGGAATGCTAAGAAAGGTGGCAACAAGGCCAGCCCAACTAAGCAAACTGGCGCCAAATCTGCAAAGAGGAAGGTCAGTCAACCCACTTCTGAATCCGAATGCTTCTACTGCAAGAAGAAGGGGCATTGGAAGAGAGATTGCTTGAAGCTAAAGGAAGATCAGAAGAACGGAACAGTCGTTCCATCTTCAGGTATTTTCGTTATAGACTGTATACTTGCTAATTCAACTTCTTGGGTATTAGATACAGGTTGTGGCTCACACTTATGTTCCAATCCACAGGGACTAAGAAGAAGTAGAAAGTTAAGCAAGGATGAAGTCGACCTACGAGTGGGAAATGGAGCACGGATTGCTGCATTAGCTGTAGGAACTTACTATTTGTCGTTGCCCTCCGGGCTAGTTTTGGAACTGGAAGAATGTTTCCATGTTCCAAGTCTTACTAAAAACATCATTTCAGTTTCTTGCTTAGATGCTAAGGGATTTTCCTTTATAATAAAAGACAATAGTTGTTCGTTTTATTTTAAAGAGATGTTTTATGGATCTGCTAGATTAGTCAATGGACTTTATTTATTAGATCACGACAAACAAGTATATAACATAAATACCAAAAAGGCCAAAAAGGATGATTCAGATCTCACCTATCTGTGGCATTGTCGATTAGGCCATATAAACTTGAAACGCTTAGAAAGACTTCAAAGAGAAGGAATTCTAGAACCATTTGACTTAGAGGATTATGGTAAATGCGAATCATGTTTACTTGGCAAAATGACAAAGCAACCTTTCTCTAAAGTTGGAGAAAGAGCAAATGAACTATTGGGTTTAATCCATACAGATGTATGTGGACCAATGAGTACAAATGCTAGAGGTGGTTTCAGCTACTTTATCACTTTCACTGATGACTTCAGTAGGTATGGTTATGTCTACCTAATGAAGCATAAGTCTGAATCCTTTGACAAATTCAAGGAATTTCAGAGTGAAGTAGAGAATCAATTAGGCAAGAAGATTAAGGCACTGCGGTCTGATAGAGGCGGTGAATATCTGAGCTATGAATTTGATGACCATCTGAAAGAATGTGGAATTCTATCAGAATTGACTCCTCCTGGAACACCACAATGGAACGGTGTGTCAGAACGGAGGAACAGAACCTTGCTAGACATGGTCAGGTCAATGATGGGTCAGGCCGAACTTCCATTAGAATTTTGGGGACATGCACTAAATACAGCTGCACTCACTATAAATAGAGCTCCGTCTAAAGCTGTCGAAAAGACTCCATACGAATTATGGTTTGGAAAGCCTCCAAATGTGTCTTTTCTTAAGATTTGGGGATGTGAAGTATACGTCAAACGATTAATTTCAGACAAACTTCATCCAAAATCTGACAAATGTATCCTTGTGGGCTATCCAAAGGAAACAAAGGGGTATTACTTCTACAATACATCTGAGAACAAAGTGTTTGTTGCTCGAGATGGTGTCTTTTTGGAGAAGGATCATATTTCCAAAATGACAAGTGGGAGAAAAGTAGACCTCGAAGAAATTCGAGTCGAACAACAAACTCTAGAGAATGCTCAAGATGACATTCAGGATGAAACTCAGAGATCTTTAGAAGAATCTGGTGAGAATCATGGTCAATCTAGAAATGTTACCCCGCGTAGATCGCAAAGATATAGATCTCAACCGGAAAGGTACTTGGGTATTTTGACGAACGAGAGCTATGACGTTCTATTACTTGAAAGTGATGAACCTGCGACTTACAAGCAAGCTATGACGAGCCCTAGCTCCAAGCAATGGCAAGAAGCCATGCAATCTGAATTAGACTCCATGTCTGAAAACCAAGTATGGGATTTGGTCGATTTGCCAGATGGCTACCAAGCCATTGGAAGCAAATGGGTTTTCAAACTGAAAAGGACAAGGATGGGAAACTTGAAGTTTTCAAAGCTAGATTGGTTGCAAAAGGTTACAGGCAAGTCCACGGTGTGGATTACGATGAAACCTTTTCACCAGTTGCAATGCTAAAGTCTATTCGAATAATGTTAGCAATCGCTGCATATTACGATTACGAAATATGGCAGATGGATGTCAAAACTGCTTTCTTAAACGGCGTTTTAACAGAAACTGTGTTTATGACACAGCCTGAAGGTTTTGAGGATCCAAAGAATGCTAAAAAGGTATGCAAGCTAAAGAAGTCAATCTACGGATTGAAGCAGGCATCCAGGAGCTGGAATATACGTTTTGATGAAGCAGTCAGTGACTTTGGTTTCATCAAAAACGCGGACGAATCTTGTGTATACAAGAAGGTCAGTGGGAGCAAAATTGCTTTCCTAGTATTATATGTCGACGACATATTGCTTATCGGAAATGACATTCCTATGTTGAACTCTGTCAAGATTTGGCTTGGGAAATGTTTTTCGATGAAGGATCTAGGAGAAGCACAGTACATATTGGGCATCAAGATTTACAGAGATAGATCTAAAAAGATGATTGGACTTAGTCAAAGCACTTATATCAATAAGGTGCTTGATAGGTTCAAGATGGCGGACTCCAAGCGAGGCTACCTACCCATGTCTCATGGAATGACTCCAAGCAAGACTCAGTGCCCAAAAACACTTGATGAGCGTAGACGAATGAATGGGATTCCATATGCATCATTGATTGGTTCAATAATGTATGCTATGATATGTACACGCCCGGATGTTGCGTACGCACTCAGTGCTACGAGCAGATACCAGTCAGACCCAGGAGAGGCGCATTGGACTGCTGCCAAGAACATTCTGAAGTACCTGAAAAGGCACAAAGATGACTTCCTGGTCTATGGTGGAGATGATGAATTAATTGTTAAAGGCTATACGGACGCAAGTTTCCAAACCGACAAAGATGATTTCAGATCACAGTCTGGGTTTGTCTTCTGCCTCAACGGAGGAGCAGTAAGCTGGAAAAGTGCTAAGCAAAGCACCATTGCGGATTCTACAACTGAAGCGGAGTACATTGCTGCACATGAAGCAGCAAAGGAAGCTATATGGCTAAGGAAGTTCATAGGAGAACTTGGTGTAGTCCCCTCCATTAAAGGACCAATAGCCCTGTATTGTGATAATAACGGAGCTATTGCACAGGCAAAAGAGCCTAGACACCACCAGAGAGTCAAGCATGTACTTCGTAGATTTCACCTTCTACGAGAGTTCGTTGAAAGAAAAGAAGTCGAGATAAGCAAAATTGGAACTGATGACAACATATCAGATCCATTAACTAAACCTCTGCCGCAAGCGAAGCACAACTCGCACACTGCAGCTATGGGAATCAAGCATATTGGAGAATGGCCTTGATGTCTCTGTTTAATGTTTTAAAGTTTTAGAGTTTAAATCTTTGTAAAACATTATTGGTTAATCATTCACAATAAATGAAAGAAATTCATTTTTCCATTTAATTTGTGGTTTATTAAATGATGAGTCCCTTCAACTTGACGATATATTCAAGATAGACTGTCAGGACCAGTCCTGTGACTAAGAAATGTCTATCAAGTGAACTTGAATGTCAAAGGTTGAAAATGGTCCCTAATCGGAGTTTTCTATAAAATTGGACGCATAGAAAACGTTAGACGATTAGAATGCAAGATGACTAGTAGTTCTGTTTTTTGAACTATGTGGACATGGCAATGTCATAATCATTTGCATAGATACTTACTTTGGGAAGACTAGTATCGGACAAGACCTATGAAACTTTACTGTAAGAGATGAAAGTCTGTCATAAGTAAATTTCATTAAATTATTAGACACTAAATCCTCAATACCTGAGTGATTTGAGATTACTTGTTTGAGAACTGGTTGCTTTGACGTTGACCAACCGTCGCACCGTAAAAGGAGGCTATAAAGGCAACGCTCAGGTAATCACCTATCAAACGAAGTCTAATCTCAAGATCGCAAGATTGGGATTGTCCTCCCATAAATCGGGAAGAGATGCTTAAAAGTTGTACAAGGCCACTCGGAGAGCTAGAAACTGTGAAATGCATGGCCGTGCTCGGATGAATCATAGGCTATGATTATCTGTTTATTTGATCAGTTGAACTCTGAAACCGAGGAACACCTCTGGACATAATAAGGATGACAACTCTTACCTTATGTTCAAGAGCAAGCATCGAGCGACAAAGGAATTAGGAAATGCACACTTGTCCCTAAGGACAAGTGGGAGACTGAAGGAAATAATGCCCTTGGTCCAAGTATGCATTCTATGTTAAGTCTAATAAATGCGGTTCAGTATTAATTAACAAGTTAATAATTCAGTGAGATCAAGTGAGCTGAATGCCTAGCTAGAGGCCGCTTCAGTTCAAGTGGAATTAATGATATTAATCCACAGCTTACTCTTGACTGAACCCGTAGGGTCACACAAATAGTACGTAAACGGATCAAGTATTTAATGGCATTAAATACTCCATCTATGAATATTCGGAACCGACGGATCTTGGTTTCAGTGGGAGCTAAGATCGTCACAGGCAAGAAATGAATACTCCGGAAACGATGATATTGCCGGAAACGGAAATATGGATCGTATCGGAAATATGAATATTATCCAAGTCGTAGATGTTGCCGGAAACGGAAACATGGTACGTATCGGAAAATATTATTGGAAATGGAAATATTACCAGAATCGGAAATATTGCCGGAAACGGAAATATTGTCAGAATCGGAAATATTACCGGAATCGGAAAATAATTCCGGAAACGGAAATATTAAATATTTGTTCGAAACGGAAATTAATTCCGGAATCGGAAATATTAAATATTGTTCGTATCGGAAATAGATTCCGGAAATGGAAATTTAATCAGGAAGCGTATCGTACGAATTAGCATCGGACGAGGCCTGCCGGACGAAGGCCCAGCACGAAGCCGGGCCATCGCCCAGCAAGCACGCACGCCACAAGCCCAGCGCGCACCAAGGCCACGGATGCGTGGGCCGCGCTGCATGGGCTGCTGCTCGCATGCGCATGGGCAGCCCTTGTGGCTGCCGTGTGTGTGTGTGAGTTTGTGCTCATGCGAGATTCCTAAAACTGCAAGAGTTAGTGTGTGATTAAATTCCTATTCCTAATTAGATAAATTAATTAAATAGAATTCATGTAGGATTCTAATTTCAATTAATTCGTATCCTACTAGGATTGCGATTCCTTTTCCATAACTCTATAAATAAAGGCCTAGGGGTCATTATTTATATACAAGTTTTTAAGTATTCAAAACTAAGATTTTTAAGCAGAAAAATCAGCCAATATTCTTGCCTACCCAACCGAAAATATTAGAACCTTAAGGGCGATTCTAGTTGGTCAATCTTAAGGCGGATCCGGACGTGCTGTGGACTATCTACGGAGGGACGACACTTGGAGTCCTAAAGACTTGTTCTTGTTCGGTTCGGGCGCAGCTAGGGAAGGCACGCAACAAAGAGTATGCATCTAAACTATGCTAAATGATTATGTGTAAATAATATGTTTCCTGGCTTTATGGTTTTTCCGCATGATTTATGAACTGTCATATGAATCATAATCTAACAATATGGTCTAAAAACAACCAATTACGGCCTGAAAATAAATTTAGCTTATGAACCCTAATTTCGAAAGTTACGAAATTGGAGGAATTGGACCAAAACAATTAGGGATTTTACTCTTACCTGGTACGAATTGCAACGAAAATCAAGAGGAAGCAATGAATTTTATTTTCCATAAGCAATATGCAACGGACTGATGAAGAAGATGAAGAAGCCATGAGAAGGTAACGTCGAGGAACAGAGCAACGAAGGAGAGAGAAAAGGGGATTTTTAATTTTAGATTTTCAGTAGGCATGCAAGGGGGAATTGGAGGTGAAAATTAAAAAAAATCGCTTTTATGGGGCACGTGCCACGCACGTGTTGGTCAACGCCGGAGAATATGGTTTGACTACCGGAAAATGGGTCTTGGTCCCTATTCACAACAAAAATTCTGATTTAGGTCCTACCTTACAACTTTTTTTTTAAAAGGTCCTTTGTCACAATTTTTTGATTATAAAAGGTCCTTTCTGACAAAAATTCCTTAATAATATTATTTATTATCAATAATAATTAATAATAATAATAATTTTATTATTAATGATTTTTTATGAATATTATAATAATAATAATAATAATCACTCCATGCGTTCTTAAATATTAGTCACATTTTGACCTTTTCACTGGTTTCAACTCAACATTGCTGAAAATATCTCCAAATACGTATGTTAAAAAATTATAAAAATTTGATATTGTGAAACCATACATTGAGACAAATAAAACAAGATCTCACATGAATATATTTTGTGTGCCGTTATTCGACGCCCACGCACGCTAAAATCACCCGCATTATTTATATAAAAGGACAATTCTACCCCCCTTCCATTTTCCCCTCAAACTGCCACCCCTTCTCCGACAACCCACCAAATTTTTCCGGCGACCCTCTTCCCATCTTCTTCCATCTTCCCCCCTCCTTCACCACCATCTCCATCCACCTTCACCACCATCTTCTTGTCATCACCATCTCCATCTCCCTTCAACCTTCACCTTCGAAAATTGCGGCCTTGAACCATGGTCTACCGCACGGAAAATGGAACCGCCGACGGTCAGCCGCGCACGGTCTTTTCTTGGTGGCCATGAAAGCCAAGCAATTCCCGTGCGCGGCTGACATGGTCGCCAAGCAATGACCGTGCGCGATCGTGCAATACACCTATTTCCATGGCCCGCACACAGCTTTTGCGGGGGTTCCTTGGCCGTCGCGCAAAGGCTGTGCGCCGGCGACACGGTGCTCGTGCACCGGATCTGCACGGCCACCGTATCGCCGGCGCAAAGCCTTTGCGCCGGCTGCCATGGAACCCTCGGAAAAGTCGTGCGCGACGTTTAGTTTTTTTTAAAAAAAATACATTAAATTCACACTATACCTTACGCAGTGGAGGTAACGAAGGAGGAGGAGGCGGATTGGCGACAAGGGAGGACGAAGGGGAGGCGAAAAGGGAGGACGAAGGAGGCGAAAATGGAGGACAAAAGGGAGGCGACAAGAGGGTCGGCAACGGAGACCGCGAATTCCGGTGGTAGGGAGTTTTTGTGACCGGAGTTTCTTGAAGGTGCCCAGAGTTTTTGTGAGGGTGAGGGTGACAGTAATGGTGGAGAAGGAGGGTGAGCGTGAGTTTTTTTATAAAGGGTAAAATCGTACTTTACCATAAAAAATACGGGCGTTATTAACGAATGAGGGCGTCGATTCAAAATCCCCTATATTTTGAAGGAAATTTGGTGAAACACTACCTTTAAGTTTGGTGGTTTTATAATTAAATTGCTACCCTTTAAAAAGAAAATTATATTTTACTACCTTATAAGTTTGGTTTGTTTGACTAACACTACCATTTCACGTTTTTCATTAATGTTTTTCGTCTTTGGACCCCACTACAACGGTTATTTAATATGACAAATAAACAAAATGAAAAATGAACAGAGCTATTTAAAAGAATAGAAGAAGTACACGACGAAAACATTATCGAAAAATGTCAAATGGTAGTGTTAGTCAAACAAACCAAATTTATAAGGCAGTTAAAATTTAAAAAGTTTTTGAAAAGTAGCAATTCCCAAAACCTCCAAACTTAAAGTTAGTGTTTCACAAAATTTTCTATTTTGAAATACGTATTGAAATAAATTAGAAGATTCTCTTCAACTGCGAATAGTGTCAAGATTCCAAATAGGACTAATATTTAAGAACAGAGTGAGTATTATTTATTATTTTTACTGTTATCATTATTATTATTATTATTAATTATTACTATTAATCATAATTAATAATAATAAATTATAATTATTAATATTATTCTTATTTATTATTATTATTATTATTTATTAATAATAATAAGTACTTATTATTAATATTATTATTATTATTATTACTCCCTCCCTTCTTGAGTTTTAGTCCTCTTTCCGTATTGAGTTGTTTTTATTTATTAGTCCTTTTTTAGAATCTTTTCTTATTTGTCCAACATTTATCCCCATTATACCCTTGTAAATATCTAAATTACCCACTTGTTTATTCTCAAGTAAGCCTTTATCCCTACTATACCCCTTAAAATTAAGGGAGTATTATTATTAATTATTTTATTGTCATTATTATTAATGAGTTTCAATCATGTCCAATAAGGTTAATCGAAAAACTCTCTCACTTCTCTCTAAAATATCCCAAAAAACCAAAACCCTAGTATCTCCCATGCTCACCGGCGGCCCGATCTTGACTCATAAATCGGGTCGCCGGTGAGCCTCTGTTATAATTTTGGGTTGTTTTGTGTTTAATTCTTGTTGGCGAAGCTTGCATCAAGGATTCCGACCAAATCGAAGTTAGGGTTTCGACTTTGGGTGACTGAAATAAGGTTGATAGGTTTCCTTTGCAGCTCTTTTGCGGTGCCGACGAAGGTGGTTTTCGGGAAAGAGAAGAAGAAGAAGGAGCCAATCGGGAGCTTCCACCTCCTCTTAGTTACGCCGCTCTTCTCACCGGGTCTGTTTCAACCGACAAGGGTTCACTGGTTTTCTTCGACTTCGGAGGTGATCTGTCCAGTTCACATCGTCTTCTAATCCGAGCTCCCCTAAATCGCCGCCTCCATTAATTGCTGGTAAAGGTAAAGAGCCGCCTCTTTTAATCTGTAGGTAAAGGTAAAGGTTTAGGGAAAAGGGTTTCAATTTCGGTTTAGATTGTTAATTTTTGGTTGCGATCTGTGAGTTTGGGAATTTTGGGTTCTGAAATCTATCACCCGCCGCCGTCTTGTAGTGTCGGATATATCCCGATCTTGATGGTAAAGGTAAAGGGTAGTCAAGGGTTTCAGTTAAGTGCCAATTTTTCTTTTGTTTCTGTAGCCTTTGGAGTTTGGTTGTTGGCTTGTTTGGTTGTTTTATTAGTTCTAATGTCAATGCTTAGGCTGTTGTGGGTAGTTGTGTTGTTTTCTCTTTTTGATGGTAAAGGTTTTCCTGTGATTGTTGATAGTGGTAATAAATTGTGGTTTCTGTTGGTTAGGAGGGTTGTAGTAGCAATAAGGGTGGTTAATAAGTGGTGGGAGGTTAAGGAATTAGAAGGTCCCCTCTCCTCTGCAATGGGGTTTTGGTCTGCTAGAGGAGCACTATGGGTATTGGGGGAGATAGTCATCTCCTGGGGGATCTGATATATGCGTTTTATATAGAGTTTTTTACCCCCGTCCCTTAGTAATTTTATGTATCAAACGTGCTCTTAGGAGCCGTTTCTAGTACTAATGTGTGTTATTGAGTGTGCCTTGAGTTTCAGGTTTGATTATGAGAAATTGGTCGTTTTAGACCCGTTTCATTGTTGATCAAGGCCACTATATGAGTCCGAGAAGTTCGGGACCTCCATCGTCGACTTTCGGGAGCCTTAGATGCTTATGGTTGAGCCCCGGGAGTTAGACTTGGTGATACGGGCGACATACCTTGAAGATTGCAAATCGCCCTGGAAGCTGAGGGCGAAATGCAACCATCGGGCGGAAGTATAAGCAAGCCAAGTTCATCAACGCGCGCCCGATCGGGCGCAGCTCGCCCGATCCGGATCGGGCGGTCAATCTGGAGGCTTTATGGAGATTTCGCAATCCGCCCGATCGGGCGGATATTGGCCCGATCGGGCCGACTATCGAGTGGGTTGGGCTGTTCGCCCATTAAAGCGGTACGTGAGCTGGGTTCAAACCAAAAAAAGATTCAAAAGTCGTTGTTAATGGAGTTGAAGTTACCAAATTCTGAGGAGTCGGTATTAATTTATGCCGAATTGCTCCACTTATAGTTCCTCGAACCACGTTTTCTAAACGAACATTTGACGTAATCAAGATAGGATTCTAAAATAATCCTAAAATTTGGAGGATTTGATGAGATTATGAAAAGTATAGTTAATAGTTAAATAACTAAAAAAATGGCATGTTGAATCGCCCGATCGGGCGACGCCAACCTCCAGCAGTTTTTCGCGTTTTTAATTCCGTTTTTAGGCCTTATTTTGGCAAAACTATATAAGCAAACTTGTTTTATTTTTTTTAGGATCATCTTATTTTCCAGCACTAAACCCTTAGTTTATTTTTCTAAGTTTTATTTCCTCTCTACATTAATTCAAACACTTAGTTCGATTGATATAAAAACACAAGCTTTCAATTTCCATTGTGGGAGAATTAGGTATTGTTTCTTACTTTAATTTATTCTATTGCTTTGATCATGTTTTCCATTATGTTAATCGCTTTGTTATTAGTTATCATGAGTGAGTAGTTTAATTTCTAGGGTTTAGGGGATCCATGAATGCATGATTGGGATTATATGTGGATTTGATTATTTGATTGATTGATTATAATTTCTATAGCTTATTATTATTGCTCGTCAATTCTGTTCGGCCGGACTATTTTGATTTGAGTTTGATTAACCTTAGATTATGCGCCGAGAGGTATAAATCTGATGTTTTTGGTCTGTGGCTATTAGATAGGAATTATTTCTAGTACGTAGCGAGAGCCCGCTGGTTGTTCTATCCTAAGGAATTCATAAGATTCGAGAGATGCATGTTTTCCTAGTTATGATTGTTAATTAATTGTTATTGTCCGTTGTCCAATCCCGGTCTGCATTTGTGGTGAACCGCTGCCCTAGATTCCCTTAATATTGTTATATTCCAGTTTGATTATTTGCCTTAGCTTAATATACAAACCAATCCAATTCTTTGTTACCAGTAGTCTAGATTAGTTAATTAATAGTAGAAAGAACATTGTTTCCCTGTGGATACGATCCCTGCTTCCCTTGCTATATTTTTAGTTGGTGAATGTTAGGTTTATCTTTGATAGGAGTGCGATTTAGCCTGTCAAATTTTGGCGCCGTTGCCGGGGAAACGGTTTTATTTTCTGTTATTAATTGTTTTTCTAGATTATTGTTTGTCACTTCTCAAGGGACTCCCGTTCCTTGAGACCGGATCTCACGACTGTTTTCTAGTTCTTGCTTGTTTATGCCCAGGACTGTCCATACCAGCGATCTGACTTCGTTCGATCCTGAACCTGAACGGACCTTTCGTAGACGGCGTAGATTCGTTGAACAGTTGAGAGACTATTCTGACTCTGAATCCGACTATCTGATAAGCAATCTATTCCATACAGATTCAGAGATGGGTGACCAAGCACCACCACCCCCACTTGTGCCAAGGCTTACAGACTATTCTAAACCAAGTCTGTCTATGCTTCCCAAGGCAATCATGCCTTCCATTGCGGTCGAGAATTTCAAGATTGAACCCCAACTGATAAACATGATCGAGAGACACCAATTCGGTGGGGAAAAGGGTGAAGATCCCAATCTCCACATTCAGTCTTTCATTCAGTATTGTGCCACCATTAAGCAGAAGAATTTAACACCGGAGCAGACTATGGAGATACTCTTTCCATTTTCATTGAGTGGGAAGGCCAAGCTATGGATTAACAGTCTCAACCGCGCAGCTATGAAAATCACCGATTGGAATTCTTTGGCCCTTGCATTCTATGTTAAATATTTCCCACCTGAGAAGACAGCTTGTCTGAGGGGTCAGATATTAGGTATCTCTCAACAAGTAGATGAGAGTTTGTTCGAAGTCTGGGAGAGATTCAAGGACTTGCAAAGAGAGTGCCCACACCATGGTTTGGATGACTGGTTCCTGGTTCAGCAGTTTTACAATGGTCTGGGTAATGAGTCTAGGTGTCTTTTGGATTCAGCTGCCAGTGGGAGATTTATGCAACTGGAGGTGCCTAGAGCTTTGGAGGTGATTGAGGAGATGGCCATCCATAGTGCCCAATATGGGAATCCTAGAGGTTTTGCCGACCGAGGTGTTAAGCATGAGATGAATTCTATTGAACAGCTTACTGCTCAGCTAACTGCCCTACATCACAAGCTCGACAATATACAGATCGCATCTTCCCAATCCACCCAACATGCTAGTGTCGCTGCAATGAGTGCCCAATCTGCTAATGTCTGTAATAGTTGTGGGATGCAAGGCCATTATGCACAGGTATGCCGGAGCTCCATCGAACAATGCAATGCATTCCAGTCCTACAAGCAGAACAATCCGTATTCCAACTCATACAATGAGGGGTATAAAAACAACCCCCTATTATCATATAGGAGTACTAATGTTCAGAACCCCCACCAGATTCAACACCCTCCACCACCACAACAACCCTACCAACCGCGGAGTAACTACAACTCGCAACCTAGTGGATCACCTGGCTTACCACCACAACCTCAACCACACAACCTGATCCCATGTTTGTAGAGATGAGGAATATGATGTTGGAATTGCAGAGATCTCTAAGCGAAAAGGATGCCAAAATCGATGCCCTCACTGCTCATAACAAGATCATGGATAAACAGTTGGCACAAATGGCTACCGCTCTTGCAGAGAGACCCAAAGGTCAACTCCCTTCACAGCCTGTGACCAGAGAGTCTGTAAATGCTGTCACTCTGCGGAGTGGATATGAATATGATGGGCCACCTATGACTATAGAGGAAGGGGTTGAAGTATCTGTTAGTGGTGCTGTGCCAGGAGAAAGTGAGAAGGTGGTCAAGGATAAGGAAGCTGACACAGGGGTTGAGAAGAAAGTTGAGATACAAGTTCCACCTATCAAACTTCCCTTCCCTCATCATCAGCTAAAGAACAAGCTAGACAAGCAGTTTGGTAAGTTCTTAGAAGTGGTAAAGAATCTGCAGGTAACAGTCCCTTTCACTGAATTAATTACTCAAGTACCTGCATATGCTAAATACATGAAAGACATCTTGACTAGGAAGAGAGCATTTAGTGAGGTGGAGACTGTTGCATTTACTGAGGAGTGCAGTGCCTTACTACAAAATAAGTCTCCACCCAAGTTGAAGGACCCCGGGAGTTTCTCTATCCCGTGTAATATTGGCAACCTTTTTATTGTCAAAGCCTTATGTGATTTAGGTGCCAGTGTTAGTGTCATGCCCCTGTCTGTATGTACTAAGTTGAACATGGGTGATTTAAAAGTTACCAACATAACTCTGCAAATGGCCGATAGATCTGTAAAATACCCCCTAGGTGTCTTAGAAGATGTGCCTGTTAGAGTAGGTAAATTCTTTATTCCTGTTGATTTTGTTGTTTTAGACATGGAAGAGGATAGGCAAATTCCTATTATTTTAGGTCGGCCTTTCTTACACACTGCGGGGGCAATCATAGATGTCAAAAATGGCAAGCTGACCTTAAATGTGGGGGATGATAAGGTTACTTTCAATTTAACCCATGTTGCTAAGAACCCTATGGTAGAAGAGTCATGTTTTGGAGTCAATGTTTCTAATGATTATTTTAATACCGAATTGACTCATACTAACTCTAATAACTCCTCGGAAAAAGCACATGTTTCAAATTATCTTGCAGGTGGAGGTGATCGGAGTATGCACTCTTCGGCATGGGTTCGAAAGAAGGGACGGATTGATGATGCCACGACCCAAAGGGCCGAAAGTTCTGTAAACGGTGGACATCGTATTCGTGATCGGGGTCGTGATCTGTCACTTCCCGCACCACACAGCTCATCCAAGGTAATCGATGTGACACCAGATGGCACCATCTTTGGTGCCCCCATTCGATGAGCTGTCGTGGCTCTCATCCCTTTCATGTCCATTGTCTGCGCATAAACGGAGATTGTGTAATGGGGACATTACATCAATCTCAGAGGGGATGAGTATTTCATTATCCATTTATTGCCTTAGTAGTATAAGTTTGATTGTTGATTCTAATTTTTGTGTGTTTAGTTAGTATTTTCCATTACCTACGTGTGTTTAAGTATTGTTTTTAGTGTTAGTGAGGCGAGAAGAGGGCATTACGCTGTTTGGGTGTTTCTTAATGTGCAGGCCTAAAGCCCCAAGTTCGAGAAAGTGAAATAAAGCTCAAGGCCAAGCACGCTGCAAATCGCCCGATGCTGATCGGGCGAGGTGCGCCCGATCGGGCGCGCACTGATGATTTTCATGCAGCTTATTTCTGCCCGATCGGGCGCAGCATGCCCGATCGGGCGGACTGGCGAGTGGAATGCCCGATCGGGCGAAATTATTTTGCCCGATCGGGCGGTTGAGGAAAAGTTCGTGAAAAAGTCAAGGAGGAATTCTGGGCAGAAAAAGTCAAGAAAAGAGGCAATCGCAAATCGCCCGATGCGGATCGGGCGAGGTGCGCCCGATCGGGCGCGCACGGATCAGAAGAAAAGGATCGCAAATCGCCCGATCGGGCGGAATGTCGCCGGATCGGGCGAGACGCGATTTCAGCGATAAACTCACGGTTTCCCCAATCTTTCTTCACTTCCTCTTCATCTTCAACCTAACTTTCTCTCACTCCTCCATTAAACCCCAACTTCCAAAAACTTCAAACCACCATATCTCCCTCAAATCTCCACCAAATTCAACAATTCTTTCATCAAAATCATCCTCTCATCATCCTCTACAACCTACACCTAACCGATTTAAGTTTTCTCTCATCCCCACAAAATCCCCAAATTCACCCAAAAAGCTCAAAAAACTCAAAAATTCAGATTTTTCATCAATGGCAAATAGACCACAAAGAAAATGCACGGGGGTACCAAGAAATCAACATGAGGCTTCCACAAGCCGAGCTCGGGAACCGACACCACCACCTCCACCACCACAATTCGAGCCCGACACAGATTTTCCGGATGTCATCTTTACTACGGAGGAGCAACGAGCACGATTCATGCACCTCAAATTGAGGGAGGTAATCCCTACTCGCTTTATATGTCAAAAATCATTGCATGATATGGGAATTGAGCGTGATGTAAAACGTGTTTTTGTTGGTGTTGGTATGAGTAGCATGTATGGTATGCTCCGTCTCACATTTAGGCGGTTGACTCTAGAATTTTTGAGTAGTTTTAATGTTCGTAGGGATGGTTATCGAACCGTGTCATCGGTTCAATTTCGTGTGATGAACCGGACCTACACCATGAGCTTATCTGATTTTGGTAGGATTTTTGGATTGTCTACCACATATAGTAGGAAACCCAAGGAGACTCACAATAACTGCACCATGTGGGGAAAGCTTACGGGCAATGCGAATCCCGGGAGTATGCAACATTTGCATGCTTCCAAGATTCAACACCCGGTACCCATTGTCTTCTACAGGTTTCTTGGTTTTACGATCTTTGGTAGGGATGAGACCCAGAATATTAGGAGTACGGAGCTAGAGATCTTAGGTGGCTACGTTTCCGAAGGAGAGGAGAGCTACAAAATGAACCTTGCACATCACATGGCCTCTCAATTTTACTCTATAGCCACCTCCACACATACTACCAAGATTACCATTGGTGGGTTGATCACCCACATAGCCATGGCCACGGCCAATTTTACTGAGGCTAACCAGATTCCAGTTCTGGGTAGCAACTTGCTTGATTTGGCTTCTTTTGCTGGACTCCGTAGGCTACAGGGGGAGCATGGGTTATTTAGGCCGGGAGCCATGTACTGGATGTTCGAGGGAAACAGGCTTTTCACCTTGCCCGACCCTCAGGGCCGCACTAGTTTCAGACCCGGTCAGGCTCATTATCTATTTGTTGGATTTGAGCAAGAGCCTCAGCCTGACCCCCAGCCTCAGCCTGACCCTCAGCCAGAGCCCCATCAGTACCAGCCAGAGCCTCGCACCTACTTCAGGAGGGGGCGTCGAGACACGGGGAGGCCCCAGAGTGGCCCGGTAGTAGAGGAGGAGCAGGGCTCCATTGATGAGCGACTGAGCAGACTTGAGCTCGGGTTCCGGGAGTTCGCAGCTGATTACCAGAGGACCATGTTCCCATTTTATGATCAGTATGCCAGGCAGGGCTATATTACCCCAGATTACGAGCACCCTACCTGGTATACCTATCCCGCGGAGGGATATGGAGCTCCGGGTTCTATGGGCACCTTCACACCCACCCAGTACGGAGGGTGGGGAGCGGGTCCTAGTGGGCATGCTGGCCGAGATGATGGTGATGATGGCCAACGCCATCAGTGATGCCGAGATGATGTTGATGATGAGGTTCGATACCCTTGAGCCAATAAGGACATTGTCTGATTTGGTTTGGGGGGGGGGGGGGTTTCACACTACTTGTACATTGTAGGTATGTCTTTCTTTTATTATTGCATTTCTTTATTTTGGTGTGTTTATTTTGGTGTGTTTAATGCTTTCTAGATTAGTTTATTGCTTTGAAAAAAAAAAAAATACAAAAATACGTTCCGATGAATACAAAACCATGCTTCCCTGTGCCCCTTGATTGTAAACTGTTTTGATTCTTGGTTTTTGATGACGAGCATTGTTGATTTGTTAACCATGATTTGAGATCCGATTACTTTGATGCCTTGACATGAGTCAACTCTGACCAACTACTTGTGGACTTGGTGCTTGACTAGTTGACTTGGTTAGGATGTGTGATAGCTTCCTGGTGTGCCATTGATTTTGAGTATTGGTTTGCAACTATTAGTAATGTTTTATGACTCATATACATGCACATTGTGGAGGACGAAGGCATTTTTCTATTTAGGTAGCCTTCAGATGAAATTAGATACGTTTGTTCCCTCTTTTTCTACCCATGTTGTGCCTGTGCCATTTATTCGGTGACTAACCACATTACAAGCCCGTAAATTCCCCATTGGTTACTAGTCCCAAGCCTAGCTTGGGGGAGCTAATAGTAGTGAGGTGAGGGAGTTGCAGTGTGGTACATTTTGAGCATATTGAGTATTGAAAAGGGAAATTCTTCTTATCATGATTGTTGTTGAAAAAAATGAAATGAAAGAATGAATGAGATGAGGAGAATAAAAGAAAAAAAAAATCGTGTGAAGGTTCCAAAAAAAAAAAAAAAAAAAAAAAAAAAAAAAAGAGATTGAGCAAGAAAAAAAAAAAAAATAAGAAGGAAAAATCGTTATTCTCAAGAAAATTCAAAGCATTGTTTCACTCAAGTATTGTAATTTCTTATCTTTATGAGTGATTGATTTTAATTGTGAAAGAAAGGCAAGAAAGTATAGTGTGGTTTGTTTGTTGTTTCATCATGTGTTGAGTGGGAAGTTGTGGTTGCGGTCATCATTTGTGGTTGACCATGGTTTTGCTAGGATTTATGCTCCCCAAAGCCAAGGCTTTAAGCTCACATTTTACCCAAATTTACCGCACCCTTACCTAAGCCTAACATTACAAGCTTGAAAGACCTTCCGACCTTTGTGCATAGAGTTGTATTAATGTGAAAGTAGTTGTTTATCAATGCAAGTTATGACATGACACATTTCGAGTCGACTATTAGGTTGAGTGTATGTTTTTCTAGACACACGAGTGTTGTGAGTTTGGGAGGGCATTGTTCACTTATATGTTGGGAGGAGAGCGAACGGGTACATCTTTTATCCGCCACATAAATGAGTGACGAGTATGTGAGCACTAGTCTTGAATTCCAATGTGCATTTTTGGTTCGCTTTGCGTGACGATTGTTAAGGCGGATTAGCGGTTGGATGGATTTGATTGGTTGACATTGATGCATGCTTGTTGGATTTTGCCTTGAATCGTATCCATTGTTTTAAGATGTGTTTGGGGTGAAGTTGATTTATGTATTCATCGATGATTTCTTTGCTTAGGGGCAAGCAAAGATCTAGCTTGGGGGAGTTTGATATATGCGTTTTATATAGAGTTTTTTACCCCCGTCCCTTAGTAATTTTATGTATCAAACGTGCTCTTAGGAGCCGTTTCTAGTACTAATGTGTGTTATTGAGTGTGCCTTGAGTTTCAGGTTTGATTATGAGAAATTGGTCGTTTTAGACCCGTTTCATTGTTGATCAAGGCCACTATATGAGTCCGAGAAGTTCGGGACCTCCATCGTCGACTTTCGGGAGCCTTAGATGCTTATGGTTGAGCCCCGGGAGTTAGACTTGGTGATACGGGCGACATACCTTGAAGATTGCAAATCGCCCTGGAAGCTGAGGGCGAAATGCAACCATCGGGCGGAAGTATAAGCAAGCCAAGTTCATCAACGCGCGCCCGATCGGGCGCAGCTCGCCCGATCCGGATCGGGCGGTCAATCTGGAGGCTTTATGGAGATTTCGCAATCCGCCCGATCGGGCGGATTTTGGCCCGATCGGGCCGACTATCGAGTGATTCGCCCGATCGGGCGATGCGTCGCCCGATCGGGCGACGCCAACCTCCAGCAGTTTTTCGCGTTTTTAATTCCGTTTTTAGGCCTTATTTTGGCAAAACTATATAAGCAAACTTGTTTTATTTTTTTTAGGATCATCTTATTTTCCAGCACTAAACCCTTAGTTTATTTTTCTAAGTTTTATTTCCTCTCTACATTAATTCAAACACTTAGTTCGATTGATATAAAAACACAAGCTTTCAATTTCCATTGTGGGAGAATTAGGTATTGTTTCTTACTTTAATTTATTCTATTGCTTTGATCATGTTTTCCATTATGTTAATCGCTTTGTTATTAGTTATCATGAGTGAGTAGTTTAATTTCTAGGGTTTAGGGGATCCATGAATGCATGATTGGGATTATATGTGGATTTGATTATTTGATTGATTGATTATAATTTCTATAGCTTATTATTATTGCTCGTCAATTCTGTTCGGCCGGACTATTTTGATTTGAGTTTGATTAACCTTAGATTATGCGCCGAGAGGTATAAATCTGATGTTTTTGGTCTGTGGCTATTAGATAGGAATTATTTCTAGTACGTAGCGAGAGCCCGCTGGTTGTTCTATCCTAAGGAATTCATAAGATTCGAGAGATGCATGTTTTCCTAGTTATGATTGTTAATTAATTGTTATTGTCCGTTGTCCAATCCCGGTCTGCATTTGTGGTGAACCGCTGCCCTAGATTCCCTTAATATTGTTATATTCCAGTTTGATTATTTGCCTTAGCTTAATATACAAACCAATCCAATTCTTTGTTACCAGTAGTCTAGATTAGTTAATTAATAGTAGAAAGAACATTGTTTCCCTGTGGATACGATCCCTGCTTCCCTTGCTATATTTTTAGTTGGTGAATGTTAGGTTTATCTTTGATAGGAGTGCGATTTAGCCTGTCAGGATCTTGGAGGTCGGTGTTTTGTGTTCATCTACCTTGGTGAGGAAAAGAGTTTTAGGTTTTAGGAAGGGCCTGGGTATTGGGGTTTTGGTTGTTAAGTGGTTTTGGAGGATAGTTGTTGTTAATCCTCTGTTTAGGTTAACGTCGAGAGTTGTTCTCGATGCTTTCAAAATCTGTTATTTGAGCGCTGCTCCTCAAATTTTGGGGTTTCATAGTATGCTACCTAAGTCATGTCCCGTGACTGTAAATGCTTGTGTGTTAATCACAAGGTTTAACCAAATTCGCTGTCACTTTGTTTCCCTTCCACTCTTTTCTTTGCTTTCCATGTATTACAGGTTAGTTAAGGAACCTCCTAGTGTTAACTGCTTAAGCTACTGGCCAATCTCCTGCAATGATATCACAACCATGAGTGATCTTGGCACAATAACACCTTGTTGGTGGTGTAAACAAAGTTTTGACAATCAAGGACCGCCAGGGGAAGAGTCGGCTTCCCTTGCAGCTGTTAGGCATATGTTTTTAGTTTGTTTCGTAGTACATGTAATGGTCTATAAAGGCCTTAGTTTAATTGTTTAGTTTGTAAAACTCTTGTATTTATGTTAAAGTTAAATTGAGCCTATGTCAAAAAAAAAAAAAAAAAAAAGGTTAATCGGGCTTGACCAGTTCCAATAAGTTTTGATCATATCCAATGAGTTTAGATAGTTCAGATCAGATAAGTTTAGATAAGTTGAATAGAAAGCACCCTAAACGAGACACTAGACAACACAATCAAAGAAAACGGTACAATAATAATAATAATAATAATAATAATAATAAAAATCATATAAACATGTATAGGAAAATTTTGTGTGAAATCACCACTTAAAGCATCCAAATGGACCTTATAGAAACTATACATAGCTCAAATAGCTATTACTCTCTGCACATCAATTGTTGATTTTCTTCACTAATTAATCCAAGAACACATCAAATACAAATAACTTCAGTACAGTGAAATTTAGAAGAAGAAAAAAAAAGAAGCAAACTTTAATATGTAGCATACTCCCTTAGAATTAATCAATTATAAGACAAACACCAAACGAAAACAATTATGATGTAGCAACCTTTTAGCAGAGTTGTTCTTCTGAGCGCTCTCCTTGTGTGACTAAACCAATCTGACATTGGAGCGTGTTAGCAAGAAAACAGCATCAGTACTCTAGCATCTTGGCTGAATTCACAAAGAGAAAAGATTTAGTGCATTTGTAGTAAAAAATGTTTGTAATTGGAAATTGTAAGGTTAGTTTAGAATGATTACTTACATCAAATGATACAACCGATCTGCAGTAGTAAGCGTTAGTAGCCATGGAGCAAGTGGAACCACACTCACTCTCTCTAAGTGAAACACTGGACTTATCAAGCTTAACTGACCACGGATAATTGTACTTTTGTGCAGCAGAACCTATTTGGGAGGAGGAACGCTGCATCTTGGCACCCTTTGGTATATTCCGTCCTTCAACAGACGGTCTTCTCCCACGACTTGGTTGCCTCTCCAACTCTGGCCTTTGTTTAGGTGCACTTTGTGACCGTGCTTTAGCTTTAGAAGATTGAGTATTTGCCATGTAATTTGGATAGAGAGGGTAATCATATGACATTGTCTCTGCAAAATCAGGTTGGGGGAATGAGAAAGGAGCCCTTGATGATGGGTAGCACTGCGGACTGCTTTGTGCAGTGGTGAAACAATAATCCTCAAAGTGGCCACTGCAAGTTCTTGGGCTCAATTCGGTGATGGCTGAAGGAGCTGGTGAATATTGCTGATAGTCCTGCTGCTTTATGTATGCATTCTGGTTGTGGTTAGAATAATATGTAGACATTCTATTGTCCATTCGATCATCAATTTGTTGTTGGCTTGATATCGAATAGCTATCCCTGCTGTCAACATTTGATATAAAATCTCCGCGATCCATTTCTACTATCTTGATATTATCCTCCATGTCCTGCATCATTATACAAATTCCAAATTATTCTGTTTTATCCTAGTTGTTAAGAGATCAGTGTGAACAGACAGCAGCACTGTTAATATACGACTTCCTCGATCCAGACTCATTAAGACTACTTTGAGATGTCAGGAAATATCTGTCAACTTTCTTACAAAATAATGATTTATGATTGGATTTACTAATAAGAAATTAAATCGATTAGTGACACCTATTCTACACAGCAAGATTACATGATTTGATTAAGCCATAATCAATTAACATTGCAAGATGGATCAGGAAAACTAAATCCTGATTCTTTGATTGATCGAAATAATGAGATTGACTCTGCTAATTGGGAGTGCATCCGTTAGTTTTATCTTGATCATATTTTTAGCATCAAATAATTCTAAGAATAGAAGTACTTTGCTACTGTCAAAATGTGAATGTTAATGGAAAATGATGGATAAGAAAAGTCAAATAACAGAATACTAACATGATTGAAATTCTCTTGGCTATTTCGTCGGTTAGTAGACTGTCTATGATTAATGGGCGTCCCGTCATCCCCTGATCGGATCCTTTGAGCTCGAGCTCGAGCTTGAGCCGTGATAAGCGCTTGCATACATCTCAGTGTTGCTGTTGCCTGCTTTCTTACCAAATGACCCCTTACCAACGCCTGCAACTTCACCAAACCTCTTAGTGCCTTCAGAGCCTTTCTAGCCTGCAATACACGTTTCCATTTATTACAATTCACACAATTCTTTGAATCTTGACACTGTCATTATCATAGTTTACCTGTTGTGGTCAAACAAATTTCCTAATCTTTGACCACTTTTATTTTCTTTCACTAAAAAAAAAAGTTAAAAATTTGACATACCAGATACGAGCGAAACACAGACTGAATCTTGACAGCAGCAGCAGCAGCAGCAGCCTCCTCATCCTCAACAGCGGTTTCATTTTCTTTACAATCACTAAAATCCGCCTGGGGATTCATCACTTCTTCCACTTGTGTATCCATCACTGTTACATTCTCTTCTGCAACAATTGCATCGGCTTCTACCTCCACCTCCACCTCAACCTCAACCTCAACCTCAACCTCAGCCTCCTGCATCTCTCCCGCCAAATTTACGGCCATCTGCGGAACTTGAGATTTCTCAACACTAACAGCATCAGCAGAAGCAACATCCTTAGCCGCATTAACATTATTACTATTATTACTGTTATTACTAGCAGACGATCTTCTAAAACTCCATCTCTTCTTCTCCTTCTCCTTCGGAGTTGTCGGTCTCGGTACCACTACCGCTACCTGAGTAGTCGTACCATTCAGATGATTATCCGTCGAAACGACAGACACCTCATTATTGGTATTACTTTTCTGATCCTTCTCACCTTTAGACAACTGATTATTATTAGTATTACTCTTCTTCTGATCCTTCTCGCCTTTGTCCTTCTTTCCTACCAGCAAATTCTTGAACCACTTTCCTGTTTTCCCCATTTTAGCTACTTCAACAATGAATGTAAAATGGAAAATTAATAATTACTCCGTAGATCAAATACATTGGAGAGTAACAATAATAACGACGTAGCAGCACTTCCTTCCTTGTGTCAAAGCTGTCGTTAGTTGGTCAGTTCATATTTAATATACAGAGATGTTGTCTTATTTATGTTGCATAATTGAGTTTATACTACTCTTTTGTATTTTCTCTCTAATATACTGCTGTCAATGTCTGTGCCATATCCGATCTTTTTTTTTAATGACGGAGTATTCGTCTTATTTATTTACATTTTCTTTGATGGGCATAAAGTGGTTGGTCACTAAGTGAAGGAACTAAGGAAGTAGAGAGGAAGCTCTAGTTTGGTTAAGCATGTTTAATGAATTAGACTTTACTATTAAAATGATGGTTGATTTTTAAGACCCATGTCCTTACCAATTACTAGTAGTAGAATTTATTGGTAATTGTGTTTTTTGGATTAGGTTCATATGATTCACTCCGGATTTAATTTTGAATGGGATAATATTTTCTTATATCATTATCTACATATCGTGTCTTGAGAAAATCACACCCTTCTTATTATGGAGTATTTTATACAGTTTCAATGAGCTTATTATTAAAAAATTGTATAAAATTAGTTTTGTTTGAATTTAGATAAAATATTCTAATATAAATCCATATAAACTTATTTTAAGATAAGCGACATAGGAAAGAAGTATTAACTTAGAATTTAGTATGTTTATAAAGTGCAAATATTATCGAAAGATGTATTTTATGGACTATGAGAGTTTGTCGTCAAATTCTACTTACATATGCACATTCGTTGAAGTTAATTTGGATTTATTTCATTTCAAATCAGCTTAATTTGTATTTAATTATATTAAAAAACCAAACTCTCTATATCTTAAATGAACAAATTAAAACTTCATTTAAATAAATTTAACTTAAAAATGAAACTATTACTACGGAGTATATAATTTTATTTTTTAATACAAACATGTCATAAAACCATAACATATCATGAATGGAAGAAGGGATTTAAACATGTGACATGCAGACTGCAGAGTATTGTACAAAGACAATCACAATTCACAAAATGACAACATAGTTATGGCTAAATAATGTTTGCTAGATCTAGTGAATTCATGTAACATTCACAAAATAAGAAATGAATGTTACCACAGTAAAAAAAATCACCGTCCAAACTAACGGATGAATTGACAAAGGTAAAAAATATGAACCATGTGCAGAAGGTCAGCAACAATTCAGTAGAATTCGTGTAAAATACTTCAAATCAGAAAGTAAAGGTAATGGTTGGCCAATTTGGAAGTGTTCTATTTTTGGGAGTTGAAGGCATTCTTCTTCAGAATTCAGATCTTGTACATTTGTGGGGTCCCACTTTCGTATTTTGGAGTTTAAAGGATAGAAGGGGCCACGTGCTCATGTTCCATTATTATTCACTTTAATTTAATTTTGTAAGGATTGAAAACAGAGAATTCACTTTAATTTAATTTTGTAAGGATTGAAAACAGAGAATGGGAATTAATAAGACAGCTATACAATTATCTTTGCAATCCCAAAGCATGTTTATTACCTCAACTTTGTACAACCACGTTGAATTGAAGTTTCATCTTATTGTTGATTGTTCGACCCCAAAGTCAAATATTGTAATTTGTAAGTTTTTAATGAAAGCTCTTTGTTGATGGCAACATTTTGTTCATTATTCTTTTTTTTTTTTGTCCATTATTCTCTTACATAAATACGGAGTACATGTCAATTACTATCTTAAAGTTTCAATCTTATTTTATTTACTATCACTTTACAGTTTTCTTATTTTAAAATTGATATGTCTCTTTCGTTTCTTAATCATTTTAAGGGATTCAACACTCATTCTTCTCATTTATGTGTAATGATTCCATAGGGATCTTGCTTTTAACATATTGTAAAAGGCAAAACGAATTAAATATTATTTGTAAAATTTTAAAATGTCTATGAATTATCAAATGAATTATTTTGAAATGTCCTTCTGAATGAAATCCCTATGGAAAAGGGAAATAATTAACTTTGAATCACTTTAAATGATTAAGAAACGAAAAAGATATCTTAATTTTACAACGAGAAAATTGTAAAGTGGTAGTAAATAAATAAAAAATTGAAAGTTTAAGGTAGTAGTTTAAAATAAAAATTTCATAGGATAGTAATTTAAAATAAAAATTTCATAAGTTAGTAAATACGAAAGTGGTGTATTTTTAAAGTAGTAAATACCAAAATTTCATTAAATTTACAAAACATATTGAAACCAGTACAGTGGTACCTCCAATACCTCTTTCTATCTTATTTTATATTTTCTCCTTTATAAAGTAATTTAGGAGTTTTCAGAGTTTAATCTAAATCACATTAAATAGTAGGAAGAGAAATTCAAACCGCATTTTATGGTCTGGTTTAGTTGTCCGAAAATTTGAAACCAAACTAAATAACAAACCGTAATATCGCTGTGATTTACAGCCTTCATTGACGAGGGGTGAAGGAAATAATACCCTTGGTCAAAGCATGCATTCAATGTTAAGTCTAACAAATACGGTTCAGTATTAATTAATTAAACAAGTGAATAAATTCAGTAAGTTCAAGTGAGCTGAATGCCTAGCTAGAGGCCGCTTCAGTTCAAGTGGAATTAATAATATTAATCCATAGCTTACTCTTGACTGAACCCGTAGGGTCACACAAATAGTACGTGAACGAATCAAGTATTTAAGTGAATATATTATTCATTAAATACTCCATTTATGAAATCGTCAAAAGGCAAAATATAGAATGCTCCGGAAATGATGATATTACCGGAAACGGAAATATGGATCATGACGGAAATATAAATATTATCCAAGTCGTAGATGCTGCCGGAAACGGAAACATGGTTCGTATCGAAAAATATTATCGGAAATAGAAATATTGCCGGAATCGGAAATATTGCCGGCAACGGAAATATTACCGGAATCGGAAATAAATTCCGGAAACGTAAATATTTGTTCGAATCGGAAATGAATTCCGGAATTGGAAAACGAATAGGAAGCGCGACGTGCAAACGCTCGACGAACGAGCTTGCGAGACGCAAGGCTGTTAGGTTATGATACATATGATATTACATAAATCATGCGGAAACAACCATTAACCCAGGAATACATATTATTTACACATAATCATATAGCATAATTTAGATGCATACTCTTTGTTGCGTGCCCTCCCTAGCTGCGCCCGAACCGAGCAAGAACAAGTCTTTAGGACTCCAAATGTCGTCCCTCCGTAGATAGTCCACAGCACGTCCGGATCCGCCTTAAGATTGACCAACTAGAATCGCCCTTAAGGTACTAGAATTTTCGGCACTTTTGAGCAAGATGTGTGACTGAATTTTTCTCTCAAAAACTCACTTTGAATACTTGAAACTCGTTCTAAATTGTGAACCCAGGCCACATATTTATAGGGGTATGGAAAGAGAATTGGAATCCTATTAGGATACGAATTAATTAAACTTAGAATCCTACAAGAACTCTAATTAATTAATTTATCAAATAGAATTAGGAATTTAATCATTAACCGAACTCTGCACGTTTTAGGAATCGTGCATGAACACAAACACTTACGCACACACACACGGCAGCCACGATGGGCCGCCCATGCGCGTGCGTGCGAGCAGCAGCCCACGCAGCGAGGCCTACGCGAGCTACAAGCCCACGCAAGCACCTGCGCGCGCTGCGCGCGCTGTGCGCGCTGCCACGGCCTGCTGGGCCTGGCCTTGCGCTGGGCCTGGCGTGGCCTTGGTTGTTCGTGTGGCGCGCTTGGCTTGCTGGGCGATGGCCTGGCTTCGTGCTGGGCCCTCGTCCGGCAGGCCTCGTCCGATGCTTATTCGTACGATACGCTTCCGATTAAATTTCCGATTCCGGAATTCATTTCCGATACGAACAATATTTAACATTTCCGATTCCGGAATTATTTTCCGTTTCGAACAAATATTTAATATTTCCGTTTCCGGAATTATTTTCCGATTCCGATAATATTTCCGATTCTGACAATATTTCCGTTTCCGGCAATATTTCCGATTCTGGCAATATTTCCATTTCCGATAATATTTTCCGATACGTACCATGTTTCCGTTTCCGGCAACATCTACGACTTGGATAATATTTATATTTCCGATACGATCCATATTTCCGTTTCCGGCAATATCATCGTTTCCGGAGTATTCATTTCTTACCTGTGACGATCTCAGCTCCCACTGAAACCAAGATCCATCGATTCCGAATATCCATAGATAGAGTATCTAATGCCATTAGATACTTGATCCGTTTACGTACTATTTGTGTGACCCTACGGGTTCAGTCAAGAGTAAGCTGTGGATTAATATCATTAATTCCACTTGAACTGAAGCGGCCTCTAGCTAGGCATTCAGCTCACTTGATCTCACTGAATTATTAACTTGTTAATTAATACTGAACCGCATTTATTAGACTTAACATAGAATGCATACTTGGACCAAGGGCATTATTTCCTTCAGTCTCCCACTTGTCCTTAGGGACAAGTGTGCATTTCCTAATTCCTTTGTCGCTCGATGCTTGCTCTTGAACATAAGGTAAGAGTTGTCATCCTTATTATGTCCAGAGGTGTTCCTCGGTTTCAGAGTTCAACTGATCAAATAAACAGATAATCATAGCCTATGATTCATCCGAGCACGGCCATGCATTTCACAGTTTCTAGCTCTCCGAGTGGCCTTGTACAACTTTTAAGCATCTCATCCCGATTTATGGGAGGACAATCCCAATCTTGCGATCTTGAGATTAGACTTCGTTTGATAGGTGATTACCTGAGCGTTGCCTTTATAGCCTCCTTTTACGGTGCGACGGTTGGTCAACGTCAAAGCAACCAGTTCTCAAACAAGTAATCTCAAATCACTCAGGTATTGAGGATTTAGTGTCTAATAATTTAATGAAATTTACTTATGACAGATTTTCATCTCTTACAGTAAAGTTTCATAGGTCTTGTCCGATACTAATCTTCTCAAAGTAAGTATCTATGCAAATGATTATGACATTGCCATGTCCACATAGTTCAAGAAACAGAACTACTAGTCATCTTGCATTCTAATCGTCTAACGTTTTCTATGCGTCCAATTTTATAGAAAACTCCGATTAGGGACCATTTTCAACCTTTGACATTCAAGTTCACTTGATAGACATTTCTTAGTCACAGGACTGGCCCTGACAGTCTATCTTGAATATATCGTCAAGTTGAAGGGACTCATCATTTAATAAACCACAAATTAAATGGAAAAATGAATTCTTTTCATTTATTGTGAATGATTAACCAATAATGTTTTACAAAGATTTAAACTCTAAAACTTTAAAACATTAAACAGAGACATCAAATCCATTCTCCAATATGCTTGATTCCCATAGCTGCAGTGTGCGAGTTGTGCTTCGCTTGCGGCAGAGGTTTAGTTAATGGATCTGATATGTTGTCATCAGTTCCAATCTTGCTTATCTCGACTTCTTTTCTTTCAACGAACTCTCGTAGAAGGTGAAATCTACGAAGTACATGCTTGACTCTCTGGTGGTGTCTAGGCTCTTCTGCCTGTGCAATAGCTCCGTTATTGTCACAATACAGGGCTATTGGTCCTTTAATGGAGGGGACTACACCAAGTTCACCTATGAACTTCCTTAGCCATATAGCTTCCTTTGCTGCTTCATGTGCAGCAATGTACTCCGCTTCAGTTGTAGAATCCGCAATGGTGCTTTGCTTAGCACTTTTCCAGCTTACTGCTCCTCTGTTGAGGCAGAAGACAAACCCAGACTGTGATCTGAAATCATCTTTGTCGGTTTGGAAACTTGCGTCCGTATAGCCTTTAACAATTAATTCATCATCTCCACCATAGACCAGGAAGTCATCTTTGTGCCTTTTCAGGTACTTCAGAATGTTCTTGGCAGCAGTCCAATGCGCCTCTCCTGGGTCTGACTGGTATCTGCTCGTAGCACTGAGTGCGTACGCAACATCCGGGCGTGTACATATCATAGCATACATTATTGAACCAATCAATGATGCATATGGAATCCCATTCATTCGTCTACGCTCATCAAGTGTTTTTGGGCACTAAGTCTTGCTTAGAGTCATTCCATGAGACATGGGTAGGTAGCCTCGCTTGGAGTCCGCCATCTTGAACCTATCAAGTAACTTATTGATATAAGTGCTTTGACTAAGTCCAATCATCCTTTTAGATCTATCTCTGTAAATCTTGATGCCCAATATGTACTGTGCTTCTCCTAGATCCTTCATCGAAAAACATTTCCCAAGCCAAATCTTGACAGAGTTCAACATAGGAATGTCATTTCCGATAAGTAATATGTCGTCGACATATAATACTAGGAAAGCAATTTTGCTCCCACTGACCTTCTTGTATACACAAGATTCGTCTGCGTTCTTGATGAAACCAAAGTCACTGACTGCTTCATCAAAACGTATATTCCAGCTCCTGGATGCCTGCTTCAATCCGTAGATTGACTTCTTTAGCTTGCATACCTTTTTAGCATTCTTTGGATCCTCAAAACCTTCAGGCTGTGTCATAAACACAGTTTCTGTTAAAACGCCGTTTAAGAAAGCAGTTTTGACATCCATCTGCCATATTTCGTAATCGTAATATGCAGCGATTGCTAACATTATCCGAATAGACTTTAGCATTGCAACTGGTGAAAAAGTTTCATCGTAATCCACACCGTGGACTTGCCTGTAACCTTTTGCAACCAATCTAGCTTTGAAAACTTCAAGTTTCCCATCCTTGTCCTTTTTCAGTTTGAAAACCCATTTGCTTCCAATGGCTTGATAGCCATCTGGCAAATCGACCAAATCCCATACTTGGTTTTCAGACATGGAGTCTAATTCAGATTGCATGGCTTCTTGCCATTGCTTGGAGCTAGGGCTCGTCATAGCTTGTTTGTAAGTCGCAGGTTCATCCCTTTCTAGCAATAGAATTTCATGGCTCTCGTTCGTCAAAATACCTAAGTACCTTTCCGGTTGAGATCTATATCTTTGCGATCTACGCGGGGTAACATTTCTAGATTGACCATGATTCTCACCAGATTCTTCTAAAGATCTCTGAGTTTCATCCTGAATGTCATCTTGAGCATTCTCTAGAGTTTGTTGTTCGACTCGAATTTCTTCGAGGTCTACTTTTCTCCCACTTGTCATTTTGGAAATGTGATCTTTCTCCAAAAAGACACCATCTCGAGCAACAAACACCTTGTTCTCAGATGTATTGTAGAAGTAATACCCCTTTGTTTCCTTTGGATAGCCCACAAGGATACATTTGTCAGATTTTGGATGAAGTTTGTCTGAAATTAATCGTTTGACGTATACTTCACATCCCCAAATCTTAAGAAAAGACACATTTGGAGGCTTTCCAAACCATAATTCGTATGGAGTCTTTTCGACAGCTTTAGACGGAGCTCTATTTATAGTGAGTGCAGCTGTATTTAGTGCATGTCCCCAAAATTCTAATGGAAGTTCGGCCTGACCCATCATTGACCTGACCATGTCTAGCAAGGTTCTGTTCCTCCGTTCCGACACACCATTCCATTGTGGTGTTCCAGGAGGAGTCAATTCTGATAGAATTCCACATTCTTTAAGATGGTCATCAAATTCATAGCTCAGATATTCACCGCCTCTATCAGACCGCAGTGCCTTAATCTTCTTGCCTAATTGATTCTCTACTTCACTATGAAATTCCTTGAATTTGTCAAAGGATTCAGACTTATGCTTCATTAGGTAGACATAACCATACCTACTGAAGTCATCAGTGAAAGTGATAAAGTAGCTGAAACCACCTCTAGCATTTGTACTCATTGGTCCACATACATCTGTATGGATTAAACCCAATAGTTCATTTGCTCTTTCTCCAACTTTAGAGAAAGGTTGCTTTGTCATTTTGCCAAGTAAACATGATTCGCATTTACCATAATCCTCTAAGTCAAATGGTTGTAGAATTCCTTCCTTTTGAAGTCTTTCTAAGCGTTTCAAGTTTATATGGCCTAATCGACAATGCCACAGATAGGTGAGATCTGAATCATCCTTTTTGGCCTTTTTGGTATTTATGTTATATACTTGTTTGTCGTGATCTAATAAATAAAGTCCATTGACTAATCTAGCAGATCCATAAAACATCTCTTTAAAATAAAACGAACAACTATTATCTTTTATTAAAAAGGAAAATCCCTTAGCATCTAAGCAAGAAACTGAAATGATGTTTTTAGTAAGACTTGGAACATGGAAACATTCTTCCAGTTCCAAAACTAGCCCGGAGGGCAACGACAAATAGTAAGTTCCTACAGCTAATGCAGCAATCCGTGCTCCATTTCCCACTCGTAGGTCGACTTCACCCTTGCTTAACTTTCTACTTTTTCTTAGTCCCTGTGGATTGGAACATAAGTGTGAGCCACAACCAGTATCTAATACCCAAGAAGTTGAATTAGCAAGTATACAGTCTATAACGAAAATACCTGAAGATGGAACGACTGTTCCGTTCTTCTGATCTTCCTTTAGCTTCGGACATTCTCTTTTGTAATGGCCTATTCCATCACAATAAAGACAGCTTGATGTGGACTTGTCCTGCTTTGATTTAGCATTGCCCTTGGACTTTCCACCTTTCTTGAACGGTCTCTTTCTAGCCTTGAGTAAATCTTTGGCTTCACAGTCCAGTATTATTTCAGCCTTTCTGACAAGGTGAACAAATTCTGCAACTGTTTCTTCTCTTGGTTCACTTAGGTATAGTTGCTTGAAGCGACCAAACCCACTGTGTAGTGAATTGAGCAAGACAGAGACTGCCATCCTTTCGCTTATTGGTGTTCCTAGTAGACTTAGGCGATCAAAGTATGAACACATAAGATCCACATGGAACCTCAGTGGGACGCCTACCCTATGTTTAGTGCGAAGGAGCTGAACATGTGTTTCTTGGACCTCCATCCTATAACACCTGTTGGGAGAACTAACCTTTAGACCAGACATTGATTCAATCAACTCATGGACGTTCAGGTCCCTGTCCTCCGTACTTCCACGACAGATATCCCTCAGATTCTTGATGAGCGTAAAAGGTTCATAGGCTACAAACCTTTTAGCCCAATCATCAGGGATATTGTTCAGCATGAGACTCATAACCTTTTTGAGATCCGCATCCCAGGCGTAAAATCTCTCAGGGGTCATGTCTCTGGCATAGTAGCTTGGCATGGGATGTGACAGTACATACTCAAGTCCATTGAGTTTGACTATTTCAACTAGCTTAGCTTCCCATTCAAGAAAATTTGTCAGGTTCAGCTTGACCATAAGCTCAGAACCCATGATGATGTTTTGATTGTTGTTTGCCATATTAAAAACTACAATTGAAAAGAATAAACAAATAAATAACCATTCACAGTTTCTCTTAATAAACTTAAATTCTAGCATACATGCATAATTCAATGTTTATTAAGCATTTTATTCAAGTTATGTGTTCCGGCAGGTGTGAATAAAATGATTCAAAGATCCTAAAATCATTGAAGAACTAAGCACAGTTTGTCGACTTAATCCTAGAACATCTTAGGTAAGCAAAAGCCTTTTGCTAATAGTCTAGAAACTATTCTTGGTTGATAGGTACGTCTAAGAACTTATTAGGTAAACCTATCGATTTTGCCACGACATAAAAGGACTCCTTACTTATATCGTTGAGTTTCACCAAAACTAACATGTACTCACAATTGTTTGTGTACCTTGCCCCTTTAGGACCAATAAGTAACACCTCGCTGAGCGAAAACTATTACTAGATTGATGTAAAGGATATCCAAGCAAGTGTATATTTTGGCATGGCACCTTTTAACTCAATTTTTAAGTTTGGAACTTAAGGCTCTTACTATGTTGGTTAGATTTTAAGTGAACTAAAATCCTTAATCATGCAACATAATCAAGCTTTTGATCTCATGCATTTTAAGACATATTTAAAAGCAATAAATAACTTAAAACATGCATAAGATAAATGTGATCTAGTATGGCCCGACTTCATCTTGAAGCTTTGACTTCAAAGTCCGTCTTGAAAATCTCCGTGGGAGGCACCATTTTCTTCAAATAGGATAAGCTATAACTAATTACAACTATTTGATGGTTCGCAGACCATATTTGAATTGAAAAATAACTTTGGTACTTTAGACCAATTACATTCAAATTAATGGTACGCAGACCATATTATCTATCCTATTTGGGCCATACTAGTCACTTCATAACCTGCAAAACAGTACATATACAATATATACCTTTCACCCATTCATTATCATGAATGGCCCACATAGCTGGTTAGTAAAACACATTATGCATCACGTAAACATTTGCAGCAATTAATCAAGGGCACCAATAATCTACCAATTATTCAGTCCTTATTAATTCTAATCAAGTTGTTTTAACCTTAAGGATTTGTAGACCTAATCAAGAGTTTATGACTAAAAAGCGCTCCCACTTAAACCAATAAATTCATATGCTTTACTAATTTTAAACATAAAAATGTATTTCTAGTCTAACCGGAAACATACAAATTTAATTAAAATTTAAAGCTCATATAAATTTATAATTGAATCCAAAAAGTTTAATTTAATTTCAGTCGTTATTTAAATTAATTCATGATTTTAATTTTAGTAAAATAATTAGAATAAATAACATTTATTATAATTACAATATTCAAAACTAAAATCCAAGAAAATAATTTAAATTATTAATTTTAAAATTAATTAAAATTACATGAACTGAAATTTTCAAATTAAACATTCAAAACGATCTAATCGTAACGCAAACACCCTACGCATTGCACGCCCATGGGCCGCACGCACACAGCCATTGCTGGCCATGTGCGCGCAGCCCATGCGCTCGTCGCATAGCTGCTGCATCTCCCATCGCAAGCCATCGCGCGCTGTGGTGCTCGCTGCGCGCGCGCCAGCGCTCATCGCACGCGAGCCATCGCTCGCAGTGCGCGCTCGCTAGCGCTCGCCGTGCGCGCGAGCCATTGCTCGCTGTGCGCGCGAGCCATCGCTCGCTGTGCGCGCGAGCCATCGCTCGCTGGGCGCGCGACATCGCTCGCTGTGCGCGCGAGCAACGCTGGGCGCAGCGCTCGTGGCACGCGAGCTTGCGCTCGCTGCGCGCGAGGCTGCGCGCTCTTGCGCGAGGCAGTGCGCGTTGTGGCGCAGCTCGCTTGCTGCCCACACGCGACTGTCTTGGCTTGCCTTTCGCCCATGCCCATTTGTTCATAGCTCGTGGCCCACGACACAAGGCAGGGCTGCTGCCTTGTGCTCGTGCACCACGCCCTTGCTCATTGCATTCGTGCCGCACGGGCGACTAGCTCCCTTGCTCGTCGTCGCATGCCCGCACTATACAACACCCCTTAAGGGTAACACGAAGCGTCCATTGCTTTGTGCGTGCAAGTTATATGAACGAATCGCATAAAAATTTAAAATTTATATTTAAAATTAATGACAAATTAATAAATAATATTAATTTCATAATTTTAGGGCGAAAAAATCGAAAATTTATTATTCAATTGATTTCCGATTTACATGGATTCAAGTCTAGGTCATAAAAATTTAAAATTTATTATAAATTTACAATTTTTATGGTGGTTTTTAATCATAGGTTTCTAATTAAATTATAATTAATTATGAAAATCAAATTAATTCTAAATTTATTCTAATTTTCAACAAATTAATCATAATTACAAATTAGATTGCATAATTAACAAGGCTAGGCATTCAAACTTGTTAAAAATATACAGTAGGTCAATCAAAAATTCAAGATTTATCAACAAGAATCGCAAATATTTAATTTAACATCTTAAATTTACGAAATTTTGCATTCGAAAAATTAAAACCTTCGAAAAGTCATAGTTAGGCTTCGAATTTGAGAATTCTGGGTTCGGCAGAAAAATACTTTTTTTGTCAAAATTTTAGAATGCCTTTTACATGCGGAATTGACACAAAAATCACTCGATTTGGATGAGTAACGAAGAAACTGCCGAAAAACTGCGTACGTATAATTAAATAAACGCAATTTGCAATTAATTAACAATTACGAAAATTAATCACCCCTTTTAATTCTTGCAAATTTGTAATATTTAACCATGTTCATGCAAATTAGATTATGAAAATAATAAGGGGCTCGTGATACCACTGTTAGGTTATGATACATATGATATTACATAAATCATGCGGAAACAACCATTAACCCAGGAATACATATTATTTACACATAATCATATAGCATAATTTAGATGCATACTCTTTGTTGCGTGCCCTCCCTAGCTGCGCCCGAACCGAGCAAGAACAAGTCTTTAGGACTCCAAGTGTCGTCCCTCCGTAGATAGTCCACAGCACGTCCGGATCCGCCTTAAGATTGACCAACTAGAATCGCCCTTAAGGTACTAGAATTTTCGGCACTTTTGAGCAAGATGTGTGACTGAATTTTTCTCTCAAAAACTCACTTTGAATACTTGAAACTCGTTCTAAATTGTGAACCCAGGCCACATATTTATAGGGGTATGGAAAGAGAATTGGAATCCTATTAGGATACGAATTAATTAAACTTAGAATCCTACAAGAACTCTAATTAATTAATTTATCAAATAGAATTAGGAATTTAATCATTAACCGAACTCTGCACGTTTTAGGAATCGTGCATGAACACAAACACTTACGCACACACACACGGCAGCCACGATGGGCCGCCCATGCGCGTGCGTGCGAGCAGCAGCCCACGCAGCGAGGCCTACGCGAGCTACAAGCCCACGCAAGCACCTGCGCGCGCTGCGCGCGCTGTGCGCGCTGCCACGGCCTGCTGGGCCTGGCCTTGCGCTGGGCCTGGCGTGGCCTTGGCTGTTCGTGTGGCGCGCTTGGCTTGCTGGGCGATGGCCTGGCTTCGTGCTGGGCCCTCGTCCGGCAGGCCTCGTCCGATGCTTATTCGTACGATACGCTTCCGATTAAATTTCCGATTCCGGAATTCATTTCCGATACGAACAATATTTAACATTTCCGATTCCGGAATTATTTTCCGTTTCGAACAAATATTTAATATTTCCGTTTCCGGAATTATTTTCCGATTCCGATAATATTTCCGATTCTGACAATATTTCCGTTTCCGGCAATATTTCCGATTCTGGCAATATTTCCATTTCCGATAATATTTTCCGATACGTACCATGTTTCCGTTTCCGGCAACATCTACGACTTGGATAATATTTATATTTCCGATACGATCCATATTTTTGTTTCCGGCAATATCATCGTTTCCGGAGTATTCATTTCTTGCCTGTGACGATCTCAGCTCCCACTGAAACCAAGATCCGTCGATTCCGAATATCCATAGATAGAGTATCTAATGCCATTAGATACTTGATCCGTTTACGTACTATTTGTGTGACCCTACGGGTTCAGTCAAGAGTAAGCTGTGGATTAATATCATTAATTCCACTTGAACTGAAGCGGCCTCTAGCTAGGCATTCAGCTCACTTGATCTCACTGAATTATTAACTTGTTAATTAATACTGAACCGCATTTATTAGACTTAACATAGAATGCATACTTGGACCAAGGGCATTATTTCCTTCAAAGGCCCAGCGCAAGCGCCAGGCCCAATGCCAAGCAAGCCTGCGCGGAGCAGCAAGGCATGGGCCGAGCAAAGACAGCAGCGTCGAACGAGTGGGCCGCGTGCTGCTTGCTCCCACGCCCAGCGCACATGGGCCGAGCAAGGCAGCAGCGCCCATTCGTGGGCTGCGGGTTGCGTGCTGCACGACCAAGCAACGTGGGCTCAAGGGCACACGTGCAAAGCCTTGGCCGGCTAGGATTGCTTGCGAGTCAAGTAATCGTGTTTTCCTAATTCTACTGAAATTAGATGTTTTAGGTAAATCTGAAATACTTAGTATTTGATTATCCCTAGAATTCTAATGTTATTAATTAATTAGAATCCTAATGGATTTAGTTAATCGATTCCTAGTAGTATTCGAACTCCTCTATTTCCACCCTATAAATATGTGGTTCATGATCACAATTTATAATGCAATTCAATATACTATTCTAACTTATTAAGTTCAAGAGAGAATTTAACACTTGCCTAATATTATTTTGAATATTTCCCGAGTGCGCATAAAACTTTAGAGAATATTCTAGTTGGTTGAATCTAAGGCGCATCCGAACGTGCTGTGGACTATCTACGGAGGGGCGACATTTGGAGTCCTATACTTGTTCTTGTTCGGTTCGGGAGAAGCTAGGGAAGACACGCATCACATTGTATGTATACTAATTATGCTAATTGACTATGTGGCAATTAATTTGGATTCCTGGCTTTATGGTTTTTTCCGCATGAATTATATTGTTTATATTATTCATAACCCAACAGTGGTATCACGAGCCTCTAATTAATTCCATAATCAATTATGTTAACATGGATTAAATTTTATAAATTGCAATGAATTAAAGGGGTGATTAATTTTGTGTATGTAATTAATTGCAAATTCATGCGATTATTTGATTATATGTTCGCAGGATTTTTCGGCAGTTTTGTCAATAATGGTCGGAATCTTATGTTTTTATAGTGAATTTCGCATGTAAATGACGTTTTAAAATTTTTTAAAAAAAAAAGATTTGACGCCGAACCCAGAATTCCCAAATTTGAAGCCTAACTAGGACTTTTCGGAGGTTTTAGTTTTTCGAATGCAAATTTTATAATTTTATGATGTTAAATATTATATTTGCGAATCTTGTATGTAAATCTTGAATCTATGATTGACCTACTGTATATGTTTAACAATTTTAAAACCTAATCTTGTTAATTATACAACCTAATTTGTGTAGACACCTACTTTTGTCCCCATTCCCGCAAGGGAAAGGTTCGATGATGAAAACGTAAATCTCCACTTGACAACGCATCTCCTATGAAATAAACGAATCTCAATTCCCCTTTTCATTTCACCCGAAACCTGCTATTTATGGAAACCTGCTAAAAATAGTAACTGCCGTAAATAGTAGCTTCTAAAAGTGGCAAATCATAAAAGATAGAAACCTGTCAGAATTAGGTGTTGCATTCCAACATAAATCCTAAATGAGATAGAAAACTGCGAGAATCCTATTCCTAATATGATTCGGAAATAAGAGTTACGTATTAATTGAAATCCTAACGAGCCTAGAGTTCGTAACGGGCCCAGACGCATTCCGTCACAAAATTGATACGCGCTAAAAGACTCGAATTAATCTCAAACTCTATGGATTTCAGGAATCCGAATCTGACTAAAGAAAACAGCCCATACCCTATTTTCAACGCCTGGCTCTGGGCGCCGAAATCTTCGGCGCCCAGGCCTGAGCGCTGAAAATACCTGGGTACGTGTTTTTTCCTAATTCTTTGTGGATTAGAACTCTGCAATTCTATCTTTCCACGAACTCTCCCCTATAAATGGACCCCTAAATTCGACGTGAAAGACAACACAACAACACATAATTATATTCTGAGTATTGACTCTAAACCCCTTAGCCTAAGCCTCTCGCTGCGAAATTGTTCACGCGTTCTGTCGCAATCGATCCATAAATCGAACAGAACGTATCCTGTCCCATAATTGAGATTCGTTAAATAAAAAGGAGAAATAGCAAAGTCAAAGTGGTTAATTTTCTGAGAACCGTGACGCACCTCTCAAGGGTGCGTCGTAATGTGTCCCTTTTCGATGATTTAATTGCTTTCCTCGCCCTTTTTATGAACTGTTAAACTAACCTAATCTGCTTGTTCTATCACGCCTAACAAATATAATATTTTTGGGAAATCAGATTATCATGCTAGGTCCCTTAATGCTATTTAAATCAGATGATCACGATCGAATTAGTATTATATGTTGCATATTGCTAAAATCAACTCAGATTAGTTTAATAGTTAACGCATGTCCCTTCAATTATTTATGCTGAGCTAGTAAGGATATCCTGCCTCTGGAGTTATCGACGAGCGAAGTACTCCTCTCGGTAGTTACAGTCCCCCGAACCCTCAATCTCTACCTTGCGGGTGTATGTTGAGAGATCCCCACACCAGGGATCACAAGGGAACCTACGGCCGTCGTGGTCAAACATAATTGCACTCCCTTTATGTCACGATAACCGGGTTTTGTCAGTTTTTCTCATTGTCGTTAAAAACTGAATGGCGACTCCTATATTACTAGTCAATTGGGTGTAAACTCACAGGAAATCCAATTACACTTGATTGAATAAAAAGAATCGTCACACCCACGAGGGACGAGGTCACGCATTAGCCTCATGCTTTTTCGACCCCCTCACAATTTGTAATTGTAATTAATTTGTTGAATTTCAAATAATTTAGAATTTGATTTGAATTTCATAATTAATTGATAATTTAATTAGGATCCTATGATTAAAAACCACCATAATATTTGTTAAAATTGAAAAGTTTTAAATTTTATGACCTAGATTTTAATCCCTAAGAATATATGTAATCTGAAATTAATTTGAATAATAAATTTTCGATTTTTCGCCTAAATTTAGTGAAATTAATATGTTTTATTAATTTGTCGTTAAATTTTAAATATAAAAATTATTAATTTTTATAAAGAGATCACCAAATCTTGCACGCACGAAGCAATGGAAGCTAAGTGTTACCCTTAAGGGGTGTTGCATAGTGTGGGCATGCGACGACGAGCAAGGGAGCTCGTCGCCCATGCGATACGAAGCAATGAGCGAGCACGAGCATACACATGTTCTCAAGATGATTGGATTAATTGAGAATGTGAGTCGGCTGGATCAGCAGTTCTCTCAGGAAATGGCTGTAGACACCATCCTCCATTCTCTTCATAGCGGGTATGATCAGTTCAAGCTGATGAATAGTCTGGAAAAAACGCTCACTGAGCTTCACGGTATGCTGAAGACCGCTGAAAAGACGCTCAAAAGTGATAAGCAAGATGTGCTTATGGTGCGTGGCTGCAAGTTCAAGAAATCTGGCAAGAAGAGGAATGCTAAGAAAGGTGGCAAGAAGGCCAGCCCAACTAAGCAAATTGGCGGCACCAAGTCTAAAAAGAAGAAGGTGAGCCAACCCACTTCTGAATCTAAATGCTTCTACGGTAAGAAGAAGGGGCATTGGAAGAGAGATTGCTTGAAGCTTAAGGAAGATCAAAAGAACGGAACGGTCGTTCCATCTTCAGGTATTTTCGTTATAGACTATACACTTGCAAATTCAACTTCTTGGGTATAAGATACTGGTTGTGGCTCACACTTATGTTCCAATTTACAGGGACTAAGAAGAAGTAGAAGGTTAAGCAAGGGTGAAGTCGACCTACGAGTGGGACATGGATCTCATTAGTTGTAGGAATTTTATTATTTTTCGTTGCCCTCTGAGCTAGTTTTGGAACTGGAAGAGTGTTTCCATGTTCCAAGTCTTACTAAAAACATCATTTCTGTTTCTTGCTTAGATGCTAAGGGATTTACCTTTTTAATAAAAGACAATAGTTGCTCGTTTTATTTTAAAGAGATGTTTTATGGATCTGCTAGATTAGTCAATGGACTTTATTTACTAGATCACGACAAACAAGTTTATAACATAAATACCAAAAAGACCAAAAATAATGATTCAGATCTCACCTATCTGTGGCATTGTCGATTAGGCCATATTAACATGAAACGCATAAAAAGACTTCAAAAGGAAGGAGTTCTAGAACCATTTGACTTAGAGGATTATGGTAAATGAGAATCATGCTTACTTGGAAAAATGACAAAACGACCTTTCTCTAAAGTTGGAGAAAGAGCAACTGATCTATTGGGTTTAATCCATACAGATGTATGTGGACCAATGAGTTCAAATACTAGAGGTGGTTTCAGCTACTTTATCACTTTCACTGATGACTTCAGTAGATATGGTTATATCTACCTAATGAAGCATAAGTCTGAATCATTTGACAAATTCAAGGAATTTCAGAGTGAAGCAGAGAATCAATTTGGCAAGAAGATTAAGGCACTGCGGTCTGATAGAGGCGGTGAATATCTGAGCGATGAATTTGATGACCATCTGAAAGAATGTGGAATCTTGTCAGAACTAACTCCTCCCGGAACACCTCAATGGAACGGTGTGTCAGAACGGAGGAACATGACCTTGCTAGACATGGTTAAATCAATGATGGGTCAGGCCAAACTTCCAATAGAATTTTGGGGACATACACTAGACACAGCTGCACTCACACTAAATAGAGCTCCGTCTAAAGCTGTAGAAAAGACTCCATATGAGTTATGGTTTGGAAAGCCTCCAAATGTGTCTTTTCATAAGATTTGGGGTTGCGAAGTATACGTCAAACGATTAATTTCAGACAAACTTCAACCAAAATCTAACAAATGTATCCTTGTGGGCTACCCAAAGGAAACAAAGGGGTATTACTTCTACAATACATCTGAGAACAAGGTGTTTGTTGCTCGAGATGGTATCTTTTTGGAAAGAAATAACGTTTCCAAAATGACAAGTGGGAGAAAAGTAGACCTCGAAGAAATTCGAGTCGAACAACAAACTCTAGAGAATTCTCAAGATGACATTCAGGTTGAAACTCAGAGATCTTTAGAAGTATCTGGTGAGAATCAAGAACCATCTAGAAATGTAACCTCGTGTAGATCGCAGAGATATATGTCTCAACCAGAAAGATACTTAGGTATTTTGACGAACGAGAGCCATGAAATTCTATTGCTAGAAAGGGATGAACCTGCGACTTACAAACAATCTATGACGAGCCCTAGCTCCAAGCAATGGCAAGAAGCCATGCAATCTGAATTAGACTCCATGTCTGAAAACCAAGTTTGGGATTTGGTCGATTTGCCAGATGGTTACCAAGCCATAGGAAGCAAATGGGTTTTCAAACTGAAAAAGGACAAGGAGGGGAAACTAGAAATTTTCAAAGCTAGATTGGTTGCAAAAGGTTACAGGAAAGTCCACGGTGTGGATTACGATGAAACCTTTTCACCAGTTGCAATGCTAAAGTCTATTCGAATAATGTTAGCAATCGCTGCATATTACGATTACGAAATATGGCAGATGGATGTCAAACTGCTTTCTTAAACGGCGTTTTAACAGAAACTGTGTTTATGACACAACCTGAGGGTTTTGAGGATCCAAAGAATGCTAAAAAGGTATGCAAGCTTAAGAAATCCATTTAAGGATTAAAGCAAGCATCAAGGAGTTGGAATATACGTTTTGATGAAGCAGTCAGTGACTTTGCCTTCGTCAAGAACGCAGATAAATCTTTTGTGTATACAAGAAGGTCAGTGGGAGCAAAACTACTTTTCTAGTATTATATGTCGACGACATATAACTTATCGGAAATGACATTCCTATGTTGAACTCTGTCAAGATTTGGCTTGGGAAATGTTTTTCGATGAAGTATCTAGGAGAAGCACAGTACATACTGGGCATCAAGATCTATAGAGATAGATCTAAAAGGATTATTGGACTTAGTCAAAGCACTTATATCAATAAGGTGCTTGAAAGGTTCAAGATGACAGACTCCAAGCGAGGCTACCTACCCATGTCTCATGGAATGACTCTAAGCAAGACTCAGTGCCCAAAAATACTGGATGAGCGTAGACGAATGAGTGGGATTCCATATGCATCATTTATTGGTTCAATAATGTATGCTATGATATGTACACACCCGGATGTTGCGTATGCACTCAGTGCTACGGGCAGATACCAGTCAGACCCAGGAGAGGCACATTGGACTGCTGCCAAGAATATTCTGAAGTACCTGAAAAGGCACAAAGATGATTTCCTAGTCTATGGTGGAGATGATGAATTAATTGTTAAAGGCTATACGGGCGCAAGTTTCCAAACCGTTAAAAATGATTTCAGATCACAGTCTGGGTTTGTCTTCTGACCTCAACGGAGGTGCAATAAGGTGGAAAAGTGCTAAACAGAGCACCATTGCGGATTCTACAACTAAAGCGGAGTACATTGCTGCACATGAAGCAGCAAAGGAAGCTATTTGGCTAAGGAAGTTCATAGGTGAACTTGGTGTAGTCCCCTCCATTAAATGACGAATAGCTCTATATTGTGACAATAACGGAGCTATTGGACAGGCAAAGGAGCCTAGACACCACCAGAGAGTCAAGCATGTACTTCGTAGATTTCACCTTCTACGAGAGTTCCTTGAAAGAAAAGAAGTCGAGATAAGCAAGATTGAAAGTGACGATAATATCTCAGATCCATTAACTAAACCTCTGCCGCAAGCGAAGCACAACTCGCACACTGCAGCTATGGGAATCAAGCATGTTGGAGAATGGCTTTGATGTCCTTAATAAATGTTTTAAAGTTTTAGAGTTTAATATTTTGTAAAACGTTTTGGTTAACCATTCATATAAATGAATAGAATTCATTTTTCCATTTAATTTTGTGGTTTATTAAATGATGAGTCCTTTCAATTTGACGATATATTCAAGATAGACTGTCAGGACCAGTCCTGTGACTAAGAAATGTCTATCAAGTGAACTTGAATGTCAAAAGTTGAAAATGGTCCCTGGTCGAAATTTTTCTATAAAGGTGGACGCATAGAAAACGCTAGACGACTAGAATGCAAGATGACTAGCAGTTGTGTTTCTTAAACTATGTGGACATAGCAATGTCGCAATCATTTGCATAGATACTTACTTGAGAAGATTAGTATCGGACAGACCTATGAAACTTTACTGTAAGAGATGAAAATCTGTCATAAGTAAATTTCATTACATTATTAGACACTAATCCTCAATACATGAGTGATTTGAGATTACTTGTTTGAGAACTGGTTACTTTGACGTTGTCATGCGTCGCACCATAAAAGGAGATTATAACGGCAACACTCAGGTAATCACCTATCAAACGAAGTCTAACCTCAATATCACAAGATTGGGATTGTCCTCCCATAAATCGGGACGAGATGCTGAAAGTTGTACAAGGCCACTCGGAGACCTTGAAACTCAAAAATGCATGGCCGTGCTCGGATGAATCATAGGCTATGATTATCTGTTTTATTTGATCAGTTGAACTCTGAAACCGAGAAATACCTCTGGACATAATAAGGATGACTACTCTTACCTTATGTTCATGAGCAAGCATCAAGCGACAAAGGAATTAGGCAATGCACACTTTTCTCTAAGGACAAGTAGGAGACTGAAGGAAATAATTCCCTTGGTCCAAGTATGCATTCAATGTTATGTCTAATAAACACAGATCAGCAAGGCACGGGCCGAGCAAAGGCAGCAGCGCCCAACGAGTGGGCTCCGTGCCGCTTGCTCCCACGCCCAGCGCGCATGGGCCGAGCAAGGCAGCAACGCCCATTTGTGGGCTGCGGGATACGTGCTGCACGACCAAGCAACGTGGGCTTAAGGCCACACGTGCAAAGCCTTGGCCAGCTAGGATTGCTTGCGAGTCAAGTAATCGTGTTTTCCTAATTCTACAGAAATTAGATGTTTTAGGTAAATCTGAAATACTTAGTATTTGATTATCCCTAGAATTCTAATGTTATTAATTAGAATCCTAATGGATTTAGTTAATCTATTTCTAGTAGGATTCAAACACTTCTATTTCTACCCTATAAATATGTGGTTCATGATCATAATTTATAATGAAATTCAATATACTATTCTAACTTATTAAGTTCAAGAGAGAATTTAATACTTGCCTAATATTATTGTGAATTTCCCGAGTGCACATAAAACCTTAGAGAATATTCTAGTTGGTTGAATCTAAGGCGGATCCGAACGTACTGTGGACTATCTACGGAGGGGCGACATTTGGAGTCCTATACTTGTTCTTGTTCGGTTCGGGAGCAACTAGGGAAGGCACGCATCACATTGTATGTATACTAATTATGCTAATTGACTATGTGGCAATTAATTTGGATTTCTGGCTTTATGGTTTTTTCCGCATGAATAATATTGTTTATATTATTCATAACCTAACAATGGGGTCTATAGACCTGTTGTAGCCGTGACAAATATGTTTTGCGTTTGATTCGTCTGATTGTAGTCGAAAGATTGACATCCTCTTCGATCCCGCATAAATCGTTACCAAAGAAACAACCTGAACTAAATTAAACACACAAAACTTAACTAAAAACAAACCCACCACAGGGATACTTACTACACCGAAATAATCAAACCCACTATAGGGGTACTTTCTACACTGAAACTATGTAGTTTTATTGAGATTTAACGCAAAAACACAACAGACTTGAAAGAGAACGGGCGAAAATAGCCAATTTTCTTCGGAAAATTGTCTATTTCCCCCCTAAAAACCCCTATTTTTTGTAAATCCTAAAAAGAGAGAGAAAAGAGGGAGAGAGGGGAGAAGCGGCAAAGGATTAGTTAAACATTTATTACGTATGTAATAAACTAATTTAACAAAAAAATAAAGTAAATTGAATTCCAGCCGAAAACTTTGATTTAATGTGGTTTGGTCCAGTCATGAATGTAATGTCTTTGATTTGTCAAAATGCAATACCATATTTTTACGGTTTGATTTAGGGTTTCGTCTCAGACTTCACCAAATCGGATTGTGTTCAGTCCCTAAAAATAATACACCACTTTTTAATTAAGTTTTATGTTGTTGATTTAATTTTGTAGAGTATATAAGTGTTTCTGCTAAATAATACTTCACTAAAAAGCGTTAATGAATATCACTATTCCATGTACTATGTAGATATATACATTGGAGTATTCTTCAACTTTCACAATATATTGTATTATTATTATTGTATTGGATTGTAATTAACTGATGTTGGTTACTAGTGGGTTCCTCACCCCATACCCAGCCAAAAAACATACAAAGTAAATTAAAAGAAATAATCTCCAATCTCTTCCTTCTACATTTTCATTCTCCATCATCCACTCTCTCTCCATTTTCCTCTTCACCACTAATTTCATCATTTTCTAGTTTAACTCATTTGATCAAATCACATTCTTCTTAATTTCTTTGCATCATTTGAGCTTTTGATTTTGTAGACAAGGTAAGAATTCTTGTACAATTGTGAATGCAACAAATTCATTATGATTAAACATTACTTGTATAAATTCGTGCCTTTTTAACTCTATTTTGATTTTCAGAATTGTTAGATCTTGAATTGGTATGATGTATATATGGCTACAATATGCCATTTGGATATATTGTCATTGATTATTTGGTTACTGTAATTGTTGTATTAAATATAGTATAAAACTTTAAACACCCTATAAATTACCGAGTACTTTACAATAATATAAAAATTTGAAAGGATAACATTCCGGTTCGGTAATTGTTGATCCTCAAGACATACAATCTGTGTTGCAGCCTTTACACACAAGTAACCAACCCAACGCATATAATATGAGTTTATGAGACAATCTAGAAAGTCAAGGAAACCTCCTTAACTCGGCGAAGAACTTATATGTCACACCAACCCGTCCAGTGGTGAACTGAATTGGCATATACTCCATACTATTTACGGTTGAGCTAGAATTTTGATCCAGTTCCATACACAAGCTAGTAGTGTCATCACACCGTACCCTAAATGCGTGCAGTGGATGCTATGAATGTTGAGTTAGAGGCCGTGGAATTGAATGACACAAAGTACTCTCAGCATACGCACACTCAAACTGCAACAATGTTAAAGGTAGATTACAGTCATTTTTTACAGGCACAACTCCAAGTCTTACTCTCATTCTCATATAGGGTGATGATTTGTTGATCACATTCATGAGAACAATATTCATGCCTGTATGTAAAGGATTTGATCGAGCCTAGATAGATCATTCCTAGTCATCTTTCTAGTTTTGATCATGATTTCGCTCTTCTCTTGTCTGTCAGTCACCACCAATTTCTAATCTTTCTGGTGAGAATAAGTTAAATTATCGTCTTAAATTAACATCTTCACTTTACCATCTTAAACTCTCTTCTAATAAAAGTCTTCTTATTTAAATGACATTTGAATCAACTTTTGTTTCAACTTGGTGCAGTAAATGTGAATTTATTGTTGTATGAAATAATCAGCAAAAGATAAACTATAAGAGAAAAAAAAACGATTTCCTCACACCTCCAGACATACATAATCCCAAGTGAAGGCAAAACTAAAGTTGCATATTTTGAAGCTCGCATCACAATATCACATGATAACTCTATATACAATACACGTCCATAAAAACTCTGAATGCAGTTCGAAATTCAATATTCTTGTGGTCTACGACTTATATCTACTATTGTAATACAGTGCCCAAATGCCTGTGGTGTTAGCTTCTACCTAGTACAGTAGTACCCCATGCTCTGTTCAAATGAAATCCAAAACTTAAAGAGCAAGAGCAGCAATTGAAATCGCCAGTAGAATCATTGGGTGGGACAAGACTCCGTGTTTCTGGGAGCAAGCTGAGCAGATAACAAGAAAAACCAAAGAAATTCATTCAGTTTATATGGAATGCTCAACATTGACAAACATGCTAAAAAGAAAGCCTTTACCTTGATTGCTGCCTCTGCTATCAGCAACAGTAGGAGGTGTAGTGGTTGATCTATTTGACATTGCCAATCCCAAATTTGGACAATCACCTCCGATTGAACCTAGGCATAATACACGATATATAGTGTGAATCCTCTTCAACATTGGCAAACAGGTACATTTAATTTAACTGAAAAAGGAGAGTTGTTACATTCATTCAAGCAGGGGAAACCAGTATTGTTGAAGAGATTGGAATATCCCTCTTTACATTGACATGTATATGTGAGCCCTGACGCTTTTTTGCACACACCTCCACCACAATTAGCCATTCTGCAAGCTACACAACCAACCAATTAAGAGTTTTATTAAATCAACAAACTAGGGTTTATATATTTCTAAGAGGGTCTTAGTTGTTGTACTTACGTTCAAATGTTGATGCATTTGATGATGGAGTTTCCATTGACTGAGGTGAGGGTGCAGTTTCTGAGCAGGAGTATTTCAGAGTGCCTTCAATATAACCATAACAAAGTTAGATAATGTCCAATTATATTTAGGAATTTTTGTCCAAAGGACCTTTTATAAGTAAAAAATTATGATAAAGGACCTTTTAAAAAAAAAAGTTGTGAGATAGGATCCAAATCAGATTTTTTGTTGTGAATAGGGACCAAGACTCATTTTTCGGCAGTCAAACTTAATTCTCCGGCGTTGACCGATGCATGACACGTGACCCTTAGAAACGAATATTATTTTAGTTTTTTTAAAATTTCTCCCTCCCATTTCCCCCCTTAACTACTACCTACAGAAAACCTTGAGTAAAAAATCTCCTTTTCTCTTTCTGGTTGCTTCTCCTTCCTCGACTTGGTTGAACCAATTATCTGCCGCTCAAATTATTCAAATCATAACTGCAATTCTTGTTCTTTTGATTATTTGCAGATGTTGTTTCCCTTTGACCGCAAGGAAGCTGTTTTATGATGTATTTTTCGTAGAGGGTCTCGCTCTTGAGGTTGTCCAAGCCTTGATTCCTTCTCTAGACCACAATGTCAGTGTACTAAGATCAAATGATGTAACGTTGTCATTAAGTTGATGATGCACTTGTTGATTTTCAGATTTCTCTCGCATTTAATTCTAATTCTGTCGTGCAGCAAAAAAAAAATGCTTATGAACCCTAATTTCTACAGTTCAGAAATCGGACAAAAAAATTAGGGCTTTTACTCTTACCTGGTACAAAGTGCAACGAAAATCAAAGGGAAAATTATGAATATTTTATTTTAGCACTATGCTACGAATTGATGAAGAAGATGTAGAAGTTTGGAGGAGGTAACGTTGAGGAACAAAACAACGAGGGGAGAGAAAAGGAGAAATGAGACCAAAAAAATTGGGGCTTTTGGTATTACCTCGTACGAAAATCACCGAAAAACAATTGGGTTTCGCGAATTTGATTAATTTCAACTGAGACCAGAAATTCGAGCTTGAAAGGAAGAAGAAAATGGGGGAAGAGGCAGAGCAGCAGGAGAGAGAGGGTGTCGATTTTTTTTAAAAGTTTAAGTTAGTTGGGGTGGGGGGATAAATTTGGAGGGAAGATGTAAAAGAAAAAGAAAAATGTTCAAAAGTCAATCACGTGCTTGTCACGCGCCAGTCAACGCCGGAAAGCAATGGTTGACTACCGGAAAATCACAATTGGTATATTATTACTATGGTGTATCGTGTATGGATCAAAATTAAACCATCATGAGCAACATTTTAAATTACTTATGGGAAAATTCAAAAGAAAAATTAATTCGGAGTATAAAATAGACAAAAATAAAAGATAACTAAAAGCCAAAAAAACCGGTTTACTGTATTAAAAAATGAACCAAACCAAACCAGTTTAATTGTTTTTGTCACAAAATGAAAATAGTCATTTTGGTAAATAAATTATACATAATAGCTAGTTTGAGAAATAAATTCTAAAAGTAGCCATTTTGGTAAATAAAATTGTAAAAATAGCTAGTTTGGTAAAAGATCCGGCAATTTACCAATTTTATTTTACATACTTCAGCCATGTGCATAATAATATAGGGAAATACAAATACTTGATGTATTAAAATAAAACAGAGGAAAAAGAGAGATAGAAGATAAACTAACAATTAGGGATGACGCAAGGTAGAAACTTGAAATCAGAAGAAGAAGAATTGGTAGAAATAGTTTGCCTCCAACCAGGCTCACATTCGCATTCATATTCAAAATCATTGTTTCCAGACATCTTGCATTTTCCCTTCCCACATCCCACTCGATTACATAAACTACCTGCCAAAATCAATTCTATTATTTACCTAAATTAAACAATCAAAAAATATACTGTAATAAACAACCAAATCAACAAAACAAACCAATAATCGGTGCCAAGAAATCCGGTTCAGTATTAATAAGAGGGGGTTGTAAGATGGTGATGAAGATTGCAAACACCGCGAAAATAAGAGTAGAACTGAAAGCCATGTTTACCAGTTTGATCAATAGAAAAAAAAAAAAAGAGAGGATAATTTAAGCAAGAATATAACAAGCTAAGGCGGAATTGTTAAAAGAAGAAGACGAGGAAGTGGGGATAAAGAAAAGAGCGTGTGGAGGTGGTTGGAATTTAATGTAGAGTTTGACGAATCTCACTATTACGGAGTACTATTGAAAGAAGAAGGAAAATGTTGTTTGAATTAGTGGGCCGTTGGAAGTTGATGTAGGCGCCTTAATTTTAATTATGAACGCCGACTTCTAATTTCTACTTCGTACTAATCTCCTTCCTTTCAAATAGAGGGTATTTAGAGAACTCCAGCGGTTGTAGTTAGAAATTTGCATGCAATTTGTAAAAGTCTCAAACTATTAACTTAAATATTGGAGTAATTTTGATAAACTCAAATTTTTATTTACAAGTAGTATACAATAAGTATTGTACACCGGCGTAAAAGTTAACTCAAAAGGTTTAAAAGTTACCATTATACATGTAAAAGTTATCTATTTTTTAGTCATAAATTTTTTCATTTAAATAAAAAATACTTTTTCAAAATCATTAGTAATGTACTCCCTCCGTCCCGGAATACTCGACCCGGTTTGACCGGCACAGAGTTTAAGGGACTTGAATTGACTTATTTAATTTAATAGGTAGTAGTTGATAGTGGGGTATTATTTTAATGTAGTTAGTGGGAGATGGGTTAAATGGTGGGGTTGGGGGAGAGTATGGGTTGAATTTTTAATTATTTTTTGTATAGAGTAGGGGTTAGGTGGGTCAATAGGGGTGGAGTGAGAAATAATATAATATTGTTAGAATATTTCCATTTTTAGAAACAAGTCAAGTATTAAGGGACGGCCCGATAAGGAAAACAGGTCAAGTATTCCGGGACGGAGGGAGTATAAAATTAATCATTTAACTTTTTTTAATTTTATATGGCAATTTTTTTATAATATAAAAGTTAATCAAAACATATTAAAAGTTATAAAAAAAACTGGGTAAAAGTTATTTTGGTGTACAATAAATTTACGGTTTTGTCATAAAATGCCCCTGAGATTTTTTTTCATAAAGTTATTTGACTTAAGTTAGTCCTCCGTTAAGTCATGTTTATAATTCATCAAATGCACTTATTTGGATTGAGAAATTAATATCATCACTCTTAATATTTAGATTAGTGTAAAATTTATATGTGAAATTTGTAAATCGTGCATCGCACGGTACTATACTAATACTTCACTAGTTTGCTTGGTTGTTAGGAATTTAGGATGGAGCAGATATTGTGCAATTTGGATTATATTGGGCTTGTTGCGCAATTTGGCCATTCACTTGTCTTATGCTCATCTCAGATTTTAAGAAGCTCTTGTTTGAACTTTGGACTATGCCCTAATTCATTTAGCCCAAAAACGATTTTGACAAACTTTTTAAAAAACTTTCGGTTTTTTTTTTTGTTAGTTGCAAGTTCGTAAGGTTTTGAATTTTACGCTTTCTATCACTATTAATTTTTTTTATCATTTATACGTTAAATCTATAAGCATTTGATATTTTAAAAACATTATATTAATATGAACAAAACAAATTCTCATACATTTATAGATTTTCATCCTCACAGTTCATTGTGATGAGAACTCTCATCCTCACCGTTCATTATTTTCATCTTGACCGTTAATCATTTTTTATCTCCCTACACAAACACCGACAAAGCCCATATGAATTTGAATAGAAGATATAAGCGCCATCTTCTTTTGACAACCTTCACCACGTTTCCGTCATTGATATACTTCCACACTTTCACCATCTTCCTCCTCACCCCCAACATCCTTGTTACGGTCCATTGTAAGGTATGGGACTTAAGTCCCACATCGATCATATGGGTGGCTGATGTGGGGTTTATATAGGATCATGGGCTCTCCTCCCCTTGAGCTAGCTTTTGGGGATGGTTCTCCTGTGGTCCTGTATCAATGGTATCAGAGCCGACCACCGCTCCTAGCACCACATGTGACCGATGGAGGTGACGCCGGTGCTCGTCCGGGGCTAGGAACCTTCTCTCTTTGCCTAGCGCAAAGCCTGCCACATGAGGGCATGTGGCTGCGAAGAGGGGTGGTATGTTACGGTCCATTGTAAGGTATGGGACTTAAGTCCCACATCGATCATATGGGTGGCTGATGTGGGGTTTATATAGGATCATGGGCTCTCCTCCCCTTGAGCTAGCTTTTGGGGATGGTTCTCCTGTGGTCCTGTATCAATCCTCCGCCACCAACGCTCATCCCCTGCCGCTTAATCAACCTCGGTGTCTCTCTCCTTTCTCTCTCCATTACTCCGGTGTATATATCCTAAAACCTGATGTATACTTTTATGTCTTTTTTATGTTTTAAAGATCAACGATGAACAAATATTCAGGGTTATTTGGATGCTTCTCTTACCTATGTTGGCCTTGAGTGCTTTGTTCCTTGTCCAGTATCATGATCGTATGCCTCTGTGACCTAAACCAATATGTATTGCTTTTTGCTACACATGTCGTTTAATCAATACGATGAACCTCATATGTGCATATTTTATGAACTAACTGTGCATATTTTTGTATTTAAATGTGCATAATATTTATGATCTCTAAAATGCAACTAAACAAAGTCTTATTATGTTAAGTTAATCTGTTAGCTAGAATCAACCATAATTTAGTAGTTATGTACACCTTATAGTACGTTGGAAGAAGGGGGGGATTGGGGGAGTTAGCTCCACTTGAAGTTTGGTTATAGGAACTAGGAAGCCGTATTGTAAATCAGTGGTTAGTTGCATCTAGCGATTTGAAGATGTATATACATATTAATTTCATTCAAACGAATGGAGGTGTCTCACTGTCAACAATGGAGGCAGACCCATAATACATAAATTATGCAGTCGAAGGCAAAAAATAAGGCTATACTGTCATAATTGACACTTCATGCCATGAAAGAATTACAAGCTACTAGGGGAGTTAGCTCCACTTGAAGTTTGGTTATAGGAACTAGGAAGGTGCATATTTTTTTCGCAGAATGTGCATTTTTTTTGTTTTTAGAAAATCGAAATCTTTATTCAACTTAAGAAAAGCAGTCGTGCACATACAGTTTAAAAAATATGCACATATAGTTTAAATTATATGCATATACCGTTTAAAGAATACGCACTAAATGACCAAAGGAGTTCTCACCGGAACCTCACCCTATATATATTTAACGTATAGATGATTATATATATATATATATATATATATTGTTCATTAATATTAATACAATATTTCACGTTAATACGTTTTGTTTTTTAGTGTACATATTTATAACAAAAGTTATTTAGATGAAGATATCAAGGTTTATCTAATATAAATAAGTAGTACAATCATGAGCAGTCAAATTAATATTGTGCAATTTATATTGAAAGTATTAAAAATTTGATTGAAATTTAGGTTACGAGTAATATTAATTATGAATTTAATAATTTAATCTATTAATAATAATTGCATGTTTTTTTAAAATATTAACTCTAAAAAATATATCATATCAGATCAGAAAAATAAGTCCACATCAGATCAGATCATGAGAAATAAGGGGACCTAAACCCCTGACATTATGCAAATTTTATATGTTAGTTATGAAACATGCGGTATGTCGTGTTTGATTAGTGCAGAACAATATCCAACAGTAAAATATGAAGAGGAAAACAATAAAGAAGAGAAGTAAAAGACACAAGGTATTACGTGGTTCGGTCAAAATGACCTATAGTATACAAGTTGGGGGATTCAAGAGCTTTCTTAATTTTCCAACGGCTTAATTTTAATAAATTACTCCCAAGAAATAGTAAAACTCTTAAATGAACCTGGTCCACCTAAAATTATTGTGGACCAAGCCCAAAAGAGGAAGCTTCTCCTTTTATCCATTTCATTCACACGTGTGAAAATCCTAAATTCATTTGTCTCACCTCTTTCTTTCTCTTCATTCTCTCGATCGTTTCTGCCTCCTGGATCTCTTCTTCTCCCTCCTCATTCTCACAAACTTCATCTCACCTCAATTTTAATGGATTCTCTCGAGTTTCTGCAATTTTCTTCTATTTGTATCTAATCGGTTCCTTCAATTTATCTCCTCAATTTCAAGCTTCCTTTTCTCTTTCCTCTATTAGCAATGCTGCCAAAAGCTAGGGGAGGTGCTTCAATTGGAGTTCGAAGAGGTATCCATAGTTCAGCTACTCGCAAGGAACATTCAGGTCGGTTTTCATCTTTCTTTTTCTTTTCTTTTTTGTTGAATTCCTTTAACTCCCGTTCGCTAATTTTAGCGCATGTTTTTTGTTGTTTCATGTATTTTGTGTTTATATATTTTTCATTGATGTTCTTGTTGATTATATTAGAGCTTTTTTTGCTTGATTTGAAGTTTTGTGGGTACGAATTAGGGTTAGATTTTACTAATTTTCCAAATTAGGGTTTCTATGCATTTTGTGTTGCTATTTGCGGTGCATTGGTTTGATAAGATGCTAGTCATCAACATTCACAATTTAAAGGTCACTATGCTACCATTTTAAGTCTTCATGTGTAGAATTGAAGAAATTGTAACTGTTATACTAATATAGGTTACTGTTCCATCTTTAATGCTCACTATATATAGTAGAGGGATATTTTGGACTATTTATTATGCACCACTAATTGGTTTTGTTAAGATGGTAATTATTGATCCATAATTTTCAGTACATTCTATATTTGATTTGTTAAAAAATTCTGCATTAATTTGCTTTTATGTAAAATTATGTAAGCAACTAGGTATTCATGTGCATGATGTTATATCATCACAAGCCTAGCTTGCTGATCTGATTGGCAGTAGCAGTTGGTCTACAGTTTGGCTTGTAAGTAATTTTGTGTGTTACCGCTATCTTTGGAGTGTATTTAGGCTTGTGTAGTTGTTGTTGTTGTGTCCGTGTGTGGAAGTATTACTATAGGTAGAATAAGGCTACTATGATTAATTAAAAAAAAGGCTCTTGTATTAGAAAATGGTGTTTAGTTTGTTTAAAGTCAATATGCATAGAAAAGGATCACTATACATAAAAAAAAAAAAAAAAAGGGGGCATGGTTTTGAGAATTGAGAATTTTGGTGTACAGTGTGTTGTGAAAATGAGTTTCAAATAATCTTCTGAGAAACAACAACAGCAAAAACAACAACAGCAGAAACAACAACAATGAACGTGGATGTCAATGAGTTCCAGACCAACCTTGTCCCATACCCTAGGATCCAGTTCATGCTTTCCTCCTATGCCTCTGTTATCTCTGCTAAGAAGGCTTACCATGAGCAACTCTATGTAGCTGAAATCAACACTAGTGCCTTTAAGCCATCTTCCATGATGGCTAAGTGTGACCCACGTCACGGAAAGTACATGGCTTCCTGTCTCATGTACCGTGGTGATGTTGTTCCCAATGATGTGAATGCTGCAGTGGAAACCATTAAGACCAAGCGTACCATTCAGTTTGTTGGCTGGTGGCCAACTGGATTCAAGTGTGGTATCAATTACCAGCCTCCTGGTGACCTTCCTAGTGGTTCATGAATCTTAATTTTCTCTGTCAAAACATATTCTTAATGAGTTAATGCTTAGAGAGTTAATGCATCTCAGTTGAAGCACTAGAAGCAGTAAGCTTAGCCGCTACTACATCAGCTGTAGATTTCCTGGTGTAGACACCTACTTTTGTCCCCATTCCCGAAAGAGAAGGTTCGAATATGAAAACGTAAATCTCCACTTGACAACGCATCTCCTATAAAATAACGAATCTCATTACCCCTTTTTATTTCACCTGAAACCTGCTATTTATAGAAACCTGCTATTTATGGAAACCTGCTAAAAATAGTAACTGCCGTAATGGGTAGTTGTTAAAAGTGGCAAGTCATAAAAGATAGAAACTTGTCAGAATTAGGTGTTGCACTCCAACATAAATCCTAAATGAGATAGAAATTGCGAGAGAATCCTATTCCTAATATGATTCGAAAGTAAGAGTCACGTATTAATTAAAATCCTAACGAGCCTAGAGTTCGTAACGGGCCCAGACGCATCCCGTCACAAGGTTAATATGCGCTAAAGGACTCAATTAAATCTCAAATACTCCGGATTCTAGGAATCCGAATCTGACTAAGAAAAACAGCCCAGACCCTATTTTCAACGCCTGGCTCTGGGCGCCGAAATCTTCGGCGCCCAGGCCCGGGCGCTGAAAATACCTGGTACGTGTTTTTTCCTAATTCCTCGTGGATTAGAGTTCTGCAATTCTATCTTTCCACGAACTCTTTTCTATAAATAGGGCCTTAAGTTCGACGTGAAAAGGACATAACACACAATTATTATTCTGAGTATTGACTCTAAACCCCTAAGCCTAAGCCTCACGCTGCAAAACTGATCACGCGTTCTGTCGCAATCTATCCATAAATCGAACAGAACATATCCTGTCCCATAACTTGAGATTCGTTAAATAAAAGGAGAAATAGCAAAGTGAAAGTGGTTAGTTTTCTGAGAACCGTGACGCACCTCTCAAGGGTGCGTCGTAACGTGTCCCTTTTCCATGGTTTAATTGCTTTCCTCGCCCTTTTATGAACTGTTAAACTAACTAAAATCTGATTGTTCGATCACGCTTAATAAATATGATATTTTTGGGAAATTGGATTATCATGCTAGGTCCCTTAAAGCAATCTAAATCAGATAATCGCGTAGATCTAGTACTATATGTTGCATATTGATAAAATCAACTCAGATTAGTTTAATAGTTAACGCATGTCCCTTCAATTATTTATGCTGAGCTAGTAAGGATATCCTGCCTCTGGAGTTATCGAAGAGCGAGTACTCCTCTAGGTAGTTACAGTCCCCCGAACCCTCAATCTCTACCCTGCGGGTGTACGTTGAGCGATCTCCACCACCAGGGATCACAAGGGAACCTACGGCCGTCGTGGTCAAACATAATTGCACTCCCTTTATGTCACGATAATCGGGTTTTGTCAGTTTTTCTCATTGTCGTTAAAAACGAAATGGCGACTCCTATATTACTAGTCAATTGGGTGTAAACTCACAGGAAATCCAATTACACTTGATTTGACAAAAAGAAGCGTCACACCCACGAGGGACGAGTTCACGCATTAGCCTCGTGCTTTTTCGACCCCCTCACAGTGGCGACTCCACTGGGGATAGTGAAGGAAATACTCGTGCTTGTAGGTAATCAAAATAGCCGAAGGGTGAAACGATCCTACCCCGCGTTTATTTCCCAATCAAGTTGGGACGACCTGAAAATCAACATATTAATGTGGACGGACAGAACCGCATAACGAATCTTGGCTCCCTTGGTGTTTCATCTTGGGAGTTGGGACTAAGGATACCCATCGCCAACCGGGGGGTGCATACGCTTCGAATGTTGTCCACTCGGCACTTTCGCTAGTTGTACACCCGTCCCAAACCCAATCGCTCGCTCATTAGGTCCCTCTCGCCTGCATGCCCCCTTGGCTTTCACTTGCAGGTTGGCCTCTTGAGCGAAATTCGTCTGCTGAAGACACTACCTCGACCGGGCATGTGTTCGATCTACGATAGAAGCGGTACCAAGCCAGGCGCAAATAACTTCCCATAGAAGCCTATCATAAACTACATGACATATTATTATTGCCTCATGATGGAATGTTAGTTATGTGTAGCGAAATATATGATTGTGTGTGACAAACTATCCTAGAAAAACCAACGACCTTAAAAATTGCCCAAACATTCATAAACCAATTTGCCAAAGAGTTATACCGAAACACGTGTTCCGCAAACCCGAACGATCGCCACAAAAATAAGCGACGCTCGGGATGGCCTGTAACGAATCCCACAAACGCTGCACAACGCGTAAAGGACGTTATTAGGCAAGCACGCAAAATCGAAGTTGCATAAACAAAAGTAGACGCAAACAGAAAACGAGAACCAGCCAGGGACGCATTTTCAACGCCCCTGGCTGGGCGCCAGAATTTCTCACGCCCTACGCTGGGCGCTGATGTTGCTGCTTGGCCTTCTGGTCAGGCGCAGCAGCCTCGGTGCCCGCGCAAAAGGAAAATACGTAGCACAAAAAAAAACGTTCGTAAAAAGAATTGCTACGAGGGCGTAAGAAAAGCACTCGATTTCAAAAGCGACTCGTAAAAAATTAATAACTCTTTGCGTCGTTGTTAGGCCTCCCACGACGACAATGCTCGGCACTAAAAACCGAACATGCTAATAATTATGAATGTCACACGGGCAAGTGTTTCGAAAATCCAAAGAATGACCAAAAGAAAGAACTAAAAAGTGTACCAACAAAAGAAAGAGTGAAAACCCAATAGAGAGAGTCGAAGTCTAGACTAAATAATACTTGAAACTTTGGGACCTAAACTTTAGCTTATTTTATGCATAGGACTGGTCCTGCCACTTGGTGCCGATCAGGAAATCAACGGTTAGTGCGCCTCGAAGATACATCGCCAACACCAGGTTTAGTGACTCCAAGCTCCGTCCGTCATCCCTCATTTCAAGGATCTCCGCTTCCCCAACCTCGATTCGCACCCTCAAACATGTCCATCGAAGAATTGCAAGAGCAGATGGCTCAAATGACCCAACTCATGGGCCAACTGAAAATGGAAAACGAAGCCTTAGCGGCTGCGCAAGCCAAAAACGACCTCGATAACGAGAAGAGGATTGAAAAAATGGTCCTACAGCAAACCATGGGGAGCAAGTACTTCTCCCTCGATCCTGAACCTTTTCCTGGCAAACTACCAGAAAAGTTTAGTTAATCGGACTTACCAAAGTTTAAAGCCACGGACAATCCCCGTGATCATCTATTGAGCTTTGTGAATGCCATGAACTTGAAAGGCGTGGACAAGTCCATGTATTTACCTGCCTTTCCTTTGTCCTTGGAACCTGTGCCGCTCAAATGGTACTATCACCAGGACCCTAAGCTCTTCCCCACTTGGGAAGACTTTGTCAATGTCTTCATCAAGCAATACTCGTCGAACATGGATTTTCAAGTCACCATGCGCGAGCTGGAAGTTCTCTTCCAAAAGAAAAATGAGGGTTTCACAACCTACTTTGCTAGATGGAGGGATCAGGCGGCCCAGCTAATCAATAGGCCTCCCGAAACAGAATTGGTCCAAAAATTCATTGACAACCTGGACCCGGCCTACAAACAGCACCTTAGGTACCTGGGACTTGACACTTTCAAAAGAGTTCATGATGTGGGAATAAAGATCGAGGATGATCTCGTAAAAACAATACAAAGTAAACCCGCATACAAAAGCAATACCTACAACAGGGGCAACAAATCCCAAGCCCAAGAAGTCCATGCCGTAGAGGAGACTCCCGCCCGAAGAACCCCTGGAAGATGGGTCCGAGACCGAAAGTTTGCCCCACTCGGGTCGACTTTGGTACAAGCCTTTGAAAGACTAACCAATCAAGGAAAGTTGAGACCTATAGGCCCCACCCGTGACCCTCCTGTCAAGAACAAATATTGGGTCGAAGGTACTTACTGCAAATTCCATCAAGGAAACGGGCATGACACCGAAAACTGCCGGAATCTAAAACATACGATCCAAGACATGATAGAGGATGAAGTGATACATCTCCCTAACGTTGGCAAACCCAACAACAACAAGAGCCCACTCGGCTCTTGTCACATCTCTCTCGACCAACCAGAAAATGAGAACTTCGACCCTACGGTGTACATTACGCCCCAAGGTGCACCACCCGTTGTGGTCCCTATGGATCGAATCGAGAGAGAAGTTTGCGGTGTGTGGGATGATGATGCTGAAGATATTTACCTATCTCAAGTGTCGGGCCAGGACCTCTTTACTGAAACTTGTCCCGGGTATGCTCTCATTGACACCACCCCTCAAGAGCCCGAGGTCGACAACCTCACCCGATCTGGAAGGATATACCAACCGGATATTCACCCACCTCCTATGGACGATATCCCAGTTAGGCAAACTCCTGAGAATGGACGGCACACCACCGTCGCGGAAGTCATTGAAAATCCTCTCTTGAAACAACTAAAAAGAACCAAAGCCGAAATTACCATCTGGGATCTCATGTGTACTTCAAAGGAACATCGCGAAAAGCTTATTCGCTCACTCGACCTCATCTCAGTACCTACAGATATCACAGCTGACTCACTGGTTAGCCATGTCACGAGAGATGCCGGAGAAAAGGCCATAGTTTTCACTGACAAAGACTTGCCCAAAGAGGGGGGTGCTCACAACAAATCCCTTTATCTAGTGGTTGGATGCAAAGGACAAAACATCCCCCTAGCGCTCGTAGATAACGGTTCGGCAGTCAATGTTTGCCCATTGCGAACCGCCCATTGCTTGGGGCTAGGAAATGATGACTTCCAAACCTCCACGCAAGGGGTACGAGCTTATGATAACTCCCGAAGGCCTGTGTTGGGAAAAATCAACCTCATCATACAAACCGGGCCTGTGGCACGCACCACGGAGTTTCAAATAATTGACATCAAGCCCACTTTCAACCTCCTCTTGGGGCGACCTTGGCTCCATGACTTAGGAGGTGTGGCTTCTACCTTGCACCAAATGGTTAAACTTAACCATAACGGGGTAATACTAGAAATCCGCGCCCCTCCTCTCGACGTCAGTTGTACTATGGTTGGAACGGCCGAAACCTCAGACGACCTTTACGGGTTTCAAATGGAAGAAACAATCCAGTTCATCGAAGATTATGATCCAGCATTCCTAGACCCGCATGCATCCCGAGTCAACCCTAGAATGCTGTTAGCTCAAGGTTATTTCCCTGGAACCCCATTGGGCATAAGGAAGAAGGAATGCACATTCCATCCTTTACCCAACAAATATACTCCCTTTGGCTTAGGCTATGAACCAACGGAGGAAGATATTGCTGGCCGCCTGTCTAGGCTACGCCTTAACAAGGCCAAACAACCACCCTCCTTCCCCCATATCAAAGAACCCTTAACGGGATGTTCGTTCGGGAAGGAGAAGGACACCCATGTTGTGATTTCCCTGAACCCTTCGTTCAGGATGGCTTGCTAAAACCAGGATTTGAAATCTCCCATGACTGCCACACCTTGGATGAGGCACCCCACCTCACCAAGACTAAAACAACTGAAATATTGGATGACCAGGCTCTATGGACATTGTTTAACGAATCGAGGCCTATGGAGGACGAGACTGTGACGACTACCCTAGCTTTACAAGTTGAAGGTTTCGATCCAACCCGGTTAATCGCTCCTGCATCAACACTAGAAGAGATCGAGAACGGATGGGTGAAGACATATCAGTGGGTCAATGCAAAAGGAATAGAATTCAAGATGAGTACCGGTGAAGGACCAAAGTTTTACGAGACTAAACCCAAGGCTTGAGCCACATAGATCGAGCACCGTAGTAAAAAGCGCCTAGTAGTTCTTTAGATTGGTAGATAAATAATAAAGACTTTAGATGGTCCTAAGACCCCTTAGAATATAGGTCAAGTTTGTTTCAGTGTGTTTTCCTTACTTTCCAAATTAATAAAGGCGTAATATTTCTCCTAAAACTTTATTCTAACACTAAGTAAACACCAAATGTACTTGCAAAATACAAAAATAAAGAGGCGGCCCACTCTAAGGCCCAACAAACGAGGCCCATTCGGTCTTGAAATAGTGCCATGGGAACCAGTTCCCGAAACCCACAAAATAAACCGCACCATCCCATTCATATCCCCAAAAACCTAAAAAGTCAACCAATGTTATCACAAGAGTCAATCCATGCAACCCAAAGAAATCAAAGGAAATCAAAATCCAAAACAATGCAAATGTTACCAAAAAAACAGATTCATAAAACATAATTCCATCATACCCTTCACTAACAACGCGCACCTCAATCCACCCAAAAAGCCTACACAAAGATCTTCATATCCTCCACACCTTAACTCCATTTTCAAAGCCGTTTCGAGTCACGGATAGAGAAAATTAATCCGGACAAAAATGCATCTCACGCTAACAGTCAAAAAAGCCTCCGAATTAGCCTCAAAATTGATTTTAAATGCGAGAAAAATCAAAGCACTAAAAAAAGAGAAAAAAGAAATAAATGCAAGAACACGTGAAGCAAAGCGTCAAAAACGACCGCCCAAGTCATTTTCAGCGCCCAGGGCTGGGCGCCGAAATCTTTGACGCCCCAGCCTGGGCGTTGAAACTCTCTGCCTGCCTAAATTTTTTTTTAGAAGTGCTCGTCATTTTATCCGCACATAACGGAAAAATAACGAACACTTGAGGGGTACAGCACGTATCCAAATAGGCTCACCAAAAAATATAGCCATACAAAAAGTAGTCGAATTTCATTTTTTTACGCGACTTACGGCAAACGAAAAACGGCAGACGAAAATAATGATAATACTTCACTCATTTGACCGATTAAGTAATATGCTACCACCTCAGGGCATATCTATTAAAATCTGGCATCCTAGAACTTATTCTAGCCAGAACTACGCGCGACCTGATTCTGACAAGATACGTAGGCAATCCTTACCAAGGATTCGGTCCAATCAAAAAACAAACATACATAAATTGTGCAAAAAGTGTTAGACATGTAAAAATATAAAAAGAAGGAGAAACAAAAAATGAAAATGAAAAAATAAAATACGCCTTTATTGAAAAATAATAAGAAGGAAAACAAAGTGCTAAGAAATGAAAAAACAAACACAACTGAAATAAATAAAGGGCACCTACACCCTAGCAAGAACTACACTACTCTAGTTCTTCCGGATCATCAAATAAAGTCTTGTAGAGGGCAATGTTCGCAGGATCCACCCCCACAGTCTTCTGCGCTGCCCCAATATCAATCTCCATAAGAACCGGCTCCTGGACACTAACTTCCAAAGATGCCAAGGCTTCAGAAACATTCTCAGTTATAGCCCGCTCAGCCTCAAGGGCACAGACAATGGTGGGAGAAGGATTATTATCATCAACTAGAATAGTCGCTGTTTCTACAGGCGGCTGAGCCTTCCTAACCCATACATTGTTCCGGCGACGATCTCCGCGAGAGCTTGCATTTCTTTTAACAACAACAGGCCCCTTCATGTTAGGCATCTTTTTAGGCCTGAAACTGGAACGGGGAGGAACTTCCTTTCGCTTTCGATCAGGACGAGCTTTCACAGTCTTAATACCATAGGTACGAGGTTTGGCAGAATCAGGACCCTCATACTTAACACGAATACGAGGTATCAAAATCTCAGCCGGCTCCCCCTTTCGAGCCTCGATCCTCACAGCTTTATCATCGGAGCTCATCCACAACTTGTAGTTTTCAGAAAGACCCACAAAGCCATTTGTAGCTACGGCCCAACGCGGGAGACCATCATAATACTTAGCCCACGCTAGAACCCGTGCTTGTGAAAAGGCCGCTACCTTAGGTGGTACCGTATCAGAAAAGGGGATAGTCTGCCTTAAACCATATTGACGCATGATTCTGTAAGGGAAAATATAAATGGGTCGAGATAGTCCCAACAAGGAAACATAAACCGATACATCATAACCCCCCGTCATAGTAGTCAAACCCCACCACGGTACCACCCATGCACTTAATAGAACAGATGCCATAAGTAAAAAAGGAGGCCCATTCGGCCTCGTCCTGGCCTTGGTACAAGTATTTTCGGTTACCCAAGGCTATGGGGCGATAATGTTTAGGATCGGCAGGAGCTTCCAAGAGCCTAAGCCGTTCCACGAGCCAAATCTGCAAAAAACGGGTACGATCAAAAAATAATAATAAAAAGAAAACGGTTCCTGGGGCGCAGTTTCAACGCCCAGGACCAGGCGCCGAAAATTCCAGCGCCCAGCCCTGGGCGCTGAAACTCAGCCCCAAGGCAGGACGAATGAAAAATATATATGAAAAAAAACGTATACGTGCGTAAAAAAAAATCGATTACCTGCAGTAATAGGGGGCTTCCCTTAAAATATTCAGATTTGGCATCCTTCTTCAGCTCATCCGCACTCAGCAAAGTCTCGGCAACCACCAACGGCATGATAGAATAGCAACTTTCCATCTGGCTAATCAAGAGGATCAACCTTATATCACTGAACTCACCATTGTTATTCGACGGCAAATAGTGATTCAACAAGCAAAATACAAGGGCTCGAATATTCAATTTCTGTTCGGTCATATTCTTACTAGGCCTAAAGTGGTGTTTTACAAGTTTTGCCAAATTAACCTCATCACCTACAACAACTTCAGCAAGCATGTTAGCATCTAGTCCTAGGAAAGCCCCTATGGTTGTTTTACTCTCTTCAATAGTGCCAGGAGTGGCAGGGGTAGCATTAGTAGGATAACCAAGGATCGCAGCAAATTCATCTGGCAAAGGACATATTTCGTTGCCCCAAAAGACAAAAACATGATGATCGGAGTCCCAAATGCTTAGGGCTGCGTGCAGAAAATTATAGTCAATGTTAATTTGTTGTAAGCCTAAAAGTACCTCTAAGTGGTATTCTTTCAACAAAGCCTTTTCTGTAGGATTAAGGGCCCGTAGCCAACGCCTAACAGTCCGTTGGAGTGAGAAAGTGGGAATCGACATGACGAAAGCAAGGAGTAATTAAAACACAACAAAGAAAGAAGGAAATTGAGAGTGATGGAAAATAGGGACGTATCTAGCCTCTATATATAGCTGAACCCATCAAGTGACATCCTGATCCCATTCGGAAACGCGTTAAGAAATCCGAAAGTCAAAATTCGCCAGGAAAGGACTTTCAGCGCCCGAAGCTGGGCGCCGAAATAATTAACGCCCAGCCTTGGGCGCCGAAAATGCAGCCCAAGGCCCAGATTTCACAAAACGCGGAGCAGGAAAAGACTTAAAACCATGTTGCTAGACACGAGGCCCTATGTACAATTAAGATCAAGCCCAAAAGCACCTTTAAGCTCCCAAATAGCAAAAATGAATGGTAAAACTTGGTCGCAACTTAGACTTGTCTCAAGAAACATATATGTACACTTTTCAAAATAAAAAAAATATCAAGGTCATTCTTCGAAACACCAAAAAATGTTGTTAAGTCGTTGGTTTCTCAAATAAAAAATGTTTGTCTCTCAAAAGATTAAATCGGGCCAAGCTAAACCGAATGATATTAAACCTTGTCGCCAGAAGACTGAAGTCGCACCCCATGACTTCGCCAAAGTAGCACACCACTATGAAAGGTCGCTCGCACATACGAGCTCGACCCCAAACATGATTAAAAGACGTTATGAAGTATGCGAAAAATGACCACCAAAGCCCGAGTGCTTGGGGGCTCGCGAAAAGTATACTCCAACAGAGAGCGCGCGATCAAAATCACATTCCCGGGCTGCGCTATACACAAGTCCCGTATTTGGATAATCTCAAAAAAGAAAAGGAAAAACGGTACTTTGCAATATCGTTAACAAAAAATATATACACAGTGTGGACCCACTTATAGGACACACCTAATCAGGAAATATTGCGACCCACCAACAGGTTGTAATCACAAAAGCCCTTCTACATAGGCAAAATGAAAAGAAAGTAAGAAATTCGAAATGGGCTCGCCCACCTTCAACGGGCGGGGTCTGCGTCACTAGCCACGCAGGTCCTCAGTTTTCGAAAAATAAAGTCTTCAAATTCAAAATAGGCTCGCCATCTTTAGCCGGCGGGGTCTACGTCACAAACGGCATAGGTCCTTATCTTCAAATTTCAAAAACAGATTCGTCCACTTCTATCGGACGGGGTGTCCACCCTTAGCGGACATGCTCGCCATCTTTAGCCGGCGGGGTCTGCGTCACTAACTGCGCAGGTCCTTAGTCGCTGCAGCGATAACCTTTATCGGTTTTCCCTTTTTCCAAAAATTAAAGGATCGGTTTTCCCTTTTTCCAAAAATTAAAGGATCGGTTTTCCCTTTTTCCAAAAATTAAAGGATTGGTTTTCCGTTTTTCCAAAAAAGAACGATGAGATTGGTTTTCCCTTTTTTCCAAAAATTAAAGGATTGGTTTTCCGTTTTTCCAAAAAAGAACGATGTGCTGGATTTTCCTTCGTTTTACGTCCCATAAAAACAAGGGGGTTTTCTCGTTTAACTAGCCTTGAAAATGAGAATCTTTAAAAACATTTTTACCTCGTGGTTGGGCTTGGCCAGGCCCAATTACACTTTATAGCTTTGATTTCGAAAACATCTGTAGCTACTCCCAATGACAAAGTGAGGGAGTTTCTACACTTCTTTAGATCCTTCCAATGACAAAGTGAGGAAGTTTCTATACTATCCGTTGACAAATCCCAATGACACGTGAGGGATATGTCGACACTCCAAGTGATGACCCTTAAGTCCATTGTTATCACTCGGGGACTCGTGAGACCCTCGCAAAAACAGGTCACCATGGCTTGTGTGGCGCACTCCGTCTAGTACTTTGACCATCGTCTTATTCCAAGACTCAGTCAAAGTGGGGGCTAACTGTAGACACCTACTTTTGTCCCCATTCCCGAAAGGGAAGGTTCGATGATGAAAACGTAAATCTCCACTTGACAACGCATCTCCTATAAAATAACGAATCTCATCAACCCTTTTTATTTCACCCGAAACCTGCTATTTATAGAAACCTGCTATTTATGGAAACCTGCTAAAAATAGTAACTGACGTAATGGGTAGTTGTTAAAAGTGGCAAGTCATAAAAGATAGAAACCTGTCAGAATTAGGTGTTTCACTCCAACATAAATCCTAAATGAGATAGAAATTGCGAGAGAATCCTATTCCTAATATGATTCGAAAGTAAGAGTCACGTATTAATTAAAATCCTAACGAGCCTAGAGTTCGTAACGGGCCCAGACGCATCCCGTCACAAGATTAATACGCGCTAAAGGACTCAATTAAATCTCAAATACTTCGGATTCTAGGAATCCGAATCTGACTAAGAAAAACAGCCCAGACCCTATTTTCAACGCCTGGCTCTGGGCGCCGAAATCTTCGGCGCCCAAGCCTGGGCGCTGAAAATACCTGGTACGTGTTTTTTCCTAATTCCTCGTGGATTAGAGTTCTGCAATTCTATCTTTCCACGAACTCTTTTCTATAAATAGGGCCTTAAGTTCGACGTGAAAAGGACACAACACACAATTATTATTCTGAGTATTGACTCTAAACCCCTAAGCCTAAGCCTCACGCTGCAAAACTGATCACGCGTTCTGTCGCAATCGATCCATAAATCGAACAGAACGTATCCTGTCCCATAACTTGAGATTCGTTAAATAAAAGGAGAAATAGCAAAGTCAAAGTGGTTAGTTTTCTGAGAACCGTGACGCACCTCTCAAGGGTGCGTCGTAATGTGTCCCTTTTCCATGGTTTAATTGCTTTCCTCGCCCTTTTATGAACTGTTAAACTAACTAAAATCTGATTGTTCGATCACGCTTAATAAATATGATATTTTTGGGAAATTGGATTATCATGCTAGGTCCCTTAAAGCAATCTAAATCAGATAATCGCGTTCGATCTAGTACTATATGTTGCATATTGATAAAATCAACTCAGATTAGTTTAATAGTTAATGCATGTCCCTTCAATTATTTATGCTGAGCTAGTAAGGATATCCTGCCTCTGGAGTTATCGAAGAGCGAGTACTCCTCTCGGTAGTTACAGTCCCCTGAACCCTCAATCTCTACCCTGCGGGTGTACGTTGAGCGATCCCCACCACCAGGGATCACAAGGGAACCTACGGCCGTCGTGGTCAAACATAATTGCACTCCCTTTATGTCACGATAACCGGGTTTTGTCAGTTTTTCTCATTGTCGTTAAAAACTGAATGGCGACTCCTATATTACTAGTCAATTGGGTGTAAACTCACAGGAAATCCAATTACACTTGATTTGACAAAAAGAAGCGTCACACCCACGAGGGACGAGGTCACGCATTAGCCTCGTGCTTTTTCGACCCCCTTGAAGGAAATAATGCCCTTGGTCCAAGTATGCATTCTATGTTAAGTCTAATAAATGCGGTTCAGTATTAATTAACAAGTTAATAATTCAGTGAGATCAAGTGAGCTGAATGCCTAGCTAGAGGCCGCTTCAGTTCAAGTGGAATTAATGATATTAATCCACAGCTTACTCTTGACTGAACCCGTAGGGTCACACAAATAGTACGTAAACGGATCAAGTATTTAATGGCATTAAATACTCCATCTATGGATATTCGGAATCGACGGATCTTGGTTTCAGTGGGAGCTGAGATCGTCACAGGCAAGAAATGAATGCTCCGGAAACGATGATATTGCCGGAAACGGAAATATGGATCGTATCGGAAATATAAATATTATCAAAGTCGTAGATGTTGCCGGAAACGGAAACATGGTACGTATCGGAAAATATTATCGGAAATGGAAATATTGCCGGAATTGGAAATATTGCCGGAAACGGAAATATTGTCAGAATCGGAAAATAATTCCGGAAACGGAAATATTAAATATTTGTTCGAAACGGAAATTAATTCCGGAATCGGAAATATTAAGTATTGTGCGTATCGGAAATGAATTCCGAAATCGGGAAATTAATCGGAAGCGTATCGTACGAATTGGCATCGGACGAGGCCTGCTAGACGAAGGCCCAGCACGAAGCCGGGCCATCGCCCAGCAAGCCAGCGCGCCACAACGCACCAGCCAAGGCTGCGCCAGGCCCACCGCAAGGCAGGCCCAGCGCGCCAACGCTGCGGCAGCGTGTGGGCCTCGCAGCAATGGGCTGCGAGCTAGCGGGCTGCGCGCGCGCGCATGGCGCCCCTCGTGGGCTGCTGTGCGTGCGTGTGTGTTGGTGTGCTATACGAATCCTAAAGCTATCAGGTTTCGACTAATGATTAAATTCCTAAACCTAAAAGGATGAATTAATTAAATAAGAATTCTATTAGGATTCTAGTTTAATTAATTCGTATCCTAATAGGATTACAATTCCTTTTCCATACCTCTATAAATAAAGGCCTAGGGTCATTATTTAGATAGAGTATTCAAGTATTCAAAGTGATTTTTGAGAGCAAAAATTCAGTCATACAATTGCCTATACTAGCCGAAAATTCTAAGTACCTTAAGGGCGATCCTAGTTGGTCAAGCTTAAGGCGGATCCGGACGTGCTGTGGACTATCTACGGAGGGACGACACTTGGAGTCCTAAAAGACTTGTTCTTGTTCGGTTCGGGCGCAGCTAGGGAAGGCACGCTACAACATGTATGCATCTAAACTATGCTAAATGATTATGTGTAAATAATATGCTTTCCTGGCTTTATGGTTTTTTCCGCATGATTTATGAATTGTCATATGTATCATAACCTAACAGTGGTATCACGAGCCTCTTATTATTTTCATAATCTAAATTGCATGAACATGGTTAAATATTACAAATTTGCAAGAATTAAAAGGGGTGATTAATTTTCGTAATTGTTAATTAATTGCAAATTGCGTTTATTTAATTATACGTACGCAGTTTTTCGGCAGTTTCTTCGTTACTCATCCAAATCGAGTGATTTTTGTGTCAATTCCGCATGTAAAAGGCATTCTAAAATTTTGACAAAATTAATATTTTTCGGCCGAACCCAGAATTCTCAAATTCGAAGCCTAACTATGACTTTTCGGAGGTTTTAGTTTTTCGAATGCAAAATTTCGTAAATTTAAGATGTTAAATTAAATATTTGCGATTCTTGTTGATAAATCTTGAATTTTTGATTGACCTACTGTATATGTTTAACAAGTTTGAATGCCTAGCCTTGTTAATTATGCAATCTAATTTGTAATTATGATTAATTTGTTGAAAATTGGAATAATTTAGAATTAATTTGATTTTCATAATTAGTTATAATTTAATTAGATACCTATGATTAAAAACCACCATAAAAATTGTAAATTTATGTTAAATTTTAAATTTTTATGACCTAGACTTGAATCCATTTAATCGGAAATCAATTAAATAATAAATTTTCGATTTTTCGCCCTAAAATTATGAAATTAATGTTCTTTATTAATTTGTCATTAATTTTGAATATAAATTTTAAATTTTTATGCGATTCGCTCATATAACTTGCACGCACAAAGCAATGGACGCTACGTGTTACCCTTAAGGGGTGTTGTATAGTGCGGGCATGTGACGACGAGCAAGGGAGCTCGTCGCCCATGCGGTACGAATGCAATGAGCAAGGCCATGGTGCACGAGCACAAGGCAGCAGCCCTGCCTTGTGTCGTGGGCTGTGTGCAATGGGCGAATGGGCGAGGGCGAGAGCAAGGCACGAGCAGTCGCGTGTGGGCAGCAAGCGAGCTGCGCCACAGCGCGCACTGCCTCGCGCAAGCGTGCGGAGCCTCGCGCGCAGCAAGCGCAAGCTCGCGTGCCACGAGTGCTACGCCTAGCATCGATCGCTCGCGCGCAGCGAGCGCTATTGTGCGTGCGACGAGCGCTGCGCCCAGCGATGGCGTGCAGCGTGCTTGTTGCGACGTGCGACGAGCGCTGCGCCCAGCGATGGCAAGCAGCTTGCTTGTTGCGACGTGCGACGAGCGCTGCGCCCAGCGATGGGCTGCGGCAGCATGCTTGTTGTGTCGAGCGCTGGCGCGCGCAGCGAGCACCAGCTCGCGTGATGCCTTGCGATGGTGAGCAGCAGCGATGCGACGCAGCGCATGGGCTGCGCGCACATGGCCAGCGATGGCTGTGTGCGTGTGGCCCATGGGCGTGCGTTGCGTGGGATTGTTGCATTGCGATTAGATCGTTTTGAAATTTTAATTTGAAATTTTCAGTTTACGTAATTTTAATTAATTTTAAAATTAATAACTTAAATTAATTTCTTGGATTTTAGTTTTGAATATTGTAATTATAATAAATTTTATTTATTCTAATTATTTTACTAAAATTAAAATCATGAATTAATTTAAATACGACTGAAACTAAATTAAACTTTTTGGATTCAATTATAAATTTATATGAGCTTTAAATTTTAATTAAATTTGTATGTTTCCGGTTAGACTAGAAATACATTTTTATTTTTAAAATTAGTAAAGCATATGAATTTATTGGTTTAAGTGGGAGCCCTTTTTAGTCATAAACTCTTGATTAGGTCTACAAATCCTTAAGGTTAAAACAACTTGATTAGAATTAATAAGGACTGAATAATTTGTAGATTATTGGTGCCCTTGATTAATTGCTGCAAATGTTTGTGTGATGCATAATGTGTTTTACTAACCAGCTATGTGGGCCATTCATGATAATGAATGGGTGAATGGTATATATTGTATATGTACTGTTTTGCAGGTTATGAAGTGACTAGTATGGCCCAAATAGGATAGAAAATATGGTCTGCGTACCATTAATTTGAATGTAATTGGTCTAAAGTACCAAAGTTGTTTTTCAATTCAAATATGGTCTGCGTACCATCAAATAGTTGTAATTAGTTTTAATTATAGCTTATCCTATTTGAAGAAAATGGTGCCTCCCACGGAGATTTTCAAGACGGATTTTGAAGTCAAAGCTTCAAGATGAAGTCGGGCCATACTAGATCACATTTATCTTATGCATGCTTTAAGTTATTTATTGCTTTAAATATGTCTTAATTATGTATAAGATTGTGGCTTGATTATGTTGCATGATTAAGGATTTTAGTTCACTTAAAATCTAACCAACATAGTAAGAGCCTAAAGTTCCAAACTTAAAAATTGAGTTAAAAGGTGCCATGCCAAAATATACACTTGCTTGGATATCCTTTACATCAATCTAGTAATAGTTTTCGCTAAGCGAGGTGTTACTTATTGGTCCTAAAGGGGCAAGGTACACAAATAATTGTGAGTACATGTTAGTTTTGGTGAAACTCAATGATATAAGTAAGGAGTCCTTTTATGTCGTGGCAAAATCGATAGGTTTACCTAATAAGTTCTTAGACGTACCTATCAACCAAGAATAGTTTCTAGACTATTAGCAAAAGGCTTTTGCTTACCTAAGATGTTTTAGGATTAAGTCGACAAACTGTGCTTAGTTCTTCAATGATTTTAGGATCTTGGAATCATTTTATTCACACCTGCCGGAACACATAACTTGAATAAAATGCTTAATGAACATTGAATTATGCATGTATGCTAGAATTTAAGTTTATTAAGAGAAACTGTGAATGGTTATTTATTTGTTTATTCTTTTCAATTGTAGTTTTAACTATGGTAAACAACAATCAAAACATCATCATGGGTTCTGAGCTTATGGTCAAGCTGAACCTGGCAAATTTTCTTGAATGGGAAGCTAAGCTAGTTGAAATAGTCAAACTCAATGGACTTGAGTATGTACTATCACATCCCATGCCAAGCTACTATGCCAGAGACATGACCCCTGAGAGATTTTACGCGTGGGATGCGGATCTCAAAAAGGTTATGAGTCTCATGCTGAACAATATCCCTGATGATTGGGCTAGAAGGTTTGTAGCCTATGAACCTTTTACGCTCATCAAGAATCTGAGGGATATCTGTCGTGGAAGCACGGAGGACAGGGACCTGAACGTCCATGAGTTGATTGAATCAATGTCTGGTCTAAAGGTTAGTTCTCCCAACAGGTGTTATAGGATGGAAGTCCAAGAAACACATGTTCAGCTCCTTCGCACTAAACAGAGGGTAGGTGTCCCACTGAGGTTCCATGTGGATCTTATGCGTTCATACTTTGATCGCCTAAGTCTACTAGGAACACCAGTAAGCAAAAGGATGGCAGTCTCTATCTTGCTCAATTCACTACACAGTGGGTTTGGTCGCTTCAAGCAACTATACCTAAGTGAACCAAGAGAAGAAACAGTTGCAGAATTTGTTCACCTTGTCAGAAAGGCTGAGATAATACTGGACTGTGAAGCCAAAGATTTACTCAAGGCTAGAAGGAGACCGTTCAAGAAAAGTGGAAAGTCCAAGGGCAATGCTAAATCAAAGCAGGACAAGTCCACATTAATCTGTCTTTATTGTGATGGAATAGGCCATTACAAAAGAGAATGTCCAAAGCTAAAGGAAGATAAGAAGAACGGAACAGTCGTTCCATCTTCAGGTATTTTCGTTATAGACTGTATACTTGCTAATTCAACTTCTTGGGTATTAGATACAAGTTGTGGCTCACACCTATGTTCCAATCCACATGGACTAAGAAGAAGTAGAAAGTTAAGCAAGGGAGAAGTCGACCTACGAGTGGGAAATGGAGCACGGATTGCTGCATTAGCTGTAGGAACTTATTATTTGTCGTTGCCCTCCGGGCTAGTTTTGGAACTGGAAGAGTGTTTCCATGTTCCAAGTCTTACTAAAAACATCATTTCAGTTTCTTGCTTAGATGCTAAGGGATTTTCCTTTTTAATAAAAGACAATAGTTGTTCGTTTTATTTTAAAGAGATGTTTTATGGATCTGCTAGATTAGTCAATGGACTTTATTTATTAGATCACGACAAACAAGTATATAACATAAATACCAAAAAGGCCAAAAAGGATGATTCAGATCTCACCTATCTGTGGCATTGTCGATTAGGCCATATAAACTTGAAACGCTTAGAAAGACTTCAAAAGGAAGGAATTCTAGAACCATTTGACTTAGAGGATTATGGTAAATGCGAATCATGTTTACTTGGAAAAATGACAAAGCAACCTTTCTCTAAAGTTGGAGAAAGAGCAAATGAACTATTGGGTTTAATCCATACAGATGTATGTGGACCAATGAGTACAAATGCTAGAGGTGGTTTCAGCTACTTTATCACTTTCACTGATGACTTCAGTAGATATGGTTATGTCTACCTAATGAAGCATAAGTCTGAATCCTTTGACAAATTCAAGGAATTTCAGAGTGAAGTAGAGAATCAATTAGGCAAGAAGATTAAGGCACTGCGGTCTGATAGAGGCGGTGAATATCTGAGCTATGAATTTGATGACCATCTGAAAGAATGTGGAATTCTATCAGAATTGACTCCTCCTGGAACACTACAATGGAACGGTGTGTCAGAACGGAGGAACAGAACCTTGCTAGACATGGTCAGGTCAATGATGGGTCAGGCCAAACTTCCATTAGAATTTTGGGGACATGCACTAAATACAGCTGCACTCACTATAAATAGAGCTCCGTCTAAAGCTGTCGAAAAGACTCCATATGAATTATGGTTTGGAAAGCCTCCAAATGTGTCTTTTCTTAAGATTTGGGGATGTGAAGTATACGTCAAACGATTAATTTCAGACAAACTTCATCCAAAATCTAACAAATGTATCCTTGTGGGCTATCCAAAGGAAACAAAGGGGTATTACTTCTACAATACATCTGAGAACAAGGTGTTTGTTGCTCGAGATGGTGTCTTTTTGAAGAAAGATCACATTTCCAAAATGACAAGTGGGAGAAAAGTAGACCTCGAAGAAATTCGAGTCGAACAACAAACTCTAAAGAATGCTCAAGATGACATTCAGGATGAAACTCAGAGATCTTTAGAAGAATCTGGTGAGAATCATGGTCAATCTAGAAATGTTACCCCCGCGTAGATCGCAAAGATATAGATCTCAACCGGAAAGGTACTTAGGTATTTTGACGAACGAGAGCTATGACGTTCTATTACTTGAAAGTGATGAACCTGCGACTTACAAATAAGCTATGACGAGCCCTAGATCCAAGCAATGGCAAGAAGCCATGCAATCTGAATTAGACTCCATGTCTGAAAACCAAGTATGGGATTTGGTCGATTTGCCAGATGGCTACCAAGCCATTGGAAGCAAATGGGTTTTCAAACTGAAAAAGGACAAGGATGGGAAACTTGAAGTTTTCAAAGCTAGATTGGTTCCAAAAGGTTACAGGCAAGTCCACGGTGTGGATTACGATGAAACCTTTTCACCAGTTGCAATGCTAAAGTCTATTCGGATAATGTTAGCCATCGCTGCATATTACGATTACGAAATATGGCAGATGGATGTCAAAACTGCTTTCTTAAACGGCGTTTTAACAGAAATTGTGTTAATGACACAGCCTGAAGGTTTTGAGGATCCAAAGAATGCTAAAAAGGTATGCAAGCTAAAGAAGTCAATCTACGGATTGAAGCAGGCATCCAGGAGCTGGAATATACGTTTTGATGAAGCAGTCAGTGACTTTGGTTTCATCAAGAACGCAGATGAATCTTGTGTATACAAGAAGGTCAGTGGGAGCAAAATTGCTTTCCTAGTATTATATGTCGACGACATATTACTTATCGGAAATGACATTCCTATGTTGAACTCTGTCAAGATTTGGCTTGGGAAATATTTTTCGATGAAAGATCTAGGAGAAGCACAGTACATATTGGGCATCAAGATTTACAGAGATAGATCTAAAAGGATGATTGGACTTAGTCAAAGCACTTATATCAATAAGGTGCTTGATAGGTTCAAGATGGCGGACTCCAAGCGAGGCTACCTACCCATGTCTCATGGAATAACTCTAAGCAAGACTCAGTGCCCAAAAAAACTTGATGAGCGTAGACGAATGAATGGGATTCCATATGCATCATTGATTGGTTCAATAATGTATGCTATGATATGTACACGCCCGGATGTTGCGTACGCACTCAGTGCTACGAGCAGATACCAGTCAGACCCAGGAGAGGCGCATTGGACTGCTGCCAAGAATATTCTGAAGTACCTGAAAAGGCACAAAGATGACTTCCTGGTCTATGGTGGAGATGATGAATTAATTGTTAAAGGCTATACGGACGCAAGTTTCCAAACCGACAAAGATGATTTCAGATCACAGTCTGGGTTTGTCTTCTGCCTCAACAGAGGTGCAGTAAGCTGGAAAAGTGCTAAGCAAAGCACCATTGCGGATTCTACAACTGAAGCGGAGTACATTGCTGCACATGAAGCAGCAAAGGAAGCTATATGGCTAAGGAAGTTCATAGGTGAACTTGGTGTAGTCCCCTCCATTAAAGGACCAATAGCCCTGTATTGTGATAATAACGGAGCTATTGCACAGGCAAAGGAGCCTAGACACCACCAGAGAGTCAAGCATGTACTTAGTAGATTTCACCTTCTACGAGAGTTCGTTGAAAGAAAAGAAGTCAAGATAAACAAGATTGGAACTGATGACAACATATCAGATCCATTGACTAAACCTCTGCCGCAGGCGAAGCACAACTCGCACACTGCAGCTATGGGAATCAAGCATATTGGAGAATGGCTTTGATATCCCTGTTTAATGTTTTAAAGTTTTAGAGTTTAAATCTTTGTAAAACATTATTGGTTAATCATTCACAACAAATGAAAAGAATTCATTTTTCCATTTAATTTGTGGTTTATTAAATGATAAGTCCCTTCAATTTGACGATATATTCAAGATAGACTGTCAGGACCAGTCCTGTGACTAAGAAATGTCTATCAAGTGAACTTGAATGTCAAAGGTTGAAAATGGTCCCTAGTCGGAGTTTTCTATAAAATTGGACGCATAGAAAACGTTAGACGATTAGAATGCAAGATGACTAGTAGTTCTGTTTCTTGAATTATGTGGACATGGCAATGTCATAATCATTTGCATAGATACTTACTTTGGGAAGACTAGTATCGGACAAGACCTATGAAACTTTACTGTAAGAGATGAAAATCTGTCATAAGTAAATTTCATTAAAATTATTAGACACTAAATCCTCAATACCTGAGTGATTTGAGATTACTTGTTTGAGAACTGGTTGCTTTGACGTTGACCAACCATCGCACCGTAAAAGGAGGCTATAAAGGCAAAGCTCAGGTAATCACCTATCAAACGAAGTCTAATCTCAAGATCGCAAGATTGGGATTGTCCTCCCATAAATCGGGATGAGATGCTTAAAAGTTGTACAAGGCCACTCGGAGAGCTAGAAACTGTGAAATGCATGGCCGTGCTCAGATGAATCATAGGCTATGATTATCTGTTTATTTGATCAGTTGAACTCTGAAACCGAGGAACACCTCTGGACATAATAAGGATGACAACTCTTACCTTATGTTCAAGAGCAAGCATCGAGCGACAAAGGAATTAGGAAATGCACACTTGTCCCTAAGGACAAGTGGGAGACTGAAGGAAATAATGCCCTTGGTCCAAGTATGCATTCTATGTTAAGTCTAATAAATGCGGTTCAGTATTAATTAACAAGTTAATAATTCAGTGAGATCAAGTGAGCTGAATGCCTAGCTAGAGGCCGCTTCAGTTCAAGTGGAATTAATGATATTAATCCACAGCTTACTCTTGACTGAACCCGTAGGGTCACACAAATAGTACGTAAACGGATCAAGTATTTAATGGCATTAAATACTCCATCTATGGATATTCGGAATCGACGGATCTTGGTTTCAGTGGGAGCTGAGATCGTCACAGGCAAGAAATGAATGCTCCGGAAACGATGATATTGCCGGAAACGGAAATATGGATCGTATCGGAAATATAAATATTATCCAAGTCGTAGATGTTGCCGGAAACGGAAACATGGTACGTATCGGAAAATATTATCGGAAATGGAAATATTGCCGGAATCGGAAATATTGCCGGAAACGGAAATATTGTCCGAATCGGAAATATTATCGGAATCGGAAAATAATTCCGGATATTTGTTCGAAACGGAAATTACTTCCGGAATCGGAAATATTAAGTATTGTTCGTATCGGAAATGAATTCCGGAATCGGGAAATTAATCGGAAGCGTATCGTACGAATTAGCATCGGACGAGGCCTACCAGACGAAGGCCCAGCACGAAGCCGGGCCATCGCCCAGCAAGCCAGCGCGCCACAACGCACCAGCCAAGGCTGCGCCAGGCCCACCGCAAGGCAGGCCCAGCGCGCGCCAACGCTGCGGCAGCGTGTGGGCGTCGCAGCCATGGGCTGCGAGCTCGCGGGTTGCGCGCGCGCGCATGGCGCCCCTCGTGGGCTGCTGTGCGTGCGTGTGTGTTGGTGTGCTATACGAATCCTAAAGCTATCAGGTTTCGACTAATGATTAAATTCCTAAACCTAAAAGGATGAATTAATTAAATAAGAATTCTATTAGGATTCTAGTTTAATTAATTCGTATCCTAATAGGATTACAATTCCCTTTCCATACCTCTATAAATAAAGGCCTAGGGTCATTAATTAGATAGAGTATTCAAGTATTCAAAGTGATTTTTGAGAGCAAAAATTCAGTCATACAATTGCCTATACTAGCCGAAAATTCTAAGTACCTTAAGGGCGATCCTAGTTGGTCAAGCTTAAGGCGGATCCGGACGTGCTGTGGACTATCTACGGAGGGAAGACACTTGGAGTTCTAAAAGACTTGTTCTTGTTCGGTTCGGGCGCAGCTAGGGAAGGCACGCAACAGAGTGTATGCATCTAAACTATGCTAAATGATTATGTGTAAATAATATGCTTTCCTGGCTTTATGGTTTTTTCCGCATGATTTATGAATTGTCATATGTATCATAACCTAACACCCCTCACACCTTGGATTATGCATATGCTTATGTCCTAATACTATGGTCCATATATGTAAATTTTTTTGTTAGTATATGCATAGAAAAGAATAGAAAATGGTGACTATAATTCAAAAAAGGGTGACTATATCTAGAAAGAGGTGTTTTGTTTGTTTAAGGGTCACTAAGCATAAAAGAACCATTGTACAATGTGTAACATGTGAATTGGGGACATGGTTTTGAGAATGGAGGATTTGGTGGTAAAATCTATATTAGTAAGTGAAAATGAGTTTCAAATAGTAAGAATTTTGGATCATGTTCCCTGCCTTGATCAGAAGTACTTTGTATTAGTTACAAAGTGATTAATGTATGAGGTATATATTAAAAAGAATTTAAGTTAATTTTAATTTATGGTCAATAGTCCCGAGTACTCTGTTACATCTGCTTGTGAACAAACAACAGAGCATATCCTGTGCAACGACTTTGGATGATAATGAATTTTGGAGAGCAGTTGAAGAATGTATTGATGTTTCTGAACCATTCTTGAGAATTCTGAGGGAAGTAGTTGATGGTAAACCTGCAGTAGGGTTCATCTATGAGCTGATGAAAAAGGCCAAAGAGTCAATACGAACATAATATATAATTGTAAAGTCTATTAGCTCAACTAGTAGAGCTATTATGCAATTTCATAATGGTGTAGGTCCGAATCCTACATAGACTATCAAACTATATATTGATATTTTGTCCTGTTATTTTGTTCATTTCACAAAATTAAATGGAAAAGAGGTCACTCTATGTTAAAAAGGGTAACTTAAAATAAAAGAAGTATGTATTTCAAAAAAGGTTATTATATGTTAAAAAGTGTCACTATATGTTTAAAAAGGCAACTACAATTTAAAGAATAATACATTTGAAAAAGGGGCACTATGCGTCAAAATAGGTACTATATGTTAAAAAGAGTCACTCAATCTAAAAGAGTAACTACTTCTATATGTTATAAAGAAGGGTGACTATATATTAAACACATGTCACCATAGTTAAAAAAAAAAAGGTAACTTAGAGGGTTACTACTAAAATGGAATGAATATATACGTAACTACATGAAACAAATAACCTATGTAGGATTTGAACCTACTGTTAGGTTATGATACATATAATTGAATATAAATCATGCGAAAAAATCATAAAAGCCAGGATTCCAAATTAATTGCCACATAACAATTAGCATAATTTAGGATGCATACTCTTTGTAGCGTGCCCTCCCTAGCTGCGCCCGAACCGAACAAGAACAAGTCTAGGACTCCAAATGTCGTCCCTCCGTAGATAGTCCACAGCACGCTCAGATCCGCCTTAGGTTTAATTAACTAAAATTGCACCAAAGGTACTATGTGTTTTTCGAATTTTATGACAAATAAAAGTCTGAGTTTTAAGCCTAAAACTTGAATGAATACTTGAATTACTCGTTATAAATTGTGAACCATCATCACCTATTTATAGGGTATGGGTATCGGATATTAGAATCCTACTAGGAAACGATTCAGCGAATCTGAATTAATCTTAAATTCAATCACTTAATTTATCTAGTAGACTTAGGAAATCAATCTATACGAATCCTAATCGATCAAGGTTTCGTACACAAGCACAAACACACACGCACGCACGCACAGCAGCCCACGAGGGGCGCCCTGCTGGCCTTGCTCGCGGTTGGGCTTTGCTTGCTTTGGTCGCGCGGGCTTTGCTAGGCATTGGGCCTAGCTTCGTGCTAGGCCTTGCGTCTAGCAAGCTCGTCCGATGTTTATTCGTACGTCGTGCTTCCGATTAATTTTCCGATTCCGGAATTAATTTCCGTTTCGAACAAATATTTAATATTTCCGTTTTCGGAATTATTTTCGATTCCAATAATATTTCTCATTCCGAAAATATTTCGTTTCCGGCAATATTTCCGATTCCGGCAATATTTCCATTCCCGATAATATTTTCCGATACGTACCATGTTTCCGTTTCCGGCAACATCTACGACTTGGATAATATTTATATTTCCGATACGATCCATATTTCCGTTTCCGGCAATATCATCGTTTCCGGAGTATTCATTATTTGCCTTTGACGATCTCAGCTCCCACTGGATCCAAGATCCGTCGATTTCGAATATCCATAGATGGAGTATTTAATACCATTAAATACTTGATCCATTCACGTACTATTTGTGTGACCCTATGGGTTCAGTCAAGAGTAAGCTATGCATCTATATCATTAATCCACTTGAACTGAAGCGGCCTCTAGCTAGGCATACAGTTCACTTGATCTCACTGAATTATTAACTTGTATAATTAATACTGAACCGCATTTATTAGACTTACCATTAAATGCATACTTGGACCAAGGGCATTATTTCCTTCAGTCTCCCAATTGTCCTTAGGGACAAGTATGCATTTCCTAATTCCTTTGTCACTCGATGCTTGCTCTTGAACATAAGGAAAGAGTTATCATCCTTATTATGTCCAGAGGTGTTTCTCGGTTTCAGAGTTCAGCTGATCAAATAAACAGATAATCATAGCCTATGATTCATCTGAGCACGGCCATGCATTTTACAGTTTCTAGCTCTCCGAGTGGCCTTGTACAACTTTCAGCATCTCATCCCTATTTATGGGAGGATAATCCCAATCTTGCGATCTTGAGATTGGACTTCATTTGATAGGTGATTACCCGAGCGTTGCCTTTATATCCTCCTTTTACGGTGTGATGGTTGACAACGTCAAAGTAACCAGTTCTCAAACAAGTAATCTCAAATCACTCAGGTATTGAGGATTAGTGTCTAATAATTTTAATGAAATTTACTTATGACAGATTTTCATCTCTTACAGTAAAGTTTCATAGGTCTGTCCGATACTAGTCTTCCCAAAGTAAGTATCTATGAAAATGATTCCGACATTGCCATGTCCACATAGTTCAAGAAACAGAACTACTAGTCATCTTGCATTCTAGTCGTCTAGCGTTTTCTATGCGTCCATCTTTATAGAAAACTTCCGACCAGGGACCATTTTCAACTTTTGACATTCAAGTTCACTTGATAGACATTTCTTAGTCACAAGACTGGTCCTGACAGTCTACCTTGAATATATTGTCAAATTGAAAGGACTCATCATTTAATATTAAACCAAGATTAAATGGAATATGAAAATACATTTCATATATGATAAATGTTCAACCCTAATGTTTTACAACCATGGGTCTCAAACCCATCTTTAAAACAGTTAGTGGAATTCAAAATTATGCTTGATTTCCAGTGCCACAATTTGAGTGTTGTTTCTCACTTGTTGCATAGGTTTAGTTATCATGCTTTTCCAATATTAATATCATTTTCATCGAATGTTCTTCGAGATATGATGATAAGATCTTTTGAGTATGTTTATTTTGTGATCTAGTCTTTCTTGATACAATAGTGGTTCTACGCATTTTGCAATGAAGAACCATCAAGCCAACAGACATGTGATCTACCCTAGTTCAATGAAGAACTCTTTAACATAAACAACCATGTTTTATTTCTTCTTAGGCAATGATTACTTTTACTTCAAATGTTTAGGTTGCTAGTGATGCTTTGTTTGGATTTACTTATCCAAGCAGTTCACAGATATGTGGAAGACTTTCCAGCTGTATCTTAGAACATAGAAATTAATATTTCCCACGCAACAACTCATGGTCTCCAACCCATGTTGCCATTTCAAAACACGATGCTCTGTAGCTCGTCCTTGCCAATGGTTAACTCCAAAGGGATCTTGCTTGATCCTTTGCCAGTGTTTATGCGTGTAGCATCAATATTTAGCATATCTTTATTTCCTTGAATCAAGAACTATTCCTATGTACTTTTTCAAGTACCATAAGTATTCTTGATCTCAATCTAGTTGATCTTCACTAATTATATCAATAGAGATTGGTATATGTTCGTCATGCCTAAAGCCATACGATACGTTTTTGGCGATCCTTATATTATATCATACATGATAAATTCTTTTGCAGAATAATTCCCAATTGAATTCTATTCATGTAACTTTAGCTCATCTAGTTTCAGTAGATACTAATTCCAGCTAAATTCTTTGACCTATAATATAGGTTAAGAATCTCATTTAGACTTTTTGAAGTTTAACTTAGTAAATGCTTATACATAGTTCAAACATCCTTTACTTAGATTTATTCATATGGGTCGAATATCTCCAATGGAGTCTTTCGTGTTTGATTTAGTAAATGCCATTACTTAATCCAAAACAATATCATAAGATCTTTATAAATAGATCTTAATACCCAGTATGTACTAAGTTTCGCCTTGGTCCATCATTGATGAATAATTTCAAATCTAAGTCATTAGCATTTGAATGTTATTTCACAATAGAGAGATATGTGTGTGATACACATAGGACCAATTAAGTTTTACGTACTCCCACTGAACTTCTTATATATCTATAAGAATCATTTGCATTTTATGAAACTAAAATACTTATTAGCTTCACTAAAATACAGTTTCAATTCCCAATTGCTTGCTTAAACCTGTACTTAGATTTCATAAGCTAGCTTTCCTTTTCAAGTATTTATTTGGATCCACAAATCCTATGACATACCATGTACATAGTTTCTTCCAACATTTGATTGAGGGAGATGTTTTGTCATCCAATTTCCATATGTACCAATATGCAATCATTGCTTGATTTATAGACTTGAGCATTACGATTGTGCATGAGGTTTCAACACAATCCATACCATGAATTTTCTTGTAACCTTTTAGCAACTAATCTTACTTTGTGTGTGAACACAATTCCATGTTTGATGGTTTTTATCCTTAAAACCAATTTACAACCAATAGGTGTAAACCATTCTTACAAATCAACAAAAGTTCAATTTTGTCATCAAAACATTGATTCTGTTTTATGGCCCTTAACCATCTAAAACATTTGAGTCTATTATATGGCCTCTAACCATTTTAGGGAATCTATATTTCGTCATAGCTTTCTTACAAGTCAGAAACTCATTAATCCACGTGATAATAGTTTGACTGCAAGTTGTAGGTTTCTTCACTATCTAATAGAAGAATCTCATAGTTTCATTGACCTGAACTCTATGTTTCTTCACTATCTAATAGAAGAATCTCATAGTTTCAGTTACTTGAACTCTATGCCTACTTGGGTGTAGAACATCAAACAATAGAATATCAACAGGCACTTTGAGAGTCCTTTGAATATTTTGTTCTCCATGAAGCACTTGTAAAGTCTTCTAAGAGATGTCTATTCTTTAAAGCCACTTCTAAAGTCCTTAAAGAATACGTATTCGGATTTTCAAAAGAACTTCGAAAAGCCTCTGGAATGTCCGTTTATGTTTGTTGTTCGCCTCGAATACTTTCGAGGTCTATTTTCTCCCACTTGTCAGTTTGGAAACGAATCTCCAAAAGGACATTATTTCGAGCAAACAAACATTATGTTCTCAAAAATTCGTGGTAGAAACAATACCCTTGTTTCTCATTTGAATAAATCACAATGAAACATATATCTATTCTTGGGCCTTAGTTTGTTGAATAACAAACACTAAGCTCCCACTGAGTTTAGCAACTCTTTAGATATATTATATATTATTGAAAAGATATTCTGAAATTACTTTTCAATAGCTTTGACGAATTTGGTTTAGTTTGGTGGTAGTTGAGCATTTTGTTTTAGAAATTATAGGAAAAGTCTTTATGATTCATCATTGATCGAATCAAGCACTAATTGACTTCGATCATTCCAACTTAGATATGCCATATCTTATGGAGCTAGATCGTGAACACACAATCATTGATGATCATTTTTGGTCTCAAGTAATCATTAACATGATCTAACCTAGATCTTTATGATTTCTTGCCATGTGGATTTTATACTTCTGAATCTTTGAACTAGCCAAACAGATTCAAACTTATATCACTTTGAGTAAATAAACCAATATTCACTCAAATCCACGTGAAATAATAAAGTCATAAAATCTTTCTTTAGCTTTGAACTCTATTGTCTAGGTGTTCTAACAATAGTTCATATCTTTTGTTACTTTCAACAAGTAAGACTTTCTTGTCTTGAATGATCTAGAAATCAATCAACTTTCAAAAGTCCATCAAAATAGAGCTTTAGAACGTTAACTTGTTGATATGGTCTAAGAAACAATGCCAAAGATTAGTGGAACTCAAATCAAGGGATTGATTTGAACCTAGTAAAGTTCTTTTTGTTAAAGAGTTGTTTGTTTTAATCAAGCATATTGACTCAACCCGCAGATGACCATTTCATTCAAATAACAAACAAACAATGTTTTTGTCTTTCTTGAATGTGAGTCTTTCTGTGTTTGAAAACAGAAATTTAGGTATGCTGATTATGGAACAAAATAGCCATTAAGTTCCAGCCTTGAAAGGACTTAAAACAAACTAGATCACCCTACAACTAATGTAGCATTGCCATGCTTCATTTTCCACTTTTAGGCCATTAGTGTAGCCCAGCTTCCATTGTTTGAGTTATTACCGAAGTAAGAACCTCAAGCGGTATATGATACCAAGGAAGTTTGATTGCTAGGTCACTTTTCTTATATCGTTGAGTTTCACCAAAACTAACGTGTACTCACAATTATTTGTGTACCTTACCCCTTTAGTATCAATAAGTAACACCTCGCTTAGGCGGAAAACTATTACTAAGATTGATGTAAAGGTTTATCCAAGTAAGTGTTATTTTGGCATGGCACCTTTTAACTCAATTTTTAAAGTTTGGAACTTAAAGCTCTTACTATGTTGGTTAGATTTTAAGTGAACTAAAATCCTTTATCATGCAACATAATCAAGCCACAATCTCATGCATAATTAAGACATATTTAAAGCAATAAATAACTTAAAACATGCATAAGATATAAATGTGATCTAGTATGGCCCGACTTCATCTTGAAGCTTCAACTTCAAATTCCGTCTTGAAAATGGATTGGAAACTTTGTCTTGAATTTCACCATGGGAGGCGCCATTTTCTTCAAATAGGATAAGCTATAATTTAAACTAATTACAACTATTTGATGGTACGCATACCATATTTAAATTAAAAACTTTGGTGCATTAGACCAATTTTACATTCAATTTAATGGTACGCATACCATATTTTCTATCCTATTTGGGCCATACTAGTCACTTTCCATAACCTGCAAAACAGTACATTTACAATATACCATTCACCCATTCATTTATCAATGATGGCCCACATAGCTGGTTAGTAGAACATATTATGCATCACATAAATATTTGCAGCAATTAATCAAGGGATCCAATAATCTACCAATTATTCAATGCTTATTAATTCTAATCAAGTTGTTTTAACCTTAAAGGAATGTAGACCTAATCAAGAGTTTATGACTAAAGGCTTCCACTTTTAACAATAAATTTACATGCTTTACTAATCTTAAACATAAATTGTATTTCCTAGTCTAACTGGAAACATACAAATTTAATTAAAATTTAAAGCTCATATAAATTATTTATTGAATCCTTTAATTTATTTTCAGTTGAACTAAATAAATAAATTTAAATTAATTCAAGGTTTTAATTTTAGTAAAATAATTAGTATAAATTATAATTTATAATAATTAGATTATTCAAAATTAAATTCCGAGAAAACATTAAATTACGAATTTTAAAATTAATTAAAACGTTTTCCAACTGAAAATTAAAATTAAATTCAAAATGCATCAATCGTAACAAGACGAAGCACTTGGGCTTGCGACCAAGTCCCATCGAGTCACGAGGCAGCAGCGCCCCAACGATTGATCGCACAGCAACGCACGAGCCGGCCACACGCATCGCAGCCAGCCCAGGCCACGCTGCGCGCAGCCTGCCTCACTCGACGCGTCTGGTCTCTTCGCTGGGCGAGGCAGCGCGCGCTGTGGCGCAGCATCCATCGCTGCCCACACGCGTCTGCTCGCTCGGCTCGTGGCTTGCCCCCATCGCCCATCGCGCAGCACACACGCCCAGACAGCAATGCCTTGCGCGCGCGCCACACGCTTGTTGCTCGTTGCATTTGTACCGCATGGGCGACGAGCTCCCTTGCTCGTCGTCGCATGCCCGCACTATACAACACGCCTTAAGGGTAACACGTAGCTTTCTTTGCTTTGTGCGTGCAACATTCATGAGCGAATTATATAAAAATTAAAACTTTTTAATTTAAATTCATAGACAAATTAATAAATTATATTAATTTCATAAATTTAGGGCGAAAAATCGAAAATTTATTAATTAATTAATTTACGATTATCATGGATTCAAATCTAGGTCATAAAAATTTAAAATTTATCAAAAATTAACAATTTTTATGTTGTTTTTTAATCATGGATACCTAATTAAATCGTCAATTAATTATGAAAATCAAATCAAATTCTAAATTATTCGAATTTCAACAAATTAATTACAATTACAAATTAGGTTGTATAATTAACAAGCTTAGGCACTTAAATTTGTTAAACATATGCAGTAGGTCAATCAAATATTCAAGATTTAACAACAAGAAGCGCAAATATTTATTTTAACATCTTAAAAATTTCAAATTTGTAAAACCTCCGAAAAGTCATAGTTAGGCTTCTTTTTGTCAAAATCTTAGAATGCCTTTTACATACAGAATTGACACAAAAATCACTCGATTTCGTTGAGTAACGAAGAAACTGCCGATAAACTGCGAACATATAATAAAATAATCGCAAATTTGCAATTAATTACAATTACGAAATTAATCACCCCTTTTTAATTCCTTGCAAATTTATAAAATTTAACCATGTTAAGCAATTATTATGGAATTAATTAGAGGCTCGTGATACCACTGTTAGGTTATGATACATATAATTGAATATAAATCATGCGGAAAATCCATAAAAGCCAGGATTCCAAATTAATTGCCACATAACAATTAGCATAATTTAGGATGCATACTCTTTGTAGCGTGCCCTCCCTAGCTGCGCCCGAACCGAACAAGAACAAGTCTAGGACTCCAAATGTCGTCCCTCCGTAGATAGTCCACAGCACGCTCGGATCCGCCTTAGGTTTAATTAACTAGAATTGCACCAAAGGTACTATGTGTTTTTCAAATTTTATGACAAATAAAAGTCTGAGTTTTAAGCCTAAAACTTGAATGAATACTTGAATTACTCGTTATAAATTGTGAACCATCATCACCTATTTATAGGGTATGGGTATCGGATATTAGAATCCTACTAGGAAACGATTCAGCGAATCTGAATTAATCTTAAATTCAATCACTTAATTTATCTAGTAGACTTAGGAAATCAATCTATACGAATCCTAATCGATCAATGTTTCGTACACAAGCACAAACACACACACACGCACAGCAGCCCACGAGGGGCGCCATGCGCGCTGAGCCCAGGCCCTGCTGGCCTTGCTCACGCTTGGGCGTTGCTTGCTTTGGTCGCGCGGGCTTTGCTAGGCGTTGGGCCTAGCTTCGTGCTAGGCCTTGCGTCTAGCAAGCTCGTCCGATGTTTATTCGTACGTCGCGCTTCCGATTAATTTTCCGAATCCGGAATTCATTTCCGATACGAACAATATTTAACATTTCCGATTCCGGAATTCATTTCCGCTTCGAACAAATATTTAATATTTCCATTTCCGGAATTATTTTCCGATTCCGATAATATTTCCAATTCTGACAATATTTCCGTTTCCGGCAATATTTCCGATTCCGGAAATATTTCCATTCCCGATAATATTTTCCGATACGTACCATGTTTCCGTTTACGGCAACATCTACGACTTGGATAATATTTATATTTACGATACGATCCATATTTCCGTTTCCGGCAATATCATCGTTTCCGGAGTATTCATTATTTGCCTTTGACGATCTCAGCTCCCACTGGATCCATATCCGTCGATTCCGAATATCCATAGATGGAGTATTAATACATTTAAATACTTGATCCGTTCACGTACTATTTGTGTGACCCTACGGGTTCAGTCAAGAGTAAGCTGTGGATCAATATCATTAATCCACTTGAACTGAAGCGGCCTCTAGCTAGGCATACAGTTTACTTGATCTCACTGAATTATTAACTTGTATAATTAATACTGAACCGCATTTATTAGACTTACCATTAAATGCATACTTGGACCAAGGGCATTATTTCCTTCACCTACATCCTCTTTGTATTGGTTTGAAATAGCAATACAAAGTGCTCGACCAATTGAGCTAATAGGTTTATAAGGTTCCTCGCTTATTTTTTTGGTTTAAAGGAACCATAGATTAACTTAAAATGTTTTAGCTCATAGAAATAGAGAAATACAGGTATGATGCTGACCATGAGGATCAAACAAGTGCCAAGCAACCCACATGATGAGTAGTAACTCAACAAATTCAATACATATTTTCCAACTATGTAGGGCAGAGGGTACGTAAATTACTAAATTTTCTGTCAACTATCATAACACCAGCAGACAGGGAAAAGTCATTAAAGATACTAGGAATATGTATCACTAGAGTTATACTTGATGAGCCAGGGCATACGTTATAGCTCTCTCATGCTTAGCAGCAGCTTCCTACCTTTTGAGCAACTTAGATTATATTTGTTCTGCAAAACCGACATTCTCACACCATCTTTCCTTAACAAATAAACATATTGTACAATAAGGTATATAGTTAGGCTTTAGCCCATTCTATCTTCCTATTATTTCAAATACTTGATGCTTCATCAAAATCCAAGCACTGATTTAAGATGCCATATTATTCACTGTCATATTATCTACTAGCCAAATTCAGAACCATGCGAATGAAAGAAAAAACAAAAACTCAAACTCCGATTTCTCAATATCATCTAATTGCTCTATAGTGTGTTTGTTTACAAGTATAGTTACCTTTATTTGTTGTAGTGCATCGAAAAAGCACACTCATAGACAAGCACCTTACAAAAAGCGAAACATGAAATCAATTGTCTCTAAAAATGGTGTTCCATATGAGCAAGCATATATGAAACCAACATGTGTAAATGCAGCCAAGAAAATGGCGAGCCACAAGCACACGGCCATATAAAATGTCTCTCTGTAAAGGGGAACTCATCCCGAATCATGTCACTCATGTCCAAAGATAGTCGCGCGCATGATAATTTACTATAGTTATCTATAACTAACCAAATATGTTTTACTGTTTTAGCCTGTCAGCTTCATTGTCATCATGTTCCACGTTTCGAGCCAAAAACCACATGTAACATATTTGATACGTCCAGTTTGAGTTCATTACTCATTCAAGCATAACAACTTTTCAGTATGAATCAATTATCCTAATAAATTTGTTCCAATCACAAAAGTTCAATTTAAACTCAGAAACAATTCACTACAAAAATTCAAATTGTAGTCAGATTGACATTTTAACAAACACTTGACCTGTAATTGGGCACCTCAAACGCATGAAACAACAACAATTTGACAAGAAATAAAATTTGAATTCTACTTATTTATAAAATCTGGTAGACAATGGAAACTGTACTTAGTTTTTTGGTAATTATTATATTAAAGTGAATAAATTGACAAAAATTACATAAGTGTACACAATCGCCAAATCAAAAGGAATTTCGTTCAATTTCAATTTTAAATTCAAAATTACCCACTTACATTGTTACTATCAGCACCAATTTTTTGTTTAAAAGAGGCGGTCGACGAGCGGCAAAGATGGGCCGAATTAGGAGCTAATTAGTGAATAACTACTAAGAATTAGGGAGCTAATTCTTTGCAAGCACTAAGCGAGGTACACTCTTCGATTTGATGAGTTCGAATGAAGATTTTCGAACGTATTTTCTTTATTGAATTTGCTTAGAAATTTTTGTTCATGAACGCATTTGAGAAAAAAATTTCATGAAAGAAATTAAGGAGATATAAAGAGCGAGAGAATGACGAAAGAGGGGAAAAGTGAGGAGAGAGATTGAGAGAGTGTGAGAGGCAACATGAAGGTGGGTAAGTTGGCATGTATGACCTTTTGGTGTACAATAAAATTAATGTGGACCAGGTCCACACAAGATTTTTTCCAAGAAATAAGGGAATCCTAATTATAGCATAGATTATTCCCCAAGAAATTATCTAGTAGCATCATGAGCAAGTTGTGGAAATAAGAAACAAAAAAAACTTAACACAATAGAAGCATTGCGCAAATAAAAAACTGGAAACAGGGCGTAGGTCCGAGCGAACTATCTAATTAAATGTTTGTCAAAATATTTTGGCCAGAACCCGCTTAGAAAGCCTTTTGTTAAACAATTATTATTTTCTCATTTCTCGCCGAATATTGGTTTTTACCAGTCGTTGGAAAGCGATTGAGAAAAACTCTCCAAATTAAATTGCCTTAAAATCATTTATAGATTGAGAAGTATATGTCCATTTGAAGTAAGCCCTCCGTAATTCTTCCTATGTTTTAATGCCCAGACGTCCAGTTAACATTATAAAACGTAAAATGTATTTTTTATTTTTCGGTTAATTGAAAACCCAACGTATTCCAAATCAAAGAAATTCAGACCGGTTCCTAAACTTTATTAGTCGGAATCAAATTACTGGATTTGATTCCGATGTCAAAATCGAAGATTCATAATCTAGAGTACCCGACAATTTTCTCACCCTGCACCATTACAAGTAATTAGTCTCCAGTCTCCACTCTCACTAACAAAAATTGACTAGGACCATTTACGAAACAAAATTCAACCCCACTAGTTTGAAGAGACAAATTTAACATACGAGGAAGAAAGGGATAAAATCATTAACGAAGAAAAATAAACAAAACTCCAATAAATAAATCCAATTATTCATCTCCTTCCCCCTTAATCCTATCACTGACACGTTTGTCCTTTCTCTCTCCTCCCTCCTATAAAATCCCCCGCACCCTTCTCAGTACCTGCCAAACACTCCCTTATTTCCATCCCACACTAAAACCACACTCTCCAACCTCCACTCCCGGGCCCCACCTCAAAATTACCCGGATCAAAAATAGTACAACCCGAATTCTCGGATGGACAGAGGAGTAGCAGTCGGTGAATCATGGCGACCCGACCCTTCACTACAACCCGACTTGTTTTTCAAGCCTCCGGAGACTCCAAAGGAACCCATGGAGTTTCTTTCCCGTTCTTGGAGCGTGTCAGCTCTTGAAATTTCTAAGGCCTTAACACCGGCCGCGTCGAAATCCATGCTTTCTAAGGCCATGTTTGGTGGTTTTGGCGGCGGGGGTACCAGTGTCGGCGGTGATGGTCCCATTTTGGAAGATGTTGCGGCTGAAGAAGCGGCGGCGGCGGCGGCGGCTGTCAGTGGCGGAAACGCCTTCTCTTTTGCTTGCTCTGAAACTTCCCAGCTCATCTTGGAACGTATTATGTCACAATCAGTAAGTAATTTTGATTGAAATTTATTTTTTGTTTGTACTTTACATTTTTTTGGTCTTTAATGGAAAATGTTGTTTTCTTCAGGTACTTGAGATTTAATTATTAATTTTAATAGCACACGAAATATTATTGGGTTGTCTTTCTAAATATAAATAAATAAAAACCCATTTTTTAGATTTTGTAATGTCGATTTGATTAATTTCTAATTTTAACCTATGATTTCAGAGTGAAAAATGTTGAATCTCCTGAATTTGATTGTAACACAAGTTGGGGTTCACATGTTTATTTAATCTGAATAATAATGTGTAATTAATTAGTAAATTGATTGTGTTTTTGTTTGTAGTACAGCTGTTTTGATAGGATTTGGCAAGTGCAGTGTTTTTGTTGGAGCGTGACAATGAAATATTTTACTTGCGCTTTTTTATTTAAACAATTTATGCTTCCCAAAACGGCATATTTGAATCTAGACGCACAAAAGAACAGCGCTAGGTTTCTATCTGAAGCTGTCTTGTTTTTTTTTTTCAAAGTCTGCCTACTCATTCTTCAAGAAATTTTGATTACACAGTCTGTTTTTCATTCGGAATTAATAATTTTGAATTAATACAATCCGAATAAATCCGGACGGGGGTAATACTATATTTCCGCCGATGTTGAATTAAGACTTGTTATAAGGTTAATAAATAAAGTGGTAGTAGTAGTCTTAATTGTTTTAGTTCTGAGTTTGTAATGATGACTCGTGTGCGAGTGGATGAATGAATTTCAATTGTAAAATAAAAAGAATAATAATGGGTTTGTTTGTTTGTTGTGGTTACAGCAAGAGGTATCTCCCCGCACTTCCGGTCGGCTCTCGCACAGTAGTGGCCCACTCAATGGCTCCTTGACTGATAGTCCTCCGGTTTCTCCTTCCGAAATGGACGATATCAAGGTTTCTCTCTCTCTCTCTCTTCCTTTTTTTATTTCTTTAAATTCTATGTACTGAATAATTTTAATTTAATTGTCATGTTATAGTTGTAATTTAAACTACTTGTATAAAAGCTATTGCAAACATCGGGATCAATTGTCACGCTACGAGTGTAATATATCAACTACTATCGTGACAATTAAATTTGGCCGAGGATAAAGCTGGATAGTGGATAGTGAAGTTATGACGTTATGTTGAAGGTGAAAAAAGTTTACCGAACCAGCTATGGTTCTAAAAAAAGTAAATGGAAAAGTACAGAAGTGTGTCAAGTGGTCTGTGTGGGTTACGAACACGAAGCCTGACTAAATTAGATGAGGACGATTCCTTGTGATCTTTGCCTTTTATTAAAAAATATATTTAATTTTCGATTATTTTTTCCAAAGACACTTTATCAGTGAAAAAGTGGATGAGTGTGCCTTTACTCTGCACCCTTGCGGCCTTGCTTAACAAACTTAATGATTCTTCATTTCTTTGGTTTCAAAATCCCATGGTAAACAAAACCGTCAGTTTTTGGGTTAAAATTGCATTTTTACCTTTTGAAAAAGTTTCACCGTAGGTTGTATTGGAAATGCATGTACATAGTTTTACTGGAATGGCAACCTCTTTTTTGTAGCTACGGAAACTTATGATTTAGGCTTTTTGTGTATTCACTGTTGGAAAACTCACAACAAGTTTTTATTTCTTGGAGGACGATTCGATTCAATTCAATTGGAAAACCAAAACATTTTCCTAATCACCAAATACTACCTCCGTCCCTAAAAGATTGCCTCATATCACGTAAAACGTAAATATTTTTAATTTCACACGTGTAAAAATTATAAAAACTTGATATTCCAAACGTATATATTAAAACGATTCTAACAAAATCTCACATAATTATATTATATCTTATAGACTAATGAGAATTCATGGTTGAAGTTTTTAAAGCTTGACTCAAATAATTGCAATAGGCCAATCTTTAGGAAGGGGTGTACTACACAGGTAAAAAAATACGGAGTATACTCTGTAGTACTTCGCATTTATTTTCCATTTTATATGGGTAATTTATACACACGATAGATGTGCTGATTTCCATTAAAAAAAATTTGAAATATACCTGAAGGAATGAAAAATGTGAAAAAGTCACCATCTCTTGAAACGAGGACATTAATTTCACTTTGGATATCTTTTTAAATTTTAAGGGTTTGAGTTGATTTACATTTCAATTTCAATTTCAATTTAAACAGTGAAGATCACACATTAAACTTGCAATAAATTGAAAAAGAATGTTGTGACCACTTTTATGGTTTGCTGGTTGCTTATTATAACCTCGAGACATGCATTTCTGAGATGACAGCCCACTTGCTGACGCCCATTTAATAGACTACTGTTAACCAACAGTTAGGTTGATGTGAATACTTCCCTGATTTTCAGAATTTCTGTACAAACATTCAAGTAAACTCATTTGTAGTTAAGTTTAGATTCAGGCAATTCTACTTTAAATGCTATATTATCTACATTTGTTATTGTGATTGGCTTTAATGTGACAAAAACTTGATTAAAGTATTTGGTACTTATGCAGTACTTTCGGCTTAACAATCACACGAATACACAGTACAGATCTACCAATCCTGTTGGAGTAGCCCCTGCTGCCAGTGGGAAGACCGTTGGGAGGTGGCTGAAGGACAGGCGAGAGAAAAAGAAGGAAGAGACGAGGGTGCATAATGCGCAGCTTCATGCTGCTGTATCAGTGGCGGGTGTGGCAGCAGCAATTGCCGCAATCGCTGCTGCAACTGCTGCGTCTTCAGGAACTGGCAAGGATCAAGAGGCTGCTAGGACTGATATGGCTGTTGCCTCTGCTGCTACTCTTGTGGCTGCTCAATGTGTAGAGGCTGCTGAAGCTATGGGTGCTGAGAGGGATCATTTGGCTTCTGTTGTTAGCTCTGCAGTTAATGTTCGATCCTCTGGTGATATCATGACCTTAACTGCTGCTGCTGCCACAGGTAACTTCACACACTTTATTCTAACAAATATTATTCTTTTATAGATGCATTGAATCATAATGTCAGCTATTGGAGTACTGTTTAACCTTTGATGCTTGGTAACTTTCATGACGGTCATCTTTTCTCGTTTCTAAAACTTGACAAGGGGAAACTTTTTTTACTGTTTAGGAAATTTGAAATCACATAATGAGCTTGTCTTTTGTAGTGCACTTCAAATAAATCACAGAATGAACTTTGAACCCTTCTATATTTTTACATATTTTTTGATAATAAACAAAACAATGTCTGTATTAGATATATAGTATAAGAGAAATAACCGATTTATCGCTTCAGTCTTTGGGTACCAAGTTTCCTAATTGATGAAAATTGTGTCTCCGTACAACATAGCTGTTTACAGGTACTATGTACATGGTCGTTAAAATTATGTGGCATTTAGACAGAAAGTTGTGTATATATTGTTAAAATTAAGGAGTACTCCGTATATGATTCAAATTCCTAGAATGTTTGAATTTATGAAATGGAATGCAGCACTGCGTGGGGCAGCAACACTTAAAGCGAGGGCATTAAAGGATGTGTGGAACATTGCATCTGTGCTTCCAGCAGAGAAAGGGAATACTGTGAACAATGGTAGCAATGGTTCTAGCGGCAGTCATAGTGGTGAAATCATGCCAGAAGATAATTTCCTTGGGATCTGCAGCAGGGAGTTGCTTGCTAGAGGCTGTGAGCTTTTGAAACGCACTAGGAAAGGTACAATCAATAATGCCGGCCTGTTGATTTGCTTTTACAACTTTGTTGCTCAAGAATCTGATGATTTTTGCATATTAGTTTGCGATTTACAAAAGAAGTATTTCCTTTTATCTTTACTGGTACAGGTGATCTTCACTGGAAAATTGTTTCTGTTTACATGAATAGAATGAACCAGGTAAGCTAACCTATTACCTATGTACTTTGCTTTTCCAGTCAGTGATTGATGACATCTTTGTTTACAACATGAGATTTTGATCCTAAAAAAAAAAAGGCTGTTCACGTTGATTAGTTGATGATTTGCGGTTTGATTAGATCTATTAAGTATGTTGAGAATAACTTTTTATCTTTTATAAATCCACAAAGCCTTACAAAGTTAAAAGTTAAAGTAATCAACAGTTGATCAAAGATGAGTAAGGCATGATTACGATTGCGATCTTTAAAATTTTGAAACGTCCTTTATAAATCTGCATTGTAGGTTACACTAAAGATGAAGAGCAAGCACGTTGCTGGGACCATCACCAAGAAGAAAAAGAGTAAGTTTAAATTTGCTTTTGTCTCACTTTCATAATGTGAACAAATGTTTACAAGGGTAGGGGTAGGGGTAGGGTGGGTCTGCAAGTCTTCATTCCATTCCTTTCATGGGGATCTGAGAAAGCTAATGGTTTGATGAGGTGGTAACTATGAAAAGCCAATGTCTTTAGTTTTGATTCCTCTTTTTCCTTTTTGGTTTTCCCAATTTGATTTTGCAGATGTTGTGATTGAAGTCATCAAAGATATGCCGGCTTGGCCAGGACGTCATTTACTCGAGGGTGGCGATTGCAGGAGATACTTCGGTCTTAAGACCATCTGCCGCGGTGTGGTAGAATTCGAATGTCGTAACCAACGAGAGTACGAAGCATTGACTGAAGGTGTCTCAAGACTTCTCTCTCTCTCTGCTGAAAAGAACAACAATAGACATAGGTTTTAGGCTAGTATTCCCAAGTAATGTAGTGTAGTACTATATATTATCGTTATTGGCGTGTTTATGGTTAATGCCGTAATGGTTATGCCGTTGTAGAATGTGTAGTAATGATTTTGGAGGAAGATGGGTATAGTGAAGAAAAAGAAGAAAAAAATGGTGGGGAGTTGGTTTTTGGCTTTCTTTTGAAAGTGTTTTGTTATCCCATGTAAAAAGTAGCAATTAAAGAAGCAAAAGTGTTAATGCTATGGGCTCTTCTTTAATCTTATTTTCTTTTTATGTTTTACATTGGATAAAATTTTGTAAGGAAATTGTATTGCAAAGAAAAGTGATGTAAACGAATGTAGATATTATTCTCATTACTTAAATAATTTTAGTTAGCATTTGCGATTTGGTGTCTTGAATTTGTAAGTGAGGCATATGATTCAGGAAAATAGAATGGTGTTTGGTTAGTGAGGTAAGAAAAGGAGGATCTTGGAGTCTTGGACTAAGGCAGTCAAAAAAGAGAAAAGTTGAGATCCCATTATTTGTTGTAAAGACTAAAGAACAGACAAATAACATAACCAGATTCCATATGCTTCTCTTTCTTTTGGGATGGGGTCCATTTATTTGCGTTAATTCTATAGGTTAAGGAAGGGATAATCATGATTAGAGTTGTAATATTCCACTGAAATGTCACTTTCCGCCATCAACCTGATTTGTTTAACTAAAGTATACATGATGTTATCAATCTGCATATGTAAAAGTAAGCCCTAAACGTTATTAGAGGTGTATTTTATTCGTGTTATCAAAATTCCCAGCTGGTAAATAAGATTGTTTTATGGACTCTTCACCTTAAATATACTAGTGTTTATGTACGCACTTTGTGCAAAAATCTAATATATACCTAGTATTTAAAAAGAGAAATCACATGTGATTATCATTATCCATTATTATCCTTCATCCGTTTGGGCTTTATTTTCTCACTTTTTTTTTTTTGTTGTTTGCTATTTTTTACAATTCCAACCGCCTTTTCCACTTCATCTTTCTCATACAACAACAATTCACCAATCTTCCACTCCATCTTCCCCTTTACCACTCAATATTAATTCACTGCTTAATTTACGTATTCTTTCAACCTTCAAATGTACCTGTATTTAAATCACATGTTCTCACTAAAATCACAAACTCAATAAAACTAGAAGTTAAAAAGACGACTAAATAACCACTATATAATCTCTCTTTCTTCGAACGAGCTCAAAAGGTTGTTTTATAAAAAAGATGATACCTTATAAATCTATGATAATATTTTAAAACAAAATATTTTGCTTGCCACGTGTTTACTTTTTGATTTTCTACATTTTTCCCTTAAGAAAAAAATATGAGTTACGCTGTTTAAATTTTATTTTAAAAATATTGCTTGATTCTCCATATATTTTTCGTTAATGTTATTTACATTCATAACATTACTTCATCAATTTTAAAACACACGAAGTATATCCGTGCATAACACGGCTAAAAGCTAGTTTCTTAGACTTCATCAATTTGAAATAATCTTCTTATTTACACAGACTAGTGCTTTTGCACGTGATGTATGCGTGACGTGTTATATAAATATTGTAACTTAATACTATTAAGTAATGATGGATTTTGAAGGGCCGAGTAAATATTACAAGTTTTTCACTCATTTTGGAATTTATTTGTTATATATTCTTCTCTTTGTAACCAGGTATTATTGGAGCCCAAGATGAATTCACTAGAAGATGTTTGTCCTTATGGGATTGTAAATTGTATTTTATAGTATGAATTAATGATGTATTCATTTGTGAGATTAGTTTGTGAATTTTTGTAAGTGTGAATGTGAATTAAAGTGTATTATTTATTCAAGGATTATTCAATTGAGTTATTCATGATTACTTGGTGGGCTCATAATCCGATCAATTTTAAGTTTGAATTCCGTTGCGTAATATAAATTAATTTTGATCACTAAAGATTAAGTGTTCTTTATTATATCTTGAAAGTGCAGGTTGTTACATATAAGTTTGTCCAATTTCTTACAAAATTGAATATGCTAACACACACCCGGCCTCTATTTGTCCATCACCCCTTCCCTTTTCCCCTTCAATGCAGTGTTTTCACTTGTCAAAAACCACTGCTCTTCGCCAAACCACATGAACTTTCTAGGGATCAACTCCACCAAATTGATTTTTTTTTTCTAGAAAATTGTTCAAATGCAGAAGATTGTTCAAATTGTTCAAATGCAAGGATATTTTGAATTTTTAAAGAATTTAATTATAGACGAAACGGAAGAAACATCGGAAAAATCAAAGAGAGAAAATGGGGGAAACTTGGAGAGTGAAATGGAGGAAAGGAAGTTGAAGTTTATGTCTGATTTTTTTCATGTTATGAGAAAACATAAAGAGTGTTATGAAAAATGCACAAAATATTCTAACATATACAACATGCATGTTCTAACCTGTATAGGAAAAGTCTTATTTACAACTTAATTGCAACTATGAACGGGGCAATCTCGCAGTTAGATCTCTCCTAATCTAATGGCCTAGATTTATTGTTATATACTTCCTCCGTCTTTTAATACTCGCAACGTTTGGACTTTTGCCACTATTCATATAATCTACTTTGACTATTCGTAGTGTTTTTTATATAAGATAAAACATAGTCATGTGGGATCTTGTTAGATTCGTCTCAATGTGTATTTTCAAAATATCAACTTTTTATAATTTTTGCATAAAGAGAATTTAAGATATAAATGATCAAAGTTGTGCATCGGCATGCGTGAAACTAACAAACGTTGCGAGTATTAAAAGACGGAGGAAGTATATAACTAACTCACATAAGTGATCATTCTCACCAGATTCAAATTGAATTGATTTTAGTTATATGATAGAGTAAATATATTTTAACTAGTTTTTGACCCGTGTTATGCACAGTTATATGTTGTAATCAAATCTACAAAACAGTGTATATTGATGTATGCAGATGTTGAAAAGACAATGAAATAATCAATTTATTCTACTATTGATGAAATAGGATGTTATGAATGTAAATAACATTAATGAAAAGTATACAGAGAGTCATCAAGTATTTTATCTTTTAAAAAGTAAAACTAGGATTTCAAAGGTAAATCAATTTAATAAAAGAAAAATATAGAAAATCGATGAGTGGACATGTGGCAAGAAAAATATTATGTTTTAAAATATTAACTAGTTATTGGGCCCGGGCGATGCCTCGGGTTATTACATTAAAAACATTCACATTTTACTTATATATATATTTTTTGCAATGATAACATTCACATTTTACATTAAAAACTCAAGGTCAAGGGTTCAAAAATTACCGAAACCATGTTTGATATTGAATATTACATGGAGCGAATGATCAATAAAAAAAGAGCCACGTGTCACATAAACTTTCTTATAAACGCCTTTTAATATATAGTATAGATTCAAATTTGAATAGTTAAACTCAAATTTTTTGATCTAGACAAGGTTTCAATAATCCGAACAACCTTTTTTGAGTCTATATTCTAGACGTTCATTCTATTGTTCTAAATAGTACGGAGTAAAAGTTTTTTTTTTTTTAATCATTATTAATTGCATTTAGAACAAGTATAACATCATTAAACAAGTATTTTTATATACACATAATTTAGTTGAGAAATTCCCATTTCAATTTCTCATTAAACAAACACTCCATTACGATGATAGGAGGATCCACTAAACACTTAAGCCATGATCAATAATAAAAATCCGCTAATCACTTTCTACCTAACACTATCTAATATTCTCATGAACTTGCAAAAAAATGTCACAATATAACATCATTAGGAGTCGTTAAAACTAACTACTTTTTGTCACATTTGTCAATGAAATTTTTTAAAAATTATATACTTTCTCCGTCCCATTTTAAGTGTCAGAAATGGTCTTTAGCACAGATTTTTAGAGACAAAAAAAAAGAAAAGAAAAAAAAAATCACTTTTTAATATTATTTAATCTTTAATAGAAGTGATTTTTAAGACATTTTTAATTTAATTAATTGGAAGGGCCAGTCATTAATTGCGAATTGTTTTGCCAGCCAACTAGCCAAGTAATGAATGGATTGGTTACCAACAATTTATAGTATCTTCGTTGTGGGCCTTCCAATGCCCACTGGTACCCACCGACTTCATTATGGGCTTTGCACGCAAATTTTTGGCTATACCCGGGTACAGCCAAAGCTGGCTGTACCCCCATCCAAAACGATGTCGTTTTGTGTTGTTTAAAATGAACATTAATATACTGGTACAAAAATGAACATTTAATATTTCGAAAATGAACATTTATTTATTTATTTGGAATGAACATTTACTATTTTGGAAATGAACATTTATTTATTTATTTGGAAATAAACTACAAAAATGAACATTTACTATTTCGGAAATGAACATTTATTTATTTATTTGGAATGAACATTTACTATTTTGGAAATGAACATTTATTTATTTATTTATTGGGAAATAAACAATATAGACGCTTGTAAAAACATAAAAGACCAATGAAGTGAACAATTTCATTATGAACATTAACCATATATTTATTATGAACAAACAAATAAACAAGAAAGGACAAATAATTCAACAAAAAAGAACAAACAATATAAAAAAGAACATAAAATTCCAGAAAAAAAGAACAGCCAATACTAAAATTATGAACAATTTTATGATGAATTTTAAAGTCAACATGAAAGAACAAACAATACAACAAGAAAGAAAAAACACTGGTACAAAAATGAACATTTACTATTTCGGAAATGAACATTTATTTATTTATTTGGAATGAACATTTACTATTTTGGAAATGAACATTTATTTATTTATTTGGAAATAAACTACAAAAATGAACATTTACTATTTCGGAAATGAACATTTATTTATTTATTTGGAATGAACATTTACTATTTTGAAAATGAACATTTATTTATTTATTTGGAAATAAACAATATAGGCGCTTGTAAAAACATAAAAGACCAATGAAGTGAAAAATTTCATTATGAACATTAACCATATATTTATTGTGAACAAACAAATAAACAAGAAAAAACAAATAATTCAACAAAAAAGAACAAACAATATAAAAAAGAACATAAAATTCCAGAAAAAAGAACAAACAATACAACAATTATGAACAATTTTATGATGAATTTTAAAGCCAACATGAAAGAACAAACAATACAACAATAAGTTTGATGAATGAATTTAAAAAACAACAAGAAAGAACAAACAGTACAACAAGAAAGAACAAACAATACAAGAAGAAAGAGTAAAAGATTAATGAAGAGTTTAATTATGAACATTAACGTACCATATGATTATTATAAACAAACAAATAAACAAGAAAGAACAAACAATATAAAAAAGAACATAAAATTCAAAGAACAAACAATACAAAAAGAAAGAATAAAAGATTATTGAAGAGTTTAATTATTAACATTAACCATATGATTATTATAAACAAACAAATAAACAAGAAAGAACAAACAATATAAAAAAGAACATAAAATTCCAGAAGAAAGAACAAAAAATACGATAATTATGAAAATTTGATGATGAATTTAAAAAACAACATGAAAGAACAAACAGTACAACAAGAAAGAACAAACAGTACAATAAGAATGAACAAACAGTACAATAAAAAAGAACAAACAGTCGACAAGAATGAACAAACAATATGAGCGTGTCGTTTTTGGGGGGTACAGCTAGAGCTGGCTGTACCCAGATACAGCAGTTAGCGATTGCTCTTTGCACTCTTTTAACCCATGGGACCCGAAGACTCGTTATCGATTTTATTTGACGTTTTCTTAAATAACCTGCAAATTACAAAACACCGCGAGGATTATACTCTGCACTTCATTCACTTCTTGAATAATGATGTAACGAAGGGAGAGATAGAGATAACAGTCAGCTATGTCTTGGCGGCTTCACCAAATGGTTAAAATTGAAGTCCTACATGTTCAATTCCTATCTCCCATATTAGTAATTTCTACTCCGTATTATGTTTGTGGGCTTGCGGATTACTCATCTTTTAAACATAGATATAAAAGTCAACTAATAAACATAGATATAAAAGTCAACTAATAAAAATAAAAAGTGTTACAAATAAAAAGTGTTGAATAGGGAGGGCGTATATTGTAGCAATGCAAAAATTTCAACTCCTAATTGAGATTATTTTGGTATACGACCATACGAAACTATCATATACGAAGTACTTCGGAAGTGTATTGTACTTTAGTTAGCCTTATTTTTTCTGATAACTGAAATTATCTGAACTTATATGAATTTTTTTTTGATGAAATAAGTGGAAATAAGGAGAATAAAATAGGGTTTTACTTAAATGGTTTGACCGTCACATAATTTTGGGTAATTAAATAACTTTTTATTTTAAACCCTGGGTGTGATTGAGAGGGTCTCTCATTTAATTGTTTTTAATAGAATGTAAGAGTTAAAATAGGACACCAATTAAAGGTAGAGGAACATTTTAAAAAGGTAGGTTCATGCCATTTGAGGAAAGAAAAAAATTGTGTCAAATAATTTGAGTACGGGATGAAGGAACATGTGTCGGGTAAATTAGGTTGGAAAAGTATACATAATTATTTAGCCTATTGCAAGATATAAAAGGCAAAAATGGCAGTAAGGATTCGATCCAAATCTTATTTGTTCATAGCCAAGTAGAATATTGGAGATAATGTGGATTCGATCCCAAATCTTATTTGACATAAGACTGATGTTTTAAATTAATCAATGAAAATGCATTACAGCACACAAGTACACAACTTATTTTAACATTCTGAGAGTTACCAATCGGATTGGCGAGCTTTAACATTCTTAGCGTTACCAATCTGATTTACTGCAGAAACAACAATGCACAGGGACAAAGAAGCCATAGAAGCTAGCTAGTAATAAAAAACGTATAACTCTATACAAAAACCAATTCAGTAGTAAGCTTTCTAACACGAGGACAACGGTTCTTTAACCTCCGGAACTAAGCATGTCCATTATTCTAATCGGTGACAGAATACACTATCCACAGATCACTATATACAGATTCCATACATGGTTGGCAAGAATAGTATGGTGTCAAAGAAGTGACAAATTCTAAGTATGGTGTCAATATATAGTCTAGCTGTCTGCTCCCTCGAAAAGAGCCAGTAGGGCGAGGAAGAGGTTGACAATGTCAAGATAAAGGGTGACAGCAGCAGGTATGTACTCATCGTAGCTATAACGCTTGATCAAGTTGTCTGTGTCGTACACGATGTATGCAGAGAACAATATGGCAGCTATGCAACCATAGATCATCAGAGAGAGTTTTCCAAGTGGAATGAAAATCTGTACACAAAAACAAATCATTATATATAAATTTCAGCCTAAACAGAAACAACATCTAGTAATATTCAGATCGATATCCTGTGCATTGTTACCTGGATTAGCATAAAAACCATCAAGACCATCATTCCAGCGAACAGGAAAGGGCCTAGAAAGCTGAAGTCTTGACCTCTTTTTGCTGCCCAGAATGTGTATAGGGTAAGGCTGATTACCACAACACATGTTAAAATCAATGCCTCCAGAACTATTTTCCCTGTCAATTTCAGAGGCAACCAACATTTAACAATGTACTCTAACATTTTGCCATCTCTAACTTAACTACAGTTGTCCTTGCAATTTGCCAATTAAAATTAAAAGAAAAAAGTTCATAAAGAAAACTTTAATTTACTATGTGGAAAGTTGCTCATCATCTATTTCACTCTGACTTGCATCTTACTGAAACGAACTTACAAAAATCATGAACCAGAGTGAGTATTGACAAACTAGATTTCCATTTCGAAATATTTGTCAAAATTACATAAATTTGCACTTTGAAAACTGTTATATTTGAGTAACCTGATCAACAACACAGAGAACAAATGCCAATTTAATGTAAATGTTCTGATTAATCATTAATACGGACTACGGAGAACTAATCAGACAAAAACACATTGTACCAGCAGTGTTCGATAATTTTTTTTGTCAATTTACACAAATTACTTGGTAATGGATAAGCCTACAACATGATTCATTCCAACCATTAAGTATACAATTTAAAGATGTTTAAACCATTAACCCCTTTATTTATTTTATTTGCAACATTTTCCTTTTTAAGTCCTATCAGCTAACTTCGAACCCCTCGAGCAATGCTAATTAACCACAAGTTTGAAACGTGAAATTGGGTCCGAAAAATCGAAGCAAGGATGTACCCACATAATAACAACCATTCAATCAACAAAAATATCAAGAAAATGACAAAATATCACCGGTTACCTTTGACAAAAGCGCAACTCATTCCAACGCCAAAAGAAATGGCAACAGTAAACAACCCAAGAAGGATGAAATTGAGAGGGTGGCGCTTCATGTAAGCGTACAATGGACACATGACTGCACAACAACCCACAATTTTACCAACCAAAAGAAATCAAAATGAAAATTAATTATTAAAATTCAACAAAAAATACCTAAAATTAATACGAAATTGATAAAAAGAGAAATTCAATTCATACTTATTAGGGGAGAAATAAGGATGACAATATAAATGCCGAGGCCAGCACGGGTAGACACTAAATACTCGGGAATCGGTCGAACGAAGACGACGACGGCGGAGACAGCGGCGGTAAGAATCATCTGCATGGCGATGATCACATACACTTTTCGTATAAAAGCCCATCGGTGTCTTACATCTTCCACCATGTTAGGGTAGAGCTGCCCACTTTCAATGTCACCTTGCGCTTTGCCCAAAACCGCCATTGTTGTCTATATCAAGAAATTCACAATAATGTTTTTTTTTTTCTGGATATTCGGGAATAAATTTTTCTGAATTCCAGAACAATTGTGTCCTCTTGTTAGGGTTCTTGGGAAACCTAGGAAAATATTTGGGGAATTTTTTGGGGTTGATTGTAATTTGCGATTTGTGGGGCTTTGATTAACAGCAAAGCATATTCTAATTTGGGATGAATTATGAATGTATGATGGTTACGCGGAACGGCGGAATGCTTTTACGTGACCGTGTTGTGAATTTGTGATAAATGCATACAACACTTTTTTTTTTATTATTATTTTTATTTTAAGGAATGATAAAATAATAAATTAAAGTTTTACAAAAAGATAACCCTTCTACGGAGGTCTATCTTTCAAGATAACATTTGAAATACACTCGGAAGCACAATTAAAAGTCTCTAAATCATAGTTAAGTAATACATTAGTTCTACAAAGCCTTGCCAACCGATCAACTAGTTTGTTAGTGAACCGTGGCTCAAAGCTAAGCTCAACTCCATTCATCTTTGATAGGAGGTCTCTGCAAACATTCACAGTAGAATAGTTAATATCTCTAACATCACTCTTTTTTATCATATCAATCGCTCGTGAACAATCTGAACTAATGATGGACCCATCCCAGCCCCTTTCTCCCATGAGCTGCAAATAGGGGTGTTCATCGGTCCAAACTCGGACCGACCCGGAACGGACCGAAGACCGAAATTCGATAATTCAAGACCCGAAGACCGGACCGATTATGCTTGGACCGAACCCGGACCGGACTGGAAAAATCGGTCCAAAACCCAGACCGGACCGGTTTAGACCGGTTGTAGACCTATTTTTGTATTTTTTTTATGTTTTATAAAAATTATGGTAAAAAAGAAAAAATAAATATAAAAAAACTAATTGTTTAAGGCTTTTTGGGAAGTTAAAATAAAATATATCACAATATAGTAATATTTACAACATATTTAAAGAGAGAATTAAAATTTTGAATAGGTTCTATTATATTTTATTAAGGAAAAATCGGTCCTGTCCAAAATCGGGTTTTGGACTGGACCGGACTGGACCAGACCGAAGACAGAAAATTGTAATTTCTCGGCCCGAAGGCCGGACCGATTGCCTTCGGCCCGGTCCGGTCCGGTCCATTTTTCGGCCCGGACCAATTTTTGCACACCCTTAGCTGATAAGATTCGGTGAAAAACTGCCAAGACTGGTACAAGTGAAGTAAAACACCAGCGCTGGAAAATTCCAGCGCTGGCAGGGTAAGCGTCACAAATTTTCAGCGCTCAAACCACCGGCGCCTGATTAATTCCAGCGCTACAGTTTTATTCTTATATAATCACGCAAGAAGATAGAATTATCCAGCTGTCACACGAGCAGATCTGGCGCTTAGAATGCCTGCGCTAGAAATAACCAGCGCTCCTGATCCAAGCGCTGGAATGTTCTAGCGCTCAGCAGATCTGAGTCAGAAAATTCTCTTTCTGAATTTATCTTATTCTGGCCTATTTTGTTATAAATAGGGCCTCTGAAAATCGGAAAAGAACACACAATTACAACCCAAAAACCCTTAAGCTTAAGTATTGACCGAAACTTTCTAAGTCCCGATTCGTGTGTCTGTCGTATTTAACACACTGTTAAGCAGACCCTACCCACACGACTGCCTGATCGTTGAATCTTGTCGAAGTGCTGCAGAAACCTAAACACAATCCTAAGCCCCAAAATACTCAAAACTCTTGAAGACTCCTGCCCCATAGTTAGTCAGTCGTAAAGTTCAAAAGCCAAACGGAAAGCAAGTAAAGTCAAGTGGTAGGTGTTCCTGAGAACTGCAGTAAAGCCTACGCTTTGCTGTAACGTGAATTATCCATTTATTGCTTTCCCCACCATATAAATCAACTAACTTTAATCTATTATATTGTTCACGCCTTAATCCGATAATACTTGGACAAGCCGGTTTATTGTTAAGCCCCTTAAATCAATCTAAATCATCTTTTGACATCTGTTTAGTAAATAGCTGTGCATTAAAATCAATCAAGAAAAGTAATGTAGCATAACGCATGTCCCATCATCGTCATAATTGAACTAGTAAGGATCGCGCCGCGTGGGCTAATGCTGGGCACTCCCCGTATTAGTAAATATCCCCCGAACTTTCAATCTCTGCTCCGCTGGATATTACGTTGAGGGATCTTCACGCCAGGGATCACAAGGGAATCTATGGCCGTCGTGAATCATACATGTTTTCACTCCAGGCATGTCACATAACCGCGTTTTGTCAGTTTTTTTAAACTGAATGGCGACTCCTAAAGACTAGTAAAAAGAGGCTAACGCCCACAGTTAGTCCCCACTTACTTAATATGCTTGCCATATCCAGAAGAGGGAAAAATTGACACCCTCACACTTTTAATGTTTTTAAGTTTTTAGAGTCTAAATACTTTGTAAAACATTTTGGTTAACCATTCATTGAAATGAATAATTTCATTTTTCCATTTAATTTTGTGGTTTATTAAATGATGAGTCCTTTCAATTTGACAATAGTCAAGATAGACTGTCAGGACCAGTCCCGTGACTAAGAAATGTCTATCAAGTGAACTTGAATGTCAAAAGTTGAAAATGGTCTCTGATCAGAAATTTTCTTTAAAGGTGGATGCATAGAAAACGCTAGACGACTAGACTGCAAGATGACTAGTAGTTATGTTTCTTGAACTATGTAGACATACAATGTCACAATCATTTGCATAAATACTTAATTGATAATATTAGTATCGGACAAATCTATGAAAATTTCTTGTAAAAACAAATTTACTTATCCAAGTTGGTGTAAATCACTCGGTACTTTAGACGATTTGCACATAATAGGAGACATTGTAGTAATTTCACATTTAAGTTGTTGACAGAGTTTTCGTGAGGAACAAATATTATATTTTTGGACACAAATGTTATACTTTTGGACATAAATGTTTTCTTTTTATAAAAAACTAGTGTGTAGCCCGGGCGATGCCCCGATCGCTACATTGAATAATTAAAATTTTAGATTTTTTAAGCTCAATATTTGACGAAATGCATGTATATCATAAAGTGAAAAACATCAATTAAGTTTGTTAACTACACAGACACACTACGTCATTTATCACCAATGATGTCTTGGCCCAGTGGTTAAGACTGAGGGCCTGTATACGATAGGTCTCAGGTTCGAATCCCCCTGCCCCCATTTGTAATTTATATTGCCCCTGTGGCTCATTCGCACAAAAAAAAAAAACTACGTCATTTATCATGTGAAGTAATTTTTCAATTAGATCATCTTACAATTTGTATAGTTATTTTCTAGTGGAACTAAGTACTTCAAATTAATAACACCAAATTAGATATAAGCAGCCATGCAAGATATTCTATAGTTGATGCTTATGAGATTCATGACATCATGTTTCTTCATAGTTGTCCTAATTCTTTATTTTTATTTTTTTCAAAATATTCCATAGAAAATAAAAAATCATATAAAAATTTAGTTACTTTAGACTTCACGTTAACATTTTTTTATAAATTAATGTGAAGAAATAAATCACAATTTGTGGTTGGTTAAGATGGTAATGAGAATTATCATTCAGGCATGAGGTCTAGAGTTTGAACCTCGTTGTATTGATTTTTGGCTATCCAAACGTCAATAACAAATTTGAAATAATATTCAACCATCTTAAACTTGAAATCCTTAAATTATCTCCTTTCTAATTTATGAAAATATATAAGCCCTTAGTTCTTTTTCCCTTAAATTTGTAATCCCTTTATTCTCTCCTTAATTCTTACGGAGTACAATTGTTATTTGCTATTAGCTATCAAACCCCTTTTTGTAACCACCTTATCCCTGAAAGTAGCTCTCTACTCAAAGACCCAGAACCTCCCAAACTGCCTTATACTCGCTCTTTACCGTGATCTCTTGCCACCGGCCCAACGCCATAGCCTTTTTTACTCATTTTATAAAATTTATAGAGCATTGAGCAGGAGAATGACCATTAATTATTGTATAAAGCCGCATGTTATTTCAGGTTAAAATATACTAACACAAATGTTTTTTTTCTTATATTTGCACGCATCACGTGCATATGAGACTAGTAATACATAAGCAATGTTTGTGCTGGGACCAATAATAAGAGACTAAAGGAGTAATGAATACAAGTAGGGATGCTAATGAGCCGAGTCGAGCTCGAGTGGGCTAAACTCGACTCGAACTCGAAAACTCATAGTCAAGCTAGACTCGACTCGACTCGAACTCGAAAACTCATAGTCAAGCTAGACTCAACTCGGAAACTCGCGAGATCAAAATTTTCAAACTCGACTCGAGCTCGAAAACTAAATGCAAGCTCGAACTCGACTCAAAATTGGCTCGAAAACTCAAACTTGAGCTCAAAAAATAAACTCGAGCTCGAACTCAACTCGAAATCATCTCGAAAGTTTAAACTCGAGCTCGAACTCAACTCGAAATTGACTCGAGAACCCAAAGTTAAGCTCAAACCCAAATCGAATAAAAAAATTCCAATCATATAAAAAGTACGTTGGTACCCAAAATCAATATATCCATTAGCCCAAATGAAAGCCAAAAGGAAGTGATTTGTACACTTTCACATTCAAAGAGTTATACTTATAACCCTTTCCTCCTTTTCTCCCTCACCTTTTAACCAATGTGGGACAAAGTTAATATAAACTCTTTCCTTTCCCCCCTCACTTTTTTACCATTGTAGGACAAAGTAAATAAAACTCTTTCCTTTTTTCCTCTCCCACTTATTTACTAATATGCATGTGACAAAATAAATGTAATTCTTTCTTTCTTTCCTCCCTTATTTATTTACCATGTTGGAGTAACTGCAGAAGACATTTTGACTGCCAAATAATTTAATCTAGATGGACGGTTAAGATTTTTTTTATCCTTAACGATTTATTCATCGTTTTTAGGAAGAAAAAAAAAAGAAAGTATATTTTTTAAGGACAATTAACACCATAAAATGATGAATAAAAATAATAAAATAAAATATTTGTGTTTTTATAAAAGTTTATATTATTTATATATAATTCGAGCTTCTCACGAGCTTTTCGAGTCGAGTATCAAGTTGCTCGACTCAACTCGTTCAATTTTCGAGTCGATCTCAAACTCATGTCGAACTGATTCGAGTCGGGTTTTGACCGAGTCGAATTCGGGTAGGTCGGGAGTTTTGTGAGCTCACAAGCACCCCTAAATACAAGCCACGAGATAACACGTCCAAGAAAAGAGAAAAAGATCAGAATAGAAAATTCAAAGAGATACTATTCCAAAATGTCTCTTACCTCATCTTCTTCTCTAGATACCATTGCGAGCCGCACCGATGTATTTGATAATGGAAGTTATCCCACTGCCCTCCTTAGAATTAAAGCAGAAAGCCGCTTCAATAATGTCAATACAATCCCGCCGCCGAAGCCGCTGTTAATCGGAACTCCATCGTGTTTGAAAGGCGGCGAATTCCCGGTGTTGTTGATGCTTCATGGATATATTCTATCCAACAACTTTTATTCACAGCTTATTCATCATGTTGCTTCTCATGGCTATGTGGTTATTGCTCCTCAGGTAATCATTTAATCTTTCGTTAGTTCTAATTGCAAAATGTTTTGAACCCATACTAATTTGTTCCATCTGTTCCATAAGGACAATGTTTGGTTGACCCTAAGGGTTGACAACTCATAAGATACATATAACATAAAATAATATATAAGCATAATTAATTGGAGAGAGAAAGTGTTGTATGTAAAATTTCAATGCATTTGTAACCAATCAAAATTCAATATTGAAAGGGTTAGCGTGACTCTATCATTGTCCGTTCCATAATACTTGAATAGTGTCTTAAATTCCGTATGTTTAATTTGTTACATGGGAAAAGAGCATGAAATTAAAGAAAATAAATTGCGTACGGGAATTGGCATTCATCATTGTCCTTACTTTGTTACTCCCTGTTCACAAAATATAAATTAAGATTTGGAGAGGTTGAGAGATGGCAAGCCCATGAACATAGGCCAAGTGAGATTCCATTCTAAAATACAATGGAAGATAGGAGGAGTAATCCACTAGCATCACACTTATTTTATTTTTTTACCAGTTCTAGATCGCTCATTTAAATATTTTAATATCAAAAGTCCTTCAATATCTCTTATAATCGTAGCTATCAAAAGTCCAAAACCCAATTGCAACCAAGATGATTCAACTAATACACACTACTGTTTTGAAAAAATCACAGAAGAACTGGGATACCGAATTAGCTGAAGTCAGCTAAGATGGAGGGCAATCAAGTGCCTTTGGAGGACCATTAGCTTTAATTCTTTCCATCTTAATTACCTAATGGCGGCAAAATGCCCAAAATCAGTCATCGTAATGTATTAGGACTTAGGAGTATAAGATATTGTTTGCTATATTACTGAATGCTTAGATAACAACTAATTAAAATTATATAAATATATATATTGAATTTATGATTAGTGCTGATCTCAATTTATGGCATTATAATTGGATTATTTATGTTTGTTCACAACCTAACAGCTATATTCCGTTGCTGGACCTGACTCAAGAGATGAGATTCATGCCACAGCCGCCATCATAGACTGGCTTTCAAAAGGGTTAAAGGATGTGCTTCCATCGAATGTACAACCAAACTTAAACAAGCTTGCACTTTCTGGCCATAGTCGTGGTGGGAAGGTAGCATTTGCCTTAGCTTTAAAAAAAGAAACAACATCTCCTCTAAAAATATCAGCTTTAATTGGGATCGACCCAGTAGATGGAATGGGAGAAGGAAACCAAACACCACCACCAGTGTTAACTCATGTGCCACAATCTTTTGATCTTAATGGAATGCCTATACTTGTAATTGGTTCGGGTTTAGGTGAAATCAAGAAGAACATGTTGTTTCCTCCTTGTGCACCCAAAGGAGTAAACCATGAGAATTTTTATGAGGAGTCTCAGAATCCTGCTTGGTATTTTGTTGTCAAAGATTATGGTCATCTTGACATGCTAGATGATTGTACAAACGGAGTCAGAGGAATATCTACTTACTGCTTCTGTAAGAATGGGGAATCTAGACAACCTATGAGAAAGTTTGTGGGAGGAGTAATTGTTGCCTTTTTAAATGCTTACTTACAAGGGGATCATACCCACCTCATTTCTATCAGAGATGCCAATCTCACTATCCCTGTTATGTTTAATAAGGTTCATGTTCGTATGTAAACAAACTTTCGTGTATTTTTTTATGGAGTTCTAAATAAGAAATGGACTATGGCTCTGCCATTATCTAGTTATTCATTAGGCAAATTTGCCAAAAACAACATTTTAAAAACAGTTTTTTGCGAGAAACAACCTTTAAAAATTATTTTGCAAAAACAAAACTTAAAGTAAAATTAATTTGCGAGAGACAACCTATTTGTGTTTTCAGGCTTTGACCATAGATTTCCGGAATTGATTTGCGAGGGGGACACATCATGTTTTTTCTTCAAAAAATCAACCACGTTTCTTTCTCTCACTCTTTTCCTCTCTTCGCAACACTCAAATTACATCGGAATACTAGAGTGTTAGAAGTAGATGATAATGGAAAATTTTGTCAAATACAACCTAATAAATTTGTCTCTTTACTAATTACAACCTCAAACTTTCAGATTTGTAAATTACAACCTTAAGCTTTATATTTCATATTAAATGACATCATATTCCGATTGGTTTCGATGGACAATGATTCGTGATTATAATTTAAAGTGGAGCTGTAAGTTTAATGTTGTAATTTATGAATTTAAAAATGTGAGGTTGTAATAGGCAAATAACCAACTTTATTGGGTTGTAATTGACAAATAACCAAATTTATTGGATTGCATTTCGCAAATTTTCCTTGATAAAGAAACCAAAGCTTTGTTTGTTACGGTAGCTACATCGAATATATAATTTGCAAATACAAAACATTATGTTACATAGATGCCACATATTCCTCTTTTTGTGTGTCCTATTAAGTGTGCCTCATACCTTAAATGGTAAAATTTTCCACTTAATATATCTATCACTCTACTTATGTGCCTACACAATCAGCTCATGTGCATATTATACACCCAATTCATAAAAAATACGGAGTAGTTTTTAACTATGGGAAAATATTGTGTATCGCTATTCGACGTCCGCGTACGCTAAAAACGCCCGCAAAATCTAATGTAAAAGTACGATTTAACCCTTATAAAATAACACTCCACCTCTTTCACTTTTCACCTCAAGTTTTCACTCTCAAATTATTTAATTAAAACAGAAAAATAATTTTCTTAACTTACAAAATATAATAAAAATCAATAAAACTTATTTCCATAATTTTTTCAAAAATTTCTTAAATAATATTTTTAATTAACTTAAAATTTTTAAAAAATTATTTATATTATTAATTCAATAAGGGGATGTAAAATAATATATTTTTTAAAAATTAGATTTAGGCTGTAAATGGCAAAAAATAAATTCAAAAACATTTTTTTTAAAGAAGGGGGTGTCGCCCAGAGATGGTGGCCCTTGCCATGTCGCTGTCACCCAGAAACGGCGGCTCCGCCCATGGCTCATTCGCTGTGGCTGAACCATGGCCGCAGCCGCCGTTTTTGGGCGACAGTGATATGGCAGGGGCTGCCATCTCTGGGCGGCACCCCTTTTCGAACAAAAAGAAAAAAAAAAGCAGCCACTGTCGACCTCTTTGGAGGCATCCCCCCCCCACTCCTTGTGCTTCCGCGACGCTTCTCTCCCCCTCCTCGTCGTGCTATCTCTTCTTTTCTACAACTCCTTCGCCGCCGCTCAACTACGACCAATAAAGTGTACTCTTTGATGCTTCTCTCCTCCATGTCGTGCAGTTTTGTGTCTAATTTGCCGGCGGAACCTCTCTCCTTTTGTGTTGCAGGTGCGGGAGTTAACAGGGTAGGGAAGGGGAGGGCTTTTCGGTTGAAGGTTGCCAGAGATAACAGGATGGGAAGGGGTGAAGTGAGGGAGGGGAGGGTGAATTTCAGTTTAAGGGTAAAATCGTACTTTCACTATAAATACGCAGGCGTTTTAGCGAATGGGGATGTCGAATAAAAATCACCAAAATATTTTAGTACTCCCTCCGTCCTTTAATACTCGCGCCGCTTTCCTTTTCGGGTCGTCCCTAAATATTTGCACCGCTTCTATAAATGGAAATTATTACCAATATTATATTATTTCTCACACTTATCTATTAACTCACCTACACCCCCTATATAAAAAATCATTTAAAAATTCACATCCTCCACTCATCACTCCCACACCTTACATATTTCCCACTAACTATATTAAAAAAATACCCACTATCAACTAACACACATTAAATTAATAAGTCAATTTAAATATCTTAAACTCCGCACCAGTTAAATCGGTGCGAATATTAAGGGACGGAGGGAGTAACAGAAAGAGCAATACTTGTATAAATCATCACACTCAACATTAAATAGATATAGTACTCGTTTTGGAAACTAGAAAGTAGTACAGTAGAATAAATAAAACAAGAGGATAGGTAGTTCCATCTCATTAATCACACTGCTGATTTCCTTTCATCATCAAATTTCGCATACACAGTAACTGAAGTACATGAATTAATTCAACAATCTCTCTCTTTTTCTCTCTCCTCGTTACTAACTTAATATTGTACTCCTCCGTAGTATCCTAAAGGCATGTACAACCTAGCTTACTGAGTTACTGTGCCACGCTTGCAGCGGCAAACTTGGGGTTATTACTCCAATGGCATATATGCTGATCCCGGGTTGAATAGGGACGTCCACGGCCTTACACGGTGTGCAGCTCCCGCACTTGGATCTAACACTCGGCCGCCACTGATCCTGGACCGGCCTATTAGCATCCTCCTCTGTAGTATCCTAAGGCATGTACAGCTTATTGCCGCACTTGCAACGCCAAGCTTCGGGGTAGTACTCCAATGGGATACTCATTCCGGGGTGAATCGGGACGTGCACGGCCTTACACGGTGTGCAGCTTCCGCACTTGGATCTACAACTCGGCGGCCACGATCCTGGACCTATTAGCATCCTCCTCCGCGACAACTTAATCATAATCATGCCGTGTTTCCGAGTTTCACTCGAAGATATGAAGATGAAGAAGAACACGACTACAACAAGACTTAACATTGCGGCGCTCAGTACCCGCCGCAGCATAATTGAATATATAAAAAGAATAAATTAACAATAATAATCAAAACTAAGGGTTAACTGGTTATGGTTCTTTTAAGTTTGGGTGTTTAATTTGGGGAAAGGAAGGAAGGATATGTGGAAATTGTGAATGAGTGAGTGAAAGGCGAAACAAATGTTTTGAGATTTGTGGAAATGGCATTATTGCGATTTGGATTGTGAGTCCAAGTCAAAGACTAAGACAGGTGCTTTAGAGAAAGAGGACCCTGTCAATTGTTTTTTCCTTCTACTAGTAGTAAATTATTTGTAACAAAAATTTTGAGAAAGGAAAACTAGTCAGGATTTGGGACCCAACATTCATGATGTTGTATGAACTATCAAGTATATTATCTACCTCTCATAATATTCTTTAGGGTTACTATTTGTATAAAATATTAACATAAAGTTAATATTGTATAAAAGGTGGTGGTTGTAATAAAATATGGATAAAGTTAGGAGGTTGTCTAATATTATAATTGGTAGATCATTTAAATGATACACCAAGGGCAAAATGATAAGTTCAAGTGGTTTTTGTCTTTGCCAACTAATTAAACATTTCCCTTTATTTTTTTAATTCTCTTTCTAAAATTTTGGTTTGAATTTTCAAATTTCAAAAAATATTTTATTTTACCTTTTATTTATGTTTTTGTAGCTGTAATAATGTAATAAATTTGTAAAAATTTACTCTTTTCTCATTTTCACTTTCTGTCTCCTGAAATTTTTCAGTTGAGAAGTTTTGAGCTCAGGTTCTTCGATATCTTCGACTTTGGCTTCTTTGCTCTACCTCCAAAATCGCACAGCATAACCGCTGAACCTCCCTCTCTCTCTTCCCTTAAATGCTCAAACACCCATGTTATCATTTAACTTCTGTAATTAACCGATGCACCCTTGATAACTTCCAATAATCCAGTATATAGAGGTATTACAAGCCGTTTTTCATCTTCACTTTGGATTCATGGAAGTTGATGAGAGTGGGTAAAAGTTAAGTTTACTCTTCATTCTAGGTAAAGATTAATTCTTTCATACAACATAAAGTTTCAGTCTAATTATTCTTTTCTCCGTAGTTAGATTCTATATGCTACTAATTTAGGGTTTGTTAGGTTTATCGGTAATTCAATTATGCAATTTGTTCGTTTGATTGTTTTGTCATTTAGTTTTGTTTTGCATCTGCATGAATATGTTAAAGTTTGTTAGGGGTTTGGGGTGTTGTATGAATTTATGGGTCTCTACGAATTTTGTTAATTGTTTGTGAATTAGGTCGACTTAGAATTAGAAGTAAATAAACGTCTGCGTTAAGTGATTGTATAGGATGTGATTGATTAATGTATGGAGAACCCCGATTTTATGTACTTCGGTGATAACGCACATAAAACTAATTTAGAGTGTTGCGGTCGATCAATTTATGATTTTGTTTTAATGTATAGTATTATTGCTTTTGAAATGTTGAGTATATTTTAGGGCTTTTTTGTTTGGAAAAATTAATTCTAAAAATACAACCTTTAAGCGATTTGCTTAAAAAGGGCTGACTTTCCATTTAACTAAGAATAATACAACCTTTTAGACATGTCTTCTTTTAAAGGGCTCCCCTCATAAATGACTTGCTACAATAGGTAGTATGAAAACCAACCTAACAAATTAAACATTTTTTCTTTATATATTTAACAAGAAGATTAAAAAATATTGTAACATATTACCTATTTTAGCAAGTTATTATAGAGGGGAGCCTTTTATAAAAAGATATATAGGTCCAAAAGGTCTTAGATAAACATAAAGTCGGCCCTTTTTAAGAAGATCGCTCAAAAGTTGTATTTTTAGAATCAATTTTCCCTTTTTGTTTTTATTAACATTAAACAAATAGAAAAGGTGTCAAATACAGAAAATGGATTTTAGATGGTACATGGTGGTTAGTTTTTGTTATTTTGGTTGTAGTTGTTGTTAGTTTGGTATTTTGATGGATGTTGATGTGGCCAACGTTATTTGCAGGATGGCGTACAAAAAGGGTCACATTGGATCGAATAAGCAATGGGTGAGTGTAAATACACTACTACAAAGACCGAAAATGTAACGCTACATATAGAACGGTTAAGTATGTTATGCGTTTCATAAAATTATATTAAACGGTTGTCTCTCACCACAATTATGTATGTTTGACAATATAAAACAACTATATATGTTAGATAAGCGTTTCGTTGCTTTTTTACCAAAATAAAATAATATTAAATCAATAAATATAATAAGCATATAAAGCGGTGATGATAGCAACAACTTCGTATACTTTATGTATGGTTGACAATATAAAACGCCTATGTTAGATAAACGTTTCGTTGCTTTTTTACCAAAATAAAATAATATTAAATTAATAAATATAATAAGCATATAAAGCAGTGATGATGGCAACAACTTCGTATACTTCCCCAAAAATTCGCCTCCATTCACCTTTAAACCCCAATATATCTGAAAATACTTTATACCTTAGTTACCCCACTAGCTGCCGTCCTCCACTTTCTATTGAGGGTTACTGAACTCCCCCCCCCCCACTCTCTCTCTCTCTCTCTCTCTCTCTCTCTCTCTCTCTCTCTCTCTCTCTCTCTCTCTCCAGTTCTAAACTTTATCTCTCTCGTCTCTTGAACACTTCTTCTACTTCTCAAGGGTTCCATTCCATCAATAAATCAATCACACCTTCCACTAATTTTCTCCTCGGAGAGCCTATTCGTGTGGCATCAATCCTTAAGCGAACTAAATATGTAAGGTTCTCATTTTTTTGTTCCGATTTAAATTGTATATTCTTGTTTTGAATTTATTTTTTGAAATCTAAGATTAATTCAAATTCATAGATTTGCAGTCATTCTTCCTTGAAATGAACTCCTGATCCGCGCCTGTTGAAGTCATTTAAAGTTTTCTTAAAGCTGGTATGTTTTGTGGTTACTTATTTAAGATTAATTTTAATGATTTTGCTTCATATTTGTTCGATTTCTTCAAAATTCTGTTAATTTATGGCAGACTTAAGTCGTATCAGCTAATCAAAGATAAACCTAAGTCCACTAACAAGATAGTAAGGGAAGTAGGGATCGTATCCACAGGGAAACATGCGTTCTTTCTATTACTAAAACTAAAGTCTAGACTATTGCGAACAAGAGTTTGGTTGGTTTTGATGCTAAAACTACGACAATAATAAAATAGGGATACTTCAGGTATAAAAAGGTCTAGGGCATAGGTTCACCGATGAACAACAATCCAGGATGATAAACAATCGACAATAATCAATAAAGCAATTAATTAAACTAGCATGCTCTCTCGAATCGATACTAATCATAGACTTAGAATTAACGGGCTCTCGCTACGTATTAATTCCAATTCTACCTATTGACACAAGCCTAAACATCAAATTGCATATCTCGAATCTTAACTTGATATTGCTTGACTAATACAATTAAACCTGCGCCAAACCTAATTGCATAGTAAATGAAACCAATCAATAGGAATTAACCACAATATCAACAATCAACAACATTCAATCATCCCTTTATATTAATTCATGGATCCCCAAAAACCTAGAAAATAGACTACTCACACATGATTGAAATAACTAAGGCAATATTAATCAATGAAAACATAGTTAAAGCAAAATAATAAATCAAAGTAAGAATCAATACCTAAAGAAGAACAATGAATAATGAAAGCTTGAATTTTTTAGATTAAATAAAAACTAAGTGTTGCAACAAATTGAGAGAATAAACCAAGCTAAGGAAAATAACTAAGTGTTTGAAACTAGAAAATAAGATGTCAACTAAAATAATAGGGTTAGTATTTATAGTTTGCCCAAAATAACATTAAAAATTCGCGAAAAAGCGCCCAGGGTTGTCGTCGCCCGGTCAGGCAGACATCCGCCCACCGTGCGAAAAGCTTGAAACCTGCCCGTCGGCCGTAGGTCTGCCCGCCCGGCCAAATGTGACGTCCCTCAATCCTTCAACTTTCGCCTGCCGGGCCGACGTTCGCCCGTCGGGCGGTAAAAGATACTTGTACTCTTCAGTTTGCTGTCTGCCCGGTGGTCACCGGGCGAAGGGCGCCCGATCGGGCGCGTGTTGAAAGCCTTAACCAGCTTCTTGCTCGCCCGGTTGTTCTCCTTTCGCCCACCCTTCAACGGACGATTGTCTAAAAGCATCATTCTTCGCCCATAACACCGATTCTAACTTCCGGGGCTCAACCATAAGCATCTAAGGCTCCCAAAAGTCGACGATAGTCGTCCCGAACTTCCTCTGGATCGTGTAGTGGCCCATATCACCATGAAACGAGCCTAAAAAGACCAATTTCTTACTAAGTAATCCTGAAACTCAAGGCACACTCAATAACACAGATTAGTACTAAAAACGGCTCCTAAGAGCTCATTTAATGCATAAAAGTACTAAGGGACGGGGGTAAATACTCTATATAAAATACACATATCAAACTCCCCCAAGCTAGATCTTTGCTTGTCCCTAAGCAAAGAAATCATCGATGAATACAAAAATCAACTTCACCCCAAACATATTTCAAAACAATGGATACAATTCAAGGCGAAATTCAACGAGCATGCATCAATGTCAACTAATCAAATCTATCCAACCACAAATCCTCCCTAACAATCGTCACGCAAAGCGAATCACAAGTGCACAATGGAATTCAAGACTAGTGCTCACACACTCGTCACTCATTTATGTGGCGGGTAAAAGATGTACCCGTTCGCTCCCCTCCCAACATATATGTGAACAATGCCCTCCCAGACTCACAACACTCGTGTGTCTAAAAGAACATGCACTCAACCTAGTAGTCGGCTCGAAATGTGTCATGTCATAACTTGCATTGATAAACAACTACTTTCATATTAACACGACTCTATGCACAAAGGTTTGAAGGTCTTCAAAGATTGTAATGTTAGGCTTAGGTGAGGGTGTGGTAGATTTGGGTAAAATGTGAGCTTAAAGCCTTGGCTTTGGGGAGCATAAATCCTAGCAAAACCCATGATCAACCAACAAATGATGACAACAACTCTCCCACTCAACACATGATGAACAATAAAAAGAACTACACCATACTTTCTTGCCTTTTTCATCTATAAAACCGATCACTCACAATGATAAGGAATTGTAATACTTGAGTAACATAATGCTTTGAATTTTTCTGAAAATAATAAAATTTTCTCTCTTTTATTATTTTCAATTTCTTTTCTCTTTTTTCTCCTTTTTTTTTCTTCTTGGAAAACCTTCACACCTTCTATTCTTCTCATCTCTTTCACTCTTCATTAGGAATTTTTTTTTTCAAACAACAAACAAGATAAGAAGAACTCCCTTTTTTCAACACTCACTTTGTGCTTAAAATGTAGCACACTACAACTCCCTCACCTCACTACTATTAGCTCCCCCAACCTAGGCTTGGGACTAGTAACCAATGGGGCTTTCACGGGCTTGTAATGTGGCTAGTCACCGAATAAAGGGCACAAGCAACAACATGGGTGGAAAAGAAGGGAACAAATGTATCTAATTTCATCTGAAGGCTACCTAAATAGAAAAATGCCTTCGTCCTCCTCAATGTGCATGTATATGAGTCATAAAACACTACTAACAGTTGCAAACCAATACTCAAAATTAAAGACACACCAGAAAACTATCACACATTCCTAACCAAGTCAACTAGCCAAGCACCAAGTCCACAAACAGTTGGTCAAAGTTGACTCATGCAAAGGCATCAAAGTAATCAAATATCAAATCATGGCTAACATATCCACATTGCTCGTCATCAAATACCAAGAATCAAAATAATTTTCAATCAAAGGGGCACAGGGAATCATGATTTTGCATTCATCGGAACGTATTTTTGTTCTTTTTTTTAAAGCAGTAAAACTAACCTATAAAGCAGTAAACACACCAAAAACACACCAAAATAAGAAAAATACAAAACGAAAAGAAAACATACCTAATATGTATAGGAAAGTGAAACACCCCCCCAAGCTAAATCAGACAATGTCCTCATTGGCTTAAGGGGTACCGAACCATCCTCATCATCATCAACATCACTGATGGCCCTGGCCGCCATCATCATCATCACCATGCCCGTTATCGCTAGGGCCCTCTCCATACCCACCGTAGTAGTGAGTGGGTGTGAAGGTGCCCCTAGCTCCGGGACTTCATAAACCTCTACCGGATATCCAAACCATGAGGGGTGTTGGGCCTCCTGAGGCACGATACCCTCCCGAGCAAAATGGTCGTACATGGGGAACATGACCCTTTGGTGATCACTCTCAAAGTGATCAAATCGAATCTCTAGCCTATCCATGTGCTCCTCCAAAGACCGGTGCTCCCCCTATGGAGTCGGGCTACCACTCTGTCTCGCCTCTCTCTCTCTACACCCGCCCCTACGAAAGTAGGTACGAGGCACAGGCTCGGGCTGGGGCTGCGGCTCGGGTAGAGGTGGTGCCTGCTCACCTATGTATAGATAATGGGGCAGGCCTCTCTCAAAACGGGTGAGCCCTGAAGTGTCAGGTAGAGTGAATAGGGCGTTCCTCTGAAACATCCATGACATCTGACCAGGACGAAGTGTCTCGTACTCATAATGCACCCTATAAAGACTCCCAAAATATTCCAAGTCTAGCAGATTGTTTCCCGGGACCACAACATGGTCCCTCTCAGCAAAATTTTCCACCGCTATGGCAATGTGGGTGACTAGGCCCCCAAGGGCTATATCGGTCTGATAGCGGTGGACGACAGTAGCAAGGAGGTGGTTGGCCAAATGATGGGCAAAGTTTATCCTATAACCATCATCCCCATCCAACAAGTATCCCCCAATAACCTCCAACTCCGTGCTCCGAACATTCTCCTTTTGATCCCTCCCGAATATTGCAAATGACATAAACCGGAAAAAGACAAAGGGGATGGGGTGTTGCATGCTAGAGGCGTGCAAATGCTGCATACTAGAGGGATTGAAATTCCCCGTCAACTTCCCCCAAACTTCACTATTATTATGCCCCTCGCCGGGGTACCTAGTAGGCTCAACAAACAACCCAAAAATCGCACCAAAATCCTTAATTGTCATATCAAAACTTCTATTCATCAACCGAAACGACACCCTAGTAACATCTTTGTATCCATTTCTTTTTACATTAAAAGAGCTCAAGAATTCAAGAGTAAGCTTTCTAAATGTCAATCTAATCATGGAATACATATGCTTCATCCCCACCCTATAGAATAAAGATTTAACATCTCTCTCAATCCCCATATCATTAAGAGTTTTCTGACAAATAAAACAGGTAGGGACTACCTTCCGTAGCTTGAGGTGTGCAAGCCGAGCTTGTTGATCCTCACTAATGAGGACGATTTCCAGGAATGTCGGATCGGGTGGGAACTGCGGTGGTGGTGGTGCACGGCTTGTGGAAGCCTCCTCTTGCCTCCTAGATGCTCCCGTGCAAGTCCTCTTTGGCCTAGAACCCATAGTTGATGAATTGTGAGAGTTTGAGGTATTTGGTGAAATTTGGGCTTTTTGTAGGGAGTGAGTGAGAGTGGAATTGGTTTGGTGGAGGTTGAAGAGGGTGTTGTGAGGATGATTTTGATGTATGTGTGAGGGGGTCGAAAAAGCACGAGGCTAATGCGTGACCTCGTCCCTCGTGGGTGTGACGCTTCTTTTTGTCAAATCAAGTGTAATTGGATTTCCTGTTAGTTTACACCCAATTGACTAGTAATATAGGAGTCGCCATTCAGTTTTTAACGACAATGAGAAAAACTGACAAAACCCGGTTATCGTGACATAAAGGGAGTGCAATTATGTTTGACCACGACGGCCGTAGGTTCCCTTGTGATCCCTGGTGGTGGGGATCGCTCAACGTACACCTGTAGACACCTACTTTTGTCCCCATTCCCGAAAGGGAAAGGTTCGATGATGAAAACGTAAATCTCCACTTGACAACGCATCTCCTATAAAATAAACAAATCTCAATTCCCCTTTTCATTTCACCCGAAACCTGCTATTTATGGAAACCTGCTAAAAATAGTAACTGCCGTAAAAGGTAACTTCTAAAAGTGGCAAATCATAAAGGATAGAAACCTGTCAGAATTAGGTGTTGCATTCCAACATAAATCCTAAATGAGATAGAAAACTGCGAGAATCCTATTCCTAATATGATTCGGAAATAAGAGTTACGTATTAATTAAAATCCTAACGAGCCTAGAGTTCGTAACGGGCCCAGACGCATTCCGTCATAAAATTGATACGCGCTAAAAGACTCGATTAAGTCTCAAACTCTACGGATTTCAGGAATCCGAATCTGACTAAAGAAAACAGGCCAGACCCTATTTTCAACGCCTGGCTCTGGGCGCTGAAAATACCTGGGTACGTGTTTTTTTCTAATTCTTTGTGGATTAGAACTCTGCAATTCTATCTTTCCACGAACTCTTCCCTATAAATAGGCCCCTAAATTCCACGTGAAAAGGACACAACACATAATTATATTCTGAGTATTGACTCCAACCCTTAGCCTAAGCCTCTCGCTGCGAAATTGTTCACGCGTTTTCTCTCAATCGATCCATAAATCGAACAGAACGTATCCTGTCCCATAATTGAGATTCGTTAAATAAAAAGGAGAAATAGCAAAGTAAAAGTGGTTAGTTTTCTGAGAACCGTGACGCACCTCTCAAGGGTGCGTCGTAATGTGTCCCTTTTCGATGATTTAACTGCTTTCCTCGCCCTTTTTATGAATTGTTAAACTAACTAAATCTGATTGTTCTATCACGCCTAACAAATATAATATTTTTGGGAAATCGGATTATCATGCTAGGTCCCTTAATGCTATTTAAATCAGATAATCACGATCGAATTAGTATTATATGTTGCATATTGCTAAAATCAATTCAGATTAGTTTAATAGTTAACGCATGTCCCTTCAATTATTTATGCTGAGCTAGTAAGGATATCCTGCCTCTGGAGTTATCGACGAGCGAAGTACTCCTCTCGGTAGTTACAGTCCCCCGAACCCTCAATCTCTACCTTGCGGGTGTATGTTGAGAGATCCCCACCCCAGGGATCACAAGGGAACCTACGGCCGTCGTGGTCAAACATAATTGCACCCCCTTTATGTCACGATAACCGGGTTTTGTCAGTTTTTCTCATTGTCGTTAAAAACTGAATGGCGACTCCTATATTACTAGTCAATTGGGTGTAAACTCACAGGAAATCCAATTACACTTGATTGAATAAAAAGAATCGTCACACCCACGAGGGACGAGGTCACGCATTAGCCTCGTGCTTTTTCGACCCCCTCACAGTGGCGACTTCATTGGGGATAGTGAAGGAAATACTCGTGCTTGTAGGTAATCAAAATAGCCGAAGGGTGAAACGATCCTACCCCGCGTTTATTTCCCCATCAAGTTGGGACGACCTGAAAATCAGCATATTAATGTGAACGGGCAGAACCGCATAACGAATCTCGGCTCCGTCGGGAGTTGGGACTAAGGATACCTTTCTTCGCCAATAGGGGGGTGCATACGCCGCGCATGTTTCCCACTCGGTACTTGTGCAGGTAGTACACCTATACCGAACCCAATCGTTCGCCCATTAGGTCCCTCTCGCCTGCATGCCCCCTTGGCTTGCACTTGCGGGTTGGCCTCTTGAGCGAAATTCGTCTGTTGAAGACACTACCTCGACCGGGGCATGTGTTGGATCTACGATAGAAGCGGTACCAAGCCAGGCGCAAATAAACTACCCATAGAAGCCTATCATAAACTACGTGGCATATTTAATTTTCAAATCCATGTTTGTAATGTAGTTATGTGTAGCGAAATATGTGATTGTGTGTGACAAACTATCCTAGAAAACCAACGACCTTAAAAATTGCCCAAACATTCATAGACTAATTTGCCAAAGAGTTATACCGAAACACGTGTTCCGCAAACCCGAATGATCGCCACAAAATAAGCGACGCTCGGGATGGCCTGTAACGAATCCCCCAAACGCTGTTACGCGTAAAGGACGTTATTAGGCAAGCACGCAAATCGAAGTCGCATAAACAGAAGACAGAAAACGAGAACCAGCCAGGGACGAATTTTCAACGCCCCTGGCTGGGCGCCAGAATTTCTCATGCCCCTCGCTGGGCGCTGAAGTTGCTGCTTGGCCTTCTGGTCTGGCGCAGCAGCCTCGGTGCCCGCGCGAAAGGAAAATACGTAGCGCAAAAAATGTTCATAAAAAGAATTGCTACGAGGGCATAAGAAAAGCACTCGATTTCAAAAGCGACTCGCAAAAAATTAATAACTCTTTGTGTCGTTGTTAGGCCTCCTACGACGACAATACCCGGCACCAAAACCAAACGTGCTAATAACTATGAATGTCACACGGGCAAGTGTTTCGAAAATCCAAAGAATGACCAAAATAAAAAAAAAAAAACCAAAAAGTGTACCGACAAAAGAAAGAGTGAAAAACCAATTTAGAGAGTCGAAGTCTAGACTAAGTAATGCTTGAAATTTTGGGAACCTAAACTTTAGCTTATCTTATGCCTAGGACAGGTCCTGCCACTTGGTGCCGATCAGGGAATCAACGGTTAGTGCGTCTCGAAGATACATCGCCAACACCAGGTTTAGTAACTCCAGGCTCCGTCCGTTGTCCTTCATTTCAAGGATCTCCGCTTCCCCAACCTCGATTCGTACCTTCAAACATGTCCATCGAAGATTTGCGAGACTAGATGGTCCAAATGACCCAACTTATGGGCCAACTGAAAATGGAAAATGAAGCTTTAGCGGCTGCGCAAGCCAAAAATGACCTCAATAACGAGAAGAGGATTGAAAAAATGGTCCTACAGCAAACCATGGGGAGCAAATACTTCTCTCTCGATCCTGAACCTATTCCTGGCAAATTACCAGAAAAGTTCAGTTCATCTGACTTACCAAAGTTCAAGGCCACGGACAACCCCCGTGATCATCTACTAAGCTTTGTGAATACCATGAACTTGAAAGGCGTAGACAAGTCCATGTACTTACCTGCCTTTCCTTTGTCCTTGGAACCTGTGCCGCTCAAATGGTACTATCACCAGGACCCTAAGATCTTCCCCACTTGGGAAGACTTTGTCAATGTCTTCATCAAGCAATACTCGTCGAACATGGATTTCCAAGTCACCATGCGCGAGCTGGAAGTTCTCTTCCAAAAGAAAAATGAGGGTTTCACAACCTACTTTGCTAGATGGAGGGACCAGGCGGCCCAGCTAATCAATAGGCCTCCCGAAACAGAATTGGTCCAAAAATTCATTGACAACCTGGACCCGGTTTACAGACAACACCTTAGGTACCTGGGACTCGACACTTTCAAAAGAGTTTATGATGTGGGAATAAAGATCGAGGACGACCTCGCCAAAACCATACAGAGCAAACCCACATATAAGACCAACACCTATAATCGGGGTAACACATCCCAAGCCCAAGAAGTCCATCCTGTAGAAGAGACTCCCGCCCGAAGAAACCCTGCAAGGTGGGTCCGAGACCAAAAGTTTGCCCCACTCGGGTCAACTTTGGTACAAGCCTTTGAAAGACTAACCAATCAAGGAAAGTTGAGACCTATAGGCCCCACCCGTGACCCTCCTGTCAAAAGCAAATATTGGGTCGAAGGTACTTACTGCAAATTCCATCAAGGAAATGGGCATGACACTGAAAACTGCTGGAATCTAAAACATACGATCCAGGTCATGATAGAGGATGAAGTGATACCTCTCCCTAACGTTGGCAAACCCAACAACAACAAGAGCCCACTCGGCTCTTGTCACATCTCTCTCGACCAACCAGAGAATTTCGACCCCACGGTGTACATTACACCTCAAGGTGCACCACTCGCTGTGGTCCCTATGGATCTAATCGAGAGGGAAGTGTGCGGTGTGTGGAACGATGATGCTGAAGATATTTACCTATCTCAAGTCTCGGGCCAGGACTTTTTCACTGAAACTTGGCCCGGGTATGCTCTCATTGACACCACCCCTCAGGAGCCCGAGGTCGACAACCTCACCCGATCCGGAAGAATATACCAATCGGATATTCACCCACCTCCTATGGACGACATCCCGGTTAGGAATCTTCCTGAAAATGGACGGCACGCCACCGTCGCGGAAGTCATTGAAAATCCTCTCCTGAAACAACTAAAAAGAACCAAGGTCGAGATTACCATCTGGGATCTTATGTGTACTTCAAAGGAACATCGCGAAAAGCTTATTCGCTCACTTGACCTCATCTCAGTACCTACAGATATCACACCTGACTCATTGGTTAGCCATGTCACGAGAGATGCCGGAGAAAAGGCCATAGTTTTCACCCATAAAGACTTACCCAAAGAGGGGGGTGCTCACAATAAGGCCCTTTACCTAGTGGTTGGGTGCAAAGGACAAAACATCCCCCTAGCGCTCGTAGATAATGGTTCGGCGGTTAACGTCTGCCCATTGCGAACCGCCCATTGCTTGGGGCTAGGAAACGATGACTTCCAAACCTCCACACTAGGGGTACGAGCTTATGATAACTCCCGAAGGCCTGTATTGGGAAAAATCAACCTTTCCATACAAACCGGGCCTGTGGCACGCACCACAGAGTTTCAAATAATCGACATCAAGCCCACTTTCAACCTCCTCTTGTGGCGACCTTGGCTCCATGACTTAGGAGGTGTGGCTTCTACCTTGCACCAAATGGTTAAACTTAACCATAACGGGGTAATACTAGAAATCCGCGCCCCTCCTCTCGACGTCAGTTGTACTATGGTTGGAACGGCCGAAACTGCAGACGACCTTTATGGGTTTCAAATGGAAGAAACAATCCAGTTCATCGAAGATTATGATCCAGCATTCGTAGACCCGCATGCATCCCGAGTCATCCCTAGAATGCTGTTAGCTCAAGGTTATTTCCCAGGAACCCCATTGGGCATAAGGAAGAAGGCATACACATTCCATCCTTTTCCCAACAAATCTACTCCCTTTGGCTTAGGTTATGAACCAACGGAGGAAGATATTGCTGACCGCCTATCTAGGTTACGCCTTAACAAAGCCAAAAAAACCACCCTCCTTCCCCCATATCAAAGGACCCTTAACGGGATGTTCGTTCGGGAAGGAGAAGAACACCCATGCTGTGATTTCCCTGAACCCTTCGTTCAGGATGGCTTGCTAAAACCCGGATTTGAAATTTTCCATGACTGCCACACCTTGGATGAGGCACCCCACCTCGCAAAGACTAAAACAGCTGAAATATTGGACAACCAGGCTCTATGGACATTGTTTAACGAATCGAGGCCTATGGAGAACGAGACTGTGATGACTACCCTAGCTTTACAAGATGAAGGTTTCGATCCAACCCGGTTAATCTCTCCTGCATCAACCCTAGAAGAGGTCGAGAACGGATGGGTGAAGACATATCAATGGGTCAATGCAAAAGGAATAGAATTCAAGATGAGTACCGGTGAAGGACCGAAGTTTTATGAGACTAAACCCCAGGCTTGAGCCACATAGAGCACCATTAGTAAAAAGCGCCTAGTAGTTCTTTAGATTGATAGAAAAAATAATAGAGACTTTAGAGGGTCCTAAGGCCGCTTAGAATATAGGTCAGTTTTATTTCAGTGTGTTTTCCTTATTTTCCGAATCAATAAAGGCGTAATATTTCTCCTAAAATTTTTATTCTAACACTAAATAAACACCAAATGTACTTGCAAAATACAAAAATAAAGAGGCGGCCCACTATAGGCCCAACAAACAAAGCCCACTCGGTTTTGAAATAGTGCCATGGGAACCAATTCCCGAAACCCACAAAATAAACCATACTATCCCATTCATATCCCCAAAACCTAAAAAGCCAACCAGTGTCATCATAAGAGCCAATCCATGCAACCCAAAATCAAAGGAAATCAAAAATCCAAAACAATGCAAATGTTACCAAAAAAACAGATTCATAAAACATAGATTCCATCATACCCTTCACTAACAACCCACCTCCAAAGCCTACACAAATATCTTCATAAATTCCGCACCCTAACTCCATTTTCAAAACTATTTTGAGTCACCAATAGAAAAAATTAATCTGGACAAAAATGCGTTTCACGCTAACAGTAAAAAAAGCCTCCAAAATAGCCTCAAAATTAACTTTAAATACGAAGCAAAATATCAAGGCACAAAAAAAAAAGAAATAGAAATAAACGCAAGAACATGTGAAGCAAACCGTCAAAAATTGACCGCCCAAGTCATTTTCAGCGCCCAGGGCTGGGCGCCGGAATTTCTGACGCCCCAGCCTGGGCGTTGAAACTCTCTGCTTGCCAAAAGTTTTCTTTTCAGAAGTGCTCGTCATTTTATCCGCACACAACGGAAAAATAACGAACACTTGGGGGGTACAGTACGTAACCAAATAGGCTTACCAACCAAGAATATAGCCATACAAATTAGTCGAATTTCGAATTTCATATTTTACACGACTTATGGCAAAAAAAAAAAATGGCAGATGAAAATAATGATAATACTTCACTCATTTGACCGACTAAGTAATATGTTTCCACCTCAGGGCATATCTACCGAAATCCGGCATACTAGAACTAATCCAAAAGCTAGAACTACGCGCGACCTGATTCTGACAAGATACGTAGGCAATCCTTACCAAGGATTCGGTCCAAATAATAAAAAAAAATATTCTTTGTGCAAAAAAGTGTTAGACATATAAAATACATAAAAAAGAGGAAAAACAAAAATAAATGAAAACAAAAAATACGCCTTTATTAAAATATAATAAGAAGGAAAACAGAGTGCTAAAAATGAAAACAAACACGACTGAAATAAATAGAGGGCACCTACACCCTAACAAGAACTACACTACTCTAGTTCTTCTGGATCATCAAATAAAGTCTTGTAGAGGGCAATATTCGCAGGATCCACTACCACAGTCCTATGCGCTGCCCCAATGTCAATCTCCATGAGAACCGGCTCCTGGACACTAACTTCCAAAGATGCCAAGGCTTCAGAAACGTTCTCTGTTATAGCCCGCTCAGCCTCGAGGGCACATGCAATGGTGGGAGAAGGATTATTATCATCAATTAGACTAGCCACTGTTTCTACAGGCGGCTGAGCCTTCCTAACCCATACATTGTTCCGGCGACGATCTCCGCGAGAGTTTGCATTTCTTTTAACAACAGCAGGCCCCTTCATGTTAGACATCTTTTTAGGCCTGAAACTGGAACGGGGAGGAACTTCCTTTCGCTTTCGATCAGGACGAGGTTTCACAGTCTTAACACTATAGGTACGAGGTTTGGCAGAATCAGGACCCTCATACTTAACACGAATACGAGGTATCAAAAGCTCAGCCGGCTCCCCAATACGAGCCTCGGTCCTCACATCTTTGTCATCGGAGCTCATCCACAACTTGTAGTTTTCAGAAAGACCCACAAAGCCATTTGTAGCTACGGCCCAACGCGGGAGACCATCATAATACTTGGCCCACGCTAGGACCCGTGTTTGTGAAAAGGCCGCTACCTTAGGTGGTACCGTATCAGAAAAGGGGATAGTCTGCCTTAAACCATATTGACGCATGACTCGGTAAGGGAAAATATAAATGGGACGAGATAGCCCCAACAAAGAAACATAAACCGATACATCAGACACCCCTGTCATAGTAGTCAAACCCCACCATGGTACCACCCACTTAATAGAACAAATGCCATAAGTAGAAAAAGGAGGTCCATTCGGCCTCGTCCTGGCCTTGGTGCAAGTATTTTCGGTTACCCAAAGCTATAGGGCGATAATGTTTAGGATCGGCAGGAGCTTCCAAAAGTCTAAGCCGTTCCGCAAGCCAAATCTGCAAAACAGGTACGATCGAATCAAAAGAATGAAAAGAAAGAAAAAAGGTTCCTGGGGCGCAGTTTCAACGCCCAGGACCAGGCGCCGAATATTCCAGCGCCCAGCCCTGGGCGCTGAAACTCAGCCCTAGGCAAAAAGAAATATATGAAAAAGGGACGTGTATGCGCGCAAAGAAAAATCGATTACCTGCAGTAATAGGGGGCTTCCCTTAAAATGTTCAGACTTGGCATCCTTACTCAACTCATTCGCACTCAGCAAAGTCTCGGCAACAACCAACGGCATAATAGAATAGCAACTTTCCATCTGGCTAATCAAGGGGATCAACCTTATGTCACCGAACTCACCATTGTTATTCGATAGCAAATAATGATTCAACAAGCAAAATACAAGGGCTCGAATATTCAATTTATGTCCGGTCATATTTTTACTAGGCCTAAAGTGATGTTTTACAAGTTTTGCCAAGTTAACCTTATCATCTACAACAATTTCAGCAAACATGTTATCATCTAGCCCTAGGAAAGCCGTTATGGTTGTTTTACCCTCTTCAATAGTGCCAGGGGTAACAGGAGTAGCATTAGTAGGATAACCAAGGATCGCAGCAAATTCATCAGGCAAAGAACATATTTCGTTGCCCCGAAAGGCAAAAACATGATGATCGGAGTCCCAAAAGCTTAGGGCAGCATGCAGAAAGTTATAATCAATATTAATTTGTTGTAAGCCTAAAAGTGCCTCTAAGTGGTATTCTTTTAACAAAGCTTTTTCTGTGGGAGTAAGGGCCCGTAACCAACGCCTAGCAGTCCGTTGGAGTGAGAAAGTAGGGATCGACATGGAAAAAGCAATGAATAATTAAAGCACAACAAAAAGAAAAGAAAGAATTTGAGAGTAGTAGAAAATAGGGACGTATCTAGCCCCTATATATAGCTGAACGCACCCGATGACATCCTGATCCCATTTGAAAACGTGTTAGGAAATCCGAAAGTCAAATGTTACCAGGAGAGGACAATCAGCGCCCACGGCTGGGCGCCGAAATGTTTAACGCCAGGCCTTGGGCGCTGAAAATGCAGCCCAAGGCCCAGATTTCACAAAACACGGAACAGGAAAGGACTTAAGAACGTGTTGCTAAACACGAGGCCCTATTGCTAGTAGGATCAAGCCCAAAGCACCTTTAGCTCCCAAATAAGCAAGAAAAAATATATAATAAAACTTGGTCGAAACTTAGACTCGTCTCAGAAAATGCTTATGTACACTTTTCAAAAAAAAAAGGGCAAGTTAAATATCATGGTCATTCTTCGAAACACCAAAAATATGTGTCGTCAAGTCATTGGTTTTCCAAATAAAAAATGTTTGTCTGTCAAAGGGTTAATCCGGGCCAAGCTAAAACCGGATGTCGCCTGAAAACTAAAGTCGCACTCCACGGCTTCGCTAAAGTAGCACACTACTGTAAAAGGTCGCTCGCACATACGAGCATGACCCCAAACATGATTACAAGATGCGAAAAACAACCGACGAGCCCCAGTGCTTGGGGGCTCGCGAAAAAAATAGACTCCAACGAGGAGCGCGCGATCAAAATCACATTCCCAGACTGCGCCATACACCATATCATGTTTGGATATCTCAAAAAGAACAACAATAGGTTCGACCTCATCGAAAGGACGTCACTGACACTTGTGCACGGTCCTCTGATCAAAGACCAAGTCGAGCCGTAAAGACTAGCTCAAAATCACGAAAGCGGACGGTCGCAAGACAAAGATCCGTCTGAACACGTTGTCAGCCCACGTTCAGGTTACAACTAAATTCGAGCACCCCTCGAAAGAATTCGCTCTTGCAAGAATGAATAAAAAGAAATTCTCAAAAGAAATCACAAAGAACCAAAGAAATAGGAACTTGCCCATCTTCAGTCAGCAAGATCGCGTCACAAACCGCGCGAGTTCCCAAATCGAAAAGAAAACAAATTCAGGGACGTCCACCCTCAGCGGACAGGGCTCGCCCACCCTTAGCGGGCGGGGTCTGCGTCACTAGCCGCGCAGGTCCTCAGTTTTCGAAAAAATAAAGTCTTCAAAATTAAGACAGGCTCGCCATCTTCAGCCGGCGGGGTCTACGTCACAAACCGCGTAGGTCCTTATTTTCAAAAAAGCAAAACAAATTTCAAAATAGATTCGTCCACTTCTATCGGACGGGGTGTCCACCCTTAGCGGATAATGTTCACCATCTTTAGCCGGCGGGGTCTACGCCACAAACCGCGTAGGTCCTTATATTCAAATTTCAAAAACAGATTCGTCCACTTCTATCGGACGGGGTGTCCACCCTTAGCGGACAGGCTCGCCATCTTTAGCCGGCGGGGTCTGCGCCATTAAAACAGCGCAGGTCCTTAGTCGCTGCAGCGATAACTTTTGCTGGATTTTCCTTCGTTTTACGTCCTATAAAAACAAGGGTGCTGGATTTTCCTTCGTTTTACGTCCTATAAAAACAAGGGGGTTTTCTCGTTTAACTAGCCTTGAAAATGAGAATCTTTAAAAAACACTTTTACCTCGTGATTGGGCTTCGCCAGGCCCAATTACACTTTATAGCTTTGATTTCGAAAACATCTGTAGCTACTCCCAATGACAAAGTGAGGGAGTTTCTACGCAGCTTTAGACCCTTCCAATGACAAAGTGAGTAAGTTTCTATACTATCCGTTGACAAATCCCAATGACACGTGAGGGATATGTCGACACTTCAAGTGATGACCCTTAAGTCAAATGTTATCACTCGGGGGCTCGTGAGACCCTCGCAAAAAACAGGTCACCATGGCTTGTGTGACGCACTCCGTCTAATACTTTGACCATCGTCTCATCCCGAGACTCAGTCAAAGTGGGGGCTAACTGTAGACACCTACTTTTGTCCCCATTTCCGAAAGGGAAAGGTTCGATGATGAAAACGTAAATCTCCACTTGACAACGCATCTCCTATAAAATAAACGAATCTCAATTCCCCTTTTCATTTCATCCGAAACCTGCTATTTATGGAAATCTGCTAAAAATAGTAACTGCCGTAAAAGGTAGCTTCTAAAAGTGGCAAATCATAAAGGATAGAAACCTGTCAGAATTAGGTGTTGCATTCCAACATAAATCCTAAATGAGATAGAAAAATGCGAGAATCCTATTCCTAATATGATTCGGAAATAAGAGTTACGTATTAATTAAAATCCTAACGAGCCTAGAGTTCGTAACGGGCCCAGACGCATTCCGTCATAAAATTGATACGCGCTAAAAGACTCGGTTAAGTCTCAAACTCTACGGATTTCAGGAATCCGAATCTGACTAAAGAAAACAGCCCAGACCCTATTTTCAACGCCTGGCTCTGGGCGCCGAAATCTTCGGCGCCCAGGCCTGGGCGCTGAAAATACCTGGGTACGTGTTTTTTTCTAATTCTTTGTGGATTAGAACTCTGCAATTCTATCTTTCCACGAACTCTTCCCTATAAATAGGCCCCTAAATTCGACGTGAAAAGGACACAACACATAATTATATTCTAAGTATTGACTCCAACCCTTAGCCTAAGCCTCTCGCTGCGAAATTGTTCACGCGTTCTGTCGCAATCGATCCATAAATCGAACAGAACGTATCCTATCCCATAATTGAGATTCTTTAAATAAAAAGGAGAAATAGCAAAGTCAAAGTGGTTAGTTTTCTGAGAACCGTGACGCACCTCTCAAGGGTGCGTCGTAATGTGTCCCTTTTCGATGATTTAACTGCTTTCCTCGCCCTTTTTATGAACTGTTAAACTAACTAAATCTTATTGTTCTATCACGCCTAACAAATATAATATTTTTGGGAAATCGGATTATCATGCTAGGTCCCTTAATGCTATTTAAATCAGATAATCACGATCGAATTAGTATTATATGTTGTATATTGCTAAAATCAATTCAGATTAGTTTAATAGTTTACGCATGTCCCTTCAATTATTTATGCTGAGCTAGTAAGGATATCCTGCCTCTGGAGTTATCGACGAGAGAAGTACTCCTCTCGGTAGTTACAGTCCCCAGAACCCTCAATCTCTACCTAAGTACTCCTGGCTTAGGGGTTTAGAGTCAATACTCAGAATAATCATTGTGTGTTGTGTGTCTTTCACGTCGAACTTAAGGCCCTATTTATAGAAAAGAGTTCGTGGAAAGATAGAATTGCAGAACTCTAATCCACGAGGAATTAGGAAAAAACACGTACCATGTATTTTCAGCGCCCAGTGCTGGGCGTCAAAGATTTCGGCGCCCAGCTCTGGGCGTTGAAAATAGGATCCACGCAATTTCAGCGCCCATGGCTGGGCGTTGAAATTGCTGTTTGGGCAATTTCTTTATCAGATTCGGACTCTTAGAATCCGGAGCGTATGAGACTTAATCGAGTCTTTTAGTGAGTATTAATTTTATGACGGAATGCGTCTGGCCCGTTACAAACTCTAGGCTCGTTAGGATTTCAATCAATACGTGACTCTTATTTTCGAATCGTATTAGGAATAGGATTCTCTCGCAATTTCTATCTCATTCAGGATTTATGTTGGAGTGCAACACCTAATTCTGACAGGTTTCTATCTTTTATGACTTGCCACTTTTAACAACTACCCATTACGACAGTTACTATTTTTAGCAGGTTTCCATAAATAGCAGGTTTCTATAAATAGCAGGTTTCGGGTGAAATGAAAAGGGGAATTGAGATTCGTTATTTTATAGGAGATGCGTTGTCAAGTGGAGATTTATGCTTTCTGAAGGAAATAATGCCCTTGGTCCAAGTATGCATTCTATGTTAAGTCTAATAAATGCGGTTCAGTATTACTTAACAAGTTAATAATTCAGTGAGATCAAGTGAGCTGAATGCCTAGCTAGAGGCCGCTTCAGTTCAAGTGGAATTAATGATATTAATCCACAGCTTACTCTTGACTGAACCCGTAGGGTCACACAAATAGTACGTAAACGGATCAAGTATTTAATGGCATTAAATACTCCATCTATGAATATTCGGAATCGACGGATCTTGGTTTCAGTGGGAGCTGAGATCGTCACAGACAAGAAATGAATACTCCGGAAACGATGATATTGCCGGAAACTGAAATATGGATCGTATCGGAAATATAAATATTATCCAAGTCGTAGATGTTGCCGGAAACGGAAACATGGTACGTATCAGAAAATATTATCGGAAATGGAAATATTGCCAGAATCGGAAATATTGCCGGAAACGGAAATATTGTCAGAATCGGAAATATTACCGGAATCGGAAAATAATTCCGGAAACGGAAATATTAAATATTTGTTCGAAACGGAAATTAATTCCGGAATCGGAAATATTAAATATTGTTCGTATCGGAAATGAATTCCGGAATCGGAAAATTTAATCGGAAGCGCATCGTACGAATAAGCATCGGACAAGGCCTGCCGGACGAGGCCCAGCACGAAGCCAGGCCATCGCCCAGCAAGCCAAGCGCGCCGCACAAACAGCCACGCCAGGCCCAGCGCAAGGCCGGGCCCAGCAGGCTGCGCAGCGCGCACAGCGCGCGCAGCGCGCACAGCGCGCGCAGCACGCGCAGCGCGCAGCGCGCGCGGACGCTGCGTGGGCTGCTGCTCGCGCGCACGCATGGGGGCCCATCGTGGCTGCCGTGCGTGTGTGTGCAAGTGTTTGTGTTCGTGCACGTTTCCTAAAACATGCAGAGTTCGGTTAATGATTAAATTCCTAATTCTATTTGATAAATTAATTAAATTAGAGTTCTTGTAGGATTCTAGGTTTAATTAATTTGTATCTGAATAGGATTTCGATTCCCTTTCCATACCCCTATAAATATGAGGCTAGGGCTCACAATTTATAACAAGTTTCAAAGTATTCAAAAAGTGAGTTTTTGAGAGAAAATTAAAACACACATCTTGCTCATAAAAGTGCCGAAATTTTCTAGTACCTTAAGGGCGATTCTAGTTGGTCAACCTTAAGGCGGATCCGGACGTGCTGTGGACTATCTACGGAGGGACGACACTTGGAGTCCTAAAGACTTGTTCTTGTTCGGTTCGGGCGCAGCTAGGAAGGGCACGCAACAAAGAGTATGCATCTAAATTATGCTATATGATTATGTGTAAATAATATGTTGTCCTGGGTTAATGGTTGTTTCCGCATGATCTATGTAATGTCATATGTATCATAACCTAACAGTGGTATCACGAGCCCCTTATTATTTTCATAATCTAAAATTGCATGAACATGGTTAAATATTACAAATTTGCAAGAATTAAAAGGGGTGATTAATTTTCGTAATTGTTAATTAATTGCAAATTGCGTTTATTTAATTATACGTACGCAGTTTTTCGGCAGTTTCTTCGTTACTCATCCGAATTGAGTGATTTTTGTGTCAATTCCGCATGTAAAAGGCATTCTAAAATTTTGACAAAAATAATTTTTTTCTGCCGAACCCAGAATTCTCAAATTCGAAGCCTAACTATGACTTTTCGAAGGTTTTAGTTTTTCGAATGCAAAATTTCGTAAATTTAAGATGTTAAATTAAATATTTGCGATTCTTGTTGATAAATCTTGAATTTTTGATTGACCTACTGCATATGTTTAACAAGTTTGAATGCCTAGTCTTGTTAATTATGCAATCTAATTTGTAATTATGATTAATTTGTTGAAAATTAGAATAATTTAGAATTAATTTGATTTTCATAATTAATTGTAATTTAATTAGAAACCTATGATTAAAAACCACCATAAAAATTGTAAATTTATGATAAATTTTAAATTTTTATGACCTAGACTTGAATCCATAACAATCGGAAATCAATTGGATAATAAATTTTCGATTTTTCGCCCTAAAATTATGAAATTAATATTATTTATTAATTTGTCATTAATTTTAAATATAAATTTTAAATTTTTATGCGATTCGTTCATAAAACTTGCACGCACGAAGCAATGGACGCTTCATGTTACCCTTAAGGGGTGTTGTATAATGCGGGCATGCGACGACGAGCAAGGGAGCTCGTCGCCCGTGCGGCACGAATGCAATGAGCAAGGGCGTAGTGCACGAGCACAAGGCAGCAGCCCTGCCTTGTGTCGTGTGCCACGAGCAATGAACGAATGGGCATGGGCGAAGGGCGAGCCAAGGCAGTCGCGTGTGGGCAGCAAGCGAGCTGCGCCACAACGCGCGCTGCCTCGCACAAGAGCGCGCAGCCTCGCGCGCAGCGAGCGCAAGCTCGCGTGCCACGAGCGCTGCGCCCAGCATTGCTCGCGCGCACAACGAGCGAGGACTCGCGCGCACAGCCAGCATTGCTCGCGCGCACAGCGAGCGATGTCGCCCGCCCAGCGAGCGATGTCCCCCGCCCAGCGAGCGATGTCGCCCGCCCAGCGAGCGATGGCTCGCGCGCCCAGCGAGCGATGTCGCGCGCCCAGCGAGCGATGTCGCGCGCGCACTGCGAGCGATAGCTCGCGTGCGATGAGCGCTGGCGCGCGCAGCGAGCACCAATGCGTGCGGAGGCTTGCGATGGGGATGCAGCAGCTATGCGACGAGCGCATGGGCTGCGCGCACATGGCCAGCAATGGTTGTGTGCGTGCGGCCCATGGGCGTGCAACGCGTAGGGTGTTTGCGTTACGATTAAAGATCGTTTTGAATGTTTAATTTGAAAATTTCAGTTCACGTAATTTTAATCAATTTTAAAATTAATAATTTAAATTAATTTCTTGGATTTTAATTTTGAATATTGTAATTATAATAAATGTTATTTATTCTAATTATTTTACTAAAATTAAAATCATGAATTAATTTAAATACGACTGAAATTAAATTAAACTTTTTGATTCAATTATAAATTTATATGAGCTTTAAATTTTAATTAAATTTGTATGTTTCCGGTTAGACTAGAAATACATTTTTATGTTTAAAATTGGTAAAGCATATGAATTTATTGGTTTAAGTGGGAGCGCTTTTTAGTCATAAACTCTTGATTAGGTCTACAAATCCTTAAGGTTAAAACAACTTGATTAGAATTAATAAGGACTGAATAATTGGTAGATTATTGGTGCCCTTGATTAATTGCTGCAAATGTTTACGTGATGCATAATGTGTTTTACTAACCAGCTATGTGGGCCATTCATGATAATGAATGGGTGAATGGTATATATTGTATATGTACTGTTTTGCAGGTTATGAAGTGACTAGTATGGCCCAAATAGGATAGAAAATATGGTCTGCGTACCATTAATTTGAATGTAATTGGTCTAAAGTACCAAAGTTATTTTTCAATTCAAATATGGTCTGCGTACCATCAAATAGTTGTAATTAGTTATAACTTATCCTATTTGAAGAAAATGGTGCCTCCCACGGAGATTTTCAAGACGGACTTTGAAGTCAAAGCTTCAAGATGAAGTCGGGCCATACTAGATCACATTTATCTTATGCATGTTTTAAGTTATTTATTGTTTTAAATATGTCTTAAAATGCATGAGATCAAAAGCTTGATTATGTTGCATGATTAAGGATTTTAGTTCACTTAAAATCTAACCAACATAGTAAGAGCCTTAAGTTCCAAACTTAAAAATTGAGTTAAAAGGTGCCATGCCAAAATATACACTTGCTTGGATATCCTTTACATCAATCTAGTAATAGTTTTCGCTCAGCGAGGTGTTACTTATTGGTCCTAAAGGGGCAAGGTACACAAATAATTGTGAGTACATGTTAGTTTTGGTGAAACTCAACGATATAAGTAAGGAGTCCTTTTATGTCGTGGCAAATTCGATAGGTTTACCTAATAAGTTCTTAGACGTACCTATCAACCAAGAATAGTTTCTAGACTATTAGCAAAAGGCTTTTGCTTACCTAAGATGTTCTAGGATTAAGTCGACAAACTGTGCTTAGTTCTTCAATGATTTTAGGATCTTGGAATCATTTTATTCACACCTGCCGGAACACATAACTTGAATAAAATGCTTAATAAACATTGAATTATGCATGTATGCTAGAATTTAAGTTTATTAAGAGAAACTGTGAATGGTTATTTATTTGTTTATTCTTTTCAATTGTAGTTTTTAATATGGCAAACAACAATTCATTCAACATTCGATCAATTCTCGAAAAGGAGAAGTTGAACGGGAAAAACTTCCTTGACTGGCAAAGGAACTTGCAAATAGTTCTTATGCAGGAAGAAAAGGAGTATGTCCTAGATGAGGCGATGCCCGAAGCTGCAGGCGACGGGGTCACTCAGGCAGCCCTCAATCGTTGGATTGATGCCAACAAGGATGTGAAATGTCTAATGCTCGCCACCATGAGTGCGGATCTACAGAAAACGTTCATCAACTCAGATGCTTTCACAATCATCAGTGAGTTGAAGAACATGTTCCAAGATCTGGCTCGAGTCGAAAGATTCGAGACTCATAGGCAAATTCTTGAGACCAAGCTTAAGAAAGGAGAGCCCGTAAGTCCACATGTTCTCAAAATGATTGGACTCATTGAGAATATGAGTCGGCTGGATCAGCAGTTTTCTCAGGAAATGGCTATAGACACCATCCTCCATTCTCTTCATAGCGGGTATGATCAGTTCAAACTGAACTACAGTATGAATAGTCTGGACAAAACGCTCACTGAGCTTCACGGTATGCTGAAGACCGCTGAAAAGACGCTCAAAAGTGATAAGCAGGATGTGCTTATGGTGCGTGGGGGCAAGTTCAAGAAATCTGGAAAGAAGAGGAATGCTAAGAAAGGTGGCAACAAGGCCAGCCCAACTAAGCAAACTGGCGCCAAATCTGCAAAGAGGAAGGTCAGTCAACCCACTTCTGAATCCGAATGCTTCTACTGCAAGAAGAAGGGGCATTGGAAGAGAGATTGCTTGAAGCTAAAGGAAGATCAGAAGAACGGAACAGTCGTTCCATCTTCAGGTATTTTCGTTATAGACTGTATACTTGCTAATTCAACTTCTTGGGTATTAGATACAGGTTGTGGCTCACACTTATGTTCCAATCCACAGGGACTAAGAAGAAGTAGAAAGTTAAGCAAGGGTGAAGTCGACCTACGAGTGGGAAATGGAGCACGGATTGCTGCATTAGCCGTAGGAACTTACTATTTGTCGTTGCCCTCCGGGCTAGTTTTGGAACTGGAAGAATGTTTCCATGTTCCAAGTCTTACTAAAAACATCATTTCAGTTTCTTGCTTAGATGCTAAGGGATTTTCCTTTTTAATAAAAGACAATAGTTGTTCGTTTTATTTTAAAGAGATGTTTTATGGATCTGCTAGATTAGTCAATGGACTTTATTTATTAGATCACGACAAACAAGTATATAACATAAATACCAAAAAGGCCAAAAAGGATGATTCAGATCTCACCTATCTGTGGCATTGTCGATTAGGTCATATAAACTTGAAACGCTTAGAAAGACTTCAAAAGGAAGGAATTCTAGAACCATTTGACTTAGAGGATTATGGTAAATGCGAATCATGTTTACTTGGCAAAATGACAAAGCAACCTTTCTCTAAAGTTGGAGAAAGAGCAAATGAACTATTGGGTTTAATCCATACAGATGTATGTGGACCAATGAGTACAAATGCTAGAGGTGGTTTCAGCTACTTTATCACTTTCACTGATGACTTCAGTAGGTATGGTTATGTATACCTAATGAAGCATAAGTCTGAATCCTTTGACAAATTCAAGGAATTTCAGAGTGAAGTAGAGAATCAATTAGGCAAGAAGATTAAGGCACTGCGGTCTGATAGAGGCGGTGAATATCTGAGCCATGAATTTGATGACCATCTGAAAGAATGTGGAATTCTATCAGAGTTGACTCCTCCTGGAACACCACAATGGAACGGTGTGTCGGAACGGAGGAACAGAACCTTGCTAGACATGGTCAGGTCAATGATGGGTCAGGCCGAACTTCCATTAGAATTTTGGGGACATGCACTAAATACAGCTGCACTAACTATAAATAGAGCTCCGTCTAAAGCTGTCGAAAAGACTCCATACGAATTATGGTTTGGAAAGCCTCCAAATGTGTCTTTTCTTAAGATTTGGGGATGTGAAGTATACGTCAAACGAATAATTTCAGACAAACTTCATCCAAAATCTGACAAATGTATCCTTGTGGGCTATCCAAAGGAAACAAAGGGGTATTACTTCTACAATACATCTGAGAACAAAGTGTTTGTTGCTCGAGATGGTGTCTTTTTGGAGAAGGATCACATTTCCAAAATGACAAGTGGGAGAAAAGTAGACCTCGAAGAAATTCGAGTCGAACAACAAACTCTAGAGAATGCTCAAGATAACATTCAGGATGAAACTCAGAGATCTTTAGAAGAATCTGGTGAGAATCATGGTCAATCTAGAAATGTTACCCCGCGTAGATCGCAAAGATATAGATCTCAACCGGAAAGGTACTTAGGTATTTTGACGAACGAGAGCTATGACGTTCTATTACTTGAAAGTGATGAACCTGCGACTTACAAGCAAGCTATGACGAGCCCTAGCTCCAAGCAGTGGCAAGAAGCCATGCAATCTGAATTAGACTCCATGTCTGAAAACCAAGTATGGGATTTGGTCGATTTGCCAGATGGCTACCAAGCCATTGGAAGCAAATGGGTTTTCAAACTGAAAAAGGACAAGGATGGGAAACTTGAAGTTTTCAAAGCTAGATTGGTCGCAAAAGGTTACAGGCAAGTCCACGGTGTGGATTACGATGAACTCTGTCAAGATTTGGCTTGGGAAATGTTTTTCGATGAAGGATCTAGGAGAAGCACGGTACATATTGGGCATCAAGATTTACAGAGATAGATCTTAAAAGATGATTGGACTTAGTCAAAGCACTTATATCAATAAGGTGCTTGATAGGTTCAAGATGGCGGACTCCAAGCGAGGCTACCTACCCATGTCTCATGGAATGACTCTAAGCAAGACTCAGTGCCCAAAAACACTTGATGAGCGTAGACGAATGAATGGGATTCCATATGCATCATTGATTGGTTCAATAATGTATGCTATGATATGTACACGCCCGGATGTTGCGTACGCACTCAGTGCTACGAGCAGATACCAGTCAGACCCAGGAGAGGCGCATTGGACTGCTGCCAAGAATATTCTGAAGTACCTGAAAAGGCACAAAGATGACTTCCTGGTCTATGGTGGAGATGATGAATTAATTGTTAAAGGCTATACGGACGCAAGTTTCCAAACCGACAAAGATGATTTTAGATCACAGTCTGGGATTGTCTTCTGCCTCAACGGAGGAGCAGTAAGCTGGAAAAGTGCTAAGCAAAGCACCATTGCGGATTCTACAACTGAAGCGGAGTACATTGCTGCACATGAAGCAGCAAAGGAAGCTATATGGCTAAGGAAGTTCATAGGTGAACTTGGTGTAGTCCCCTCCATTAAAGGACCAATAGCCCTGTATTGTGATAATAACGGAGCTATTGCACAGGCAAAAGAGCCTAGACACCACCAGAGAGTCAAGCATGTACTTCGTAGATTTCACCTTCTACGAGAGTTCGTTGAAAGAAAAGAAGTCGAGATAAGCAAAATTGGAACTGATGACAACATATCAGATCCATTAACTAAACCTCTGCCGCAGGCGAAGCACAACTCGCACACTGCAGCTATGGGAATCAAGCTTATTGGAGAATGGCTTTGATGTCTCTGTTTAATGTTTTAAAGTTTTAGAGTTTAAATCTTTGTAAAACATTATTGGTTAATCATTCACAATAAATGAAATGAATTCATTTTTCCATTTAATTTGTGGTTTATTAAATGATGAGTCCCTTCAATTTGACGATATATTCAAGATAGACTGTCAGGACCAGTCCTGTGACTAAGAAATGTCTATCAAGTGAACTTGAATGTCAAAGGTTGAAAATGGTCCCTAATCGGAGTTTTCTATAAAATTGGACGCATAGAAAACGTTAGACGATTAGAATGCAAGATGACTAGTAGTTCTGTTTCTTGAACTATGTGGACATGGCAATGTCATAATCATTTGCATAGATACTTACTTTGGGAAGACTAGTATCGGACAAGACCTATGAAACTTTACTGTAAGAGATGAAAATCTGTCATGAGTAAATTTCATTAAATTATTAGACACTAAATCCTCAATACCTGAGTGATTTGAGATTACTTGTTTGAGAACTGGTTGCTTTGACGTTGACCAACCGTCGCACCGTAAAAGGAGGCTATAAAGGCAACGCTCAGGTAATCACCTATCAAACGAAGTCTAATCTCAAGATCGCAAGATTGGGATTGTCCTCCCATAAATCGGGATGAGATGCTTAAAAGTTGTACAAGGCCACTCGGAGAGCTAGAAACTGTGAAATGCATGGCCGTGCTCGGATGAATCATAGGCTATGATTATCTGTTTATTTGATCAGTTGAACTCTGAAACCGAGGAACACCACTGGACGTAATAAGGATGACAACTCTTACCTTATGTTCAAGAGCAAGCATCGAGCGACAAAGGAATTAGAAAATGCACACTTGTCCCTAAGGACAAGTGGGAGACTGAAGGAAATAATGCCCTTGGTCCAAGTATGCATTCTATGTTAAGTCTAATAAATGCGGTTCAGTATTAATTAACAAGTTAATAATTCAGTGAGATCAAGTGAGCTGAATGCCTAGCTAGAGGCCGCTTCAGTTCAAGTGGAATTAATGATATTAATCCACAGCTTACTCTTGACTGAACCCGTAGGGTCACACAAATAGTACGTAAACGGATCAAGTATTTAATGGCATTAAATACTCCATCTATGAATATTCGGAATCGACGGATCTTGGTTTCAGTGGGAGCTGAGATAGTCACAGGCAAGAAATGAATACTCCGGAAACGATGATATTGCCGGAAACGGAAATATGGATCGTATCGGAAATATAAATATTATCCAAGTCGTAGATGTTGCCGGAAACGGAAACATGGTACGTATCGGAAAATATTATCGGAAATGGAAATATTGCGAGAATCGGAAATATTGCCGGAAACGGAAATATTGTCAGAATCGGAAATATTACCGGAATCGGAAAATAATTCCGGAAACGGAAATATTAAATATTTGTTCGAAACGGAAATTAATTCCGGAATCGGAAATATTAAATATTGTTCGTATCGGAAATGAATTCCGGAATCGAAAAATTTAATCGGAAGCGCATCGTACGAATAAGCATCGGACGAGGCCTGCCGGACGAGGCCCAGCACGAAGCCAGGCCATTGCCCAGCAAGCCAAGCGCGCCGCACAAACAGCCACGCCAGGCCCAGCGCAAGGCCAGGCCCAGCAGGCTGCGCAGCGCGCACAGCGCGCACAGCACGCGCAGCGCGCAGCACGCGCGGACGCTGCGTGGGCTGCTGCTCGCGCGCACGCATGGGGGCCCATCGTGGCTGCCGTGCGTGTGTGTGCAAGTGTTTGTGTTCGTGCACGTTTCCTAAAACATGCAGAGTTCGGTTAATGATTAAATTCCTAATTCTATTTGATAAATTAATTAAATTAGAGTTCTTGTAGGATTCTAGGTTTAATTAATTTGTATCTGAATAGGATTTCGATTCCCTTTCCATACCCCTATAAATATGAGGCTAGGGCTCACAATTTATAACAAGTTTCAAAGTATTCAAAAAGTGAGTTTTTGAGAGAAAATTAAAACACACATCTTGCTCATAAAAGTGCCGAAATTTTCTAGTACCTTAAGGGCGATTCTAGTTGGTCAACCTTAAGGCGGATCCGGACGTGCTGTGGACTATCTACGGACGGACGACACTTGGAGTCCTAAAGACTTGTTCTTGTTCGGTTCGGGCGCAGCTAGGGAGGGCACGCAACAAAGAGTATGCATCTAAATTATGCTATATGATTATGTGTAAATAATATGTTGTCCTGGGTTAATGGTTGTTTCCGCATGATCTATGTAATGTCATATGTATCATAACCTAACACTTTCATCATCGAACCTTCCCTTTCGGGAATGGGGACAAAAGTAGGTGTCTACAGTTAGCCCCCACTTTGACTGAGTCTTGGAGTAAGACGATGGTCAAAGTATTAGACGGAGTGCGTCGCACAAGCCATGGTGACCTGTTTTGGCGAGGGTCTCACGAGCCCCCGAGTGATAACATTTGATTTAAGGGTCATCACTTGGAGTGTTGACATATTCCTCACGTGTCATTGGGATTTGTCAATGGATAGTATAGAAACTTCCTCACTTTGTCATTGGAAGGATCTAAAGAAGTGTAGAAACTCCCTCACTTTGTCATTGGGAGTAGTTACAGATGTTTTCGAAATCAAAGCTATAAAGTGTAATTGGGCCTGGCCAAGCCCAACCACGAGGTAAAAATGTTTTTTAAAGATTCTCATTTTCAAGGCTAGTTAAACGAGAAAACCCCCTTGTTTTTATGGGACGTAAAACGAAGGAAAATCCAGCACATCGTTCTTTTTTGGAAAAACGGAAAACCAATCCTTTAATTTTTGGAAAAAAGGGAAAACCAATCACATCGTTCCTTTTTGGAAAAACGGAAAACCAATCCTTTAATTTTTGGAAAAAAGGGAAAACCAATCACATCGTTCTTTTTTGGAAAAACGGAAAACCAATCCTTTAATTTTTGGAAAAAGGGAAAACCGATCCTTTAATTTTTGGAAAAAGGGAAAACCGATAAAGGTTATCGCTGCAGCGACTAAGGACCTGCGCGGTTAGTGACGCAGACCCCGCCGGCTAAAGATGGCGAGCCTGTCCGCTAAGGGTGGACACCCCGTCCGATAGAAGTGGACGAATCTATTTTTGAAATTTGAAAATAAGGACCTACGCGTCTTGTGACGTAGACCCCGCCGGCTGAAGATGGCGAACCTGTCCGCTAAGGGTGGACACCCCGTCCGATAGAAGTGGACGAATCTGTTTTGAAATTTGTTTTGTGTTTATTTTTTGAAAATAAGGACCTACGTGGTTTGCGCCGTAGACCCCGCCGGCTGAAGATGGCGAGCCTGTTTCATTTTGTTTTTTGAAGATTCTATTTTTCGAAAACTGAGGATCTGCGCGGCTAGTGACGCAGACCCCGCCCGCTGAAGGTGGGCGAGCCCTTTCCGCTGAGGGTTGACGTCCCTGAATTCGTTTTTTCGATTTGGAACTCGCGTGGTTCGGTCTTGCCTTGATTGAGGTGGACAAGTCCCTATTTCATCTTTTTCTTGTGATTTCTCTTGAGATTTTTTTCCATTCATTCTTGCAGGAGCGAATTCTTTCGAGGGATGCTCGGATTTAGTTGCAACCTGAATGTGGGTTGACAACGTGCTTAGACGGACCATTGTCTTGTGGTCATCTTCCTTCATGGTTTTGAGCTAGTCTTTATGGCTCAATTTTGCCATTACCTGGGTCCTTGATTAGGGGACTATGTATAAGTATCAACGGCGACCTTTGTCTTGAGGTCGTAATCCGGTTTTATCTTTTGAGGTTATCCAAACACGGGACTTCGTACAGTGTAGTATGGGAATACCATTTTAACTTTTCACACTTTCTTTTGAAATATATATTTTCTTTCGAGCCCCCAAGCACTCGTGCTTAACGGTCATTTTTTGTCAAAGAGGTTCCTACGCATTTTGTAATGTCTTTGATCATGTTTGGGATCGTGCTCGTAAGTGCGAGCGATCTTTGTAGTGGTGTGCTAATTTGACAAAGTCGTGAGGTGCGACTTTCGGCAATTTTCAAGTCGAATGAGTATGGCAGGGCCCACTAGAAGTTAGGGCCTTTTTTGAGCCTGGGTACATTTACGGCGCCCAGGCCTGGGCGTTGAAATAATTCACGCCCAGGTGGGGCGTTGAAAGTGTTGTTTGGGGTGGTCTTTTGATGACACAGTTGGCCTCTTGTTTATTCGTTTATTTCACTTGGAAGTTCTATGTATTCTATTTTCTTTTGTTTTTTCTTTGTTTTTAGAACGTGATGATTTTCTTGAGAAGCCGTAGCCGATTGGTGGACTACGGTGCTTGTCGCTTTGGGGCGATTATTTTAAGGAACTGTTGCTCTTAAGGCGTACAGTTATTGCGATAGTTGGGCGAGTCTATATGGCCCGAGGAACGTACCTTGAGGCGTAAGATTTTGATTGCTCTTGTATATATCTTTTTCTTTTGAACGCGTTCGTGAATGTTCGATACTTAGAATGATGATATGTATGTGCGAACGAGCGTTCATAGAATGGTCGTTGTGTGCGGTCCATTAATCAGTTTGCTTTGAATCTTTTTTTTTAGCAATGACTGATTTTGAATAGTTTGCTTAGAAGCTTGATAGGGTTCAGGCCCATGAAGTGGGCTCAAACATCGTACCCTTTTGATTGTTCAAATATTTGCTTCGAGATTTTTTTTTATTTTGCTATGGTTGTTTCGTGGCTTGGAGCCCCCAAGTATGCATGTTGGGATGCTTCCTTTTGGCGTACGATTTTTGTAGGTTCTTTCGAGAAATATGCCCTGGGGTTCCGCTCGTGTAGGTGCGAGCTATCCCTTTCGTGGTAGGTAATACTTTGCTACTTTCAATCCTTAATGTAGAAGTCGTGTGGCTTGCATTTGGGCGATAAGTAGTCTTTGCCTCTTACTCTTGGTCGTGCTCGCATTAGTGCAATGTGCCTTACTTTTTTTAGACTTGTACTGTGGGATGGTTGAACTTATGGTGCAACGTAGGCTTGTGTGGCCTAACAGCGTGTCTTAGAACGTTCCTCCAGGTGTTGGGATATCATTATTTTTTGCATTGGAGTACTTCATCGCGCTGAATCGTTCAGGTGCTCAAACAAGTGTAGCACCTTCTGCGTGGGTTTGCACGGCTTATTACTTCGTTCGATGCGAGGATTCATAGGTGTTTCTTTCCTATTTTGATATCTGGGCAAAACATGGCTAGCAGAAAGAATCAGCGTCCAGGCTGGGGCGTTAAAGATATTGGCGCCCAGCTCTGGGCGTTGAAAATTATCTCTGGGTATATTTTGACAGTTCTTATCCTTGGTTTTTCTTTCGCTTTTGCCTTGGAACGACGTAGGCTGTGTAACGGGCGCTTATAGGGCGAGCATTAGGTGCAGTAGTTTAATCGGAGTTTTGGTGACTCGCGATTTTCAGTTACCCTTAATAGTGGGGCGACTTTATATATTCTAAGTAGCGCTTAGAATTTGGGAGGGGTTGTAGTCATTCTAAGGTTCGTTTTACGCGATTAAAGCTTAGGATTGTGCCCCTATGACATATGTATAGCATTAGCGTCGAGAATTTGCGATGAAATCGTCATTTCGAGCGTTTTTAGAGTGTTTTTCTCAAGCCTCCAACTGTAGCTACGGGATTGGCTTGGTGCTATAATGCCTTGCATACGTTTTTATGCATTCATGGTGACATGGATCATGAATAGTTTGAACCAGACTCGTTTAGTGCGAGGTACGTTCGAGTAGTGATCTGCTACTTCTCTTGTAAATGTCGTATTATGCGACATTGCCATGGTCAAGGTAGTCACATGTTGAAGTATGCCTTGACCAAAAGCTAGGTGCCTTTCTTTACCCATAATCATATTTAGAAATCTTTTTGACTCACTTGCAATATCGAGATAAACACATAGTTAGCTTTAAACCAACGACACTTTATTATGTTCGAAAAAGTCTTTGATATTTATTTGAAACTTATTAAAAAATCCGAGTCCTACTGTGTACAATCCGAGGTGTCCTAGGCAAGTTGACTTATAGAAGGGTTCGTACAGGATCACATGAGTGAATCAAAATACTGTTACGTTTTTTGGAATGCTGTCTAAGGATTTGCTGAAAGCCAAGGTGCAGGCGTCAAGGTATACTTGTGCCCGTTTGGCATATACTTTAGGCTTTTAGGGCCATCTTTTCCAAAATTGCGGGAATATAAACCGTTTTCAAATTGACTTAGATTTACTTGGTGTATGTCTGTATAAAAGTTCGAGGTATACTTAGTTCCTTCCCTATCTCTTTCATTTCAATTTTTAGCCCCCGGTTGCTGTTATGTCTTCCCATTAATAATGCTTTCAGATTTCGATTTTAGATGCCCGTGTCATATGTCTGAGTAGGGTGAGCCTTGGTTAAGTGTCAAGTCCTATTGACAATGTCTGTTTTTTTTAAAGGGGATTCGCAAGCATTTGAATTACCATGAACGGGTGCCCTGAGTTCGAAGGAACGATGGGGCAATGCCGTAGAACAATTCTCTTTATTGCAAGCTTACTGCCTTTACTACTTGTCGGCGACTATGACTGTGTCTAGGGGTGAAAGAAGGTCTTTAAGCGAACGACTATGTCTAGTGGTGAAAGAAGGTCTTTTAAGTGAGTTAGTTCGCTTTAGGGAGGGTCAAGTCGAGTACTTTAGGGGGTCATGGACGCTTGCGCTAGCCCCCATTCAATTGAGGCAAAGCGATTTTTTGAGTGTTGGCTAAGTGCCTAGGAGTGTGAGTGCCCCTTCTGGCAAGGGTACGTGCCCTTATTATTTTTCGATGTGTGCTCGTTTTGGCATCTTGATGATTTGGATTCTTCCTTTGACTCAAATTTTTCTTTCGACTTGGGTTGCAAGTAATTAAATTTCAATAAGGGACTTCTATTTTTATTCTTGTTTTTCTATAGGCTTTAATATTTTTGCAAATTGGTTGGACCGAATCATGGATTGCCTACGTATCCGCCTTAAATAGATTTAATTTGGAATCAGGTCTTGCGTAGTTCTTAGCCTAGAAAATGGTTTTTTAGAATGCCGATTCAATAAGTATGTTCTGAGGTGGAAACATATTATTTGAAGCGGTAGAATAAGTGAAGTTTAATATTATTTTAATCTGCTGCCTTGCCGTAAGCCAAAAATTTGTTTTATATTTTTTTTTGAGTACATGTATTTTTTTTTTTTTGGTGGTACGTATGTCTGAATACGTGGTACATATGTCTGAATACGTGATGTACCCCCCCAAGTGTTCGTTATTGTTCCGTGTACGTGCGGATAAAATGACGAGCACTTCTGGACAAATTTTAGCAAGCAGAGAGATTCAGCGCCCAGGATGGGGCGCTAAAGATTTCGGCGCCCAGCCGTGGGCGCTGAAAATTATTTCTGGGCGGATCTTTTTTGGTGCGCTAAATGCTTCTTTTCCTTTTTAGACTAACTTTAGAGGCGCTTTGCAAAGTTTCTTTTTTATTATTCACATTTTTTTTATATTATTTTTTTATTTTTACGTTCAGCGTAGAATGTACTTTTTCATTTGTCTCTTTTTTATTCGTGACTCAAGACGGTTTGTATGAGATAGGATAATTTGTATAGGTATTGGTCAAGCATGAGGATTACATCTACTAGGACTCACAATTTGCAGCCTCGTGCTAGTGTCATGAGTTTACATCAACCAAGGCCAATGAGTAGCATGGGGATGACTCAAGGGTATATCAACAGGATGTATCCAAACAAGTTATATGGTCATTATGCTAACGGTGGTGTAAGGGTAGGTTTGGGCTTTGGAAATAATGGTCATGACGCACGTGTCAATGACCGTACGTGGTTTCCAGTTGATAACAAGCTCAAGAACAAGAGTCGAGGTAATGGTTTCTTGGGTTATGGCAATGAGAACATGGATGGGTTAAATGAGCTGAACAGGGGCCCCAGGGCGAAGGCGTCTAAGAACATAAGGATTGGAAAGGGTAGACATCGTAGAACTTTATGATTTGGATTGGTTGGCTCAATTCTTTTCCTTTGCTTTACTTGTGTAAATTTCGCACTTCGGGAGGCACGGGCTAAGTATTTCATGGCTCGCTCTTTTCGCTCTCCCTTTTCTCTTTCTATTTTTTCTTTCTTTGCACTTTGTGAGGTACGGGCTAAGTATTTCATGGCTCGCTTTTTTTTCGGTCTCCCTTTTCTCTTTCTCTTTTTTTTTCTTTTTCGCTCGGGATTTCCCCCCCTTTTTATCTAGGCTAAAAGGTAGATGGTTGTGGTCTTTGAGTCACGAGGCGAGACTGAATGAGCCTCGTTTGGTAGGCCTATAGTGGACCTTTTAATTTTTGTTGGCCTAGGGTGGACCTTTAAATTGTCTTACTTTGCAAGCGTATTTAGTCGTTTCTTAAAATGTGCAAATAGCGTAGATTCAAAATGTTATTTTTACCCTATTGAAATTTAACGAAGGAATTACATCGAAGATAATCTTTTTGCTTCTTTTCAGATTTCGGTTTCCGGGATTTAACTGGAAGTTGTGATTTAGACTCTAACTTTCATTAATCTTTCTGATTATAACCCGTGTATGAATACAAGGAGGTGGCCTAGACTCAAAATAATGACGTTTCGTAAGCCTATAATACTTGACCAAGCGACTCTCAGACTTAGGCTAATTGGACCATAACTTTCGTTGGTTGACACTTTAGATTTTAACCCCTGGGTGTTCATTTGTCATGCGCCATTTTGCTTAATGTTGGCAAGGTAGTTAGTTGGGGAGATCGAATTTTTATTTTTGCAAGACTAGAATCATTAGTGCGGCTTCTCTCTTAGTGTGTATTGCTTTACCCCAATGGTAGCCTTATGGTATGCCGATCTGGGTATTTTCATGGTTGGTCATGTTGCATTCATGGAAAATCTTTTAGTCCGTACTTAGTAGTATTTCAAAGAGCGAGTGACTCGAGAGGACTATGATAGTCGTGACCCAATGTGACTATAAGCCTTGAGGCCATTAATTTTTTCTTTGCCAATGGTATTGACACCTTAGGTTGACTTTGGGGGTTGTGCGACTATGGGGGAATGATTTTCAGAATGTGACCGTTTCCATTTTGCAAATACATAACATATTCTTTTTATGGGTGAGAGAGAGTATTGAGACCGTAGACTCTTAGCAAGGGATGACAATTACATATGGGTGCTTATTGATTTAAATGTTAGGATGGGAGACTCAATATGGTTTAACCTTTTGACTTGCAGAACGACACCAAGCATTAGGACCGATTCTATGGATAAGACAACTAAGACTTAGGATTTAGATCGTACTTTGGCATAGCCTAGTCTAGACTCGGATTTATTTATTTTATTCGAACATTATTTTTCTTGAAAACTTCATTCGAACATCATTTTTTGAATACTTTGCCCATGTGACATTCAAGGTTATTTTAATTAGCATGCTCGGTTTTGGTGCCGAGCATTGTCGTCGTAGGAGGCCTAACAACGACACAAAGAGTTATTTATTTTGATTTTTTTAGTCGCTTTTAGAATTGAGTGCTTTTCTTACGCCCTCGCAGCAATTTTGTTACGAACGGTTTTTTTTGCTACGTGTTTTCTTTTTCGCGGGCACCGAGGCTGCTGCACCTGACCAGAAGGCCAAACAACAACTTCGGCGCCCAGCGTCGGGCGTTAGAAATTCTAGCGCCCAGCCAGTGGCGTTGAAAATGCGTCCCTGGCTGGTTCTCGTTTTCTGTTTGCGTCTACTTTTGTTTATGCGACTTCGATTTTGCGTGCTTGCCTAATAACGTCCTTTACGCGTCGTGCAGCGTTTGTGGGTTTCGTTACAGGCCATCCCGAGCGTCGCTTATTTTTGTGGCGATCGTTCGGGTTTGCGGAACACTTATTTTGGTATAACTCTTTGGCCAATTGGTTTATGAATGTTAGGGCAATTTTTAAGGTTGTTGGTTTTTCTAGGATAGTTTGTCACACACAATCATATATTTCGCTACACATAACTAACATTCCATCATGAGGCAATAATAATATGTCATGTAGTTTATGATAGGCTTCTATGGGTAGTCATTTGCGCCTGGCTTGGTACCGCTTCTATCGTAGATCCAACACATGCCCCGGTCGAGGTAGTGTCTTCAACAGACGAATTTCGCTCAAGAGGCCAACCCGCAAGTGCAAGCCAAGGGGGCATGCAGGCGAGAGGGACCTAATTGGCGAGCGATTGGGTTTGGGACGGGTGTACTACTAGCGAAAGTGCCGAGTGGACAACATTCGAAGCGTATGCACCCCCCGGTTGGCGATGGGTATCCTTAGTCCCAACTCCCGAGATGAAACGCCAAGGGAGCCAAGATTCGTTATGCGGTTCTGCCCGTTCACATTAATATGCTGATTTTCAGGTCGTCCCAACTTGATGGGGAAATAAACGCGGGGTAGGATCGTTTCACCCTTCGGCTATTTTGATTACCTACAAGCACGAATATTTGCTTCACTATCCCCAGTGGAGTCGCCACTGTGAGGGGGTCGAAAAAGCACGAGGCTAATGCGTGACCTCGTCCCTCGTGGGTGTGACGCTTCTTTTTGTCAAATCAAGTGTAATTGGATTTCCTGTGAGTTTACACCCAATTGACTAGTAATATAGGAGTCGCCATTCAGTTTTTAACGACAATGAGAAAAACTGACAAAACCCGGTTATCGTGACATAAAGGGAGTGCAATTATGTTTGACCACGACGGCCGTAGGTTCCCTTGTGATCCCTGGTGGTGGGAATCGCTCAACGTACACGCGCAGGGTAGAGATTGAGGGTTCGGGGGACTATAACTACCGAGAGGAGTACTCGCTCTTCGATAACTCCAGAGGCAGGATATCCTTACTAGCTCAGCATAAATAATTGAAGGGACATGCGTTAACTATTAAACTAATCTGAGTTGATTTTAACAATATGCAACATATAGTACTAGATCGAGCGCGATTATCTGATTTAGATTGCTTTAAGGGACCTAGCATGATAATCCAATTTCCCAAAAATATCATATTTATTAAGCGTGATCGAACAATCAGATTTTAGTTAGTTTAACAGTTCATAAAAGGGCGAGGAAAGCAATTAAACCATGGAAAAGGGACACATTACGACGCACCATTGAGAGGTGCGTCACGGTTCTTAGAAAACTAACCACTTTGACTTTGCTATTTCTCCTTTTATTTAACGAATCTCAAATTATGGGACAGGATACGATCTGTTCGATTTATGGATCGATTGCGACAGAACGCGTGATCAGTTTTGCAGCGTGAGGCTTAGGCTTAAGGGTTTAGAGTCAATACTCAGAATAATCATTGTGTGTTGTGTGTCTTTCACGTCGAACTTAAGGCCCTATTTATAGAAAAGAGTTCGTGGAAAGATAGAATTGCAGAACTCTAATCCACGAGGAATTAGGAAAAAACACGTACCAGGTATTTTCAGCGCCCAGTGCTGGGCGTCAAAGATTTCGGCGCCCAGCTCTGGGCGTTGAAAATAGGATCCACGCAATTTCAGCGCCCAGGGCTGGGCGTTGAAATTGCTGTTTGGGCCGTTTCTTTGTCAGATTCAGACTCTTAGAATCCGTAGCGTATGAGACTTAATCGAGTCTTTTAGTGCGTATTAATTTTATGACGGAATGCGTCTGGGCCCGTTACGAACTCTAGGCTCGTTAGGATTTCAATCAATACGTGACTCTTATTTTCGAATCGTATTAGGAATAGGATTCTCTCGCAATTTCTATCTCATTCAGGATTTATGTTGGAGTGCAACACCTAATTCTAACAGGTTTCTATCTTTTATGACTTGCCACTTTTAACAACTACCCATTACGGCAGTTACTATTTTTAACAGGTTTCCATAAATAGCAGTTTTCTATAAATAGCAGGTTTCGGGTGAAATGAAAAGAGGAATTGAGATTCGTTATTTTATAGGAGATGCGTTGTCAAGTGGAGATTTATGCTTTCATCATTGAACCTTCCCTTTCGGGAATGAGGACAAAAGTAGGTGTCTACAGTATGGAGTGATGAATTTTGTTAAGAGATGAAGCAGATGTGAAGCTTGGAAGATTATAGGGTTTGGGGTTTAATGGAGGATGTGAGAGAATGAAGAAGATGATTAAAAGGAAAAGTGAAGGAAAGGGGGTGAAATCCCATGTTATAACATCCTTTTCTCCTCTCGCCCACCGGCCGACACTCGCCCGTCGGGCACACGACCGCCCGCCGGGCGAAAAGAGAAAATTTCGTTTTCCTCTGCGCACGCCCGGTCGGGCGCATTCGTCCCGATGCCCACCTGGCGAAAATTAATTTCTCTGCTGGACCTTCTAAAAAGACTCCATAGCGAATCGCCCGCCGGGAAGATATCCGCCGGCCGGGCATCCAGCTCGATTTTCTCCCGTCGGGCCTACAGCTGCCCGGTGGGCGAAAGAATGGGACGTACAAACTTTCTTCCTTCGCCCGGCGGGCGGAACACGCCCGGTGCCCACCGGGCGAAATTCTACTTGCTTCGTATAACTTATTTTTGATATTCTCGAACTTGGGGAGCTCAAATCTGCACATCATTAAACACCCAAACAGTAAAATGCCCTCTCCTCACCTCTCTAATGTAAGAATTATACTAAGAAACACACAAAACAAGAAATCAAACTACACTACCAAAAGCAATAAAATACGAGTTGCCTCCCGCAAAGCGCTGGTTTATTTCTAGGTCCCGCTCGGCCTCATTTACCTAAAATATTCTCATCATGGGGCGGAAGGATTGAGGTGTCGAACCTCAACCACTCCTACAGTAGCCCCTTCATGGTACAACTTCAGATGTTGCCCATTGACTTTGAATCGTTCACCATTGATGTTTTCCACTTCGACTGACCCAAACTTGCTAACCATAGTCACGATAAACGGTCCAGGCCATCTAGACTTAAGTTTTCCAGAAAACAACTTAAGTCTCGAATTAATCAATAGAACCTTGTCGCCCACCGCGAACTCCCTATGAAGAATGTGACTATCGTGCCATCGCTTTGTCTTTTCCTTGTAGATACGGGCACTGTCATAGGCTTGTAACCGAAACTCATCTAGCTCACTCAACTGTAGTAGCCGCTTCTCACCGGCTAACTTAGCATCCATGTTGAGTTGTTTGATTGCCCAATAAGCTTTATACTCCATTTCTACCGGCAAATGGCATACCTTACCATACACCAACCGATACGGGGAAGTACCAATAGGTGTCTTGAAGGCAGTTCTATACGCCCATAGAGTGTCATCAAGCTTTTCGCTCCAATCCTTCCTAGACTTTTCCACCACTTTCTCAAGTATAGATTTGATCTCCCGGTTGGAGACCTCAACTTGCCCACTCGTCTGAGGGTGGTAGGCTAGTCCTGTGCGATGATAGACCCCATATTTGCGCAGGAGCGCATCTAGATGCTTCTCATGGAAGTGTGAACTTCCATCACTGATCAAGGCCCTTGGAACTCCAAATCTGGGGAAGATGATTTTCTTGAATAGGGAGATGACTGTCTTAGCATCGTTAGTAGGCGAGGCAACAGCTTCCACCCACTTTGACACATAATCTACAGCAACAAGGATATACAGATTACCCTTGGACGATGGGAATGGTCCCATGTAGTCTATCCCCCACACATCAAAAACCTCGACCTCAAGAATCCCGTTCTGTGGCATCTCATACCTCCTCGAGATAGTGTCGGCCCTCTGACACGCATCACAAGCCATAATAAAAGCCTGAGCATCCTTGAACATAGTAGGCCAGTAGAAACCGCACTGCGACAACTTAACATTAGTCTTCGAAGGTCCATGGTGACCACCATAAGGTGAAGAATGACACCTATTGATAATACCATGGACTTCCCATTCTGGAACACATCGCTTGTGCAACCCTTCAGCAGTTTCACGGAACAAATAAGGATCATCCCAAAAGTAGAACCGAACATCATGTAGGAACTTCTTCTTCTGTTGATATGTAAGATCGGACGGAAAAATACCCCGTACAATGTAGTTCGCATAGTCTGCGAACCATGGTGACTGACTTGCAAGTGCAAGTAAGTGATCATCCAGAAATGAATCATCGATCGGTGTAGACACTTTACCATCATCATACCTCAATCTAGGCAAGTGGTCTACAACCACATTTTCAGCCCCTTTCTTGTCGCGGATCTCTAAATCAAACCCCTGTAGCAATAGTATCCATCGAATAAGCCTAGGATTGGCTTCCTTTTTGGAGAGCAGATACTTAAGAGCCGCATGGTCAGTATAGACTATCACCTTGGACCCAATTAGATAAGTGCGAAACTTATCCAAGGCATAGACTATGGCTAGAAGCTCCTTCTCAGTAGTAGCATAATTAACCTGAGCTTCATCTAAGGTCTTACTAGCATAGTAGATATCATGCAAGACCTTTTCCTTTCTCTGACCCAAAACTGCCCCAACTGCGTAGTCACTTGCATCACACATTATCTCGAACGGAAGATCCCACTCGGGAGAACGGATGATAGGATCCGAAATTAGTGCTTGTTTAATCCTGTCAAAAGCCTCAAGACAAGCATCAGTAAACACAAATTGGGCATCCTTGAGGAGGAGTTGGGTCAGTGGTTTAACAATCTTAGAAAAATCCTTGATAAAGCGGCGATAAAACCCCGCATGACCAAGAAAACTTCTAACACCCTTCACATTAACTGGAGGGGGCAATTGTTCAATCACTTGGACCTTAGCTCGATCCACCTGGATGCCCTTATCAGATATTAGATTTCCCAAGACCACCCCTTCAGTAACCATGAAATGGCACTTTTCCCAATTCAAGACCAGATTACATTCTTCACACCTTTTCAACACTTTAGTCAAATTAACCAAACAAGAATCAAAAGAAGTACCATAGACACTGAAGTCATCCATAAACACTTCCATGATAGACTCAATAAACTCAGAAAAGATGCTCATCATGCAACATTGAAATGTAGCAGGTGCATTACACAGACCAAAGGGCATCCTACGATATGCAAAAGTACCATAGGGACAGGTGAAAGTGGTCTTTCCTAGTCGCCTAGATGTATGGGAATTTGGAAAAAACCAGAATAACCATCCAGATAACAGAAAAACTTGTGACAGGCTAGCCTTTTCCAACATTTGATCAATAAAGGGAAGGGGAAAATGGTCTTTTTTAGTAGCAACATTCAGACGCCTATAGTCAATACACATGCGCCACCTTGTAACTACCCTAGTTGGGATCAACTCATTTTTCTCATTTCTGACCACAGTCGTCCCCCCTTTCTTTGGGACTACCTGAACAGGACTCACCCACTTAGAATCAGACACAGCATAAACAATACCCGCATCAAGCAATTTCATAACTTCAGCTTTTACAACATCTTGCATGATGGGGTTCAAATGACGCTGAGGTTGAATGCATGGCTTTTGGTTCTCATCTAGATGTATCCTATGCATGCAAAAATATGGGCTAATACCCTTTTAAATCGTCAATACTGTACCCAATGGCCTTTTTGTGCCTTTTCAACACATTAAGAAGTTGGGATAACTGGTCTGCATCAAGTGCAGTACTGACAATCACAGGGCAAAGCTGGTCATCATCCAAAAATGCATATTTAAGATTAGCAGGAAGAGGTTTAAGTTCGGGTTTCTTTACCTCTTTTACAGAACAGACCGGCCGAACTAACCTCCTCACTTTAGTGCTCTCCTCGGGTTTAGATTCTCCATCATCGAGAGCTAACTCTAGAGCATCCACTTTAGCACTCCAAGAACTGCTATCACCTGCAGAAGATTCACAATAAAGCACTGCCTCCAAGGGATCCCTTTCGAGAACTTGGGAGACGTTATCTCGCATAATAAAATCAACTACATCGATTCGATAGCATTGTTCTTCCTCTAGCATGGGGCTCTGTAAGGCATTATTCAGATTAAAAGTCACCTTATCATCCCTAACAGACAGAGTCAATTTCCCATTTTTTACATCAATGACCGCCCCTGCCGTGTGAAGGAAAGGTGTAGATGGGAATTTGAGAATCCTCCTGCATGTCTAATACTACAAAGTCCACAGGTATATAGAATTTACCTACTCTAACGGGAACGTCCTCTAAGATACCTAAGGGGTATTTAACGGAACGGTCGGCCATTTGCAGAGTGATATTAGTAACCTTAAGCTCACCCATGTTCAATTTAGTACAGACAAACAAAGGCATAACAAACACACTAGCACCTAAATCACATAAAGCTTTATCAATAAAAACGGTGCCAATGTTACATGGGATGGAAAAACTCCCGGAGTCTTTAAGTTTAGGTGGAGACTTGTTCTGTAAATAAGCACTACATTCCTCAGTAAAAGCTACAGTCTCTACCTCACCAAAGCACGTTTCCTGGTCAAAATATCTTTCATAAACTTAGCATATGCAGGAACTTGTAAAATCAATTCAGTAAATTGAACTGTTACCTGCAAGTTTTTTTACCACATCCAAGAATTTGTCAAACTGTTTGTCTAGCTTACTCTTGAGTTGCCGGTTTGGGAAGGGGAGTGCAATAGGTGGTACTTGAATATCTGTCCCCTTCTTAACCTCATTTGTAGCCTCTTTTTCATAGACTACTTTCTCGGCTTGCTTACCATCCATGACTACCTTTGGTGTTTCCTCATTAACCAGACCACTAGCAGACACCTCAGAATCAACCTCGACGGGCTTAGAAGGACCGTCATAACCTCTTCCACTCCTCAATGTAATAGCATTTGTAGTTTTCCTATTCTCAGGATGTGAAGGGAGTTGACATGGGGGTCTCCCTGCAAGAGTAGTAGCCATTTGTGACAACTGTGTATCAATGATCTTGTTAGGGCGGCAAGAGCATTAATTTTAGCATCCTTTTCACTCAAAGACTTCTGCATCTGCAACATCATGTTCCTCATCTCTACTAGCATAGGGTTAGACTGTGTGGGTTGAGGTTGTGGTGGTGGAGGCGATGTGTGTTGTCTAGGGAACCCAGGTGGTCCACTAGATTGTGGATTATAGTTATTCCGTGGCTGGTATGGTTGTTGTGGTGGTGGAGGGTGTTGAACCTGATGGGGGTTCTGAATATTAGTACTCATGTATGATAGTAGGGGAATATTTTTATACCCCTCATTGTAAGAATTAGAGTACGGGTTATTCTGTTTGTAGGACTGGATTGCATTACATTGTTCAATAGAGCTCCTACATTCCTGTGCATAATGACTAGACATTCCACAACTATCACAGACATTGACGGTTTGAGAATTCATTGCAATTAAACTAACAGGTTGAGCAGATTGAGCATTTGCTGCTTGCATATTATCAAACTTGTAATGTAAAGCAGTCAATTGAGCATTTACTTGTTCTATGGAATTCAAGTCACAGCAAGTTGCATGAATCTTCCACTAGCAGCTGAATCCAGAATAAGTCTAGACTCATTACCCAGACCATTATAAAATTGTTGAATCAAGAACCAGTCACTCAAACCATGGTGTGGGCACTCTCTTTGTAAATCCTTGAACCTTTCCCAGACCTCGAACAAACTCTAGACGAGCTGTCCTCTCAGGCGGGAAATACTTCACATAGAATGCAAGTGCCAAAGACTCATAGTTATTAATTTTCATGGTTGCTCGATTCAACCCATTGATCCACAACTTTGCCTTCCCACTTAGAGAGAACGGGAAAATCATCTCCATAGTTTGCTCCAGAGTCAATCCCTTCTACTTGATGGTAGAGCAGTATTGGGTGAAGGATTGAATGTGAAGATTTGGGTCTTTACCTGCTTCCCCACCGAACTGGCGTCTCTCAATCATGTCAATCAATGCAGGCTCAATCTTGAAAGTCTCAGCTGCAATAGAAGGCATGATTGCCTTGGGTAGCACAGACAGACTTGGCTTAGAATAGTTTGTAAGCCTTGGTTCCACTAGTGGTGGTATTCCGTCACCCATCTCTATCTCTGTATCTGTATCTGAAGGAAAAAGATCGCCAAAATTATGATCAGAGTTAGAGTAATTCCCACACTCTGCAACAAAGTTTCTTCGTCTACGGAAGGTCCTTTCAGGTTCAGGATCGGACGGAGTAAGATTACTATTACCTACGGTCCTGGGCATAGACAAAGAAACTGTAAACGGGTGTGAGTTCCGGCCAGTAACAAACAATAATCTAGAATAAACAATAAATAACAGAAAATAAAACCATTTCCCCGGCAAAAGCGCCAAAATTTGACAGGCTTAAGTCGTATCACCTAATCAAAGATAAACCTAAGTCCACTAACAAGATAGTAAGGGAAGTAGGGATCGTATCCACAGGGAAACAGACGTTCTTTCTATTACTAAAACTACAGTCTAGACTATTGCGAACAAGAGTTTGGTTAGTTTTGATGCTAAAACTATGACAATAATAAAATAGGAATAATTCAGGTATAAAAAGGTCTAGGGCATAGGTTCACCGATGAACAACAATCCAGGATGATAAACAATCGAAAATAATCAATAAAGCAATTAATTAGACTAGCATGCTCTCTCGAATCGATACTAATCATAGACTTAGAATTAACGGGCTCTCGCTACGTATTAATTCCAATTCTACCTATTGACACAAGCCTAAACCACTACTACAATTTCCGTGCTTTGGCGACGCATTTTTGACTAATTAACGACGCCTATAGGCGTCGAGAAAATTTCCCTCGACGCTTGTCATTATCGTCGAGGAAATCTTAGTCGAGAATTCTTTGGGGCGTCGAGATTTGGGACGCCTTAAGCTGTCCGGGAAGTCTTTGGGGCGTCGAGATTTGGGACGCCTTAAGCTGTCCAGAAAGTCTTTGAGGCGTCGAGATTTGGGACGCCTTAAGCTGTCCAGGAAGTCTTTGGGGCGTCGAGATTTGGGACGCCTTAAGCTGTCCAGGAAGTCTTTGGGGCGTCGACAATTGTGACGTCATATGCTGTCCACAAAATAACAAGGCGTCGAGGTACTGCGTCTTAGATCTGTGTTAGGCGTGATTCAAAATTGTTTGTCGACGCCTTCCTGGATCCCTATTCTAGACATCAATTATCGTCCATAAACAATTGTGGCGGGAAATTTAAACCTTTATGTAATACAATCATGACATCATAAGGCGTCCAAATTTTGTAAGCTTATTTTCACTCAAATACAAATTTGTATCTATATATAGTTTATAAATGAAAATTAAAGCAACAAATTAATGATTTGAATATATATATATATAGATATACACACAACAGATTGATCTTCAATCGATCAACAATTTTTTTGGCAAATAATAAAATTTTATTATAACCAATTAAGTAGTAAAATCCATAGTACGTGCACACATTCATATTACTTATATATTTAAAGCCTAGATAAACTAAAATACACAGTACGTAAAAGAAAATAAAGCCTAGAAAAACTAAAATTCATAGTATGTAAAAGAAAATAAATTAAGCCTAGAGAAACTAAAATTCACAGTACGTAAAAGAAAATAAAGCCTAGAAAAACTAAAATTCATAGTACGTAAAAGAAAATAAAGCCTAGAATAAGTAACTAGGAACTAGCTATATATTTATAGACGATTGTTCGTAGTAGCTAATATGAAGCTCAAGTGTTCCAGGTTGCTTCATTCTTTTGTTGCTCCTTTATCACGTTGGATGATCTACAAAGCAAAATAACAAATGTAATAAGTAAAAATAAAAGTAACAAGCAGTTAAGTACTGTAGTACTCCGTATATAACTGTATCCAGCATTTGAAATTTAAAAAATAATTTGAGAAATCTAAGTGAAGTTTCATAATGTATCAGAAGTGAAGAAGCAGTATGACAATTTGCTCTGAAATTCATGGATTATACTCAGGTTGTTCAATTCAGCAGAGGAACAAACCAAGTCTGCTATGTACAAGGTTGTTGGTAATTCCTTGCAACACAACTCCCTGATGGCCTTCTCTCTTACTGGTTTTATCAATGTCAGATAATTTAATGGTGAATTTTTAGAATGTATCAGAAGTGAAGAAGCAGTATAACAATTTGCTCTGAAATTCATAACAATATTTTGTCCATTCCTTGGTTCCCTCGGTTCTGAATTTGGCAATATGACAATATGACGGTGAATAACGACATGCTTCATTCCTGGGCATTGCACACCATTAAATTATCTGACATTGGTGTCTGATATAGTGTCAAGCAGGATCAAGGCATGTAGCTATGACAGAATATCACAACAATAGCATAGATCTTACTGGTGTGCTGGAAACCCCCACGTCAGTTAGGAAATATACCAATCAGGGGAATAGGGGGGCAGCAGGAAGGGGAAGTTAAGTGGGTGAAATACAAATGAAAAGCAGGCACAAGACATAACAAGGTAAAGGACAGGAGGAACAGCAAGTTGAGTGTGGGTGAAAAACATGCACAGGACAGAGAAAGGAAGAGAGCACGAGGTGCATACAAGTCAGGTAGTGGAAGTGATGTATCACGCATTGTGCTAGCTTTGGTATGTACTTCTACAATAATAAAGCTTGGACCATCAAAGGTTTCTTGCTCACAGTTCTACTCCATGATCCCTGATATAACTGGTAGTTTGATGGACGTACTAGTTGGTACTATTTCTATACATGAAGCTTACCATGCAGTAAAGGAAATTGGTCTACGCAGAGAATTCTTGGTGCATTTTGGACCACGAGCCGCATTCTGTGGAGTAACAGATGATTGTGAAATAGATGATATGGTGTTTTGGGTGGATCGTGTGCAAAAGCAGCTACAAAGGGCTATAAGTAGAGAGAGATTGTGGTCAAAGCTCACCACATCTGAAAGCATTGAGGTAAGAACTTGCATTATCTATATTAACTCTGACTTCGCTTAGCTTAAGGTTTATTCAATTGCTGCTCCTAGTGAAACAGTGAAGTTCTGTTTTAGAGGACTTAGCCTTCTTACAGTCTTAAACTAGTTTCATTTTTCTCACCCCAAAACCCATTTGTTTGAACTTGTAGGGTTGTAACCTTATTTGAACTTGATGACTCTTATTTTCCTGTCATATCTAAACTTGATCATGTTGATAAACAATCATGGATCCTCTAAAACTATTTGTCAAAGTTATATAAGCTTAAGTTTTGATAGTCTTTGTTTAAATATCAAACATGAAGAATTTGACAAGGGAAATTTGAATACTTGGTATGGTGATTTGTGTACCAACAACAGAATAGGGGAAGAAAAAACAGTATAGTACCTAGCAGTAATAAATAAATTAAATATTAGGGTGAATATTTGGGGGGAAGCAAACAACAAGATCAAGGTAAAAACAGTAATTGCACCATAATGACTTAATGAGGGTTCCTCTGTAAACGGGAAATTAAAAAAGCTGGGGTTGTAAACCTAAAAAATGATTCATGCAGATGCAGCAGCAAACTGAAGATTAATGCAGATGCAGCAGCAAAATGAGTCATTCTAATAAAAATCAGTGATAAATCAGAAACGGGTGCAGATGAACAAAGACAAATGTAGATGAATGAAGATTAATGCAGATGCAGCAGCAAACTAAAGATTAATGCAGATGCAGCAGCAAACTACGTACTAATCATATAATAACACGCAACAGAGTTCAAATGATAAGAAATTAGAATAATTACCCTATTGTGTGACATGGACAAGACTTCTTGTGCTAAACGTAGAGATTCTGTTGAAGCAGTTCCTGTACGAACTTGACCTACAAGTTGAGCAAATTGTCCAATAAGAGTTGTAAGCATAAAACTATTCTCTTTAACTTGGGCTTGCAGCTTTCCATTTTCCTTCTCAAGTGTTTCATTTTTCTTGCTGAGAGCTGACACGTCTTCTTTCACACTTTCCATCACCACGGTCCTCTCTCGAACTTTCCCATACCCTTGCTTCCTTAGCACACCATGCACCCCGTAAACGTCGCTCTTTCGAACTCCAAGTCCGTAACCTAAAGGGCGTACGTGAATATTTCCACCATGCATAGTGTCCTCAAAAGCTGCATTTTCAAGTTCTTGTTCAGGTTTAGAAGGGTCTATAGTCTTCAACATTTCAATCTTAGCCTGTGCATCATCGTACACAACAATTTAGGATAATAATATGAATTTCATAAACAAATTAAGAAGCAATCCCATACTGGTTTATAAAATTAAGTAGGTTAATAAATCTATTAAATTTGAACTCATACCACAAAATCTTCAGTGACTGTGCTTGGAAGAAAGGTCTCGTCCTTGCCGGAATGAGACTTTATCCAAAGGGCTAATAAGCTCATTTTTTTCCATGCTCGTCTTCCTATATATAAATAGTAATGTAAGAAGTATTAAAGAAAATCTAAACCGGCTTTAATAAAATAAAAGAAGTCATGATTCATACATAATCAGCTTGTTGATTCGCATAGCTGTTACAACCAGATCTATGAAATTGATTTTGAGCGGCCCGTGCAGCCTTTCCATATTCTGAAAGTTTCTGCACTCATATTCAAAGAGATATATTAAGAAATAGTTAAGTCTTTTTAGTAAATAAATTAACAAATATCAACCAATGTAAACCACTAATCTATAAAACTGTTGCTAGAATTTCTGCCAGTCTAGCTAATTGAATATTAGAGTTAAGACGGGAATCACATGTTTGCATTTGTTGTCGTTGCTAGTAGAATTAAGTGATGGAATAGCTTGAATAGAATATATTGTTTTGTCTCGAATTTTAACCTGATAGATTGATAGTCGGGATTTGAATGAAGGTCAGACAGGATTTTGAATGAAGGTCAGTTTCTGATTGTTACAGGGGGTTTATTTCTAAACTCTGATGTCTGCCCTTTTATCTGTTGTTTAGGTTTCACCTTGATACTTGCTTGGATTTTGTGACTACAACATATTTACTGCAGCTTGTGAAAATGAGGGGGTAACCTTGGATTTTACTGCATAAATAATTAGTGCTAAGTCTGCTAACTTCCAAGACTGTCAACAAAAAATGAGCTAAGTTGGAAAAAATGAATAGATGTTTGATATCATTCAGTAGGAGATGTTTTGACCAATTAAGATTTCTATGAATACTTTGTCTCTCAAACTAGCTAATCCCAATGCTAAATGTTTAATTTACTCTGAACATTAAGCTTTGAACTTTAGCTTAGTCATCAAGCTGCAGACAAGATACCCTGAGGACAATAGACGGACGCTGAAAACAACAAAGAACGGTTAATCCTATGGATTTGACATCGTTGCCACGATATTTCAAACAAGTATAGGAAGGAGGAGACTGCATATATATGCATTCTTCAGTGAGTTTATAAGCATCGGCCTCTAGAAAGCCTTGCTTTTAAAAATACTAATGCTTCACAATCTTAGTACCAACCAAGCAGGAATGTAAGAGTGTAAGACTACTAAAATAAGTTCCGTACAAAAAAAACCACTCTAACCAAGGGCTTAGTTAATGTGTTCAATATATGATTATCCATTCCAATTCAAAGGTGCGTACATATTTTGGATGCAAAGATTTCAGTGAGTTTTTATGGGCACTTCAGACCTCATTATAATAAACAAAATAGCTAGCTATAGGCATATCAAGCAATAGATTGACCAATAATGATAACCATAGGAACCTTTAGTTCTTCTACCTTAACCAGATTCTATTTGGAATGCCCTTAAATAGAAATCCAAACCCGAAATCAAATAAACTTGGAAGCAACAGAGATAACAAATATAAAAACTTACATCAAGTATTTGAATCAAGAAACCTGCAAATTTTTACTTGATGTAAGTTTTTATATCCCAATGCTATTTTTTCTAACCCTACTCCGTAACAGTTTAACCGGTTTGCTGATTTCTGTAACTCTTTCCTCAGATTTATAAGAAAAAACTCTAGGGTAAATATTCTAAAGGGGTGTAACATATAATAAAATAAGGACAACAGATGGGTAAAATCCACTTCATACACAGCATTAACACATACACTGTCATTTGTGAAAAAAAAACATCACTCAAAGTTCAATGAATAACATGGTACTTACTTGCCCTTCATCCGAAGCCCAATACTTAACTAACTTTCTCCATTGAGCACTGCTAATTCCATGTCGTGGCACAGCATCGCACATCTTAGCGAGTGTTTTCTCATCTGGTTTGTAGTAAGTCACCTTAAGCGAGTGTTTATATTGCCTCCAACTTTTATTGGCACGCTTGAGGATTTGTTTGTTATATTCCGGATGATCAGGAATAACAAAGCGATCCTTCAGGAAAAGCATTTACTAACATCAGGAAAACAAGACATGCTTTGAAGACAAAAAGGATTTCTGAGCACTATGCAAAACTGACTGAAGCGAAAAGAATAGAGCATTCTGAGCACTATGCAACACTGGCTGAAGCGAAAAGAATAGAACATTCTGAGCAATATGCAAAACTGATTGAAGCAAAAAGAATAGAACATTCTGAGCAATATACAAAACTAACTGAAGCGAAAAGAATAAAACATACTAAGCACTATGCACTCGTGAGGCGAAATGAAATAAACTTCTAGAAACGGGAATAAAGACTTGAACTTACTCTTATCTGCTCTATCATCTTAGCTTTAATTTACATCTCCATCAATATCAGGCCACTCCCTTTTTCCAAGTGGACAATATGTCTCTACCTTTGCAATACTACCAATGAATCTGACCAACATTTGGCCACCTTTCCTAAGCGGTTGGTAAAGGTCATTGAATTCAACATAGTATTTGACGTCGTTGTTACTCCAGACGTCGATTGTTTGAATAGAACCACTCACCAGTTTAACATTACCCTTAGCATCTGCATAAAAAAAGAATAACATATATACTTTGTATGTGTATATGAATATACATAAGATTACAAGAACAAGACGTATATATTCAGCAACTCTACAAGTTGGACAGAAGGGAAAAATAGAACATATACAGAACATAACATAACATAAGATTTCTTTATGCAGTAGCTTTCTAGTTGATTTATATTGGCTGAAAACTTTCTACAACTGAACAATCCTATATGCACTAACTTACCAATGGTCAAAACCTCCTCCTTGTCATCAAAATCTATAGTTACAGGCCAATCCGGATATGACTTCACCCTTAGGGACTTCGATTTTGTTGAGTTCTCTTTTGGTTCTTCACTATTGTTTTGCTGTTGATTGATCAGAGAAACTCTTGAGGATGTTTTAAAATCACTATAAGATGGGATAATAGGTGTCATATTGGGTGGCATATTAGGTGAGATATGACTAGTAGGCGAGATATAAGGTGGGACATGATCGGATTTTGATGTAGGATATTTTTGTGATTTTGATGTAGGGTATTTTTGTGATTTGGTTGTGTTAGAAGGTGCGATACTAGTTGGAACTTCAGATGAGATCGTGGATGAAAGCTTAGGTTGGACTTCATCTCTAGTTGCTTCCTTAAGTGAACTTGATGTTGATCCAGTAGGTGGCCTTTTCCATATAGCTCCAACTATGTTATCGAGTTGCTGTGCACTTTTTGAAGTACTCGAACATGGAGGTGCAACCTCTGATTTAATGGTACCTTGTGGAGAAAATGGTCCAAATTTGACAACAGTAGTAGGAACCTGAGATGATTGTGGTTGAGTAGCATGCTTTTTGGTCGGTAGTGATGCATCTTCACTCAAATATGAGGTATGTGCGGTAGCTAGACCACGTGTACCATCTGTTTCAGCAGGTCTAACCCTCTTGCGATAGGTCATCTCTTACTATATAACACTGCAAGACAAGTCACACAAAAAATCAAACAGGCATACTCATTAATTGCAAATGTAATCAGTAAAAAACCAAACAGGCATACTCATTAGTCGCAAAATTCAGTTCTGTTCTGTTTCATTTTATCACCCTATAGTTCTTCGTTCTGGCCCCAACCTTATCTTTGTAGTTTTTTCAGTCAGTGCATGATACAAAATTCATTCATGTCTACCTTATTTCATTGTCTAAAGTAATTATCAGACTGCACGTGAACCAATCAGTCAGAAGTTGAAACACTTAGTAAAGAATATGTAGAATTCGTGTAATATATTAATAAGCATATGTGTTGGTAGCCAAGCTGGTGATGTTGGAATTCCAACCCAAGAAACCTGCAGGTTTAGCAATATTTGAGTATTTTTACTGATCTACTATTGAATCAGCTGGTTAAATGAGAAGCTGAAAATTAGATGAGTTAATTTTCCTCATAGAAACATAGCATGCTTTGAAATCTTGCCATTATATGTGAAATAGAATCCTTATTCTCTTCATCTTAGTAAAATCAATTGTTATCAGTAAACATCAGTTTTAACTTTTAACAAGCAAGAACAATTATGATCAGTAAAAGTCAGTCACTACAACTGCACATGACAGCAAAAAGTTGGTTACTTACAAAAAAACGTATATCCAAGACCTGCATGACAAAGATAAAATTTAACAAAAATGAAGAATATGCAAAAATACCCACTTGAATAGACAGGTTTTTTAGTGAAAGAGGAACAGAGTTTTCAAGGCTAAAAATACCACTCTTTTCTGTTCTACTTGTACATTTCAGAATTCGGATAAGAAATGAAAAATAGAGACTAAATTTTGCTATCTTAAATTTCTTAAGGGCCACATTTCAAAGATAAAAAATTACTTCATTTGGCACTTTTTGTTAGTTGGCAGAGTAATAATCCACAAGAACACGACTCTGTATAGTTTGATAACACCAATATAACTTGCCTGGACATCCTCTGAAACTAGTGTGGAATGGACGGCCTAGCTAGCAATTGCAAGATTTTTGGATTGTGGTAGTAACCGATATAACTCTAACAAATGGAACTGACTGCAATAAATTAATATGAACACATTCACCAGTTGATATACTTCCAGCCACAGACATAGAATGAAATGTAAATTTATTCTCAATTTTCAAAACTTCAAAGTAAAATTGAAGTTAATGCAGGACAAGGACCCTGCAACAGATAATTGCATTGACAGGAAACACAACAACAATGCAGGGTTTGCAATTGAATTAAACATTGATATTTTATTCAACATATATACTAAATGCTTAACATTCTCAAACTTTATCCAGTCAGACATAAACAATGTTTAATATCGACCTTCTTCCAGAAACAAACAGTGTTTAATATCGCACCTTCTTCCAGAAACAATGTCACTAAATTCTTCGAAATCCCGCTAACAAGTGCAACCCCAGGCTGAGTGCTAGGAACTGGAGTAGCCTTGGAATGTCTCAGGTTCCAAAAAAAATTCTCAGGCACCCTCTTATACCCAATCTCTTTAAACTTTTTTTGTATAACCATATAATCTGTTCCCCAATCATGAATAACATCATTGACTTCCCACCCATTCTCCCCAAATCTCCAATTACTCGGACCCGTGGCCTGGTTAAACTCCATATCACTGAAGAAGTGGCTTTCATTCTTTTTATAATCAATTTTTAGTTAATATTCCTCCCATCCCAAAAAATAAGGTAAAAAGGAAAAGTTTTACTGAAAAAGAACTCTTTTGTCTAGTGTCTACTTCAGAACTATCATGGTCATTTATAGATTGTTGTAATAGCATTCTCTCTGCCGTGTTGCACTCATATGTATCTTTTATCGAATATTTAAGACGAAGCTAAAAGACCCTGGAGGAATCATTGTATTAATCTGGTGGGTATCGGGATATTCAGCCAGAATACTGAAACTGATTCTGTAATACTTAAAAGACCAAAGTCTGAGATTCTTGAGACATCGTTAGAGAAAGCAAATGGGATCAGAGCTGTCAGTGAGGTGTACCTTTTACATAATTAGACATGAAGCACCACTTGACTTGACATAAAAAAATAGATACAAGCATATAAATGACTTGCTAAAGTTCCAAGTTCAACACATGTAACCTAGTGTTGTTGTCAGTTTATGTAGCATATTTTGACTCTTTGGATGGAAGAGGCCGAGAATGGAACTTGGACCTTATCTAAGACTCTAATAGGGAAGTTAAAGTACCCGAGCAAGATCCACAAACTGTGACTGTGACCCTAGGATTTTTCATAACAACCAACCAACTGAAGCAAACACCACAAACTTCACCATCAGTTATTCAGTGTCCCCATTTTTTGGTTTATCCCTATTCAGACTAAGCATTATACAAACTCGATGTTCTTATGCCCTGTTTTATTCACGTTAATGTTCCTTAAGTTCAAGTAAATTTAACGAAGTTTGGAAAAATAAGGTTACCAATTACAGGATAGTATGGAATGGTTAGAACATCATATGAGCTAAAATCTTCCCTGCCCACGGGACAACTATTTCCACCCCCTGTACAACCAACCAAAAAAAATATGGTGGAAGCCTGCTATCTTAAGAGTTATAGCCATGAAACAGGCTAGTTGGACTGAAAGGAGTAATTAAAAGCAGTCAATCAAACACAACCAAATAGTCATGAAGTGATGTTCAGATTCATTACCAAGCAGAAACTGCACTCGGTCGCTTTGCCTGCCAGGTCAGTAGGTCAATAGGGGTAACAACCTCAATTGCCTGAGAAAGAAAGATGATTATGGTTATTAGCATGTTGTTCATTATTTGATTCAGTGGAAATTCTATGAAACAAAATAATATGCAATATGGTAGAAGATTTAAATTATCAACCCTAACTTATTATGCTTTGTTAATGTAAAAACACCATATACAACATGTAATACAAATATGAGTTATAACCGAAATGAGTATAAATAAATGAAATCTCATATAACACGTGAATAGAAGTTTATAACTCGAATCCGAAAGAAAATAATACGCATAGACTTTGATAAAGAATTCCATAAAAACAAAACACTATTATCCTAGAAGCTACTCATCACCATCAACATCGTCGGGTATATCAAACAAGTCCCTAGGCTTAGTCTTAATAACATGAAACCATCCTTTTTGTATCTCATCCTCAATGGAAAAAACTTTTTTCGCTTGAGAAGAGAAAATAAATGGATCATCTTTCAAATTTTGACCAGTGTGCATCAACTTTGAGAAATTAACACGAACTCTGCCACTTGGGTATGTTTTGAAACCCCTTCGTATATCAACCCAATCACATCGGAACATTAGAACCTTGAAAGAACCATAATAATCAAGTTCTAATATTTCTTTAAGCTTTCCATAATACTCTTGGCCGTCAGCTTCTCCCATAATTCCAGAATTTTGAGTCTTTCGAGATCGCTCACGATCCACGATGTCAAATTTATAGCCATTGATAATAACGCTTTTCATCATTTTCCCGCGATTTCTTAAACCACCTGCTAAGGCTTTTCTCAATTTTCCTTCTTTCGTGCTATCATCTAGATTAATGGCCTATAATTCCAAAAAATTAAGTTAAACTCAGATTGATATATAAGATAAAGAAGGAAACTTCAGATTTTGAAGCATATAACCTGGTTATGCAACCAATCGGAGAATTCATCGATTATCCACTGATTTTCTTGACCTCCTCCGACTTGATTCTCTTATCGTTTTTGTTGTATGAAGAAACTTTAGAGATTGAGAAAATTGAGTTATTAACATTGTAAGTATTAATATGCTCAAGAATGATAATCCATAAAGGTACTTACTGAAGCACCGGTTTCATCTCATCTGAATGAAGAAAAACATAGCGATGTGCTTGCTTTAAACTTTTGTCATCAAGACGGACATTTTCTTTCATCCCAACTACACGACCACCTGAGTAGTATAAATAGTTATTGATGTCTGGAACACCATCTTCGTTCCTCTTCGGTCTGTTGAATATGGTCTTAACACTTTCTAGATATCTCGAACAAAATGCAATTGTCTCCCATAAAAGGTACCCTTCTGCTATGGATCCTTCTGGTTGCGCTCTATTACTTACATGAGATTTCAAAAAGGCCAGGTACCTTGAGATATATTGAAAAAGATTGTGAACATGAAAGAATGAAACAAGTATTTTTTTGATGTATTCTTATTTAAAAGTTATTAAAAAAATATTGAAGTTTAAGATATTGACCTCTCAATAGGATACATCCACCTATAATGAACAGGTCCACCGAGTTTGACCTCATCCACTAAATGAATTAGTAGATGCACCATGATTGTGAAAAATGTTGGCAGAAACTCTTTCTCCGTCTTACAAAGAGTCAACACAAGCCTCGACTGAATGGTATCTAATTCACTTCTTTCAATAGCAGTTGAACATATCTTCTTGAAAAAGTCCGACAATTCATCAAGCAAATCAATTACTTTTGTGGCATTCGATGTTCTTAAAGCAACAAGAAGGATATCCTGCATAAGGACATGATTGTCGTGTGGCTTTTCAGATTAATGAGTTTACGCTGCTTCAAATTCAAACACTTGGAAAATACAACCAATCAATGAGTTTACGCTGAAACCTCGTCGCACATTTCTTCACACTATAGGCGACAAATATACATGTCGATGCCCAATATAAACTTTGGGCAACGACTTTTAAGCGACGCCCAAAGTTCTTTATGTGCAACCAATTATGACTTCGGCGCCCAAATATAGCAAGGGCCTCGACCCTGTTACAACTACCTTTGAGCAGGATAAAATCGTCGCCCCAAACTAAAGGCGACGAATTTCTACGTTTGGGCGACGACATTTTCCGTTGCCCAAAACAGTTTTTCTTGTAGTGATTGGTGATGTTATTATCTATTAGGTTACTATAGACCCATAGCTATAATATATTTTTATTTTTTCCCGTAAGAAGAACCTGAATTCATTTTTTTGGATTATAACATCCCCTTCCTGCATACATCTCATATTTACTTTCAGTTTCATGAAGGAAATATAATTAGAGTGAGCAAGATAGTATTCTTGTATACAATCCCTCTCCTTATATCTCTGGTGTCTTCTAATAACTAACCTCTTATTGGTTGTGTCTTCTAATAGTTGTTTCTTACCTGAGATCCCAATCACCTATGATACCTTCTAATAGTCGTTTTTTGGAGAATGTGGTAACCATTGCAAGTTTCCCATTGTTCTCTGCTGTTTAACACTTAAATAGGGTAAGGTAAGGGATCCAAGGCTTTCAATCTCTTCATTATGTCTTATTAAACAACCGATAGTTATGAGGAATTGTGAGGGGGTCGAAAAAGCGCGAGGCTAATGCGTGACCTGTCCCTCGTGGGTGTGACGATTCTTTTTATTCAATCAAGTGTAATTGGATTTCCTGTGACTATACACCCAATTGACTAGTAATATAGGAGTCGCCATTCAGTTTTTAACGACAATGAGAAAAACTGACAAAACCCGGCTATCGTGACATAAAGGGAGTGCAATTATGTTTGACCACGACGGCCGTAGGTTCCCTTGTGATCCCTGGTGTGGGGATCTCTCAATATACACCAGCAAGGTAGAGATTGAGGGTTCGGGGGACTGTAACTACGGAGAGGAGTAATTCGCTCGTCGATAACTCCAGAGGCAGGATATCCTTACTAGCTCAGCATAAATAATTGAAGGGACATGCATTAACTATTAAACTAATCTGAATTGATTTTAGCAATATGCAGCATATAATACTAATTCGATCGTGATTATCTGATTTAAGTATCATTAAGGGACCTAGCATGATAATCCGATTTCCCAAAAATATTATATTTGTTAGGCGTGATAGAACAATCATATTAGGTTAGTTTAACAGTTCATAAAAAGGGCGAGGAAAGCAGTTAAATCATCGAAAAGGGACACATTACGACGCACCCTTGAGAGGTGCGTCAGGGTTCTCAGAAAACTAACCACTTTGACTTTGCTATTTCTCCTTTTTTATTTAACGAATCTCGATTATGGGACAAGATACGTTCTGTTCGATTTATGGATCGATTGCGACAGAACGCGTGAACAGTTTCGCAGCGAGAGGCTTGGGCTCAGGGGTTTTGAGTCAATACTCAGAATATATTATGTGTTGTTGTGTGTTGTTTCACGTCGAAACTAGGGGTCTATTTATAGGGAAGAGTTCGTGGAAAGATAGAATTGCAGAGTTCTAATCCACAAAGAATTAGGAAAAGAAACGTACCCAGGTATTTTCAGCGCCCAGGCTTGGGCGCCAAAGATTTCGGCGCCCAGAGCCAGGCGTTGAAAATAGGGTCTGGGCAGTTTTTGTTTAGTCAGATTCGGATTCTAAAATCCGTAGAGTTTGAGATTAATTTGAGTCTTTTAGCGCGTATCAATTTGTGACGGAATGCGTCTGGGCCCGTTACAAACTCTAGGCTCGTTAGGATTTTAATTAATACGTAACTCTTATTTTCGAATCCTTTTAGGAATAGGATTCTCGCAGTTTTCTATCTCATTTAGGATTTATGTTGGAATGCAACACCTAATTCTGACAGGTTTCTATCTTTTATGATTTGCCACTTTTAGAAGCTACCTTTTACGGCAGTTACTATTTTTAGCAGGTTTCCATAAATAGCAGGTTTCGGGTAAAATGAAATGGGGAATCGAGATTCGTTTATTTTATAGGAGATGCGTTGTCAAGTGGAGTTTTTATGCTTTCATCATCGAACCTTTCCCTTGCGGGAATGGGGACAAAAGTAGGTGTCTACAGTTAGCCCCCACTTTGACTGAGTCTTGGAGTAAGATGATGGTCAAAGTATTAGACGGAGTGCGTCGCACAAGCCATGGTGTATGTGACCTGTTTTGCGAGGGTCTCACGAGCCCCCGAGTGATAACATTTGACTTAAGGGTCATCACTTGAAGTGTCGACATATCCCTCACGTGTCATTGGGATTTGTCAACTGATAGTATAGAAACTTCCTCACTTTGTCATTGGAAGGATCTAAAGGTGCGTAGAAACCCCCTCACTTTGTCATTGGGAGTAACTACAGATGTTTTCGAAATTAAAGCTGTAAAGTGTAATTGGGCCTGGCCAAGCCCAATCACGAGGTAAAACGTTTTTAAAGATTCTCATTTTCAGGGCTGGCTAAACGAGAAAACCCCCTTGTTTTTATAGGAAGTAAAACGAAGGAAAATCCAGTACCCTTATTTTTATAGGAAGTAAAACGAAGGAAAATCCAGTAAAAGTTATCGCTGCAGCGACTAAGGACCTGCGCTGTTAGTGACGCAGACCCCGCCCGCTGAAGGTGGGCGAGCCTGTCCTCTGAGGGGGACCCCCCGTCCGATAGAAGTGGACGAATCTGTTTGATGTTTTTGAAAATAAGGACCTACGCGGTTTGTGACGTAGACCCCGCCCACTGAAGGTGGCGAACCTTGTCCGCTGAGGGTGGACACCCCGTCCGCTGAAGTGGACGAATCTGTTTGATGTTTTTGAAAATAAGGACCTACGCGGTTTGTGACGTAGACCCCGCCCACTGAAGGTGGCGAACCTTGTCCTCTGAGGGTGGACACCCCGTCCGCTGAAGTGGACGAATCTGTTTTGAAATTTTATTTTGTTTTGTGTTTTTTTTTTTTGAAAATAAGGACCTACGTGGTTTGCGCCGTAGACCCCGCCCACTGAAGGTGGCGAGCCTATTTTAAATTTGAAGTTTTTATTTCTTTCGAAAATTGAGGACCTGCGCGGCTAGTGACGCAGACCCCGCCCGCTGAGGGTGGGCGAGTCCATTTTGAATTTCTTATTTTGCCTATGTAGAAGGGCTTTTGTGATTACGACCTGTTGGTGGATCGTAATATTTCCTGATTAGATGTGTCCTATAAGTGGGTCCACATTGTGTATATTTTTGTTTAAAATTTTTTTTTTTTTTTTGAGATATCCAAACATGTTATGATGCGTGGCGCAGTCTGGGAATGTGATTTTGATTGCACGCTTTTTGTTGGAGTCCACTTTTCGTGAGCCCCCAAGTGTTGGGGCTCGTTGGTCGTTTTTCGCGTCTTGTAATCATGTTTGGGGTCACGCTCGTATGTGCGAGCGACCTCCTATAGTAGTGTGCTATTTTAGTGAAGCCATGGAGTGCGACTTTAGCTTTCAGGCGACATCCGGTTTTGGCTTGGCCCGGATTATCCTTTTGATAGACAGACATTTTCTATTTGGAAAACCAATGACTTGACGACACATATTTTTGGTGTTTCGAAGAATGACCATGATATTTAACTTGCTTTTTTATTTTTTGAAGAGTGTACATGAGCGTTTTCTGAGATGAGTCTAAGTTTCGACCAAGTTTCACTGTTATTATTTTTTGTTTATTTGGGAGCTAAAGGTGCTTTGGGCTTGATCTTACTTGCAATAGGGCCTCGTGTTTTAGCAACACGGTCTTAAGTCCTTTCCTATTCCGTGTTTTTGTGAAATCTGGGCCTTGGGCTGCATTTTCAGCGCCCAAGCTCAGGCGTTAAAAATTTCGGCGCCCAGAGGTGGGCGCTGAAAGTTCTTTCTTGGTAATATTTGATTTTTGGATTTCTAAACACGTTTCCGAATGGGATCAGGATGTTTATTGGGTGTGTTCAGCTATATATAGGGGCTAAGTACGTCCTTATTTTCCACCACTCTCAAATTCTTTCTCTCTCTTTTTTTTGCTGTGCTCTAATTATTTACTGCTTTTGCCATGTCGATCCCTACTTTCTCACTCCAGCGGACTGTTAGGCGTTGGCTACGAGCCCTTACTCCCACAGAAAAAGCTTTGTTAAAAGAATACCACTTAGAGGCACTTTTAGGCTTACAACAAATTAATATTGATTATAATTTTCTGCATGCTGCCCTAAACTTTTGGGACTCCGATCATCATGTTTTTTCCTTTCGGGGCAATGAAATATGTCATTTGCTGCGATCCTTGGTTATCCTACTAATGCTACTCCTGTTACCCCTGGCACTATTGAAGAGGGTAAAACAACCATAAGGGCTTTCCTAGGGCTAGATGATAACATATTTGCTGAACTTGTTGTAGACGATAAGGTTAACTTGGCAAAACTCGTAAAACATCATTTTAGGCCTAGTAAGAATATGACTGAACAAAAATTGAACATTCGAGCCCTTGTATTTTGCTTGTTGAATCATTATTTGCTGTCGAATAATAATGGTGAGTTCGGTGACATAAGGCTGATCCCCTTGATTAGCCAGATGAAAAGTTGCTATTCCATTATGCCGTTGGTTGTTGCTGAGACTTTGCTGAGTGCGGATGAGCTGAAGAAGGATGCCAAATCCGAAATTTTTAAGGGAAGCCCCCTATTACTGCAGGTAATCTACTTTTTTCTTTGCGCACATATACGCCACTTTTCTCTTTTTTTTTTGCCTGGGGCTGAGTTTTAGCGCCCAGGGCTGGGCGCTGGAATATCCGGCGCCTGGTCATGGGCGTTAAAACTGCGCCCAAGGAACCTTTTTTCTTTCTTTTCATTCTTTTGATTCGATCGTACCTGTTTTTGCAGATTTGGCTTGCGGAACGGCTTAGACTTTTGGAAGCTCTTGCCGATCCTAAACATTATCGCCCTATAGCTTTGGGTAACCGAAAATACTTGCAACAAGGCCAGGACGAGGCCGAATGGACCTCCTTTTTTACTTACGGCATTTGTTCTATTAAGTGGGTGGTACCATGGTGGGGTTTGACTACTATGACAGGGGGGTCTGATGCATCGGTTTATATTTCTTTGTTGGGGCTATCTTGTCCCATTTATATTTTCCCTTACCGAGTCATGCGTCAATATGGTTTAAGGCAGACTATCCCCTTTTCTGATACGGTACCACCTAAGGTAGCGACCTTTGCACAAACACGGGTCTTAGCGTGGGCTAGGTATTATGATGGTCTCCCGCGTTGGGCTGTAGCTACAAATGGGTTTGTGGGTCTTTCTGAAAACTATAAGTTGTGGATGAGTTCCGATGACAAGGATGTGAGGACCGAGGCCCGTAATGGAGAGCTGGCTGAGCTTTTGATACCTCGTATTCGTGTTAAGTATGAGGGTCCTGATTCTGCCAGACCTCGTACTTATAGTTTTAAGACTGTGAAAGCTCGTCCTGATCGAAAGCGAAAGGAAGTTCTTCCCCGTTCCAGTGTCAGGCCTAAAAAGGTGCCTAACATGAAGGGGCCTGCTGTTGTTAAAAGAAATGCAAGCTCTCGCGGAGATCGTTGCCGGAACAATGTATGTGTTAGGAAGGCTCAGCCGCCTGTAGAAACAGTGGCTGGTCCAGTCGATGATAGTAATCAATCTCCCACCACTGTTTGTGCCCTTGAGGCTGAGCAGGCTATAACTGAGAATGTTTCTAAAGCCTTGGCATCTTTGGAAGTTAGTGTCCAGGAGCCAGTTCTTATGGAGATTGATATTGGGGCAGCGCAGAAGACTATGGGGATGGATCCTGCGAACATTGCTCTCTTCAAGACTTTATTTGATGATTTGGAAGAACTAGAGTAGTGTAGTTCTTTGCTAGGGTGTAGGTGCCCTTTATTTATTTCAGTTGTGTTTGTTTTTGTTCCTAGCACTTTGTTTTCCTTCTTATTATATTTTAATAAAGGCATATTATTAGTTTCCATTCAATTTTGTTTATATGTCTAACACTTTTTACACAAAGAATATAATTTTGTTATTATTATTTCGACCGAATCCTTGGTAAGGATTGCCTACGTATCTTGTCAGAATCAGATCGCGCGTAGTTCTTAACTTTAGAATAAGTTCTAGTATGCCGGATCTCGGTAGATATGTCCTGAAGTGGAAACATATTACTTAATCGGTCAAATGAGTGAAGTATTTGCCATTATTTTCATCTGCCGTTTTCCATAGGTTGCGTAAAATTCGACCAATTTGTTGGTAAACCTATTTGGATACGCACTGTACCCCCCAAGTGTTCGTTATTTTTCCGTTGCGTGCGGATAAAATGACGAGCACTTTTCGAAAAAAGGAAGACTTTGGCAGGCAGAGAGTTTCAACGCCCAGGCTGGGGCGTCAGAAATTTCGGCGCCCAGCCCTGGGCGCTGAAAATAACTTGGGCGGTCAATTTTGACGTTTTGCTTCACATGTTCTTGCGTTTATTTCTATTTCGTTTTTTTTGCCTTGATATTTTGCTTCATAGTTAAAGTTAATTTTGAGGCTGTTTTGGAGGTTTTTTGACTGTTAGCGTGAAACGCATTTTTGTCCAGATTAATTTTTTCTATTGGTGACTCAAAACAGTTTTGAAAATGGAGTTAGGGTGCGGAACTTATGAAGATCTTTGTGGAGGGTATGATGGAATCTTATGTGAAAGCTGTCGGTGGGTTCTACGTTTTATGAATTTATTTTTTGGTAACATTTGCATTTGTTTTAAATTTTTGATTTCTTTTTGATTTTGGGTTGCATGGGTTGGCTTCATGATGACATTGGTTAGCTTTTTAGGTTTTGAGGATGGGATAGTGTGGTTTATTTTGTGGGTTTCGGGAACTGGTTCACATGGCATTATTTCAAAGCCGAGTGGGCTTTGTTTGTTGGGCCTATAGTGGGCCGTTTCTTTATTTTTTTATTTTGCAAGTACATTTGGTGTTTATTTAGTGTTAGAATAAAAATTTTAGGAAAAAATATTACGCCTTTATTGATTTGGGAAAGTAAGGAAAACACACTGAAATAAAACTGACCCATATTCTAAAGGGCCTTAGGACCATCTAAAGTCTCTATTATTTTTTCTATCAATCTAAAGAACTACTAGGCGCTTTTTACTAATGGTGCCCTATATGGCTCAAGCCTGGGGTTTAGTCTCATAAAACTTTGGTCCTTCACCGGTACTCATCTTGAATTTCATTCCTTTTGCGTTGACCCACTGATATATCTTCACCCATTCGTTCCCGACCTCCTCTAGTGTTGATGCAGGAGAGATTAACCGGGTTGGATCAAAACCTTCATCTTGTAAAGCTAGGGTAGTCATCACAGTCTCGTTCTCCATAGGCCTCCATTCGTTAAACAATGTCCATAGAGCCTGGTTGTCCAATATTTCAGCTGTTTTAGTCTTGGTGAGGTAGGGTGCCTCATCCAAGGTGTGGCAGTCATGGAAAATTTCAAATCCGGGTTTTAGCAAGCCATCCTGAACGAAGGGTTCAGGGAAATCACAGCATGGGTGTTCTTCTCCTTCCCGAACAAACATCCCGTTAAGGGTCCTTTGATATGGGGGAAGGAGGGTGGTTTGTTTGGCTTTGTTAAGGCGTAGCCTAGATAGGCGATCAGCAATATCTTCCTCCGTTGGTTCATAACCTAAGCCAAAGGGAGTAGATTTGTCGGGAAAAGGATGGAATGTGCATTCCTTCTTCCTTATGCCCAATGGGGTTCCTGGGAAATAACCTTGAGCCAACAGCATTCTAGGGATGACTCGGGATGCATGCGGGTCTAGGAATGCTGGATCATAATCTTCGATGAACTGGATTGCTTCTTCCATTTGAAACCCATAAAGGTCATCTGCAGTTTCGGCCGTTCCGACCATAGTACAACTGACGTCGAGAGGAGGGGCGCGGATTTCTAGTATTACCCCGTTATGGTTAAGTTTAACCATTTGGTGCAAGGTTGAAGCCACACCTCCTAAGTCATGGAGCCAAGGTCGCCCCAAGAGGAGGTTGAAAGTGGGATTGATGTCAATTATTTGAAACTCCGTGGTGCGTGCCACAGGCCCAGTTTGTATGGTAAGGTTGATCTTTCCCAACACAGGCCTTCGGGAGTTATCATAAGCTCGTACCCCTTGTGAGGAGGTTTGGAAGTCATCGCTTCCTAGCCCCAAGCAATGGGCGGTTCGCAATGGGCAGACATTAACCGCCGAACCATTATCTACGAGCGCTAGGGGGATGTTTTGTCCTTTGCATCCAACCACTAAGTAAAGGGCTTTATTGTGAGCACCCCCCTCTTTGGGAAAGTCTTTATCAGTGAAAACTATGGCTTTTTCTCCGGCATCTCTCGTGACATGGCTAACCAATGAGTCAGGTGTGATATCTGTGGGTACTGAGATGAGGTCAATTGAGCGAATAAGCTTTTCGCGATGTTCCTTTCAAGTACACATAAGATCCCAGATGGTAACCTCAGCCTTGGTTCTTTTCAGTTGTTTTAGGAGAGGATTTTCAATGACTTCCGCGACGGTGGCGTGCCGCCCGTTCTCAGGAGTTTGCCTAACCGGGATGTCGCCCATAGGAGGTGGGTGAATATCCGGTTGGTATATCCTTCCGGATCGGGTGAGGTTGTCGACCTCGGGCTCCTGAGGGGTGGTGTCAATGAGAGCATACCCGGGCCAAGTTTCAGTGAAGAGGTCCTGGCCCGAGACTTGAGATAGGTAAATATCTTCGGCATCATCGTTCCACACACCGCACACTTCCTCCTCGATTCGATCCATAGGTACCACAGCGAGTGGTGCCCCTTGAGGTGTAATATACACCGTGGGGTCGAAATTCTCTGGTTGGTCGAGAGAGATGTGACAAGAGCCGAGTGGGCTCTTGTTGTTGTTGGGCTTGCCAACGTTAGGGAGAGGTATTACTTCATCCTCTATCATGTCCTGGATCGTATGTTTTAGATACCAGCAGTTTTCAGTGTCATGCCCATTTCCTTGATGGAATTTGCAGTAAGTACCTTCGACCCAATATTTGTTTTTGACAGGAGGGTCGCGGGTGGGGCCTATAGGTCTCAACTTTCCTTGATTGGTTAGTCTTTCAAAGGCTTGTACCAAAGTTGACCCGAGTGGGGAAAACTTTCGGTCTCGGACCCATCTTACAGGGTATCTTCGGGCGGGAGCCTCTTCTACAGCATGGACTTCTTGGGCTTGGGGTGTGTTACCACGATTATAGGTGTTGGTCTTATATGCAGGTTTGCTCTGTATGGTTTTGGCGAGGTCGTCCTCGATTTTTATTCCCACATCATAAACTCTTTTGAAAGTGTCGAGTCTCAGGTACCTAAGGTGTTGTCTGTAAGCCGGGTCTAAGTTATCAATGAATTTTTGGACCAATTCTGTTTCGGGAGGCCTATTGATTAGCTGGGCCGCCTGGTCCCTCCATCTAGCAAAGTAGGTTGTGAAACCCTCATTTTTCTTTTGGAAGAGAACTTCCAGCTCGCGCATGGTGAATTGGAAATCCATGTTCGACGACTATTGCTTGATGAAGACATTGACAAAGTCTTCCCAAGTGGGGAAGAGCTTAGGGTCCTGGTGATAGTACCATTTGAGCGGCACAGGTTCCAAGGACAAAGGAAAGGCAGGTAGGTACATGGACTTGTCCACGCCTTTCAAGTTCATGGTATTCACAAAGCTCAGTAGATGATCACGGGGGTTATCCGTGGCCTTGAACTTTGGTAAGTCAGATGAACTGAACTTTTCTGGTAATTTGCCAGAAAAAGGTTCAGGCTCGAGGGAGAAGTATTTGCTCCCCATGGTTTGCTGTAGGACCATTTTTTCGATCCTCTTCTCGTTTTCGAGGTCATTTTTGGCTTGCGCAGCCGCTAAGGCTTCATTTTCCATTTTCAGTTGGCCCATGAGTTGGGTCATTTGGACCATCTGGTCTCGCAAATCTTCGATGGACATGTTTGGAGGTGCGAATTGAGGTTGGGGAAGCGGAGATCCTTGAAATGAGGGACGACGGACGGAGCTTGGAGTTGCTAGACTTGGTGATGTATCTTCGAGACGCACTAGCCGTTGATTCCCTGATCGGCACCAAGTGGCAGGACCGGTCCTAGGCATAAGATAAGCTAAAGTTTAGGTTCCCAAAGTTTCAAGCATTACTTAGTCTAGACTTCGACTCTCTAAATTGGTTTTTCACTTTTTCGCTCTTTCTTCTGTCGGTACACTTTTTGGGGGGTTTTTTTTATTTATTTTGGTCATTCTTTGGATTTTCGAAACACTTACATGTGTGACATTCATAGTTGTTAGCATGTTCGGTTTTGGTGCCGAGCATTGCCGTCGTAGGAGGCCTAACGACGACACAAAGAGTTATTAATTTTTCGCGAGTCGCCTTTTGAAATCGAGTGCTTTTCTTACGCCCTCGTAGCAATTCTTTTGATGAACATTTTTTGTGCTACGTACTTTCTTTTTGGTTGGGCACCGAGGCTACTGCGCCTGACCAGAAAGTCAAGCAGCAACTTCAGCGCCCAGCAGTGGGCGTGAGAAATTTTGGCGCCCAACCAGGGGCGTTGAAAATGCGTCCCTGGCTGGTTCTCGTTTTCTGTTTTCTGTTTATGCGACTTCGATTTGCGTGCTTGCCTAATAACGTCCTTTACGCGTGACAGCGTATGTGGGATTCGTTACAGGCCATCCCGAGCGTCGCTTGTTTTGTGGCGATCATTCGGGTTTGCGGAACACGCGTCTCGGTATAACTCTTTGGCAAATTGGTTTATGAATGTTTGGGCAATTTTATTGGTTTTCTAGGATAGTTTGTCACACACAATCACATATTTCGCTACACATAACTACATTACAAACATGGATTTGAAAATTAAATATGCCACGTAGTTTATGATAGCCTTCTATGGGTAGTTTATTTGCGTCTGGCTTGGTACCGCTTCTATCGTAGATCCAACACATGCCCCGGTCGAGGTAGTGTCTTCAACAGACGAATTTCGCTCAAGAGGCCAACCCGCAAGTGCAAGCCAAGGGGGCATGCAGGCGAGAGGGACCTAATGGGCGAGCGATTGGGTTCGGGATAGGTGTACTACCTGCACAAGTACCGAGTGGGAAACATGCGCGGCGTATGCACCCCCGTATTGGCGAAAAAAGGTATCCTTAGTCCTAACTCCCGAGGGAGCTGAGATTCGTTATGCGGTTCTGCCCGTTCACATTAATATGCTGATTTTCAGGTGGTCCCAACTTGATGGGGAAATAAACGCGGGGTAGGATCGTTTCACCCTTCGGCTATTTTGATTACCTACAAGCACGAGTATTTCCTTCACTATCCCCAGTGGAGTCGCCACTGTGAGGGGGTCGAAAAAGCGCGAGGCTAATGCGTGACCTGTCCCTCGTGGGTGTGACGATTCTTTTTATTCAATCAAGTGTAATTGGATTTCCTGTGAGTATACACCCAATTGACTAGTAATATAGGAGTCGCCATTCAGTTTTTAACGACAATGAGAAAAACTGACAAAACCCGGTTATCGTGACATAAAGGGAGTGCAATTATGTTTGACCACGACTGCCGTAGGTTCCCTTGTGATCCCTGGTGTGGGGATCTCTCAATATACACCCGCAAGGTAGAGATTGAGGGTTCGGGGGACTGTAACTACCGAGAGGAGTAATTCGCTCGTCGATAACTCCAGAGGCAGGATATCCTTACTAGCTCAGCATAAATAATTGAAGGGACATGCGTTAACTATTAAACTAATTTGAATTGATTTTAGCAATATGCAGCATATAATACTAATTCGATCGTGATTATCTGATTTAAGTATCATTAAGGGACCTAGCATGATAATCCGATTTCCCAAAAATATTATATTTGTTAGGCGTGATAGAACAATCATATTAGGTTAGTTTAACAGTTCATAAAAAGGGCGAGGAAAGCAGTTAAATCATCGAAAAGGGACACATTACGACGCACCCTTGAGAGGTGCGTCAGGGTTCTCAGAAAACTAACCACTTTGACTTTGCTATTTCTCCTTTTTTATTTAACGAATCTCGATTATGGGACAGGATACGTTCTGTTCGATTTATGGATCGATTGCGACAGAACGCGTGAACAGTTTCGCAGCGAGAGGCTTGGGCTCAGGGGTTTTGAGTCAATACTCAGAATATATTATGTGTTGTTGTGTGTTGTTTCACGTCGAAACTAGGGGTCTATTTATAGGGAAGAGTTCGTGGAAAGATAGAATTGCAGAGTTCTAATCCACAAAGAATTAGGAAAAGAAACGTACCCAGGTATTTTCAGCGCCCAGGCCTGGGCGCCGAAGATTTCGGCGCCCAGAGCTAGGCGTTGAAAATAGGGTCTGGGCAGTTTTTGTTTAGTCAGATTCGGATTCTAAAATCCGTAGAGTTTGAGATTAATTTGAGTCTTTTAGCGCGTATCAATTTGTGACGGAATGCGTCTGGGCCCGTTACGAACTCTAGGCTCGTTAGGATTTTAATTAATACGTAACTCTTATTTCCGAATCCTTTTAGGAATAGGATTCTCGCAGTTTTCTATCTCATTTAGGATTTATGTTGGAATGCAACACCTAATTCTGACAGGTTTCTATCTTTTATGATTTGCCACTTTTAGAAGCTACCTTTTACGGCAGTTACTATTTTTAGCAGGTTCCCATAAATAGCAGGTTTCGGGTAAAATGAAATGGGGAATCGAGATTCGTTTATTTTATAGGAGATGCGTTGTCAAGTGGAGTTTTTATGCTTTCATCATCGAACCTTTCCCTTGCGGGAATGGGGACAAAAGTAGGTGTCTACAGGAATCTATATCGTGAGTTGTGACCGGGCATATTAAAAAAGTCCAGCAGACATTAAGCATTAATAACTAATCAAATCTTTTGATAGTTAAGATTACAAACTGCATAAACATAAGAGCATTGGGTCCAAACACTATAAAAAATGACCTAGACAACTCTAGCCAAAATCATGTGCATAATGTAGCAGTTAGCAAACAACCTAGAGATTGAGCCGATATGGCAAACTAAATATCCTAATACCTCATGTTATGGTTAACAGAAAAACATTGAGGTGCATAATCTTCCATGCAACTTGGGGAGTCAGGCACGGGAATACTTCTAGCAGATGGCACGCTTCCATGACCCGAAGACGTTTCTGGCAAGTCCTCATGCTTGAGGAACTGGGACCCTTGAGTGGCTTCCAGGTGAGCATATCGAATCGGTGCAGCTGTAGGGGAATATCGAATCGGTGCAGGTGCAGGGGAAAAAAGATGGAAGTGTTAGGATGTGAAAGTGAGCTTCTTTCTTATAAGAGGGTTGGTTAGCAGAAAGATTTACCCATTGATCTAGCACTAGTGCTTCAATTAGAGGATAGTTATTAGAAGACACCAGAAAGGTATCACACGTAATTGGGATCTCATGTAATTAAAACCCTAAATCCGTCTCTTACTACTTAAACCCACACCACTATTTTACCCAACCATTTTAGTCATTGTCTACCCCTTTATCATTTTCATTTTATAGTCTTAACAAAAGAGTCATTACTTTAAGAGTTTTCTTTCTGCTTTTTTTATTATGGATATTGGAACTTACTAATTTTATACTTTTTATAGGATCAAGATGATGGAGTGGATATGATAACAAATGAAGATCAAGTTGATATTGAGAATCATGCACACATATGGGAAAACAGTTGAAGATGAAAAGATAGAAGACATTTAGTTTTAGACTATACACTTTATGTACGTTTAGATATGATCATTTGATTTTACTTTAAATATAATAATTTAATTTTCATTGATCGTACATCAAATACATTAGCATATACGTTGTTTACTAGTTTAACATTCAAAATGACATTTGCATATTCATGCAAATAACTTTTAGATTCATATTATATTTAATATTCTTATTTTTATTGTTATTATTATTCTTTCTTATAATATATTCATGATTGTTATTATACAATTATAGTTATTGTATTTTTTATAGTATAATTATTTATTATAAATATCATTCTTATTTGTAAGCGAATTTTGTAATATTTATTAAATTATTATTCTCAATTATAAGTATCGCCCTTTTGTAAGTGTTACAATAGATATTAAAATGTGTTAATACATAGTGTTACCAAATAGAAGAAAAGTGTTGGTTAATATTGAACGAGGTGTTACGTTATATGATGAAAACTGATACCTATGATTCAATAAAGTGCTACTGTAAATCAAAAGATGATATAAGAAAGTGATACTAAGGGTTAAAAAATGTTGCCTAAGATATTAGGTGTAACACTTTTTAAGTGTTAAAATAGGAATGCAAATTGTGTTAAATAAAATTATATTTAGTAACACTAGTAAAAGTGTTACCATATGTTATAAAAGTGTTACCTAAAAGAATAGGTAGCACGAGCAGATGTATCACCCACAAAGTGTTACTTATAATCTATGGAAACACTTTACCCCCTTTATGTATCAGTTGTTGGATGTTACCTAAAGTTAATTATGTAGTAGTGGTTCCATCTGAAATAGTGGGAGCAATGAATGTGAGAGAGTTACCTTTAGCAGTAAGATAACTACCTTTGAACAAGCTAACCCATGGTTTAGGGTACATATCCAGGCTTCGTTGAGCTACCAACCTGCTATATTAATCTGCTCCCCAACAATGCAAGTGCAAATGATGGATCATCATAGGGTCATTAAGGCAAAGGCCATGACCAGAAACAAACAAATCACGTAGTCAGCAAAAGCTGAGTACTTACAAGAATAGAGTGAAATGAAACTAAAACATGCATCACTCACTAAGTACTAATCAACATGCAAAAGCCATATAATAATTAACAACCAATCATGAATACAAGACTCGACACTTGACTCGACTCTTGACTCACAATTTAATTAGAATAAGCTTCGAACGGGCCAAAAGAAAGTTCCACAAAGGGAAAAGGTGATGGGAGCCAACCATACACCATATATATAATAATAAAATCGGGCCATACCGAGTGTCGGGCCATACCGACGGAATTCCTGCGCATAATATAAATGAAACAACGTCTTGTATCATTAGTAGGAGTACGAGCTTTCCGGCAAGACTCTCCCCATTGTTCATACTCAAGGTATATACGTTCCAAGAGTTTTGAAGCTTGTTCTGGTTGCACTTTACGTTTATTAATATTTTATTAAAGGCGAACTCAAGACTCGCCAACATGCACATATATAATTAATAAACAATCAACCAAAACAATCTTATTTTAAATGCTTTAGGACTTGTGATCAACAAGGAAAGACACTTGTGATATTACTACCATGCTCCTCCTCACCAAAGTGAGACTCCACATCATGCACATTAACATGAGGGTTGTGCCCTTGCACGACAAATCCTAATTCATTTCATACATAATATTCCCAACTGAACCCTACATGTGCGGTGGCTTACGTGAGATAACCCTTCACATGTGGTAAAATAAATAGTACGACGAGGTACAGATAAATGGCTCAAAGTATGCTAGACATCCCGTACAATAGCATACAAATAAATAATCCATCCCTTGCATGTGAAACAAACCATACATGCATAAATATTGAACAACATGATTGACAATGAAATCCATACTCACAATAGTCCGAACATGCTTGTTCAACCAATAAATCAATGATTCCAATATAATAATCCACATGATCGTTCACCAAGACAAATATGAATCCACCAAGTTCACATAATATAATTCACATCAATAACAATCATGTAAGGTCCCTTGACAAATAATGTGGTCGCCCTAGACTTGTACGTACCTTGAATACCTAAGCGTAGGGGCCACTTTGCAATAACGAGCACTCAACTAGAAATCACCTCCTATCATCAAAATTATGAAACTTAAATTATTTCCATGTTCATTAAATTTCCAGCAACTTTATAAAAATTAAAATTTCCTTTAGACTTTAGAATTCAATCGTTTTTCAATAATAAAGTCGTCTCGATTTGCAAAATCAATCCCTAGTACAAAAACATACTTTTTGCGCCTTTAAAATCAATAAAAATCAACACTTTAAACCTTTATTCAAATCTGAAAATATAATTGATTATCATAATTAAAATCATCACCTAATTATGCTAATCAATTGACTCATTAGGTCTAGGTTAAAACCCTAACTTGAAAATCCCAATAACACTAGTTTAATATCATAAAAATCCATGCTTTAATAAATAAACAAATCTGAAAATTCATCCTTTAATAATTAAAACAAACCTAATGAATCACAATACACAAATCCTCAAACCACGGTATTCATAACCGGTTCCCAGCATTTTAATTACTCAAAACAATATTAATATAATAATTTAAAATACGGAATTTAAATAGAATAGGTAAGGAAGAAGAGAATTATACCAATCTGGCCTATAGCACGGAACAATCACGAATTAGGGTGATTGGGCAAAAAAGGAATTGAATTACGAACACGAACAACACACACACGCACACACACACACGTCGTGTGTGCGCGCGCGCGGGCGAGAGGGGCGACGAGCAGGGGCTGCGCGTGAGGGCTGCAGGCACGCTCTGTGCGCGAGGAGAGAGCGAGAGAAGGCGAGTGTGGGCGCTGGCGCGCGAGGGCGAGAGAGGGAGTGTGGGTGTGGCTGGCGCGGGCAACGCACACAGCAGCAACAACAACAGCGCAGCAGCAACGCGAGGCGCGCTGGCTGGGCTCGAACAAGAGGGAGGGGCGGGCAACAAGGGGCGAGCAGCACACGAGCAGCACACGAGGCACGACCGTGCTCGTGATGTGCGTGCGGGCGGACCGAGCCAAAGAGGAGAGAGAGAGAGAGGAGTGTTGGGCAAGAAATCAAAAAGGGGCTTTATGAAATTTTAGGGGTTTATTTAATGATGGGGAGTCTTATTTATAGGCTCCCTAATCCCTTGATGGGCTAGGCTTAGGATATTTAAGTTGGGCTTAGGAATTAAATGAATTGGGCTAGCTTAGGATTTAAATTAAACTGTTTGGATTGGGCTTGATTAATAAAACGAACTGGACTTTTTATTTAAAACCCGAAGCTTTAAAAATCATTTGCAACTCATTTAATTTCCCGACTCAAGAATTAAATTCGTTTCGTAATTAATTAAAATAATAAATATTCTAATTAATTAAAATACATTAAATACATTTAAATATTATTTAAATGCTAATAAATCGTAAAATGCTTTATAAATATAATAAAATATACTTATAAATATTATAAAAATACGAGCTATTAGAGTCTACCCTCCTTAAAAGAAGTTTCGTCCCGAAACATGGGTTCGGAAATCAAAATTCAACTCAAAACTTGAGACTTTCAATGCGTTCATTTGCAAAATTTTAAGCTGTTGTACTCTTTACATGATTAAACAGGACAATAATAAGTGCAAATTCAATAGAAAGCACTAAATTGAGCATAAAATAGGGGAAAACAAGGTAAAAAGCGCGAAATTCTACCGCACTCTACCCCCCTTAAAAGGCACGAGTTACGACCCCGTAACTCAACTAACCTCGGGAAAAAGCTCGGGATATTTCTTTCTCATTTCGTCCTCCGCTTCCCAAGTGGCTTCCTCAGATTCTTGATTAGACCATAACACTTTGACAATTTTCACATCTGTAGTACGCGTACTACGCACTTTGCTATCAAGGATTTTGACAGGTCTTTCCTCAAAGGTTAGACTTTGGTCTAATTCTATGGTCTCCGGTTGCAACACATGCGATTTATCCGGGATATATTTCCTTAACTGAGATATGTGGAACACATTATGCACTCTATGCAAGTCCATAGGCAAGGCTAGTCTATAAGCTACCTTTCCGATTCTTTCTAAGATCTCATATGGGCCTATGTACTTAGGGCTTAACTTCCCTTTCTTCCCAAATCTCATGACACCTTTCATTGGTGACACTTTGAGCAACACTTTATCAACTATGTTGAACTCTTCATCCCTACGTTTCAAGTATGCATAACTCTTTTGGCGATCCTGCGCCGCTTGAATCTTTGATTGGATGGTTCGGATTTGGTTCATGGTGTCCTCTATCATTTGAGGTCCCAACACTACGGTTTCACTAATATCGTTCCAACAAAGTGGACTTCTACAATTTCGTCCATACAAAGCCTCAAATGGTGTCATTCCAATGCTAGCATGATAGTTATTGTTATAGGAAAACTCAATCAAATCTAGGCTATCTTCCCAACTTCCTTGGAAATCAATAACGCATGCCCGAAGCATGTCCTCTAGGGTTTGGATAGTCCTTTCAGTTTGGCCATCCGTGGCTGGGTGGAAGGCTGTACTCATTTTCAATGTTGTACCAAAGCTCTTCTACACACTTTTCCAGAAATTCGAAAGAAACCTTGAATCTCTATCTGATACGATATCCTTAGGAACTCCATGTAACCTCACAACATTCTTAATGTAGGCTTTAGCAAGTTGTTCCATTTTCCAGGTTTCCTTCATTGGTATAAACACTGCTGACTTGGTCAACCTATCTACCACAAACCAAATTGTATCATTCCCAGTCTTTGACTTAGGTAAACAAGTGACAAAGTCCATAGAAATACAGTCCCATTTCCAGCTTGGAATCTCTAAAGGTTGGACCTTCCCTTGAGGTCTCCTATGCTCAATTTTAACCTTCTGACAAGTCAGACATCTAGCCACAAATTCAGCCACTTCGTTCTTCATTATTGGCCACCAATAGACCTTTTTCAAGTCCTTATACAACTTGTCACCCCCTGGGTGCACAGAATGTGGCGTATTATGCCCTTCTTTCATCAATCTCTCTTTCAGTTCTCCACACTTTTGAGGCACGCACCACCTGCCTTTGTACCTCAAGCTTCCATCATCATGGATTCGGAATTCTAACTCCTTCCCTTGCGAAATCTTTTCCTTGATTCGCTCTAACTTCACATCACCAGCTTGATTCTCCCTAATCTCATCAAATATTGACGGCTGGATGGTTAAGGCACTCATCATTCCCTCAAGGCTTTCACCACTCACTATTTCAAGGTTCAAACGTTGCATGTCCTTACACAGCTCGTTAGCAACTACTAACGCATTAACACTATGACTTGATTTCCTACTCAAGGCATCCACAACTACATTGGCTTTTCCCTCATGGTACTGGATATCCAAATCATAGTCCTTAATTAACTCCAACCACCTTCGTTGGCGCATATTCAAATCCTTCTGTGTGAAGATGTACTTCAAACTCTTGTGGTCCGTAAATATCCTACACTTAACACCATACAGATAGTGTCTCCATATCTTCAATGCAAATACTATAGCTGCTAGCTCTAAATCATGGGTAGGGTAATTGGATTCATATGGCTTCAATTGCCTTGACGCATACGCAATAACTTTCCCGTTTTGCATCAATACACACCCTAAACCATTCTTAGAGGCATCACTATACACATCGTATGCACCACTCTCATCTGGTAAGGTTAACACTGGCGCGGTTGTCAATCGCGTCTTTAAGGCTTGGAATTCTTCCTCACACTGGTCACTCCATTCAAACTTGGTTTCCTTCTTCATCAAGGTAGTCATGGGCTTGGCTATCCTAGAGAAGTCTTGAACAAATCGTCTATAGTAGCCAGCTAATCCCAGAAAACTACGAATGTCAGTCACACTCTTGGGCGTAGGCCATTCACTAACAGCTTTGATCTTAGCAGGGTCAACTGCCACTCCTTCTTTTGACACAAAATGTCCCAAAAATGCAACTCTTTCTAACCAAAACTCACACTTTGAGAATTTGGCATATAACTGGTTATCTCTCAAGGTACTCAACACCGATCTCAAGTGTTCCGCGTGATCTTCTTCACTCTTTGAATACACTAGGATGTCATCTATGAAAACCACTACAAACTTGTCCAAATAGGCATGGAATACACGGTTCATTAAGTCCATAAATATTGCAGGGGCATTGGTTAACCCAAAAGGCATAACGGTGAACTCATAATGTCCGTATCTAGTTCTGAATGCGGTCTTTGGTATGTCATGGTCAGTGATTCTCAATTGATGATAACCTGAACGCAAATCGATCTTCGAAAAGATTCCCGCTCCTTTTAGTTGGTCAAATAGGTCTTCTATCCTAGGTAATGGATATTTGTTCTTGATGGTGACCTTATTGAGCTCCCTGTAGTCTATACAGAGCCTCATACTCCCATCCTTTTTCTTCACAAAGAGCACTGGTGCTCCCCAAGGCGATGCACTTGTAGGTCCTCTAGTTGGCCTTTTAACTCATTCATTTCTGCTGGAGCCATTCGATAAGGGGCTTTTGAAATAGGGGCGGTTCCAGGCACTAAATCTATGGTGAAGTCAATAGGTCGATTGGGAGGCATTCCCGGGATCTCTTCTGGAAATACATCAAGGAATTCATTGACTACTGCAATATCCTCAGGCTGATCCTTGATCGCATGCTCTAAGTTCCTTACATTACATAAGAAAGATGGGTTCCCTTTACTGACTAGCTTCACGATGATTCCTATGTTCTTAGGTTTACCAAAACGGCGATATGACACTACTTTGCCTAGGCTAGACCTCAAGTGAACCTTCTGCTTCTCACAATCTATTTTGGCTTTGAACTTGGCCAACTAATCCATCCCTAGAATTACATCTAGCTCTCCTAACTCGAATTCGATTAGGTTAGATAAGAATACGGTCTTGGCTATGGTCATAGGCACATCTCTATGGATTTTGGTACACTTCACTACACTACCAGTAGGTATGACTATAGGTACTTCAATCGATTCAGGCTCTTTCAACCTTAATTTCCCCAAAGCATCTACTGATATAAAAGAATAAGTCGCACCAGAATCAAATAGAACTTTAACTGAAACGGAATTAATAGAAAAAGTACCCGCTATGACGTCAGAGGAAGTCTCCGCTTCTTGCCTAGATATCACATTCAACTTTCCTTGGGCAACTCCTTTGTTATAGCCACCTCCATTGGTGTTCCCATTGTTGTTTCGATTCCCATTCTGCTGCTGGTTCCCTCCAGGCTTTCCATGATTCTGGTGATTGCCATTACTATTGCCATTGTTACCACTTTGGTAGTTCCTTTGATTTCCACCTCCATTTCCCCCGTCCCGGTTCTGATTATTCCGGTTATTGCCTTGGTGGTTACCTTGGTTAGGCTTTCCATTCTTAGAATAGCATTCATACTCCCTATGGCCTAACTTCTGACAGAATCTACAAGTCACCAAGTTCCCATCACAATCTTTTCCAGGGTGATTCATGTTACAGCGCCTACATTCGTAGGTCCGTACTCCATTCCTTCCAGACTGATTTCCACCACCTTGGTTGTTGCGATTACCACCATTGTTAGCCCTAAACTGGAAATTCCCATTTCCTTTGTGCTTCTTAAAATTCCCCTGATTCTGATGGTTATTTCCTTGATTTGAGTTTCCACCATCCTTTCTCTTTTCAGCACTACCATTCTTCCTTTGCTGTAACCCATACAGATGAGCAGCTTTTCCGTACAGGGTGTCTAATGAGGTAAAGGTCTCTCCAGACAACAACAGCTGTAAGTCCATGGTCAAACCATTCTCGAATATTTGAGCCCTGAGCTCTTCCATTGCCACCACTTCAGGTGCAAACCTAGACAACTTTATAAACTTAGAATAGTATTCCGTCACAGACAGACTTCCCATTTTGAGTTCAATGAACTCCTGCGCCTTTTGCTTCTTCAGGTAGGGTGGGTAAAACTTGTTCCTTAGTGCAGTTTTGAATGCTTCCCATCCAAAGTTAGGTGTGGCTCTAAGGGTATTTTCACATCGTTGCCACCACAAATCAGCTTCACCTCTCAGGTAGTACACAACACTATTCACCCTAAGGTTTTCGGGGCAATTCACAGCTACAATGAGTTTATCAAACTCTCTCAACCAGTTCTCCAACACACTTGGTTCAATCTCTCCGCTATAGAGTGGAGGTTTGCTTTGAGCAATTTTCTTAAATATTTCCCCAGCCGGATCATGCACTGGGTTGGCTCTGGTTTGAGCTAGGTCACGAACTACCTCAGCTAGCTTAGTTGTCTAACCACTTCAGAAATCTCTTGGCTAGCCATATCCCTTCTCCTGAATAAATAAAAAGGCTAACTTTAATATTGGTTGGACACGACATTACTAAGGTACTGGTTCTACAACGAACCTACTCACAACAATAACACACTTAGGCGCCACCTAGGGGAAGAGTCGGCACCACTTTCGGGCCTTCTCACCCCACTATTCGATGCAAGTAAATTTAGATGGTTGCTACTAAACCACCTTGCACATAAAATTTCATTGAAGAAATAACAAATAATCCCTTTGCGATACCCACGCGACTTAGAATTGAGAATTAAACTTAAAGGATAACGAAAAAGGAAATTCTATTCTTTTATTAAAACTCCAATGAATAAGTCTTACATCCACTAATGCCATAGCATTTATTCTCCAACTATAAAAAAACTAAAACCATAAATAGTAGCTTTGCCACTTTATTAATCAACAAAAAATAAAACTAAGGATTACATTTCTCTAGAGACTAACGTCATCACGACGATCATTTCTTTCTTTGTATTGCTCTGGAGTAAAGTCTTGATCATTAGGATCATCCAAATCTTCTTCCGGATCCGAGTCTTCATCCATAGCCTCATCATTTTGATGTGGCTCACTATCAACCACATTATTCTCTTCAAGCTCATCTTCGGATCCACTGGATATCTCAATAGTGGGTTAAGGAACTATAGGGTTAGGATTCTCAATCTCTACCACATCATCATTACTATCCTCCTCAACATCACTAGATTGATCATCATGGATCATATCACCCTCACCATCACTTTCTATCCCTCCATAGCCCATACCTAGACCCGCAGAATACTTCCCATCCTCATAGCTAATTTCCGCAACCTCTAGGATATTAGCAAGAACCTCAGCATCATACTTCCACCTACCATCACTAGTCCCATATTTGTACCGATTAGGGGTACCATCACTATAATGCATGTCACTGAACCTATTCTTGAGGTCTATGGGGGTTCTTATGGGGTAAACAATGTATAATCATACTAGCCATCATATCTTTGTGCCTAAGGTGGGGCATATTCTTGGTCGAAGCCAAATAGTCACAAGCAAACACGATCTTTTGAACATACGTGCGAGGAGTCTCATTATCCATCTTCTCTAAGTATCCTAAACTGGTGAACTTAGAAGGTAGCATCCTTAATTCCTGAAAATTCACAACTCAAAAGTCTTACTAACGCGTTTCCATAGAAATTCCAACCCCAAAAAGGATACAATAAATAGTTCGTGGAGCCAGACAATTTCAATGCACAAGTATATGCTCAACATGAAATATGATGCAAATAATCACATAAAGCAAGATAAAACATGGTTAGAACATATACATGTCAATTAATAAATCACATAATCTCTAACCTTTAAAATACTCACATTTGCAACACTATGCTTATCAATAGTGTTTTGAGTCACAAATTCATGAAATTCACTATTCCTAAGGAAATGTTTTGCATTCCTTCCCTTTGCAAGCTCTATCATACTTCTTCAATCAACCAAGGTTCAAACCTTGTAAGCAACAAATTTCCACATTTTTTTTTCACTTTCTCTCTTTTCTGTTTTCTGATTCATAAGTGATAAATATTATATAAGGGAAAAGCTTTCCCCCAATATTATTGATGAACAAGAGTATTTATACACCCACAATTTCCAAGCAGGGCGTACGAAACAACTAGGATAAGAAAATCAAAGAGTTTCCTAAACCCACTAACCTTCCTAATACTTTCTAACTTACGTAACAACTACAACATTAATACTTTTAATACTTTGTAACTTACATAACAGCTAGACCATTATTACTTTCTTAATTAATTAGGTATAACATTTAATTTTCGTAACACCCTCCCTCAAGTTGGAGCATGTGTGGGGATTAAAAATGCCCAACTTGGAAAAAAGAAAATCAAATTGTTGCTTCCCAAGAGCTTTAGTAAACATGTCAGCGAGCTGTGAGGAAGTGGATACATAAGATGGTTCAATTACACCATCTACTATAGAATCACGAACAAAATGACAATCAACCTCAATGTGCTTTGTGCGCTCATGAAAAATCGGATTCTTAGCCATGTGCAAAGCGGACTAACTGTCACAAAATAATGGAATAACTTTAGGATGATGAACTCCTAAACTCAACAACAATCCCTTTAACCATTTTAATTCACATGTAATCGCGGCCATGGAGCGATATTCTGCCTCTGCGGAAGAGCGAAAAACAGTGTGTTGGTTTTTTTTGTCTTCCATGAAATAGGCGAATGACCTAAAAACACAAACCAACCTGTTAAAGAACGACGAGTGATGGGACACACTGCCCAATCTGAGTCGCACCATCCTTGCAAAGTTAAATTACTGTCAGCACGTAATAGGATACCCTGTCCTGGTGTACCCTTCAAGTACCGAACAACTCTCAATGTTGCATCCCAATGGTCAACTCGAGGATCCTGCATGAATTGTGATAAGATATAGACCGAATAAGCAAGGTCCGGAAGAGTCACAACTAAATAGACCAGGCGGCCTACAAGCCGGCGGTAAGCCTCAGGCTCCTTCATTAACGACCCATCAGCTAGGCCAAGACGATGATTTTGTTCAATGGTAAAGCCGCAAAACCTGCTTCCGAAATAATATCAAGAGTATACTTCCGTTGACACAAAAATAATCCTGAATAACTCCTCGCAACCTCAATGCATACATAACCAAAACGCATAGGCAATTCTGAAGAAACCTTTCAGAATTCACAAACCATAAAACACAAATAGAGAAGAAGATAAGGGGATTGGGAAGGAGAGGGAGAGATGGAAAGGAATGAAATTATAGTTTGGTATATATTCGTTGGAATCCCTGAAAACAGATATATTGAAAATCCTTTGGGAACAAATTAAGGAAGTGTATAATCTCATCTCACTGTGATATGATCTAAAAATTAGGGGGGGGGGGTATAGGGATACCAGTTTAAGTTAGGATAAGAGCTTTTAGTATGCTATTATTTATCCAAAAACAATTATTTCTCAAGCAATTAAAAAGAACCTTTAAAACTTGTCAACCCACACAAGACATAAGAAAGGGAAGATACTTTGAACTTCGATTCTGTGATGGAACTGGCATACCGACACAATGCCTTTTTAACACGTTCTCTAAAAATTCTAAAAAAATATTTAGAATATACAAGATCTGCCCTCTAACCTATTCTCGAACTTATACTTTCAATTTACTTCTAAAATTTAATTTTGTGATATACTTACCAACTGGTGAAGCATGTCTATTGTCAGGTTGATCAAAACGACTTCAAAGATGTGCTCGAAACACTAGGCACGTTCTACTTCCTAATCAAAATTAACCTAGCGACGACTCTTTCTAGGAACATTGTTCTGCAATTGCGCCTCAAGACATTTGTTCATGAAGAAGCAGAAGAGCATTTTGGAACGTCAGTAAACCTTTCCATTTGTTTAGTATACCACGAACTAATTGTTGTGTATAAACTTTCTTTAGTTTTGAGAATTTCTATAAGAATAAGTAGCTATATGCTACATATATGTTCTTTACTAATGCCTTTTGCAAATAGGACTCTTGAAACTCAACTAATAGCTTATTGTTATATTAATTGTTCTATCTATTTGTTTAGTTCGTTTTGCCATTTGATTTCGATATCTTGGGGGACCGCGCGCGCTAGCGCGCGGTCCAACAACTAGTCATATAAAATGCATACTTAAACTAATATGCCATTTCTTAATCTACCCATTTCTCACTTGAAATAATATTAATTTTCGAAATTAATTAAGAAATAACTCCTAACTTAGTTGAAATTATTTAAATTAAAATCGAAAATTAATAAAAATTATCGATTAACTAAATAAATAAATGAATAATTTTTGGATAATTAAAAATAAAAAGAAATCCGAAAAAAATTAAAATATAAATTCGAAAAAAAATATTCGAATAAAATAAATAGATAAATAAATAATTAAAATAATTCAGATAATAAAATAATTTCCGAAATAAAATAAATAAATTCAAATTTAGTTCGAAATTTTCAAATAAATAAAAAAAATTAATTCGGAAAAATTAATTAAATTAAATAATAATCCAAACTTTTCAACTTCTTTCAAACGACCCAAAATAATTGGTATTTGACCTTTAAAATATTGAGTACTCAAAATAATACGTTTTGACTTTAGGAAAATAATTTTCGAAAATCCTAAAGTTCCGCAATCGTAGTTTAAGGATTTACCACTTTGCACTATTAATTAATGCAAAGCAACTCTCAAACTAGAGCTCTGCAAATACCACTTTGTAACACCCTAATAATTCCTTGCTTTTATAAAACCATTTTTCCAACTTAAAATAAAGGAATCACTAAAGTATTACCGCCACCGTGATAACGGCTAAGGCTATTACCAGAATTACGCAGCGGAATTAAATGTCAACTAACTTTTAAAAACATGATAAATGAAATATCAATGCCTCCTACAATTTGGAACCATAATGGCCCAAAACCCAAAGTATAAATAATTCAAACATAATTAAAATATCAAATAAAATAGTTTCAAAGAACGAAAACATGCAACTCTCTCAATCATCCCAAGCCACATGATTTCGATCGTACTTGATCTACCAACTGACAGGCTAAAGTCGTATCACCTAATCAAAAAATAACCTAAGGTCCACTAGCTAGGTAGCAAGGGAAGTCAGGATCGAATCCACAGGGAAACAGGCGTTCTTTCTACTATCAATTAATTAATCTAGACTATTGTGAACAAAAGTTGGTTGATGGTTTGTATGCTAAGACTACGAACGATAATTAAACAAGAATGAATCAATATATTAAGGAATATAGGGTATAGGTTCGCCAACAAATAATAATCCGGGACATTGAACAATCACGATAATCAACAAAGAAATTAATTAGACTAGCATGCTCTCTCAAGTCAATACTAATCATAGACTTAGAATTAACGGGCTCTCGCTACGTATTAACTCTAATTCCACCTATTAACACAAGCCTAAACATCAAATTGCATCTCTCGAATCTTAATTTGATATTGCATAACTACCAAAATTAAACCTGCGCAAATCTAATTGTATAGTGAAATAAACCAATCAATAGGAATCAATTACAATGCCAACAATCATAATCATTCAATCATCCCTTCATATTATTCATGGATCCCCAACCCTAGAAATTAAACTACTCAAGCATGTTGACAATAAACAAAGCAATAATCATAATTGAAAGCATTATTAAAGCAAGACAATGAATTGAAATAAGAAATAATACCTATTTGAAGAACAAAGGGAAGTGAAAGCTTGAATTTTTATTGAGAATTAAACTAAGTGTTTTTGCATAAACTAGAGAGAAAACTAGGTTAAGGAAAATAATACTAAGGTTCAATACTAGAAAAATAAAGTGTCCCCTAAAAATAATTAAAGCTTGTTTATATAGTTTACCAAAATAAAGCCTAAAAAACGGAAAATAAATGCGCGAAAAACTGCTGGAGGTTGGCGTCGCCCGATCGGGCGTCGCTTCGCCCGATCGGGCGATCCACTCGATAGTCGGCCCGATCGGGCCAAAATCAACCCGATCCGGATCGGGCGAGCTGCGCCCGATCGGGCGCGCGTTGATGAATCCAAATTGCCTAAATTCCGCCCGATGGTTGCATTTCGCCCTCAGCTTCCAGGGCGATTTGCAATCTTCAATGTAGCTCGCCCATATCACTGAGTCTAACTCTCGGGGCTCAACCATAAGCATCCAAGGCTCCCGAAAGTCGACGATGGAGGTCCCGAACTTCCTCGGGCTCATATAGTGGCCTAGATCAACATGAAACGGGTCTAAAAAGACCAATTTCTCATAATCAAACCTGAAACTCAAGGCACACTCAATAACACACATTAGTACTAGAAACGGCTCCTAAGAGCACGTTTGACACATAAAAGTACTAAGGGACGGGGGTAAAAATACTATATAAAACATGCATATCACCAACCTGCTATATTAATCTACTCCCCAACAATGCAAATGCAAATGATGGATCATCATAGGGTCATTAAGGCAAAGGCCATGACCAGAAACACACAAAGCACGTAGTCAGCAAAAGCTGAGTACTTACAAGAATAGAGTGAAATGAAACTAAAACATGCATCACTCACTAAGTACTAATCAACATGCAAAAGCCATATAATAATTAACAACCAATCATGAATACAAGACTCGACACTTGACTCGACTCTTGACTCACAATTTAATTAGAATAAGCTTCGAACGGGCCAAAAGAAAGTTCCACAAAGGGAAAAGGTGATGGGAGCCAACCATACACCATATATATAATAATAAAATCGGGCTATACCGAGTGTCGGGCCATATCGACGGAATTCCTGCGCATAATATAAATGAAACAACGTCTTGTATCATTAGTAGGAGTACGAGCTTTCCGGCAAGACTCTCCCCATTGTTCATACTCAAGGTATATACGTTCCAAGAGTTTTGAAGCTTGTTCTGGTTGCACTTTACGTTTATTAATATTTTATTAAAGGCGAACTCAAGACTCACCAACATGCACATATATAATTAATAAACAATCAACCAAAACAATCTTATTTTAAATGCTTTAGGACTTGTGATCAACAAGGAAAGACACTTGTGATATTACTACCATGTTCCTCCTCACCAAAGTGAGACTCCACATCATGCACATTAACATGAGGGTTGTGCCCTTGCACGACAAATCCTAATTCATTTCATACATAATATTCCCAACTGAACCCTACATGTGTGGTGGCTTACGTGAGCTAACCCTTCACATGTGGTAAAATAAATAGTACGACGAGGCACAAATAAATGGCTCAAAGTATGCTAGACATCGCGTACAATAGCATACAATAAATAATCCATCCCTTGCATGTGAAACAAACCATACATGCATAAATATTGAACAACATGATTGACAATGAAATCCATACTCACAATAGTCCGAACATGCTTGTTCAACCAATAAATCAATGATTTCAATATAATAATCCACATGATCGTTCACCAAGACAAATATGAATCCACCAAGTTCACATAATATAATTCACATCAATAACAATCATGTAATGTCCCTTGACAAATAATGTGGTCACCCTAGACTTGTACGTACCTTGAATACCTAAGCGTAGGGGCCACTTTGCAATAACGAGCACTCAACTAGAAATCACCTCCTATCATCAAAATAATGAAACTTAAATTATTTCCATGTTCATTAAATTTCCAGCAACTTTATAAAAATTAAAACTTCCTTTAGACTTTAGAATTCAATCGTTTTTCAATAATAAAGTCGTCTCGATTTGCAAAATCAATCCCTAGTACAAAAACATACTTTTTGCGCCTTTAAAATCAATAAAAATCAACACTTTAAACCTTTATTCAAATCTGAAAATATAATTGATTATCATAATTAAAATCATCACCTAATTATGCTAATCAATTGACTCATTAGGTCTAGGTTAAAACCCTAACTTGAAAATCCCAATAACACTAGTTTAATATCATAAAAATCCATGCTTTAATAAATAAACAAATCTGAAAATTCATCCTTTAATAATTAAAACAAACCTAATGAATCACAATACACAAATCCTCAAACCACGGTATTCATAACCGGTTCCCAGCATTTTAACTACTCAAAATAATATTAATATAATAATTTAAAATACGGAATTTAAATAGAATAGGTAAGGAAGAAGAGAATTATACCAATCCGGCCTATAGCACGGAACAATCACGAATTAGGGTGATTGGGAGAAAAAGGAATTGAATTACGAACACGAACAACACACACACACACACACATGTCGTGTGTGCGCGCGCGCGGGCGAGAGGAGCGACGAGCAGGGGCTGCGCGCAGGGGCTGGGCGCGAGGGCTGCAGGCGCGCGCTGTGCGCGAGGAGAGAGCGAGAGAAGGCGAGTGTGGGCGCTGGCACGCGAGGGCGAGAGAGGGAGTGTGGGTGTGGCTGGCGCGGGCAACGCACACAGCAGCAACAACAACAGCGCAGCAGCAACGCGAGGCGCGCTGGCTGGGCTCGAACAAGAGGGAGGGGCGAGCAACAAGGGGCGAGCAGCACACGAGCAGCACACGAGGCACGACCGTGCTCGTGCTGTGCGTGCGGGCGGACCGAGCCAAAGAGGAGAGAGAGAGAGGGGTGTTGGGCAAGAAATCAAAAAGGGGCTTTATGAAATTTTAGGGGTTTATTTAATGATGGGGAGTCTTATTTATAGGCTCCCTAATCCCTTGATGGGCTAGGCTTAGGATATTTAAGTTGGGCTTAGGAATTAAATGAATTGGGCTAGCTTAGGATTTAAATTAAACTGTTTGGATTGGGCTTGATTAATAAAACGAACTGGACTTTTTATTTAAAACCCGAAGCTTTAAAAATCATTTGCAACTCATTTAATTTCCCGACTCAAGAATTAAATTCGTTTCGTAATTAATTAAAATAATAAATATTCTAATTAATTAAAATACATTAAATACATTTAAATATTATTTAAATGCTAATAAATCGTAAAATGCTTTATAAATATAATAAAATTTATTTATAAATATTATAAAAATACGAGGTATTACAACAAAGACTACAATTACCATTAATGATGGCATTCCATTTTAGATTTCCATCTTTAGTCGCAAGCCTACCATGCAGAGCTAGCCAGGCGGTAGAAATGTTACGTGGAATAGCTAAAATATTGCAGATGACTCTTTTCCAAGCCACTGCTCCATGTTGCCCCTCATGTGTATATAAAGCTTTATAATTGAAAAGTTATCTTTATTGACACACTGAACTACACCTCCCGATGCTAGCTGTTAAGGTTGACAAGGAACAATTGCGCTCCTTTATGAATTGTGATTCTCGCAGAGGCTGCAGACTGCACGCGTGAATTTTGTAAGAACAAGGATATTTTGTTGGAATGCTCCAGTGATTGTAGTTGCGGGGTTTTTGAAGCTCAATGAAGAGTATCACATTTATAGTATAAAAGGTTAGCATGAGAATCTCCTCTTTTTTTTTATATATTTTTTTCCTCCTACTGTGTGTATCTTCCTCCCCCAAGTATTAAGTTGAGCGTTGATGCACATGTTTCTGATGGAAATAGTGTGACTTGTGAGCGTTGAGGCTATAACAAGGAGTGATAACGGGCATGCATGGCTTACGTGCGACAACAAAGATAATTGGAGCAAATTGTTCTCCCGGAATGGTCAAGTCAAGTATGGTGCTTCCATATATTTGAGTGGTTAGCGAGGAGGTTGGACTTCGATAATATGATCTTGGAATGGATGTATTGAAAAAGATTCATGGGAAATGATAAATCCAAGGAAGAATTTCACTTCTTCCAAGGAAATCACCTTTAAAAAAATGTGGATTTCCTTGGAAGAAGTAAAATTTTCCTTGGATTTATCACTTCCCAAGATTCATGCTATTGGCAACAAACAAGTGAAATAAATTCTGATTTTATTATTGTTTGATGATGTTATTAGAATAGAGATGCTTTTAATTTGTTTATATGTGTCCATGTAATACAAGCGGGTAATGCAACTTTCTAATTTAGTTGCTAGATGGAAATTAATATTAACCCCAAAGATATGATCTCGGTTCCCAAATCTATCATAATTTTGATCAGATTGATTTAATTCAATTTTATTAGGGATGGTAACTTCCAAAAAATATACAATTACTATATTTCTGTTGATTGTATCATCTTTAACACGAATTTACTATGGAACTTAAATCATGTATTATCAAAAAGTCACCATAAGCAAAAAAAATAAAAATAAATTTAAGTGAGTACGTGTCGGCTTAGGGTGAAATGTTCCCTTTAAACCCCCACCCCGAACTCCCTCTTAACGGTTAAAACAAAAAAATAAAAATAAAAACAAATACCAATAATTAAAAAAAAAAACCCTCTTCTCCCAAAAATCAGTGGGCGTCTCACGTTTCCCCCCTCTCTTTCTCTCTCCTCAGTCACTACTCCCACTCTCCCTCCTCCACTTTTTCCGATTCACCACCAAAATTGGCCGGCATGAACACCGGAGTGGCGGTAGAGACCGCCGTGAAGACGGTATTAGACAAGCCCTTGCACGAGCTTACTGAAGACGACATTTCGCAGCTCACTCGTGAAGATTGCCGCCGTTACCTGAAAGAAAAAGGTGTTCCTCTTTTCTCTCTCCCTCCCTTGTTTTCCGCAACAATTGGAAAATTTCGATTAATTTAAGCAAATTGAGTTTAAAATTACGAAATAAAAATGGAGGGAAATGACACGTGGGATTGGGTTTTACAGGTATGCGACGACCCTCATGGAACAAATCCCAGGCGATCCAACAAGTTATCTCACTCAAATCTTTGCTTGAGCCTTCTCCTCTTAATGCCGCTGCCCTCAAATCTGCCGCTGTTCGTCCCCCGCTAAACCCCAACAATACTGTACGTTTTAAGGAATTCATAACAAAATCATGCTTTGATTGGTGTTACTTGTACTTTAATGCTGAATGTTTCTACTCTTAGCTTGCTCAACTTTTTGAAATTTATGTGAAATTTTATTATCTTGCGGTGGATTTTTTATATGCACCTGGAATAAGGTATACATTCTCCTATAAAATAGCTCACTTGTTCATGTCCATAGCATACGAGTAGGAAAATGTGAGGCGATGCACCTACAACTAGGTGAACCCAGGTGCATAATAGCCTAATAGGTGCACTAGGGGGGGGGGGGAGGTGGTGGTTAAGGCCAAATTTTATTTTTAATTATAATGTACTTGTACTAGTAATTAATGGTTAAATAATCTAAGTTGCACATGAAGTGTTCCACATTGTGTGTATGAGCTTGATACGTTAAATAGTTAGGGAGAATTTAAAACTTAGCTAAGCTGCGTTGTTCTTATAATTATAATGTTTTGTTTATAATTTAATTTTATGTTAACCGAATTTTGGATCTTATGAAATGTAGGTGAACTCGAATTCATCTAGCTCCGTAAAGGAATTAAGTCCAGCTGATGCTGATGGCTCGGTGTCAGCATTGGGGGAGGATGGAGGTCCAAATCAGCCGGCTGGTACCTCCAGCTCGGAACCCACGAGAGAAGCGGAATGTCGTCCAACTGCCATCGACTCCAAAGTTGTATCTGTCAGGTCTTTGCTTCTACATTCTTATTAGTAATATTTTATTGGTGGTTCTGTTTCGTTTTAAGGTTTTATTTGGGAAGTGATGCATCTCAAGCCTATTGTTGAGAACCCTGTTTTTAAGTATTGTGTTTAATCTCATATCTGTATATGTCTGGTAGATGAGTTTGTTATAGCATGCTGTAAAATTTGTTGCATAGGAAACCTTCTCTTGGCAGGCATTTCATTCTCTTTTACGAATTATTTTCGACATGAAATGTCTTGAAGCATATATCTCATGCCTAGATCAAGAAGAGCGTACTTAGGGCAGGGAGAATTCATAATTTTTTCCCCCCTACTTTCCCTACTTATATCTTTTTGTAATCCTTGATGTAAAACTTGAAGCAACACATGTATCTCTCATTTTACAGTTGAGAATAAGAACTGTAAATTTGCATCTTAATACTTGTGTTTCATGAAGGCCTCAGCTGGGCCATGAACTTTACATGTGCTAGCATGTCTTGCCTTTTTGCAGCAAACTGGCTTGTTGTTGAAAAATCTCTAGAATCTTGTTGTAGTGTTGATTATTTTCCACAAATTCAGTGTTTTGGTGCTAGCATTAAACTTCTTTTTACCTGTTGGCCAGCCTTAATGGTATTTAACGAGGGACTTGTATTTCTAGGGGCTTTCTAAGCAATTTTCAATTTCCTTCTGTTTGATATGACCTAAAAGGTGTTCAAATAGGAGCTGGGCTGCTAATGTTGTTGCTGCTCATTATGCAATATAAATGTTGTGTGCTGTTTCTATAAATGTTGAATTCTCTCTTTGACAAATTTGTAGGAGCTAGATATAAGGTCCTGCTGCTTAATAATCTTTTTGTCTTAACGAAAATAGATATATTTATCAGTAAAAGGCCCTTTGGAATACAAGCAATTCCTAAAAAAAGAAATAATGATAATCAAAGGAGCATATTGTCTATTCGAAGGGAATCCAATGAAAGAAAATTGTGTGCTATGCACTAACATCATAGAAAGATGTTAAGTAGACCAATATTTCCCGAAATGCTTCTCGTCAGTACTATTAATCTAGACTTCTCCGTTACCTCTGTGAAAGGGTCTTTAAATTTTCAATTGGCTGGAGAACGGAAGAAAGAAGGTTAGCAAGTTTGGCCTTGAAGAAAACGAGAGACAATGGAATTAGATTATAAGAGAGGAAAAGAAGAAACCACAGGACATAAATATTTAGCTTTCCAAAGCCCTTTTTATTTTTGGTGTGATTGATTCTTGGAAAACATCTTCTATGCATCATTTTGAACTTACTGTAAATGTCAAAAGACAGCAAATTCCATGGAACTTTGTAATTTCGATTTACGACCAACTACATTTGTTACAGAAAAGTTTATGCTGGAATATGTAACTTATGAACTTCAAATCGATTTAGCTAACGCTAATATGATTTTATGATTATCTATTTCTTCTTGCATCAAAGTATAATATGCCAATCAGACCTAAAGGAGTTACCATAATAGTGAACCGGTTTCTCACGACATTCATGTTGAATGAAGAATTAAGGGTGCAGTCATTAGTTAATTTACTTTATTGTCGACTTAAAGTACATGATCTGACTGTGTGTGCTCTTGTCATTGACACTTTGTTTGGACAAGGGGAAATGAAGAGAAAGGGAGGGAAGGGAAAGAAAGGAGAACAAGTTCCCTTGTTTAGAAAAGGGGTTGGGTGATGGAAGGGGAGGAAGAGGGAGGGATCCATTTTTCCTCCCTCTTTAATAAACACCATCCCTTCAAAGTTGGAAGTATATGGAGGGAAAATGGACTTTCCCTCTCCCCTTCCTTTCCCTTCTACCTTGCTATCCAAACAACGTGTGACTTGATTGATGAGATCTGATAACTTCAGTAGCTTCTCGGTAGTGTGTTTTGTTCTGCTTTGATATATAGATCAATTGTTGAGATGTCAACTACACATTATTGACTAAGGTGCATAGAACTGATTGAAGTATTTGAACAAAGCCTTTCTTAATTCAATAATTTTATTTGCAGAGGTACAGATGCATCACATCTGCCATTGGATCAAATGACAATCTTTTACAGTGGCAGAGTCAATGTTTATGATGGAGTTCCAATTGACAAGGTAATCATTCATATGTGGATATCATCAATAGAAATCAAATCAGTATGCCCCTTCTGATATGAGTAGCTGGTTCAGCAGGCACGGGCGATAATGCATTTAGCAGCAAGCCCTATTCAGTTTTCTCATGATGAACCGAGTAGCGGAAACTCGACAAATTGGAGCGACCCTTGTCAGTTGCCCACTTCAAGTTTTAAATTCAATGTGTCTACTCAAGATGGAGCTGCTGCACAGTCCATGTTGCAAGGTACAGCATTATGACTTTTAGATCATTACCTCCACTGATAAGTTGTTCTGGAGTCATGACAGAGTTTGGTTTTAATTACCACAAGAACTTAATGTTAGATAGCATCAATTAGTCAGCACTGGAATAGCTTCTTATAAATGGAACACCTAGACAATGTTCAGTTTTCTGTTATGCATGAGTGCTGAATTCAAGGCAGGAAGATGTACTTTTGGAAAGTTGAACGTCATCTTCTTTCTCAAAATAAGTCCCTCTTCACTTTTTTTTTTTAAAAACTTTTACTAAGGGTGAAGGTGTCATCTGTCATGTGTGACTAATATATTTTTTCTTTTCTTTTATATTTGGCTGTTTGGTAAGTAGTACTGAAGTGTTAACTTTTAAAGGGTATATATATAGGATACATAGAACTTGAACTTTTAATTTTGGGCACTGAGGAAACACAACTTTATGGTTTGATTTAGTACTATGTGTTTTCAATACTACTGCTGTAGATTGCACAAAAACCTGTCAAGTTGTACGACAAAGAACACCCAACAAAATATTAACAACACCCTTTTGTGGAATATTGATCTTCATGTTCGCGTTGTTGTACTTTGGTAATAGTTGTGATAAAATTCCATTAGGTTTTGGCTCGTAGAGAAGGCCAGACTTCAAGCCCGATTTAAATAAAGGCATGTAGCTCATGGACATGCAACCACCACCGAGCAAAGGGAAAATTGAAAGCTACAGGCCCAAACCCTTAAATTCTTACACTCTTAGTTGAGTTAGGGTTGAAAGCCTTTACAAAAGGATAATGAAGGTCATTGAAGAAATAGATATGGACATAATTAGTGATGCCACGAGTGAGAGAATGCTTTCTTGGGTTGTGCATGAGGGCTTGGGGGGTAGTTGGTGCTTGTGGGGTGAAGATTAATTAAAGAGTTTCAAGAATGGTGAAAACTGGTGAAAGTTTATGTAACTTTGACAGAAATATATATTTTTAAGGATGAAATGCTGGTTTTAGGTGAATGGCACCTTGTGTAGTATGTGACAGTGCCCATATAAGTTTCCTCGGATTATAATGTTGAAGTTTCGGAAGGAGATCAGTGCATTTACTAAGTATGTATGGGGATGTATTGAACTATTTGTGAATGGTTGGAGGGGATTGAGACTCCATGCATTATGTATAGATGTAAATTTGGTTTTTAACTTAAATAAAAAGATAAGGTTTTGGCCGATTGTTCGAAAAGGGTTTCCCTCTTCTTTTATCGTGTGTCTTGTTGCAACTATTGTTAGTTCTTGCTGCTTTATCCTTACAAAAGATAAGGCTGTCCAATATATAAATTTCCATAGCCCAAACATCATTTGTCAGGATGGTGGATTGGCTTGGTTGCAATTAGCATATTGGTGTCTGACACCATGAATCACAAGTGTAGTAACTACTCCCTCCGTCCCAGATTAGTTGTTACACTTACCTTCGCACAAAGTTTTAGGTGATAAGTGGTTGTTTAGTTATCAATTGTTATTTTATTGAAAAAGTAGATGTGATAGGAGTTAGTGGAGTATCTTTTAATTGAATGAGAGAGGGCGTGGGGACAAAAAAACATTTAGTGGGAAGAGAGAGACAATATAATAATTGTGGGGCCATTCCTAATTTAGAAGTGTAACAACTAATCTGGGACGGACGAAAAAGGAAAGTGTAACAACTAATTTGGGACGAAGGGAGTAGTTTTATTGGTTTTTCAAGTGCCACATAAATTGAAGCAAAAAGGACATCAGAAAATTCATGCACAAATTTTCCTAAGTGTGTATTTTGGTTGAGAAATCTAGATAGCCTATAGAACCCAACTTCTTTACTAACTATGACGATCATTTTGACCTGCCATTGACCTTATGTAATACTCCCTCCATCCCTATTTGTGTGCCCCGTTTTCCATGATTGAGTGTATACCCTATCTCATTAATGGTCCTATTATCCCCTGCTTACTCTTTTCATCAACTATATCCGGTCCCACAATTTTCGCTCGCAAATCCACCCAATCAAACATCCGCACTAAAAAAAAATTGTGCATATAAAAAGGGACGTGGGGTGTATGAATGTTCTCATTACTAATGGATCAATGCTCAACTTTCTTTTGTATATCCTTAAAATTATGAAATGATAGGGAAAGTGGCGGAACTTATTCAACATTGTAGATGAGATGGAAGCATTTTTTACAAATAAGGTGCATCTTTTTTGTGTCACGACCGGTGCATAAAAAAGCGCAAGGCACACTATGACGATAAGAGTCCTAGAGCCTAAGAGTAAAGCTCAAGGGCAAGGCGCGCGCCTCATCCAAGTGAAGCGCTTTTTTAAAATTATAGTTTCTTTACTATTATGAATATATATCTGACTAAATAGAGTATTTAAACCGCAAGCATATATAAACATCAGATTTGCTTCCCAATTACTTTTTTTTATAGTTGCGTCCCAATTACTTTATTTTAAACAAAAATAGGGCATATGACATAGTGTTATCATACACTATCCACTGAAGGAGGAGCTAGAGTTTGTTGATCGTTTATCTCCGACTTATTCTTTTCTTTTCTTCCTTTTCCTTTTCCTTATCTTTTGGACTCTTTGGCCCACTATTGTTAAGGATTTATATGGTATGGTCCAGAACACAGTAAATAACATAGAAAAAGAAGTTTCCAACATAAAGTAAAACATAAAAAGTATTTTAATGTAGCGCCAAAAAGCACGCTTCACGTGCTTTACGTGCTTCTATGCGCTTCGATGCGCTTCTTTCAAAAAGCTTCGCTTATGTCTAATTAAGCACGTTAACCTAACGCTTCAGGTAAAACGCGCTTTTTCATACACTGGTCATGATTGTGCTTTTTATTGTCAAAAATATTTATTTTATTTGAATCGGGATAATATTGGATGAAATGAACGTTAGAGCTAGAGAAATCTATTAAACAAGTATTCTAAGGCATAAATTGCAGCCTAATTTGCTCGTAGAGTGTGGTCAACTTGAGATTGAAATTAGGGTACAAAGTATATGTGAGTGTTGGACTATTGCCCATATTGAAGAAACATAAGGAGATTGACCAACAATACCTCTGTTTCATAATTCATAATGATATTTACAGTTACTATTTTCACAAATATAAAGACAAGTGTGATAAAGTGTGTAAAAAGGTGTGCGAGTATAATAAAATATGGATAAAATAAAAGAGATAATAAAGTAAGAAAAAGTGAGTAGAAAGATATAAATTTTGCTGTATAAGAGGGGTAAGATGTTACATTTTCATGTCCAACATAGTATTAAGTACAATGTAAAGAATATGATGAAACAGACTAAAACGGAAGGTGTATAGATCATTATGAAACGGAGGTAGTATAATATTGGTGGGCTACGATCTTATCTTATATGTTAGTCGACTAACATATAAGACTAGCAGACTACTCCACTCGGTTTTAGGATGTAGCCTTGTTGAGCTTATATGTCGTTAGTTTAGCCTCTCCTCTTGTATGGGATTGTGTTTAGCCTAATGGACTTTATCAATTGCTGGAGCATGTGTAGTCATGTAGATGTTATGGGTTCTTTTAGGAGAGATCAGAAACGAGAGGTGTAAAAAGTGATTTATGAAGAACACGTGCATTGTTGTTGATGTGGGGTTAATTTCCTGTTTAATCTCTATTCTATTAGGGAATATCCAAGGTTGACTTTTTTGGTTTCCCTCCTATATAACACCTATACTACCCCGTTAACGTGATGGTCATAAATATACATCAAAATTATTTTAAGAAATATTTGACGTTCTATAATTAATAGTATAAAATTACAATATTTGTGTAAAATGCCTGCATACACAATAGTTATCCATATAAAATGGGGTGTACAACAGTATAAAATTACAATATTTGTGTAAAATGCATGCATAAACAATAGTTATCCATATAAATCGGGGTGTACAACATGGCACTCTTGTTATTTAGTTGTTGAAACGCCTCATGCTATGTGTTATCATGGCTCGCTAGAGCTTAGTTCATGCCAGCATGCGGGCTGCCGCAACTTACGCCAGTTGGTCCGGCAAGGCACAAACCCAACACAACACGAGAGGCACGGCTAGGGGCCATGTACGGATGGGAGGCTCGAGCTGAACCCACCCCACTTTTTAGGGTCTAGTCCAATTATTTGAGACGCATTGGATTTGTGGTAGATCTGGGTCTGGATCCAATAATCTTAGACTTAGACATGGTCTAAATCCTACCCATGGACCCATTAAAATATATTAATTTTACTTGTTGTTTAGGCATGATTTTGACCAGTGTTACCCGGAACGTGGAGCGGAGCCGGGAACCGGGTTTGGTCTTCCTGGAAGGCTACAATCGCCAACAGGTTCACCGGATTCATAAACGATACCTACGAAGGTGGAAGGTCTTTTTGTTGCCGAAGAAAAGTGCATTAACTATGGAGAGAGAGGAGGCGGAGAGAGAATACTTACGAATAAGAGATGTCGGCTGATTTCTTTACTTTTGTCAACTTTTCTAGGTTTTCCCCTTTTTATTGGTTTGGTTTGGTAGACAAATAGGTAAAAGTATGTGGTCTTTCTAGAAACCATGTGACCTTTCTTTATCTTTTTGTTTTTGAAATTAAATAAAGTTCATTCACATTAAATGAGTTCTCTCTCCTCTTTAAACAAAAAAAAAAAGAACCCATCATACCGAGAACTTTAGGGGCAGCGTTCGGTGTTCCCATTCCCGTATCACGTTCGACTCGTATTCCATGTAACATTGATTTTGACATTGGATTATAGGGAACTAATATGTACTTCGTCCGTTTCAGAATACTCGCAACCCTTGTGTTTTGCGTAGTTGTAAGAATGTTTGTGGGTAGTACATGAAAATGAATAAATTGTGCGAGTGTGGTTAGTGGTGATATTTTAATTGTAGGTGTGAGAGAAGTAAAAAAGAATTAGTGCAAGTAGGGGAAAAAGGAGAGAGAAATAATAAATAATTAGTTGCCCCATACCAAAAGAGAAAATGTTGCAAGTATTCAGAAAAAGGCCGAAAAAGGCAAGTGTATCAAGTATTCAGAATCAGAGAGTATTCACACTTGATATTTTTTATACGAATGTGATGGTAAATGATGGTCAAACTAATGGCCTTGAATTTTTTTGACAAAAAATGTTCAAAATCAATAAAATCTCAAAACCCATTTCAGATTCGTTTTAGAACTAAGACCCGTATAGGTCTTGGTATTTCAGACCCAATGGATCTTGGGCGGATCTGGTTCCACATGAAAAATATGAGTCTAGGTGTGAGACAGGGAGACATTGTCTAGGTCTCACTGGACCCTCCCAATGCCCATCCATGACCATGGGCCTTGCATGGGCCCGCACGTCGGCTCGTTTATTTTTAAGCAATTAAAAAGAAATCTATAAATCAGTAAGGGAGCCTGGTAGCAACCTAGCAACCTGGCCCAACATGTAGGGCATGTTGTGTACGGGCTTTGTTTATGGATGATAGGCACGAGCCCTATACGACACGACTTTCCCTTGGCTGTTCTAGGCACTGTTTGTTAGGGCCTTAGGCAGGTGGGCCTACATGCCTGGTACGTGCCCAACTCTATGGCTTGCCATTTATAAGGAAACATGAACATCTCATGTAACTTGTAACTTGAATATAATATACTGGATAGTGGATACATTCAATTTTGTAGGAGTTAATAAAATGTTGTTGATCATTGCTATTTCGGAATTCATTATCAATAAAAGAATATATTTGTGTGGCATCTGAAAAAAAAAGGAATATATTCATGTGTACTGTTTTACACAACAGTGAATGAGTTTGCTTAACATCGCTACAATTATCATAACGACAAGAAAAGAATTATCCTATTTTATGCCTTCCACTTGATGGGAAAATAGCCCTCCTTATCTCACGAATATTTTTCCTCAAGAGTTAAAGAAGCTTCCTTTATTTCTGATTAATTGCGTGGTGCCAGGTCTTACTGATCCATTTCATTTTATGTGTGGTAGATGTTGAAGGTCAGACAAATAGACAAGTCTCATTGCAGAGGTACTTTGAGAAGAGGAAAGACAGGTACTACATATATTTTTTGACCTGATTTCTTTGATTGTCTCTATGTCATGCTGTTAATATAAATTATTCTTGTTTTTAACTTTTTCAGGGGGAAATTCAAGATGAAAAGGAAAATAGGATCTTCTTCTTCTGGTTTGGAGATGTACCTGAATCCTCAGATGAGGATGCCAGTTATCAACGGACAAACAAATCAAATCAACTCCAGCCCAAAAAGCCAACTTGGGATGCCCTGCTCAAATTATGGCTTAGCGGATCAGAAGAATCATGGTCTGTCTGTTGACCTTAATGACAAAGGTAAGCAGTTAAATGACTGTTATTAATAGTGATTGATACAAAGTAGTGTTTCAACAAGAATTTTGCTCACCATGTCAGGTTATTTGGTAGTTTCTGATAGTGAATAACAGTAGCTTGTTAGAACCATCTTAAAAATGCGTTTCTTATACTATAATGAACTGGCTTAATAATACTTTTTTTTGTTTTTATCTTTTCGAAAGATATAATCTAGTTACTTGGTTTCATGTTTGTAGTCACTGTAGAGCTTGTGGCAATAAAACGAGTTAGTATGATGATTTGAATTTCCAAACTAGATCACTTTTTTTCCCCTAAAATATCCAAATTAGATTGATTTCTCCCTGGAAGCCATTGAAACGTGGGTCATGGTGGTAGAAACCACTTATTGTTCTTGTCAAGCTCCCTAAGATTGTGTTAGTAGGTCTGTTAAAATAATGGCCTTTTCTCTCACTTAATAAGCATAGGTTCATATTAATTTACTATATAATTCAAACTCTATTATTAGCGTTAAATTATCTATCATTTAAAAGAGGTGTAGAGAGAAAATCTCTCTCTACCTTTATTTCTTTAAGTAATTGATGTAGTATATATATATGTTGTAAGAGAGAATAACCCCGCAAAAAGTGCTCCCACAACCTCAGAAACTTCCGCATTGTGTTGGTGAACCTTCTAAGGAGGAAATCATCAAGGATCAAAATGCATTGCAAATTCTGCAAAATGCAATGGAAAATGCTATATTTCCGAGAATAGTCACCGCTAAAACGGCAAAAGAGGCTTGGGATACGCTTAACACCGAATTTCAAGGAAGTGCCCAAGTTAGAGGCATAAACCTTCAAACCTTGGAGTACGAAAACTTGGTAATGTCAAATGATGAGAATATTAATCAATATTTCTCACGAGTTACAAATGAGGATATGTGGAGAAGATGTTAGAGAGGAGAGAATTGTTTCCAAAATGCTCAGCACCGTAACGAAGAAGTATGACACTCCTGTTAGTGTCAAAGTACAAAAGATTTATCAACCTTGAGTGCGTTGGAAATGATTGGTTTATTTCTCTTGACGTCTTTCGATGACTAGAGGCATTTCGGTTAAAGCACAAGAACAAAGGGATAAGAGTAGATCGGATCATAGTTCATCCGAAAAAGCTTTTCAATCAAACCAAAAAGGACATAGCAAAAAATTTGAGGGAAAATATAGTTCAAACAATTCTGGAGGAGGGAATAAAGGAAAATACCCTCCATGTAGGATTTGCAAGAGAACTAACCATCCGGAGAAAGATTGTAGATGGAAAGGAAAACCTCAATACAACTTTTGTAAGATGTTTGGGCATATCGAGAAGGATTACAGAAAGAAGCCAAAACAAGCTCAAGCCCAAATTTCTGAGTGTGATGACGAAGATCATCTATTTTGTGCATACCACGCAAGACAAACCTTTAATGATGATGTGTGGTTGGTTGATAGTGGATGTAGTAATCATATGACAAAGAATTCATCTTGCTTCATCGGTCTAGATAATTCAGTACGAATCCCTATTAGGATGGGTACTGGAGCAATTGTCCAATCAAATGGTAAACTATTGCCATAGAACTACTAAAGGAAGAAGATTAATTAAAGATGTTTTATATGTTCCCAAATTAGACAAGAACCTACTCAATGTTCCTCAGATGATGAAGAATGGATATTCCGTTCACTTTGTAGGTAACAATTGCAAGATTCTTGATCCTTTCGATAAGGAGATTGCAAAAGTGCCAATGACAAGCAAGAGTTTCCCCATGAAATGGTCATATTCAACATATTATGCTTTCAAAGCTGAAAGCAATGAGACATATTGGTTATGGCATCGAAGGTTGGGTCATAGCAATACTGAATCCCTTCGTATGTTATCCAAAAACCAGTTTGTCAATGATATTCCAATACTACATGAGTGTAAAGATCTTTGTGGAACATGCCAGTTTGGGAAGATGCACAAATTTACATTTTCTAAGGATGGAGCATGGAGAGCGACAAGAAAATTAGAACTTTTGCACACAGATGTTTGTGGCCCTATGAAGACCCTTTCAATGGATGGAAGTAAGCATTTTATAATTTTTATAGATAATTTGACGAGAATGACTTGGGTATACTTTATGAGGGAAAAGTCACAAGTCTTCTCTATTTTCCTTAAATGAAAAAATCTTGTGGAGAATGAAAGTGGATGTTCGCTAAAATCCATAAGAAGCGATAATGGCACGGAGTATACCGCTAAATTTTTTAATAAATTTTGTCAAGATGAAGGAGTTGAGCATCAACTTACAGTTACATATACACCACAACAAAATGGTGTTTCTGAAAGGAAAAATAGGACCGTAATGGAAATCGCTAGATGTTTGCTTGAAGAGAAAGGACTTCCAAAGAAGTTATGGGCAAAAGCAGTATACACCTCGGTTTATATTCAAAATCGAGGAATGACCAAGGTTGTGAAAAGCATGACACCTCTAGAAGCTTGGTCTAGGTATAAGCCATCAATCAAACATTCCCGTGTGTTCGGGAGCATATGTTATTTTCACGTTCAAAATCAGAAACGGAGCAAGCTAGATGCTAAAGCTAAGAAAGGAATATTTATTGGTTATAGTTCTCGATCAAAAGGTTTCAGAATTCTCAATCTAGAAAATGAGAAAGTTGTCATAATTCGAGATGTTACTTTTAACGAGGATGCATTGTGGAATCGGGAAACAAAGAAAGAAGAAAAGAGACACATAAATATTCCAATAATATGAACAACTTCTTTACAAAATGAAAGCGAAGTTGATTTACCTCGTACACTATTAAGTTCACCTCTAGCACCACCCTCTTCTCAGATTACACCAGATAATATGAATGCCACTGGTCCTAGGGGAAAGAAGTCTATCACAGAGTTATATGAAAGATTTCCGGAGATTAATGATATTGAAGATTCAGAATCTTGTCATGTAGAATCATTGAGCCCACTCATTATACTGAAGCCGTTTAATTTTCAGAATGGAGGATGGCCATGAAAGAAGAAATTCGAATGATTGAAAAAAATGAAACTTGGGAACTAGTTGAGAAACCTCCTCATAAGAAATTCATTGGAGTCAAGTGGATTTACAAGATAAAATTCAACCGGGATGACACTATATTAAAGAATAAAGCAAGACTTGTTGTCAAGGGTTATTCTCAACAATTCGGCATCGATTACAATGAGAAATTCGCGCCTGTTTCAAGACATGACATTATTCGAGCTGCCTAGCCCTAGCTGCCTCAAAGGAATGGAAGGTACATCAGATGGATGTCAAATCAGCATTCCTCAATGGGTATTTGAATGAGGAGATATATGTTTAACAACCGCTTGGATTGGAAGTGAACGGACAATTTTACAAAATCTTGAAGCTCAAAAAGGGCTTATATGGTCTAAAGCCCTGGTACAACAAAATTGATGATTATAGGGTTCGAAAAAAGTCTAAGTGAGCATACCCTTTATGTTAAGAAACATAAGAATGGAGAAATTCTAATCCTTTCCTTATATATGGATGATCTAATCATCACAGGCAATAATCAGGAATTGATTATAAATTTCAAGAAGAAAATGATGTAAGAATTCGAGATGACTGATCTAGGACTTCTGAGTTATTTCCTCGGTATGGAAGTTAATCAGAGTTCAGAAGGAATGAAGAAATACGTAGAAGGTAAAGAAATTCATGTTGGAGAATTGCAATCCTGTGACAACTCCACTTCAAGTTAATGAGAATGTCTAAGGATGATGGGCACAAGAAGGCAGATGAGAGAATCTACAAAAGCATAATTGGAAGCTTACTCTATCTTACTGCAACTAGACCTGATATTATGTTTGCAGCAAGTTTCCTCTCTAGATTTATGCAGAATCCAAGGCAACTTCACTTAGGAGCTGCTAAAAGACTCTTAAGAAACGTGAAGGGAGCCACAAGCTATGGCATTCAATTTCAGACCTCTAATAATCCAAGAGTAGTTGGTTATACCGACAATGATTGACAGGTTCTCAAGATGATATGAGAAGCACCTCAGGTTACACATTTACACTAGGAAATGGTGTGTTTTTGTGGTTATCTCAGAAACAAGACACAATTGCCCAATCTACAGCAGAAGCAGAATCAGAATATATTGCAGCAGAATATATATTGCAGCTTGTGCAGCTGTGAATCAAGCAGTATGGCTAAGAAAGATTATGTCGGACCTCGGTGAATTTCAAGGAGGAGCTATTATTATTCATTGTGATAATAAGTCAGCAATAGCCATTGCTAAAAATCCAGTTTTTCATCGAAAAACCAAGCATATAAAGGTGAAGTATCACTTCATAAGAGAAGGAGAGAATGAAGGTGAAGTTCAACTTGTTCATTGCAAGGGAGATGATCAAGTTATAGACATTTTCACCAAACCCCTTCCAAAGGGTAGATTCGAGATACTAAGAAACATGCTTGGGATGAGAGAGAGGAGTTCCAAGGAGGAGTGTTAAAATAATGGCCTTTCCTCTCACTTAATAAAGGTTCGTATTAATTTACTATATAATTCAAACTCTATTATTAGCATTAAATTATCTATCATTTAAAAAAGTGTAGAGAGAAAATCTCTCTCTACCTTTATTTCTTTAAGTAATTGATATATATATATATATAGGTTCACATGAGAACCATCTTAAGGTGAGAACCTCTCTTATGGTGAGAACTCTCATCCTCGCCGTTCATTATTGTCATCTTGACCGTTGATTTTACAACAGATCCTGTTAGCCACAAAACCAACTGCTAATGCGTTAGCTTGATCCAACGGATAAATATCTGAAGTTAAAATCCAGCAAGTTGGACCTATCCCTACCGAAATGAAGTCCACATCGCCGAACATAGCAGATAAATAATATTGCCAAAGCAATCCTAACTGATCCTTTCCCTATGAACGACAAACTCACAGCTAGATATACAAAAGCAAATCGCTGACTTTGTAAATCCAACAACAACAATTGCAGCAAATTACTGACTTTGTAAATCAAAAAACAACTATTGAATGTAATTGAAGCTATAAAATACGAAGAAATACTTCCAATTTTGACGCCATCGTAAGTAAAATTTGAAGCTACCATTAAAACTGTCAAATTGTATTTCTCTACTAATCGTTCTCAAATTACTCTATCAACAATGACAAGCTATGATATATAATTATACTACAGTTGTAATCTATATTCAAAACTATTCGTACTGTTTTTTTTTACTATAGGATTAGAAGAGGTTTTATTGTGAGCATAAGTACCTAAAGATTTTGATGTTTTGTTGAATAGAATATGCATATTTTTTAAACTAAATGTGCATATATTGTTTATTAAATATGCATAAGTTTTTGTTTTCAGAAAATCAAAAATTATATTCATGTCGAAAAAAAGTGCACATATAGTTGAAATATTATGCATACTAAGTTCAAAAAATATGCTTATTTGGTTTAAAAAATATGCATAAAGGTTCTCACGAGAAGAGAAGTTCTCACCATAAGAAGGTTCTCACCGGAACCTCACCCTATATATATATATATATATATATATATATATATATATATATATATATATATATATATATATATATATGTTGTAAGAGAGAATAAAAAGATAACACATTTTTGTTCTTTAAAATTTTCTCTCCAATTCTATCTCCACATTCTTTGCACAATTTAGCACAAAGCCACATTTGTCTCACATTTGTGGAGCACATTATTTTAATGAGGTCACTATACATTTGGAACTGCCTACTGTGGTACATTGTGACCAAAAATATCCACATTCTTGGTTTTCAAAAGGAACCCAAATCGTTTTTGGACCAAGTCTTTTGTTGTTGTTGTATTGGTTTTCTGGGAAGAAAGGTGAATTTAAAGTTCATATTTTCTACCAGATCACTCAAATGAGGAGAACTTGAGAGAACTGTTATTTGATTTGTGTTGATTATTGGTTTTTCTAGTTGCTGACGTGGAAGCTTAAGGGAACTTGCGATCGTTTGTGTTTGGTGAAGCTAAAATGATAATGATGCCCATGACAGCTTATTAAGTATCTAAATCTTGATTCTTGAATAATTACTTTTTTGTTCAAGTTTCTGTTTTACTTTCAGGCTTCTGTCTTTTTACTGTAGATAAACTAGAATATTAGTTTGCCGTTGAAAAAACCAAAAGCGTCCATGTGGAATAATCTTGATGAAATTACTAATTGATGGTCGAAGATCCTCAAATTTCCTACTATCTACATGCTAAAATATGGAGCATAAACACAAGCTGTAACTCAGTTGGGTAGTGCACCTTGATTATGTAATGTACTCCACTTGCCAATGTTTTCAGTGGAGTACATTACATAATCAAAAGAATGAACTGTTTTGATGAATCAATGTCTTAGCCTATGACTTTAAGGAGAGCAGGACAATAGTCTAATACTTAGTTCTACTTCGTCCGATTCAAGTGTCCATTTAGCGATTTAGTTATCAAAGCCGTTAGAACATGCTTATCAATCTCTGTCGTTGGTAACCATGAAAGCAGAAAAACTATGTCTCTATGGCATTCCCATTTCACAATCCCTAAACCCTAAATGAATCACTTCAGACCCAAACCCAATCCTTTTGCTCTGTTTCCAAAAAACTGTGATGTCACAGTAGTCAATACAGGATTTGTTTTCTTCATCAAAAGGATTTGTTTATGTCAACTTCATGCCTACTGTATTTTGGTAGGATAGACTTATATAGTTATATGTGGTATGCATCTATCCTCTAGGGCAAGATGGGAAATGAGAAAATTATTGACCTAGAGGAGATGAAGTGCTTACCAACATACAAACGTAAATGGTCATTTGCTAGCTGGTATTACCTTTGTTTTGACTTCTTCCTGCATATAATTAAGCCAAAGTTTTTACCAAACAAGATGACGGTAATTATGGTGATATATTTGGAGCAGTGTACCGTATGTTGGTCCATTTTCTTCTTCCCATGTTACCTTGTTCCTTTATATAAATATGCCAGATGAAGCTTTTCGAAAAATAATTGTCATGGGAAAGAAGAAATTGATGATGATCGGGGTCAGTGCAGTTGTTTACTAGCTTGCTTAGACTAGATCAGGGAGCTGATCCTGTTCTTTCCTCGTGTTCATGTTCAAATATATACAGAAGAGGAAAAAATTTAAACTGAGAATAGAATTATGCACATGATGTATAACATATTGTCCTTTTGGGGACATTATAACATTAGACTTTTTCGGTCCTTTAGGTTTCTTATGGACTTGATGTTCTCCATGATCAATCTAGACGTGAGCTGGAAGGTTCAGCTTCTTTTTTGAAAGACAAACTTTTTCCTTGCAGACCAAAAATCATTACATGCAAGCCCGAGGAAGGGAAGGAAAAGAAACTGAATCTAGGAATCCAAGCTTGGCAATATTATACTCTAACTTCTGATTGAGTTTAATCCTACCATGTCTTATTTGACGCTCTACGTCTTGTCAAATTCATGTTCCTGATACTTTGTACTTAGGCATTGTACTGAACACCTCAATTTGGATCCACAACACCACAGTATGCAGAACTGAAATACTATGGCTGAGCTAGAGCCCTATATACATTTCCTGGTTGGCAATAATAACAAATTCTGAGTAACGTACTGTTACCATGACACTTGCTTCTTCCGAAAATTTCAAGAGTTATGTTTTTCTTTTGTTGATCTTACCTAAGCCCCAAGTTAAAAAGAAGCTCAGTGCCTAAACGGCTGATGGATAGAAACTAGAAACCATGCACATCAATCTCTTTGCATGTTCTTGCTGACTGCTGACTGCTGACCTGCTGTTGAGAAGAGGATTAAAAAGGAATGGGGAAATGAAACAGTATGCAATGTGAAGCAGAGATTGGGCAGTATGGGCACTAAGACAAAAAGGGCGATTAGGTGCCGAAGTTTTTGGGGGTTAGAGAATTGGATTTTGTTCTACTTGGCAAGGATATTACTAGAGGTTGAAATAATATCTTCGGAGGTGAATTACTTCATTGGTTGCATCTTTAACAAGTTCAATCGGCTAAATAACTAATGCATAAGAGCGCTAGAGAGGATTGACTCTTTTCAGCATTCTTACACCTGATATAACAGCAAGCCAGATTAGAGGAACAACACATGGTGAAGTTGTTATTGTGGGGTAGGGGTGGAAGAGAAATCTTCTAAAAGTAAAGAGCCTTGGGGGATAGCAAATTTTAATGGCAAACTAAACCCTTCTTGCACAACTTTCCTCCTTGGCAAACTTACTGCTCAGTTGGCAAGCAATTGAAAATTGGTTAGGAAGTGAAGTAAAATATTTGTTCAGTATTTGGTTTAATTGTTTGTGACAAGTTTTGTAACTACTGGAAACAAATTTATCGAGTAGCTGGTATAAGTTCCTGTGTTTTGAATAAGTAATGCTTTCCTCCTTTTGTAGGGCTTTGACATTGGAAAGTAGTTTGGGGTTGCCTTTTCTATATATTCGGATTGATGCTTGCAATCATTTGGTACTGAATTTTCTCTTGTGAATAAATTGTTGTGCAAATATATACACATTTATGAAGACATTGACTATATAGCTTTATCAATCATTGCAGTTTAGAGGCCCCTGCTATCTTGATCATGGCTTGTTGACTGCTCGTCACTTGGAAGTGCATAACCTTATTAGAAGTCATTACCTGAAGACTGTAGAAGGCATTATTGTGATCCATTATATATATTTGTGGTGCATGGCGGATAAGATGTGCTATGGAGCTCTACTATGGAGTAACAACGAGAGGATCTTTTCGTTAGTGATACAAGTAATCAATTTTGTAAACAAAAGGCGTGGAATGATTCTAGTCTGAGTTAAGGTTCTTTGAACATATGATGCGCCAGCTTCTTGCTGTCTCTGAGCTTTATCATGATGTAAGAACATGTCTAATGCTACCAATCAAGATGTAAAGACCTCTTAGCCATTATAATGCAAGGCTATATGCCTGATGATTCTCTCTTCTCCACCCTGTGCCTGAGTATATCTGCTGTGCCTTATTGTCCACTTGCTTCTGAATGTTTAATCAAAATTTGGGTTTCAAGATCTAACAAGATTAGTGTATCACTCTAACGTACCATCCACAAAATCTGTGATTTGACTTAGGATGTGTCTGGCTGTAGCGGGTAGCGTTTTGGCCTATTTAAAATGCTACTTGTAAAATTTGTAAGTGGTTGGTAAAAAGCGTTTGATAGAATTATAATAGAGTCTTAAACAAAATATACAATTCTTATTTTATTTTACAATTTCAATAGCTACTTTTACTGCACATTAATATTAGTTACCCGCTCCTGCTAAGTTTTTGGTAAGATAGCGATTTAGGTAGAGGTAGCAGTTGAGTTGTTTTTGTCGAATGTTAAAAATATCCCGATTCGAGATAAGGGATTAGTCCGTCATGTCTTTTCGGTCATGGAGCCGGCCAGTATCCAAATCATGGCGGGCCTAGACCCATTAGCATTCATAGGTAGCGGGTAGCGTCTGACAAAAACTATAATAAAGTTTAAACAACATGCTACGCATGTAGTAGTATTTTACAATCTCAACCGATAATTTATCGAATATTCATACTAGTACTTGCTACTCGAATAACTACCCGCTGTTGTTAATTTTGCCCGAACAGGCTAATCAAGTAACTTGGTCAACGAAAGTCTTAATCAGGCCAGTTGGTCAACCAACGTCGAACTTGGCAACTTGCCTTTCCTCTCACCTCCACGCACGGCTCTCACTCTCAAGCGCCACCTTCCTTCACCGCCAACGACAATATTAGCATTGCCCTTCCCTACTCCCTCACATTCTTCCGCTGCACATCATCGTAAGCCAGCCACGGCAGCTCCACTGCGCTTCCCTGCTCCTCCCTACCAACTTCACAGCGCCACTCAAACCGAGGCAGAAGCACCACCGCAGCAACCATCTTCATTAGCGCAACTAAGCAGCCACAAAACAGAGAAAACGGGGGATTGTAATGAACGGACACTCCGTTCAGGCGCAGGTTTGAGTTGAAATTCACAAGAAATTGGACGACTAAACCACAATTTAAGCTTGAATTCACCGAGCATTTGAAGCGGCCGTTCCAATTACTGAGGCGGCCGTTCCAATTACTGAGGCGGCCGCTCAGAATTCTCGTGGTATTTGGGATGAAAACACCGTATTTCCGGAGCGTGGGTGAGCCGTATGATTGCAGATTTGATTGAAGAGTAAGAATGACGATGATGATATGCGAACAGGAGGGGAGCACTGAGCAACGAAGGAGAAGGAAGGGGGATGAAGAGGCTGACGTGGAGTATTCAGAGGAGAATTCAGAATTTTTATTTCGTTTTATTTTTTATTAATAACAATTGGATTTTCCTTAAGCTATTCCTCTTCACACGTTCACTGGCCTTCTTCTTCTTCCTCAATCCTAACCTTACCATAATCGTTTCTTACTTTTGTGTTCTTTATCACCCTCATCTTCTACCTCTCTTAGCGACAAGCGAACTAAGATGCTTGAATTGGATATATTTACACTTCTCGACACTGACAAGGTAACTAGTAGCATTCCCAAACTCCATTTAATGCAATTAAGGTTGTATAATGAGGTGAATTAGGATAGCTTTATTTGATTCTTGCCTTGTGATTGGAATAGTAGAATCATCCTAGGATTTTTTTGTAAATTATTGCATCTTCACGTTAATAGGTGTGTTGTATTTGTACATGTTCTGCTTCCTTATTGTTGTGTTGCCTTATTCCTGTGACACGGAAATTCTATCTTCACAATAGTCCTGTTGTTATGTATCTGTTGTTTCGGAGCAAGCGTGTTGACATTTGTTTGGTCTTGTGTTTGGGTAGTATTTAAATTGGAGTGCACATTCTTGATGTTTTTCTTTTGGTTTTGGTACACTGGCAGTCTGCTAGTCATACAAGTTTGTGTAGGGGTGTGCTAAATTTTGAGGGAGTGTAGGTGTATTAAGAAGTTTAAATGCGTGTTTGGGGGATGATGGGGAGTTTTTTGACTGGATTAGTATCGGCAGGGATGAATTACGTTGTGCAGGTGGGTATTCATGTAAGTGAAGCAGTGTGTGGGCCTGTTTGGTTGGTTGTGTGTGTAGGGGCTGATGTAGGTGGTAAAGTACAGCCTGGTTGTGCTTTCCTTGCGGCACGTTGGTGTTGTATAGGGTGTTTTCAGGATTGTGTGTGTCTCTAGGAGTTGCTGTGGTCAGTTGTGTTTTTAGGTTGTGTAGTATGTGCAGGTCATAGGAGTTAGTGTGTGAAGGTTGTGCATGTTTTTATGTATGTGTCACATTGAGCATAAGTGGGATGCTGACTGTGTGGTAGTATTGTAGTACTATTGAGATAGTGGTAGTTAGTCAGTTTGTCAGTTCCTGTGGGAAAGGTACTAGGTGTGATCATTAATTCAAGCACGTTGTAAAACTTTCAAGCTTATTTATCTGTGCTTAATCACCCATGTTTCAAGTTAGAACAATTCTCATTATTAGTTGATCCTATTTATTTTGATTTCAATTGTGAGTACGAAATCGATTGGTGCTTGGTGTAAGAAATTGTTAGTTTAATTGTATACTTTTATTCTCTAAAATTTTTCTTTTATGATACTACTTGAGTAAATACTATTTTGAGGAGCTGAGACACAATTTTTGAGTTTAGTCTTAATTTACAGCGATTCTGTTGACATTGCTATTTCGTAAACCACTTTGTTATTCCTGAGGACTAGTCATCCCGAGGGGCGTACCCCCAAAGGAGAGAACATGCTAACTGTGGCTGCACCCGTAGAGTATACCATTAGGTACTTAGATTGTCGTCCAAAGTCTAGAATTACTCTCAAACGGCACCGTTTGTTGAGCTAGGTTTGGAAAAGTGTACACACAGGCTAGGGGCGCACCTCCTAAGAACGTCCTCCTGAGTCCTGACTGTTGTTACCAGAGTGTAATGGTTCACTTGCGTTCGTCCTATCCTCTCAATATTATAAAGTTGATCAAAAGGTTATCTTTTAAACAATTGTCCTTATTTTATTTGTTACCCTCTCTTGTTCTATGGCTTCTACCCCTTTTTTTTGGGTGCATGACCTAGAGTCCTAGACCGTAGTCTCATCCACTCCTTTTGTCGAACTCATAATGTTGAGATCTGATAATGATGGTAATACACTCTAAACATTTTATCTGGGACTATCTCGCACGAGGATTAACTAATTTTACTTTGCTTAGTAGATGTTTCTAGTCTAGGTTTGAATTTGACAATGATGTTATGTCAAATCAGGGAAAAATCTTATTTGCTTAATGTAAATTAGAACAAAAAGGGACCCAAATCCGTCAAGGTTGAATAAATATTATTTTGCGGGTCTAGTTTGGTTTTATGCTTCCGAATATTGTAGAATTGTCCGACAGTAACACCATATAAGTATACCTAAATTGAGTTAATATATATTATTTAATAATAATGATAACTCTATATTTGTGGTGTTACTGGTATAGTGGACCAGATAAAACCACCACCGTTCCAGGCTTTCCAGCAACCTCACTATTTCTCCTCAAAAGAGTGTGAAACAATATCCTTAAGTTTAGGTGGGTAGAAGCATGGGCGACTGGTCAAGAGCTCACATTTGCCAATGTTTAAATCGCCTCCTAACTCTCCGAGGCAATTCAACGGTGACTATTGCGCAAGAACAACGCAAGTCAGGTGAGCAGTTCGTAGAAAGTGTGTTGAGTCTTGCTCATAAGCTTTGCCAATTGGGCCTCTGTCGTGGTCAAATTGTTGCCATTTGTGCTTTCAACAGGTTAGTTTTCCCCCAAAAGTTGTTTCTTCTATCATCAAAGAAGTTGATAACTTTCCTGTCTATTGGTGAATGAAGTTTGTGGCCTTTTTTGAATTATTTGGTGATGACCGAATTTCCATCCTTCTGACTATTAGTGATTCATATCTGGAATGGCTGCTTGCTGTTGCATATATTGGGGGGATAATTGCTCCTCTTAATTATCGTTGGGTACGTATAATGTTCTACTCCTTCCTTTAAACAATTTTTGTATGCTCCATGCTTTGGCAGTTGTGCATTTTCTTTAAGATTCGAAGTAAAAATTGTAGGAATTTAGTATTAAAGCATTGTTACTCTTCAATTTAAAGTAATGTACTTTTGTAAGTTGTAACTAAACCTCGCAAAATTGACCCGACCTGAAATAGATATTGATGAAATTGATCTATTTCAAACAATAAGACAATTGGCAATTGACCCGGCAGTTAAACGGCCCTTCCTGTATTCGACTCATATGATGGGCCTCACCTGAATGGACCCAGCTCAAACAACCCAGTTTCCACCTCAAATTTCTGTAACCATTGCTATCTCAAAGTCCAGCTAAAAAGCTAGGTCATTCCTCTAGCTAGTTGCCTATTGACTTTTGACTAATTAGCATCTATAGAAGGCTTTATGAGATGTCCTATTTGTAACCACATAAGTCATCTAAAAAAGATAAGTACTTGAAACTTATGCGATTAGAAGTTACTCTGTATTATATGATCACTTGCTCTCAGACTTCAAAAGTGATTGCAGGATGCTCATGTATCAAAATTATGACAAATAGCATCCCTTTACTAGATTTCATGTTAAATTTCCTCATGTTATCATGTACTTTGTTCCGTTCATCCATTGCTATTATACATCTTCACCGAGCAGTGAACAGGTTTGTTTTTGCTGTATGTGATTAACATTCTTCATACCTTTAATGTTGGATGTCCACCAGTCATAAGGCTAACCGTTTTTATTACTTAGATTATGGCCATTTGGCTTTAAAATATTTTGTGAGTTTATGTGAGGATCTAAGTTTTATTATTTTTGTTCTATAAATTTGGTAATACAGGCATACAGATATACCAGTGAGATCGAAAGTACATGGAGCATGAAATCAGAAGTTTGTGAAACTATAAGATGCATGATCATTCTGTCTATTCGATGGCATAAATGGCATTTATTTGGAAAATTAGCATCTTCTAAAACCTAATGAAAAGATAGATACTAATGTCTGTTCTAGCATTTGCCTAATAGTTTCTTAACCATCAGAGCTTGGAGGAGTCAAAGGTGGCACTGGAAGTCATCCGACCAGCAATGATAGTCACTGATGAATGTTGCACGTGGTTGTCGGATTTGCGAAATGGTACCATGTTTTGTCCAAGATGGCATGTTTCTGTTGGATTTCATTATTCAACTTCAAATGGTATGAAAAGTGCCTGCAGATTTCCCTCAAAAAAAAAAAGTGCATGCAGATCCATGTTTGATGTATAAAGCTGCGTTGGCATGTTTGTGTGATGTGGTGTCATCAATTATCATATACATCTGACATTTTTTATCTTTTATCTTGTTACTGTATTCTATCAGGCATACAAGAATGTGAGAGGTTATCCATAAATCTTCAATCTATCAAATACTGTTGGGCGCCTGACAATGTTGTTATCATATGTTTCACTTCAGGTATTACTTGTGCTCAATTTTTCTTGTATTCTGATTTATGACAACTTGTAATTTAGGTGGAATTAGTTCCATTCATCAGTTAATTTTCATGTATGCTATCTCCAATGAAGATGCTTAATTATACATGGAAAACCTCTCTCTGTTTGAATCATCTACACTGTGGAGTATACTAGGGAAGTGAAGACATACTTTATGTAACACAGATTTAAAAAGGGAACAATCTCAGACTTGTAATTAGAGGATCCACAAAACTTCATGGAATGATTTTAACATTTTAACATGTTGATTGATTATCTTTATCTTTATCGGTATTGAATTTTGTTTTGATGAGAAACAGAGATTGAAAAGACAATCATTCTGTTACCGTATAAATATATTAAACTAATGATTACCCTTGTTAAAAAAATGTTATATCATAGAACTAAAAATGTTTTAGACGAGATACTTCTGTTTCAAATTTAATCACATCAAAGTATGTGATAACCTTGTGCTATCAGAAAAGAGCAAGGCACATCTATGTCATAAAAATTCTGTATGGCCACGAAAGAAATCCCTGTCTTTTGTTGGGAAAAACTCACAATATGCTTCAATCCAAATTATATCAGAATTTCACAAATTACAACTAAAACTAATCAATTGACCCTAAGGATTACAGTACCTAAAACTTATTACATTAACGAAAACATGGAAAGTTTATTAAGTTCAAGAACTAAATTACAAGCCAACATTTGTGAAATTAGTTCATATCTGCATGTTATTGCTCTATCCCAAATCAAAGTGAAATTTTATCTTTTTCCTTTGAAATCCTGATTTTCTACATTTCTCAATGACAAGTATTTATGTATGCTTTTTTCTCATACTTCTCCTGCTTAGGACACCCATAACAAATTTTTGATACAATCTCTTACTATTTCAGTATTATGACCTTGCAGAACCCACAATTTTCTCACTCAGATCATAAAGGTTTTAAATGGTAATGGAGTTCAAGCTTCATAACTAAAACAATTACCCCCAATTTCATTCTCTTGCATGGTTTAGCTCAGTTTTTTATTCCCATCTCCTTCTCTCTCTTTCGCCCTCTTCACTTAGCATGGATCAAAATTGTGATTTTATGGAAAATTTGAAACAAAATCCAAAGTTTCATACCCTATGGCAGGACAATATACTTTTTGTAAATCCGATCACTGACATTTTCTTTCAGTTGATCCCACTACCAAAACCAAATAGGCTTTAAGCCTTTGATGTAGGATCGTGGATGTATAAAAATCAAATCATGGAGTTATTTTCTTCAGAACTCCCTTCAAATATATTTCCTCTGTTTTTTTTTGTTTGCTATATTTATCTTCTATGGAAGTTCACTATTAATTGCTACCTATATTTGGTATAGTTTTGGCTATGAATTGACATCTTTCCTCTTGCTGAATTTATCCTTCCCGGTGTGATTTACTCTTTCTCTTTCTTCCCTTTATGCATATTCTCTTGCCCTTGGTTGTACTGTTGCTTCTTAATATGTATGCGCAATGAGTATGTAGGCATGTAGCTATTATAAAAGATGGAGTAAGTATTAGTATATTATTCTTATTTATCATTATAATTTTTTATTTGATCCTTATTTATCATTATAACTGTTTATAGTTTTCTATCCTTTATAGGGTCCACCGGAAAACCAAAAGGAGTTGCCATAAGCCATGCCTCCTTAATCATGCAATCCTTGGCAAAAATCGCCATTGTGGGTTACGCAGAAGACGATGTAGGTCTCTTTCCTTGTTTCCTTCGTTTAATACAAATAGTTGACGAGCTAGCAAGTAATATGAAAGCAATAAAGTACTTCCCATCTCCTATTTTGGGGTAGGAAAGGAAAGATTCGTTTAAGATAACATGATTCTATTTGCCATAGCTAAGGCCTTTTTTGGAAAATAGAAATGGAGATAATAGACAGAAAAACCTTGTTGATCTGCTATTAAATTCTTCGTTTTCTTAGGTTTATTTGCATACTGCCCCACTGTGCCATATAGGTGGGATATCCTCATGCATATCCATGCTAATGGTAGGAGGTTGTCATGTATTGATACCCAAGTTTGAAGTTAAAATGGCACTAAAAGCCATAGAGGAAAACCATGTGACTTCATTTATAACTGTTCCGGCAATGCTAGCTTCTCTGGTTTCTACAATGAGGTACTTTTCTCATCATATATTCTATTTCTATTATAAAAGAAGTGGAATGATTTCTGCAAAGAGTTGACACGTGATCATCACTAGTTGGATTTAAAAGTTTCATTTGTTTCTCTATATTTGTGGTAGAAAATTGGAATATAGTTTTGCAATATTATGTACTAGTAATCGGCAACAAAGAGTTGACAGAACAACCATCAAAGTGTAAAACAACTTGATAGAGTTTTGACCCACTTATGGCGTTAATGGGGAAATCTACGGGGCTAGGAAGTATTGTGGGTAATCGTCAGCTGAACAAGCTAACATAAAAACAAAGGTAAGGAGTGTAGAAATAGTAATCTCATTATTGATTATTTTTCCTCAAACAAGAAGAACCTATATAGATATTTAAAGAAAAATATCTTAGAGAACAAACAGTAACACAACATATCCTTCATTTATCAATGATCCGTCAACGAAAACTCTACATATAACCATAAAAAGATTTTTGCTCACGCATTATTTTCTTGTAAAGCATCCTTTTTCGCTGGTAATGAAATTCAAAAGATTATGGATGATTCTTCAAGTATAATTGTGAATGGCTTTTATTGGTAGTTATGATGATTTTGTTGGATGTTTGTTGATTGATTCCTGTGACATTTTTGTCCGTTGAGTGGTCTATTCGAGGTGAAATAGGTTCTTTAGTGCAAATTAGAAGCTTGTGGTTGGCTGTAGGTGCATTTGAAGGTTTATTTAGTACGCTGTGGGGATCTTTTTTGTACTAGTTTATTGCAAATTTTTAGTTCTATTATCTCACAAGTTTATCATCTATATTAAAGAGTGTCTTCTACAAAGACTTGTTGGCCATGCATTTTAACATATCTCATGCTAAACATTGCGTGCTACTAAATTCAAAAATTCTTATTGGCTCTGCGTGGAACACAAGACCTCGAAAGCTCACCCCATTCTGATTGAGCTTTTGGGTGCTGACTTAGGTGATTATTAATGTGATTAGTGCTTATCATGATTAATAAGCTCTTTAGCTCAAAAAGCCCAAAAGTGTTCTCCTGAGCAGGTTTAAACCACTCTTGTGGAATATAGGACCCACACAAACCAAACACAAAAGTATGCTCATAATATTTGTGATTAAGCTAGAATATGCTCCTTGAGGTGCTTGTTCCCTTCTAGGCTCTAAATTTCTTGAATAAGTGCATTTTGCATAAATAATAGCCTCTCCGCACAAGTGTTGTTGTTAGTTACAGTGCCATATCTGTGATTGTGCTATGTACTGGTAGAAGTTCAGAATAACGCCAAGTTGGTTTTTGTTTTCCCTTTTCTAGGAACAACAAATCAAGGAATTTGGTAGAAAGTGTAAAGAAGATTTTGAATGGTGGCGGCAGTCTTTCTCTCCAACTTGTAGAAGATTCAGTAAGATGTTTTCATAGAGCCAAGCTTCTCTCTGCTTATGGTATTTGCCACTTGCTTATTTACCGCTTGCTTATTCTCAGTATTATTCTGTTGGAAGCTCTTTCCTGAATCAACTTTATTTTATCATTAAGAGGAAAAAAAAACTCCCTTATCACTGAAAAAATCACAGGTTTTGAAGTACATGTTTATGAGACTTCAGTGATGTGTCCATTAGAATCCTATGCCGGTGCACTAATCCAATGGGTTAACTTGTTCTGACATGGAAATTCATGGTTCAGACATCAGATTCAAGTAAATTTGGGTTTAGGGATGAAATCCCATTCACTAAAGTTTAGAAAATGTGGTCAGGTGAAAATCTTATTTCACCATGTTCTTGTGTGCTATCTTGCAAAACTGTAGGATACCTTGATGTTATATTGACAGTCAATGTATGGGTTAGACATTGTTTTATACCTTTCATCAGTTTCAAAACATGCACATGCTACTATCCTGAAGGGACTAAACTCTTTAACTACAGGTCTACGGTGAGTGAGAAACAAACACAAAAGGCACGTACTAGATTTCAGGTCACACAACATTAAGTTTATGGTTATAAACAATTTAGAGTGTGGGTGACTGAGTTTCCACTTTGCTGTTTCTGAAGCTGCCCCTCTTAATCTCTGATGGTCTATTTTCATGAAGAAGGAAAAAAAACCCGATCCTACTAAGGAGCATATTAGATTTTTCCAAACAAAGGAGCATGTTGTGAATTACGAAGTATGAAATAGTTGGATTTCCACCATGGAACAATATTATGGTTGCCTTCAAATGAACTTCATTGATATTTATTGAGACTTTTGCCTTTTGTCATATAGTTGTGTACTGTACATATGAAATGAAAACCTTACCATATGAAACAGTATGGACTTGGAGGGATTATTGTTTATGTTGCCGCAACTAATTTTTCACTACAAAGAGCTGTATTCTCTCCTCTTCAGCTATTGAAATCTCTCACAATAAGAATTAGCTTCACCAATGTATTTATCTGCATATGGCTTTCAAATCTGCCCTGATTTTTCCTGTTACTGTTATGCTATAAACTGATAATTGTTTTATGTTGACTCCAGGTATGACGGAAACCTGTTCTTCTCTCACCTTCATCACCGTTTATGATCCAGCTATTAATAACCGTCACCTAAAAAAGATAAGAGGAACTGTTTCCAACTCTGTACACCCAATAGGAGGTATATGTGTTGGAAAGCCAGCACCTCACGTCGAGTTACTGGTAATAAAAGAGGAATTGTCTCATGTGGGGAGAATCATGACTCGAGGACTCCATGTTATGATTGGCTATTGGGGTCAAATTAGTGGTCTAGAAATCGACTCTAGTGGAGATTGGTTTGACACTGGTGATAGTGGACATATTGATGCTCATGGAAACTTGTGGCTTGTTGGTCGTAGGAATTGTCGTATCAAAAGTGGTGGGGAGAATGTGTACCCTGAAGAGGTAAGAAAAATGTAACTTCATTATCCATATATGCTGCTGTTTAAACTCTAGTTGTGATTTGTTTCTTTGCCTATCTGCAATATCTTGCTCCCCCTCTCTCCCCTGATATAGGCAATGTGGGGAGTCATGTGACCATGGATATATAATGTGGCCAGTAATTATATTATTGCTGCATTGATGACACAGGTGGAGGTCGTATTATCTCAACATCCTGGAATATTGGCGGTGGTTGTCATTGGACTCCCAGATGCACACCTAGGTGAAATGGTTGTTGCTTGTGTTCAAATTAGAGATAACTGGATATGGACCGACTTAAACGTTGGTGAGTTGCAAAGCAACATGGAACGACACTTATCAACCGGCATGTTAAAGGAGTTTTGTCGGCATAAGAGTTTAACCGGGTCTCTCTCTGTTTCCTTGTTTTTCCATTCCCCCTCACCCTGCTCGAAGCAGATTAGGAAACTAAAATCCCTTTGGTCTGTATGTATGGCTTTTAATTTCCCTCTTGGAAGATAATCTTGGTTTGTTGACTGAGATTTCTGTAAATATTATGCATGTAGGTTTAAGATACCAAGAGCTTTCATGATTTGGAGAAAGCCTTTTCCTCTTACGAGCACAGGAAAAGTCAAAAGAGACCAAGTTAAGGCTGAGGCTATATCGCATCTACAACCTTTCTTTAGCAATCTTTAAATAAAAGGTTTTGCACACACCTGATTGCAATAAATATATTTTACTTCGGGGTAATTTTTACTCAATTTTTTGCAACTATTAACCTGTTTTGATTAACTTTTATACTGTGGAAAAAATTCATGTATAAACATTTTAAAAGGTTATATAACCTTTATACATTATTAGATTTTAAGTTCGTGTGATGTACGGGTTTAATTTAATATAACTTGTTAAATATTTCGTGCAGTGATTTAACTATATCAATTCAAATTTATTTGTAACCCCTCTTTACTCTTTGTTCTTTTGAATCCTAATGTTTAGGATTTGTAATATGGATTTCAAATTCAATTACCAATCCAAAAACAAACACATATATTACGTTACTGCTTAATGCTTATTAAGCTTGTTATTTTGAAGTGTGATTCGACTTTCCCTATGTGAATAAACAGTACATTTCATAACTAGTGAAGTATTCGCACTGCAAATTCACAATTTGGAGAAACCATCGATTCAATCATGCATAAGGCAAATTAGCCAAAAATGACCTCGCACTACATTAGAAAAGAAAAAAAAAAGTGTGACAAAAGATCATTTTGTAGAATAGACTTTAAGTGTTATATAAGACTATAAGCTATGGATTATAATATATTAAAATATTTGTAGACACCTAAAAAGTGTCTCCATAAAAGTTCCTATTGGACTAAAATCAATGTTGTTTATTTGGTCCAACGTAATCATGTGGGTTCTCCCTCACGAAAAAGGCAAAAATACCAATTCCCATCTTCATTAAACATCAAAACCATTTCATAAACATTTTCAAAATGTTTTTGGGCTCCGATTGTACCTAAAGCCCTAAACCCAACTCGTTAATGACCGTATCAAAACCTGATTTTAATCCACCATCATTAATATTCTGTAAATCTTCAAATTATCTCAAATCAATTCCAGCGCGAACCGCTAGGTCTGGACTACTGCTTCATTTGAACCTAATTCTATTGTTTTCCCATACATACATTAGAATTAAACCTCATTTGATACGATTTAAACGAGATAACCTCACCTTTTTCAAAGTAATTCTCTCTATACTTCATTTTCATTTACATGAATTAAACATTACATTATCATTTCATCAGACTTTCTTCGAATTTAATCACAATTCGTCCTTTACGTGATTTACATTATTAAATTCCCTAAAACTCAGACAACCTTGGTGAAAATTTTGAGGACCCTTTTCGAATCCATTTCATTTCATTGTTATTATTATTATTATTATTATGGGAAAACACCAAAAAATTACAAGCTTAACAAGCTACAAAGATCAAGTGAACTACAAGAAGTTGGAGGGGAGCCGAGATACAATCTGGGCCCCCACTCCTCTAGCTATGGCGAACCCGATCCTGCTGAAAATGTGGGCAGCTGCCCGTGCCCCAATGTCCTGAGCCCTAGAGTACGTCTGGACCCGCTTCAGCAAAGAAACAGCCCCTTTCTCTAATTCCCCAAAAGAAGAGAAGGAAAATGGAAAGAAACCGTAACCCAAAGCCCTACAACGTGCCGCATACTTATCCTGCTTCCGCTGCTCTGCAACCGCCACAACCCGTCCCGGAACGAAGCCTGACAACCCAGATTGCGTCATAGGGGAAGACCCAGTCAAGTCAACACACACATCTAGACCGCCATCCCATGAGTAAAGCAATATATCTGCAGGACGAAGAGCTCCATCACTCTCACTAGTCAGCCCAACATCAACCTCCTTGCGAGCAGAAATCCCCGACCGATAGCAAATATCCAAAAGGGTATCACGAACAACATTATGTCGATGTTTGATACCCACAATCCCAGCACAAGACACGGCATGATCCCCATAAATGTCCCCGTCGAAAACCCGAGAGCAAGCAGAACACGGCGTCGAATCAGAGAACAACGGAATACCCAACCGATAGCAAAGAACCAAACGATAAGTCTTACCGTTCATAGTCTGGCCTAAACCCGAGATGGGGACTGCCCGCAACCAAGCTGAGGAGTGATCCCCCTGCTGTGATTTCCATAGGGCAACAAGACGTGAAGATAAGGAGTAGGCGGATTCCGCATCAGCAGTAACCTTCGTGAAATATATGTCTGCCAATTTCTTCATGAGTGTGGGGGCAGCGATCTCACTAGGGCTACGCATAAGGTCGGTCTCCACGGTCCTATTGAAAAGACCAAGAGCATCATCAAAGGCCGGTCCCGGACCATCAACACCTGAAAGCCGAAGAAGCGAATCCTGCAAACCAGAAGACTGCAAACGGGATGCAAGAAAAGCATAATGCCGAACATCACCAGCTGAATAAACACCCAATCTTCCATAAGAATAAGGCAAGGTGGCAAGGCGCCATTGCCAGTCACCGAATCCAGGTCCCGAAGCAGTCACGATGCGCTCTAAAGAAGCCCGCAGAGCCACATCAAAAGATAATTGGGCCGCTTCGAAAAGATGAGGCGGACAAGTGCGCATAGCAAAGTAGAGTTTAGAAACTCCAGTACACGCACGAAGAAGCAACAACTCACACTGGGGATCATTAAGCTTGGCTACAGCATCCATCAACACAACAGTCTTCGCCACACGCTGCGAAACCAACTCCTTACAAAAAGAGGAATCCGTACTGACTGGGCCACCAAGCAACTTAACACCAAGCGCAGGACGAGCAATATCCGTAGGATAGACACCCTCTAGACGACTGCGTGGGTCCTCCGAAGGCCAGAAAACCTCCGTCTTCTCAACATTAACATGGAGACCTAAATGAGGACCCTCCTCCAAAATCAACTCCAAGACCTGTCCAACCACCAAAGTGTCACCAACGATAGTGCCATCGTCCAAGTACCAAGCCTGAAGAGATAGATAAAATGAGTCTCTGATTCGACACACCAATGGATGTAGAACCAGAGAAAAAAGCAAAGGGCCGAGAGGATCCCCTTGCTGCACACCCTGACAAGACCACAAGGTATGCTCCCCATAATACAGCCGCGCTGGAGAAGAGTAGCAGAATTCAACCCAACGCGAAAGAGCAGGACAATGTAGCCGAACCTCACGCAACAAAGCCGATCGATCAACTAAATTGAACGCATTCTGAAAATCCACCAATAACATAGAGAGGCCAACATCGGCCCCATGAGCCTCAACCAACCGATTGACAGCATGGAGAATGGCCTCACCACCTGCTGGAACCCCAACTCCAAACTGAAGACCTTATTATTATTATTATTATTATTATTATTATTATTATTATTATTATTATTATTATTATTATTATTATTATTATTATTATTATTATTATTATTATTATTATTATTATTATTATAAATAATAATAATTATTATTATTATAAATAATAATAATTATTATTATTATTATTATTTAATGTAAGTTTTATAATGCTTGAAATATTTTAATATGTCTACTAATTAATGTGTAGATACAATTTCGATTACTTATTTAATTGCTAACATAGTTTTTTTTTTTGTAGGTTTTAATATATGAATTTTTGTGTTAATTTTATGTATTATTTGTCATTAACTCATCATATTTTGTAGGTACGATTAACTCACGAATCATATAATCATTCGTACATAATAATTGTTTTATTCCACTAATCACCTAAATAACCGAAATTGGAGGCAAATGTTCGCTTAGGATTCCAGCGCAGACCACCACTAGTAGAAAAACGCTTATTTGCATCCCCGCATTTGCCACGCCATTCTGAACATGTGACGCAAATGACAAATTTTAGAATAAAATTTAGTCATTTGCGTCGCAACTTTGTTAAACTGCGAGGCAAATGACTCTAAGATGCCCCCTAGAGTCATTTGCGTCGCAGATTAACAAAGCTGCGAGGCAAATAACTCAATCAAGTGCGTCGCACATTTGTTAATCTGCGACGCAAATGACTCTGGGGGGCATCCCAAAGTCATTTGCCTCGCAGATTAACAAATGTGCGACGCAGTGCCTGCCATATTCCTCCAACATTATTTCAGATATGATAGAACCCTACATTAATTTCGCCGCTCAGCTCCTCACTTTCTCTCTCATCCTCTTCCTAGAAACTCCATTTTCAACGGCGACTTCACCTGAAATCTCCTCTAACCAACCTATCTTCATCTCGATCTCGAAATATAAAACCAAAAAACCCCAAAAGAGATAGTGCGGGATTGAAAAAACAAAACCCAGCACCAGAAAACCCCCAAATCAATTGGGCGGTGACGCAAAACCCAGCCAATCAACCCTTGCAGCGCCGTCGTAATCGCTTATACCCTCACCGTCGACCACCGGCCTGCTCTTTCATCTCTGTTCGTCAGCGGCCCCAGCACCCCAGCCAGCCACCAACACGAAGCAGGGTAACTACGAAGCATCCCCGCAACACTTGCGCGATCCCGCGCGCTTTCCTGGCTTGTGCAGCCTTGCTCGACAACCCAGAACCTCTCGCCCTCCCTCGCATCCTCTTAGAAGATGGGCACAACGTAATTTCTTCATCTTTTAATTAGATTAATCTGATTGATTTATTTTATGTAATTACTCATGCATTTTCGTAATTTGGTTCCTCTGAACTGCTGATTTTTGTGCAATTGGATTCAAAGGAGAAAAGGGGGGTAATTGAATTCAATTTGATTTTTGCGCTTCTGTAATTTTTGCTGCAGGTGTTTGCATTTGTTGCAGCTGAGTGTGAAACCCATAAACATGTACTGAATCAGGTAATTAGCCATTGCTATCTTGTGATTAGTAACTATAATTTTTCTTTTTGGATCTTAAACCAGAATAAGTTTCTTCTGAAAGAAATTGTACCAAGCAGCTGAAGTCAAAAAAAATTGTTGTTGAATTGTTTATGATATGCATAGATTTAATATTTCTATACTTTGAAGTTCATTATTTATATTCTTTGTGAACTATTATTGTTCTGGAAGCGTTTATGTATGACCTGCTTGCCTTAGGAGAGCTGTTTAGGACATCCGATTTTTCAGATGTGAGTTTCTTCGTAGGATAAATCACTTCGTCCACAACCCAACCCACCCACCCAAAGAGTTCCCTAACTTATGAGGTTGAGTTTATTGGTAATTACATCCGTGTCTCGAGTGATAAGTCCCAAAATGGATTGATTGTAACATTAAAAGATATGAACCGTGAATATCTACATGGGGTGATCAAGACACTTAACCGTGAATTATTGTATGTTTAGCTGCAAGGCAGCAGCTTTTAACAAATTAGTGAAAGCTAGGCAATCAGTTGTCCTGCTGATCCGCCTCCTTAGAATATTTCAGATGCTCTTAAGTCTTAACATTACGGAGTACTCCTTATTGTTACTTGTTCATTTTATCAGCTGCGCATTCTGTACTGCATGTCTGCATATGCCTACACTGAAAATAGTTGGAGACCCTTGATCCAATACGAATTGAGTAGGTCTTCTTGTGCAGGTTAATGCTGCAGGTGCAGGTGCTATAGTTGGAGTTGCTATTGCTGTTGGGACTCGTAGCAAGAAGGAGATTGCTGGGATGGCTGCTCTTCTTTCCATTCTAGGAGCTGCAGCTGATTATTCCAGGACTGAGCTGCAGCTGCTCTTCTTTTTGTCTTTTATTTTCAGTTTGCCCATATGGTTACATGATTGCTTTCTTGTTGAAGTGATTAATTTTGATTCTAGGTTCTTGCCTAGATCAGTTATTCTGTTAACACTTAACACTAGAGTATGAGTCAAGGTGATTATACAGTTATGCTTGTATCGAATGAGTTAAGACAGCCATATGTGGCGGTTTGCCTGTTCCCCAAAAGAATATATTGTGTCTGTTACAAGTGTTTGGTGCTACTTTCAGCCACTTGGAAGCCTTTTCCATCTCTAAAACGTACTGGTGTGTCGTATTCAGAACTCACATTTTTGCTCTGTTGCTCGTTGCCTTGCTGAACTCACTATATAATAGGTTTCATTTTAATATATATATATATATATATATATATATATATATATATATATATATGTATATATTAAAATGAAACCTATTTTTTTTACAAAATTCAAAGTCATTTGCCACGCACATTAAGCTAATGTGCGTGGCAAATGAGAGTTATTTGCGTCGCACTTTTGTGCGACGCAAATGACTTTTAGTCATTTGCGTCGCGACCTTTTGCGTCGCGCAATGTGCGACGCAAATGACCTTAAATGTGCGATGCAAATGAGTCATTTTCCACTAGTGCACTAGGTTCTGGCGAGCCATGTTGGGTTCCAGTGTGTTGCAATTGGTACAGGCGCGGGTCCCCCGACTTCTGGCGTATTAAGTTGGAAGCTGGTGTATTACATTTGCCCCGACTTCTGGTGTATTACATTTAGTCATTTTAATTATGCGATTAGTGCGATTAATCGTTCGATTAATTTTATTTTTATTTGACTAACGTGCGTTTTGCAGGGAGCGACAATTAGGAGTAAGGGTTTCCCGCAGGATCATACTGTTTGCGCCAGAAACTGGCGCACTACGCTTGATCCAACGGGCCCCGTTGGCTTCTGACGTGGCCCGCCAGGGTCCAACGCAATGCACTGGTTACGCCGGACTCGGCGTGAACCTTTGCTTCGTCGGTCATGTTTGTGGCTATATTTCGAATTAAAATTCGAGTTTAATTAATTTATTTTATGTTTGTTCTTCATGTATATTTGTAATTAATTTGTTTATATTAACTTTTAATTTATTTTGTAGGCTAAGGTATTTAATTATGCACGATTTTCATAATTATTATTAAAATAATTATCATCTAACTTGTTTTATTTTATAGTGCTATACTAAATTATACAATCATGTATAAACTCTTAACTTCTCTTTTAGCTATTTGTAATTAATATGTTATAACCTTTGTTTTGTAGGATGCACTTTTAGTTCATAATAAGTATAATTTCATTTTACTGGTAAAATATGTAGTTCTTAAGATCTACTCCGAGTTGTAGTAGTGCTTTGTTATTGAAATGATAAGCATAATATTTCTATAAAAAAAAGCATAATAAAAAAAATAAAGATTTAATTTTTAAAGTCGAAGGAAGTGAATGGATGAAGGTTGAGAGAAGTGAACTTAATGGAGAATCGTGGAAAAGAAGGTGGAATGAATGGAAAATAAGTGAATAAGAACATATTCTTGGACGGAATCCGTTAAATGGTGGCAAAAGCCAATTTAATTATTTAATTTTTAAGGTATTAAAATAAAATAAAATTTTAATTATTAAGGTACTAAAATAAAACAAAATTTAATTAAGGTGCTAAAAACAAGGGTGGTTTCTTTTAAGATATTAAAAGTCAAAAAATCCTAAACTTTATTAAAGGGGAAAACTCATCACAAAAAACAAGCAACTTTTACAATATATCGGGATAACTTTTAATCATTTTAAGTTAAATTTACTCTCGACTTTTAATATTTACTAGTTTTATATGCACGCGATGTTTGTGGGAGTGTGTATTTATATATAAAAAAAATTAATATGTGTTATTACAACTAATCACCACAAACAATAGGCAAGAAAAGTTATTCATAAAGATTATCTAAAGAAAAAATAGACATCATCGATTTCAACTTGAACCAAACATACAAACAATGAAACAAAGTAATACTCATGTCCTTACATGACTAAAAATCTAAATTATAGTACCAATGAAAAAAATAAACATATAAAATATTGTGTTCACTTTTTTTTTTCTTTTTTTTTTCTTTTTTTTTTTTTTTTTTTTTATTATTATTATTATTATTATTATTATTATTATTATTATTTTGCTCGAATTGAAATATATTGCCTAACCACGTGCACTTCTTCACCCAAAAGATTTGTTGCACATAACTAACACTATAAGAATGTTCTAGATTTAAATGTTCAATTAGTGTAAGTAGCACCCACGAAAAAGGCTTTAGTTCCATGAGCCGGTTACGTCTATTAGGCTACATAAACTTAAACAGTTTCCTATTAATTTTAAATTCAATATGAACTGATTAAAATCATAAGAGTATTTAAACCTATTGAAATACTTATTTTATTTCAGTAGCTAAACATCCTAAAATGTGTTGTATTGATTTCCCTTTAAAAAAATCAAATAAGGTATTGATTTCCCTTTAAAAAAATCAGATACTTCCTCCGTTCGACAAATATCGCATCATCTTATTTTAACACTATTCACACTATACTTTGATCATCTTTTGATTCATACCTAAGAAAAATTGTAGTCATAATGAGATCTTGTTAGATTCGTATCGATATATATTTTCTAAATATCAACTTTTTATTATTTTTACTATACATAGTTCAAGTTATTAATTAACCGTCAAAGTATGTTTAGAAAAACGTAAAGTCAACCACGGTGCAATATTTAAGAAATTGAGGAAGTATTAGTTTTGACCTTCGATCTTGCGTATCTTAATCTTCATTTTCGTCCAATATAAACTCTAGAACTACACATTATTTTGCCAATATTATTAAGCAATTCTTATTAATATAATTTTTTGTTGGTCCTTGTATTATTAGACGGAATATGATTTACTACTATAATTTTTAGTACTGTGTATTGAACATTTATCTTTTAGCGAGTAAAGCGTAGTTTTTTAATTTTCCTACATCTCTTGTGTCTAATTAATACTCACATTGTTTTCTACAAAACTTTAAAAGTAAATACCACATTTTAGTGTATGTTTTGATGCATTTTAGTACTTTGTATTTACTCTTAATCTTGAAAAGTGAATACTACATGTATTATTTGCATTTTTTGCCGAATAATTATTGTCACTAAATAATCGTATTTACTTTTTTCCAACCAGATTGCTCCCCTTAAGAAAATAGCATAGGTTGAAAATTTGCATTAAACTTTCTCTAATCTTAGCATTAAATACATATTTAATACAATTTGATTAATCCAAATTGTGAATGAGGGTACTATTGACTATTATATATGAGGACACCAAAAGATCATTTACTAAAATGACCTTAAAAGTTCACTTATAGCACAGAGATTGTACACCACCTCTATTCTGTAAGGGAACTCTTGAGGCGATTTTCGTAAATGCACTTTTGGTGTCCCCTGTAAAATACCCTCCCTAACTTCATCATCAAATTGAATGAATTAGAAAAGCTGATTGTTTTGAGACATTGAATTTAATTAAATTAATCCGATTATTTAATGCAAATCACAATTAAGAAAGTTTAATGCAAATCATGGATTGAATCATGCAATCTCTAAAAGACATAAAAGGAAATTAGTCAATTAAGTTTAATACTACTTTCCAATTATATTAACATCAATAGAAAAATAAAAGAAAAATAGAATGGTGATTTGCATTAAATGATCGAATTTTAAATTAATTAAATTAAATGTCACAAAATAATCAGCTTTTCTAATTTAATCAATCAGATTTAATCGCAATAGACAAAAAGCCAAAAATAGAAAAAGAAAGTCACAATCAAACACTTAATCACAACCAAACATATCTATCTATACTAATATATTAAAAGGCGTTTTGAACAACGTATACGTCTAACGTAGATCTCTCCTTATTACGCCACGTCACCACTAATTAGCATCATGACACGTCATTACAACCCAAAACATCTAACAAGGATCGAACACCAAACCTCTTTGTTAAAAGTTACACTTCTTACCATCTTAACCAACTACAACTTATGTAATATCTTTCCATATAAGTCTATATATTCTTTTTACAATAAACAATTCATTGAATAAAAGTAAATGCAAAAAAAGGAATGATTACTTAATTCATAAATGTACAATTATTACTTTGAAGAAAAGGATCCGACTTTGTTTAGATTTTTGGATGTGGGGTTTAATCATGGAGGTTGTTGATCGGCCAATAATTTTATGTCACCACCGTAATTTGATGATGACACCATCTCTACGTGCACATATTTTAAAAAAAATCCGAATAAAAGTCAAAACCCGGGGTAACGCCCGGGGTAACGCCCGGGATACATACTAGTTCCTTATTAATAACATAATTTATTTATTTTCATTCAAGTACTTTATTATGCCACATTTTTATATTGTCACAAATTAATTTGAATTTTTTAAACAAAATTCAATCAGACTAAGGCCCTGTTTAGTTCACCTTATTTCTCCTGATCTGATCTGGTATGATCTGGTCTGATCTGATCTGAACTTATTTTTTCTAATCTGGTCTGATCTGATCTGATTCTTCATAATTAAGTTTAAACAAAAATCTACATTTATTAATATTAAACAATTTACGTGTAAAATAAATGTTACACAAATTTATAATAGTGTTATTATTTATTTGACTTTGCTCATGATTTAACTATTCTTTATATTAGATAGACCTAGACATGATCTAGATAGATCGGTTATGATCTAGACATATAAGTTTTGATCTGGATATGATATGTACAGTTCGGTTCTGATCTGGATATGATTTGTACAGATCTGTTCTGTTTGGACATGATCAATTCTGATCTGGACATGATTTGTACAGTTCAGTTCTGATCTGGACATGATCTATACAGACCAGTTCTGATCTAGACATGATCTGGACATGATCTGTACAGTTCAGTTCTGATCTGGACATGATCTGTACAGTTTAGTTCTGATCTGGACATGAGTTGTACAGTTCAATTCTGATCTGGACATGATCTGGACAGTTCAGTTCTGATCTGGACATGATCTGTACAGATCAGTTCTGATCTGGACATGATCTGTATAGATCATTTCTGATCTGGACATGATCTGTACAGACCAGTTCTGATCTGGACATGATCTGTACATTTCAGTTCTGATCTGGACATGATCTGTACATTTCAGTTCTGATCTGCACATGATCTGTACAAATCAGTTCTGATCTGGACATGATCTGTACAGATCAATTCTGATCTGGACAAATCAGTTCTGCTCTGGACATGATCTGTACAGATCATTTCTGATCTGGACATCATATGTGCATATCAGTTCTAATCTGGTCATGATCAGTATAAATTAATCCTAATATGGACATGATCTTTGCAGATCAATTCTGATTTGAACATAATCTGTATAGAGTCGATATCTAGACTAGTTATAATCTGGACATATCGATTATGATCTGGACATGATCTGTACAAATCGGTTTTGATCTGAACATATTAGTTATGTAAGGATCGGTTCTGATGTAGACAAGATCTTTGCAGATTTGAACATGATCTGGACATGATCTGTACAGATCAGTTATGATTTGGATATTATCTGATCTTATTAGTTCTGGTCTAGATATATATAATGGTTTTGATCTATAAAAATCAGTTTTGATATGGACATGACCTGATCATATCGTTTCTAATCTGGACTTAATGGTTTTAATTTGGACATGATGAATTTGAATGTGTTGTTAATGTTTTTTTATGCCTTAAGTAATAGATTTTAATTGCACCGACTACAACATTCTTTTTTATTAAAGCAATAATAGTAATAAATATTAAATATAATAACAATGGTATAAATACATAATAATAATAATAATAATAATAATAATAATAATAATAATCATCATCATCATCATAATCCGGTCTGATCTGAACTTATTTTTTCTAATCTGATCTGAACTTATTTTTTCTGATCTGATCTGATATGGTCTGATCTGATCTGATTAAATCTGAAATAAGTAATAAGGTCCTGAAATAAGGTGAACTAAATAGTGCCTAATATACTCCATAATAAATAAATAAAAAATACATCCCTAAACTATTTAGATGTCAACTTTTGCTCTAGAGTAAGTTTGCGAATAATATTTTTTATGTAACATCATTTTAGTTTTTATATATTTTTACACGCATCGTGTGCACATAAGTCTAGTCTTTCGATAAAATAAAAGGAGAGTATTTCTAACTTTGGGATGTTTATTTCCCATTTTGAGGCTGTCAAACGTATGAGCTGACGTAAATTCTACGGACCCTTCACGCTACCCGCGCTTGCCTACAAAACACGCACACAACATAAACCTCAACGCACCGTCATCGGCAGAAATCCAGCAACACCAACGCTAACATCAAACTAACTATGGTGTCCCAAGCACCCCAGGTCAGTTATCTAACCATTTCATTCATCAATTTTTCCGATTATTCATAAATTTTTTCGGTTTTAATTTATGCTCTGAATAATTTAACGCCGTTGAAGATTTTTTATTTTCTTAAATTCGAAAGACTTTGAGCTGTAATAATTAATATGCTGTTGATCTGATTCGCCGAGTTAGGTATATATGTGTCTAATTTTCATTAAGTTCTAATTTTTAATTTAAGCTGTTGAATTTTGGTTCTGTTGATTGGTCATTGATGTAGTTGATTGCTAAGAGGAGAATTCTGGGTTCTAAGACTTGCGAAAATTAATTTTTTGAAGTGATTGTTTTTCGTGTATGTCGCCTTTGCGTTGTTGCTTGGGGAGCGTTGTGGTTTATGGGATTAGAGAAATAATGTGATACTCCGTATTGATTTATGTTTATTTGGTGGTATTTTGGGGAAAATTAACCTTATTGTTTGGCTATGGACTCAAACTATCCAGGTATAACCGGTTATACCATGCACACAAAATGAGCTCACTCATTTCTTTTCTCCTTTGCTCACTTGGAGCTCCAAAAATGAGCAATTAAGCAGAAAAGAGAAACCTTGGTGGTATAATAGAAATTTCCTTAGGGGTTTGGAAGAAATACTTAAGTTTAAAGACGATACTTTTAAGTCACACTAATTGGACCTTCCTATGTGTGATTTGAGATAATTTCTTGTTCTTACTAACTCACCCCTTGCCAATATTGAAATTCTCCTCTTTTTTTTTGTTTCACCAACTTTTTGTTTTATTTAATTAACTTAGTGGTTGTTTGGTGGAACCTATGATTTGAAATTTTCGTAAGTGGTTATTGACTTATTCCCATGCAGCTAATTTTTTTAGAAAGTGCAAATTGTTGTTTGGTTGATCATGAAATTTGTACTTACCTATAATGACCTTGATAAACAACTTCCTCCATTTTGTGGAAAATAGAATGTTTTAGGATGCGTCACTTCTTTTGTTTTTTCCAACCAAATAACTTGCATTCTTTAATTTCCTAGGAACTTGTACTTCCCATGTTTTATTATGTCAATTTAGTGGTTGGTTTTAAAAAACATGGGAAGTAGATGTTCTTAGGAAGTGGAAGAATATGTAGTTGTTTGGTTTATAGAAACGTAGAAACACTTCCTACTTCCCTAGGAAGTTCTATTTCAAACTAAATAGAGGAAGTTTCCTACCTAGGTCCTCCTAGGTATGTGCAACTTCTCATTTACCTCTCATGATCAACCAAACAACTTTTTGCACTTCCTGGATTATTGAACTACACGGGTAATACAATTTCTTAAGAAATAATACTTCCTATGTTCTACCAGATGACCTTTTCTGTTCTGAATAAGACTTGCATTTCTACATTTTGTGCTTTTATTGCAATTTAACTTTCTATTGCATATTGGAAGTGTAATTGTTGCAAAGTTCAACAAAATGGGGTTTGTTGAGGAGTATTTAAGAAAGAAGAAAAGGCTTTTGATGAACAATATCAATTCCAAATCATCATATTTGACCTCCTGTTTTAGATTCTTAAGTGTAAACATTTTATTCAGTGACCTTACTCTTCAATGTTGGAGTTTGTATGGGCTACTCTTTTCCTTTTGGATCCCCTGGGGCTGAACTTCTCATTTTCCATTACGTAATAGGCCATTCATATCATGGATATTGACCCTTGGTTTAAAAAAAGAGACTCAGGATCTACTAAGTTGTGATACTTAACAATACACTAGTCTTCTTGCCTTGATCATCCCAGGCGAAGAATGAGATGCACCTTATGTGTATATGGTGCATGACGAGGTGCATCCCTCTCTTCATTCATCTTTTTCTCTCTTTCTAACCCCTTCCAATTGTTCTTTTAAATAGTTATCCACCTCCCCTCTCCTGGTAAATTATGTAGAGAAAAAGTTGGCACATATAAAAGATGAGGTAACCGTAACTGTGCCCCACTGCCCGATGTGTGCAATTGACATACCCTTGCCGCTTACCCAGTGTATGAAAAAGCTCAAGGCGATTCAGAGTTCCCTGCTCCTTAGGTGCGTCTCAGTGCATCTTGTTGCTCCTTCATTGGAGTGCGGCGCACCTAATAAGCAATAAAAATATTTGTGAAAAAAATGTTTTATGCTTCAGGCTTTCAGGTAGAACTTCATTAAAATCGCTTCGCCTAGAAGACAAAAGGTGGATGACCCCTAAAGCCTTGCGCCTGGGGTGCGCTTTTTAAACATTGCTCTTGCCTCACACCTCAAACCACCAAATCCATAGCTCCTTGAAGTGTCTCATGCGTTTGTAATCCCAGGTCTAATAATGATAGACTATTTGCAGATTTCAACCAAGGCTACATATATTTTGGTCGTGCCTTGCCATATCTTAGGTAGAAGAAGCCTTACAAGAGGCACTAGGATAATGTCATGGTATGGTTTTGAATGGTACGCTAACTGTTGTTAGAGAATAAAAAGCACTTCTACAAAGGTTACAATACCAAAACTCAGGCGTGTGTTTCTCTTTGCTTGTTTTGGAAAGAGGATGTGTTTGGAGAAAAGCTATGAGTCATCAAATGTCAGCCGAATGTTGTTCAATTAAAAGTTTGCTATCAAGTTTGTCTGAAAGGGTGGGCTTCCTTCTCCTTCTAATATTGAAGCTTATGGACAAAAGAACTATTACTTGGAGTCGTCACTCACCTTATGTACTGATGTCATATTTTCAATAATCTAACATGTATATGGAACTATGGACACATGGCACTTCATTTTAGATACATACCTGTTTGGTATGTGAACTGGAGTCCAAATAACATAGCATAAGAACATGGATATATAAAACTTCATTTCTACTCTTGATAGGTTTCTTTTCTAATTAATAGTTGAGATGCTCTGAAGCAGCATCTTTGTTTATTCTGTTCTACAAGTACGGGATCTTATTAAAAAAGAAAACTTTGTATTAGGTTTTGATATGAAGTAAGCATGCTTCTTTTATGCAAAGTCATATTACATTTTCGGCACACTCTATATCTTGTTAGTTCTTTGCTTTCTGTTGTTTGGTACAAGTGTTCCTGAACATGGAATCTGTCTATGTTGAACTTACATTGCAGCATTTTGGTGTCCGTATGAATCAAGATTCAAAGGCTTGATACCTATATGCAGAAACAGAATATATAAGTTTTAGTTTGTAGAACGGTTATGGAATCTAATTCTGGTAGGACGACTAGGATCCATCAATTATGCTGTAAGTTTCATTTGTGAGCTTAAGACTAGTTTTTACCTCGGACGCACGAGTTTCTTAATTTAAAAAATATTCTGTTATATTATGCATGTAATATAGGGGAGGATATGAAAATTTTGAAATAATAAAATATGATGCATTTGGAGGATAATGAAACTGAAATTAGAATGTGAGACAAATAAAATTAATTTTAAGAGAAAAGAACATCTAATTAAGGAGGATAAGTGAAATGTATGAATATAAATTATAGTTTTACAAAGAAAAGAAAAAAATCAATAAGATTACGTAGCATCATGGTATGCAAAACATCTTGTTTCAAAATATTAGTGTAGATGATATGTAAAAGAAGGATACTGATCCTACCAGAGTACCAGATAACGCTTGCATGTAATTGTGACTAAGCCAACAAAATAAATAAATAAAATAAGGTACTCATGCAAGCAATATCTTGCTTAAGTAGGTTCCAAAAATTGTTCACTGAACATATATTACCACTTAGGACAAGGTAAAGCACCTGGGTAGCTTGCTATCCCCATTCCCCAATAGAATTGTCTATAAGGGCTTATCATGACATTATTTAATTGCTTCTCAGATGTATTGTGTAGTCTTGCCCTTAGTTTTGTTTGTTGAATTTTTGCGTTGGCTTGGAAATCTTTTTTCTCATTTGATTGTTTTGGCCTTTTGGGGGCCATATATATATGCCTTGGAGGCTGCTATATTCCATAAAATTTGTTTATCTTACAAGTGTATTTATCAACGCTCATAAGACATTTACGGCTCGTTTGGTAGGTGATAATAAATGGCTGTAATGGTAATCTTTCTACTTTGTTAAGAAAATTTCATGTCATTGCCCAAGTAATGTTAGTCCATCCCCAAACACCTCAGTTCTTCATTAATTTTCATTACAATCCATTACCTCTTTGTATTGTGTGGTAATGTATATTTATGAACAAAAACACGTGTTTGGGGATGGAGTTATATAACTTGGTAATTGAGATGGGCCTTCCTTGCAAAATTACGTACAAATTGCATTATCATTCCTGCAATTTATGACTGCTTACCAAACGAGCATTATAGGATCTGGACATTCAGTACATCAAAGAATTTGTATCTCTTGGAAATGGGCACTTGGCAGTTACTATTGGAAACGTACTTAAATTGAATGCTGATAGCAAGGTCTAAATAATTTGGAGATTAGCGAACTTCGGTTATTATGTTTTGCAGTGAATTCTCAAATTTTAAGATTTGTTGACGTCATCATGATAGTACAATGTCACCGGATCCTATTTTCTTCATGTTGTACAGGATACCAGGGAAGAAGTCATCCAAGCATGGTACATGGATGACAGTGATGAGGATCAGAGGCTTCCTCATCACAAGGAACCTAAAGAATTTGTTTCTCTGGAGCAACTCGATGGTCTGTTACATGAAGTTCTCTTTAACTTGTACAAAGTTTATTGGTCTTGCATGTTATTCATTTTTATTTCTCTGTTAAACTGTAGAACTTGGGGTTCTCAGTTGGAGATTGGATGCTGACAACTATGAAACTGACGAGGAATTGAAGAAAATTCGTGAAGCTCGTGGATATACCTACACGGTATCTTTCCTGCTTATTTGTTCTTTTGAGACTATCTTGTTTAAAACATGGTTCATCAACTGAAATTTAGTCACCTTCATACCTGCTCTTTATGCCTGAAGGATTTCTGTGAGGTTTGCCCTGCAAAGCTTCCAAATTATGATGAAAAGATCAAGCATTTCTTTGAGGAACATCTGCACACTGATGAAGAAATTCGCTACTGTGTAGCTGGAAGTGGTAGGTTAAGTACCTTTCTGTTGAGATTGCATCTTCTGTCTTCTTTTCCATTTTTTCATCATAGAAAGGGAGAGGTTTTGGGGAGGCTTTTATGATGGAAGGTAAAACTGATATTTTGTGTATACTATTCTGTGTTGAAGGGTATTTTGATGTGAGGGATCGTGATGATAAATGGATACGCATATGGGTAAAGAAAGGTGCAATGATTGTCTTGCCTGCAGGAAGTTACCATCGCTTTACTCTGGATTCAGACAATTATATTAAGGTAATGATTATTAGCACCTTCAGTCATCTTGATATAAAAAACATGCTTTGCGCTTGTCATGTTGAAATTTCTTGAGAAAAGAGGGTATAAATAGGTGGTGGATCGCTATTTCAGCTCTTGTTTTTAAAAGGTGTTTTTTCTAACCTTAATCTGTTACCAAATTTCCGAAACTTTCTTGAAAAATATGTGTTTGGACTTTCTGCTTCCCGTTGGCTGATAGTCTTTTTATGTTATTGTGTATCTTCTTTCTCTTTTCATCCGCGATCCTTGGATACAGTGTACTTTATGTCACAGTTTACTTAAGTGAGCGTAAACTTTTGTGTAGGCCATGCGACTGTTTGTTGGGGACCCAGTTTGGACACCCCACAACCGCCCCAATGATGACCTAGCTGCAAGGTATGCTCTGGCGTCTTCCCTTGCTGAATTGATATAATTTGAACTTATTTGTTACAAATAAATTAGATCCGTACTTTCTGTTTTCAGGAAGGAGTATGTGGCAAAATTTTTGGACAGGGGAACTTCTAACCAGGCCGTTGATGCTGCTGCATGAGCCCACTTGATTTAGGCAAAGTTAGATGTCGAAAGTGTTGTTGCAAGTCTACAAACACCAAGCTGTTGAAGGTGGTGTAGCACAAACAAGTTGCTGTAGACGAAAATAAAGATGTTGAACTAAGTGATGTATTTCTGCAGATACATATATTTTACACCGAGATATATATGAGCTCTTGTGGTTTCTGGTTTGCTTCTGGACTACATATGTATATTGGCTATTTTTTATGGTTTAATCTACGGTTGTTATTCATATTCGTTAATTGCCATGTTCTTTTTGTGGCACATAAAGGCTCCGTTTGGTAGGGCGTAAAACGTTTTCATGGAAAATCATTTTCCCATTTTTAATCAATTTACGTTGTTTGATTGAGTATGGGATGAAAAAAAAATTCCTTTACTCTCTCAAAGGTGGAAAACCCTTTTCCATTTGAAAGGGAGGGAAATCATTTTTCCTTCTTTCCTCCTTATCTCTCTCTCCTTTCTTCCCCTCATTTTCCTTTGAGAATTGTGTTTTCCCTTGAAAAATGTTTTCTCATGGAAAATTATTTTACAATGAAAACGTTTTACGCCTTACCAAACAGAGACAAAATGAAACGCGTCAATTTACTAGAGTCCAAAAATTTTCTATCAATCAAATTTTGAAATTTTAGATTGTACAAAGATTTGATTCTGGTTTTGGGAATTTAGCCACCGCTAAAAGTTTTTGCTCAATTAATCTCTTTGATGCTGATTGCGTGGAAGTTGGTAAGTTGGGATTTGAAAGTCGTGTTTCTTTACTTGCTCGATGTAACCTAGACTACACCATAGAAGAAAGAGGGGTAGAGATAATAAAGTATTAGCAAACAACCTACTATACGAGGAGCACCAAAGAGAAATTGCCCAAAAAGTCACCAAAATTGCTGGAAACTCAGACAATCTCTCGCATCTAACCTTTTGTTATTTGATTTTCAACAAAATTACTAAAGCAAATTTTGACCGATTATAGTAAACTATTATTAAGGGATATTTCTAAGATGAATGATGTACATGGCTGATGGAGTTTGTTCTGCCAAGTACTACAATCAGTTCCGTCTATTGAGGCAATGCTTCCCTCCAAAGGAGAGAAAAGTACATGTAAATTGACACAGTATCAGTCACACTAGTCGATGTAACTTTTAGCAACATATTTACCTCACATACAACCAGGAATAGAAAGTATATGAAAAAAAAGATCTACAAAACAAAGCAACCTTTCGTGAACTCTTTCTTTCTTATCTAAATCTAGTAAGCGGCAACAGAAAATAAATAGGTACGCATCTCAAACACGGTTGTAACCCACAGACTTGCTGAATAACTTACGAATATATACGACTTGAAGCCCACTGGCTACTATCAGCATCAGGTACTCAGCCAATGTATAAAAGATGACACGCTTTCTAGTGCTCTCATTCGCTGCAAAAAAGAAAGATGCATGCAAATACAGTTAAGCTAAGTAGCAAAGAGCACAAACAAAAAAGGGGAAAGAACTCTTGGAAAAATAGTAGAGGACTTGAAAGTTAAACATGTAACACATCCTGCCAGTAGGGAGTAACCTACAAGCCTTAGTTTCAAGTTTAATGGCAAATGTATAGTTTCAAGTCTAACCGATTCTCATTCGGGAAAATTTAGAGAGATATAATGTAGTTAAAGGGGTTACACATCTCTCCCTACTTTGTTTGTATTAGCCAAAGAACATCTCTCAAGGAGTACTTCTAGGTCTACAATCCTTGAGATTAAGGTAACTTGCAACAAGCACTCATTCCAGTAACACAGCGATCCCTTGTTCTCTCAAGTTCTAGACAAGCCTTGAAGATTATTACTCAGACATACAGCTCTCCCTGGTAATTCCTTATACAAAATATTACAAAAAGCTCATGTATCTTGGGGTGAAACAGCAGCATAGGTTAAGGAGAGCACCATTAAAGTGGTTGGCATTAATTATGAGCATACAATCCATACTCACTGCCCAGGGTCATCTAGAAAACCACTCTATACTTGTTAATATACTTCTAGCCAAAGTAAACCCCTGGCAGGATGTTAGTTTGATGACTAATTTCTTCTCTGTTTCCAAGAATGAAAAGGTTATTACTGAGTCAGCCAGGTAGATTCTAAGCTCTTATATGAGCTGCCTACATATAATGTAGAGAAAGCATTAGTTTTAATGAATTTATTTATTTTTGAGGGGGGGGGGGGTTCATATTTTCATCTTTAAACAAAGAAAATATGAACAAATTTTGGATTAAGAATTTACACTAACTAAGATTCTGTTGCTCAAGTGAGTTAAAGCTTACTGACTGCATAGAACACGGTTTGAGAAGCACCATGACAGACTGTTTTGGCGTTTGCAAGAGCTACGCAACAGAACAAAAATCAAGGAAAAAAAGAAGAATACACCAATGCAGGTTCATAATAAAATAAAGTTATAAAACAAGATTTCACACATTTCTTTAGTGCTCTTTTCATAGGGTGACCAAGTGAACAACACTGTATTCACCATAAATCCATAATCCAGGTGACAATCTTTTGACAAGCTTCAAAATAACTTCGGGGTCAACGGATCAGCGACCTATTGCTCATACATTGATCTCTACAGCCCTACTGTACGCCTCTTGATTATGCATTAGGGTGTTAAATGTTATCAGAGCACTATCAGTCTGTCACCAACCCAGCATAATGCCAGTAACAGAACCCACAAAGATTGTGTATTGGAATACACATCACAATAGTATCAGACAGATTGTGAATATCCTGGTAGAACTTTTAATTTGGTGTCCTTGGTGATTGAACTCCTGTGAATATGAAGGATCGAAGGGGCAGCAAGTGAACAATAAGTTGAAAATGTGGAGTGATAATAAAATTTTGGAACTTTGTCATTAAAGGTGAAACTTGTGTTAATATTGCTTCCATTTACATGGTGGAGAAGCTCGCATTGGACACTGTAGCTCATCCTAATCTATATAAGTCACTTGATGGAAGCAAACTTAAGGTAACTCATCAAGTCCTTAGGATATCCCATTAGTTCTTGTAAAAGTGAAGTGTTCTGTGAAGTTCCCATATTAACTGAATATCATCCAAAATTTTGGGGACCTTGGAAGAATAGTTAGCATGTTGTTTACAATGAACAAGATAATACCTATGTCACATGCCATTATAGAAAGAATATCAGATTCGGTTCTTACTCAAGCCAAAACGAAAGTGGTGGCTGGTTCCTCAGAGCATGCTGAAAATAAACCAACTATAACTCCCACAGCTTGAAAATATCACAGAACAAGGTGAGCAACAAAAACGCAGTAGGTCAGCGGCATCAGGCTTCATGGTTGTATCAAGAAAGCGGATTTTTTTTGAAGAAAAGGAAAAACAGGATGATGTATATCTGCTAGAAAAATCAGATATTTTCCATTTATCTTTGTGGGTTCAAGTCCTATGGAAACTCTCTTAAGTGAAGAAGACCTAAGTACACACAGGTAGTTCAAGATAGAATTCAATTCTACAATCCCTATGATAATACCAAGGATGGATTTTAAATCTGGTTCAAAGGCAAATCATATAACTTTTTTAAAGAGGTCACAGTTAAGAATAATGCACTCTGTAAAGTTAAATTCTTATTTTCACAGAGAAGATAACTAGTTCAAAAATCATGCTTAATTCCTGCTTAATCAGAACCTAGTAGATACAGGGGAGAATTTTTTAAAAGAAAGGGAGAATAATGCAGAATGGCATCACAGGAAAACTGACTTGCACTGTAACTGGAAGTCCGGAGCTGACATTGCAAACTAATATTGAGCAGACTCCCAGAGTACTCAAACTACGGCAGGTTGAAAGTAATTTTTAGCATACATCCAATTTAGCACAAAGCTAAGTGCCGTAGGGGTTAGCTGACATTAAAGATATTAATGGCCCAAGGATCGTCGTTATGCAGCCAAAAAATAATAATAACAATAATAAATCCCAAGTAGATTAGAGTATTAGATTAATGCAAGACTTTAAAATCAGCTCACTTTCCCAATCTTGGTAAGAGTTTGTTTTTGTTTTGGTAGTACTAAGACTCCAAATAACTGAAGATTCTCTAAGAAACTTCATTAAGATTGATCATTTTAAGATTCTTTTAAAAAAATTAAGTATTCTCAGCTCAAGGAGTCTTGACCATATAGTATTCTCTGAGATTTTACTTCTATTTTAGTTCCTAAATTATTCTAGGATTTCTAGACTATGAAAGGGATGATTGTACTTTCTAATCATTCAGCTTCAAAACTTGGTGTTAGGGGTTTTATTTACTTGTCTTCACACCTGACTGGCGGCTTTGCGTTTATTTAATTTGCTGACTACTAAGGGTTTTAGGCTTTTCTTGATGGCTTAGATTTTAAAAGAAATATGGATGACCTCTTTATACACTCTTCCACTAAGATGTGTATTCCATTGACCACAAAGTCGTCCGACAGACCATGCTGACCACCAAAACTTAATTTTTGTATTTTATATCCTTTGTGGCTAATCACCCAGCTGTGAGCTATACTGTTCCCAATTTAGTGCAGGTTACACTCGTTACAGCACGTCAAAGTGACTTCTGCTACAAAATGTGCCTGATAAGTTCAGTTTCATAGCTATCTGCTAGCCTTTTGGCATTTGTCTGCAAAATAACCTTTGTCATACATAGATTAAACTAAGAAGAGTTTTATAAATAAATCATAGAGATACTATTGCCAATATGTGGAGTATGGGGCTACAGGAACCCTGTAATTTAGAAGGTATAGTCCCCTTATTCATCTGTGAATGATTCTTTCATGTAATGCAGTTTCACCTTCCCTCTCCAAACAAAGAAATAAGTGAGATTTCTTTCAGTTAAATGCCAAACCAGTAAAAAAAATCACAAAGTTCTGGCCCAAGATGTCCATCTGACATTTTAATAAAGGACAAGGAAAAAAATATTTTAAGAGTAGTAAATTGGTAAAAATATCTATAGAAAACTACAACTTACTATGACGATGACGCGTATCACGCGCTTTTAAATACTTCTGCTCTGCAGTTACAGACTCCAGTGCTTCTCTGAGCTCGGCAATTTTGACATTGATTGGGTCCAAGTGCTCTGCATAGCAATACAACAACAACGTACAATAGCATGAAATATTGACAAAGGTATAAGATACTGCAACATATATATTGAGGAAAAGAATGTATAATTGACATAAACATGCACAAACCATCTTTCGCAATATTATGCTCGCTTGGAATATGACCAACATGAATGTAGAAAGAGACAGTCTCTGGTGCTGAGTACGGATTGTGGAAACAGAATTTATACATCCCACTTCGGGGAGCTTTCAATTCAAACTTGTCACCAGATGTTCCTTTCTGAGTGTGGACAACATTGCCTGCTGGAGATGTTACCTGCAATGAAGCCACAATAGGCATATATAAAGCACTTGGGTAAAGAGTGCATGGAGTTCTAGCATCCAGCAATCAGGCATTTGGGTACCTAAGTGGAATAAACTACAACAATAAAAATAAACATGTTTGGCAGTTTTCCAAAAATTTCTCACCAGACAGTACATTGAGCTTCAGTGTTGTCCATAACTACTAGGGGATATAGAAGATTTTTTCAGTTTGCCCTTTAATTTCTCTTTATGAGTTTGAATATCTTGTCTTGGTGAATAGCTAGCTACTCGTATCAAATGTTACAACTTAGTGCCTGTGCCCTGTACCCTACTAAAAAAATATTTTCACATCAAATTCAAACCTTCTACCCTTGAAACTTCAGAAAATCTTACCCTGAATTTTGATCTTGCAAATACCAGCAGAGAGACCCCATACCTCATCACTACTTTGAAAAGCTATCAGGTGTTTGCAGTAAATAGTTTCTACGTTCACAAGATGTGTGTCAGAATACTAAAAGATTTCAGATTTTTGTGCCCCCGGCTAATGTTAATGATATACTACTTTAAAGTCAACCATACTCTAGCGTTATACATGGAATTTTATCACTGAAAAAGTTTCAACCAAATACCCTGGCATTGACTCACCATGTACACAACTCTGACTCAACAACTAAGCATTTACGCATGGAATTTTATCAATACTCTAGTGTTATACATGGAATTTTATCACTGAAAAAATTTCAACCAAATACCCTGGCATTGACTCACCATGTACACAACTCTGAATCAACAACTAAGCATTTATGAGTCGATTGCTACGGAGTATATGACTATGTGTTTCTGGGCATCAGAGCCAATAAAGATCATTTACACATTGGATACGGGCAGCAACGTAGCTTACAGGAGGCACAGACTATTCAGCCTTCAGTTCCAAGACAGACCAAGCATTTACGGTAAATATAAAAAACTAAAAAAATTAACTAGTTTTTAAAAATTACATTTCAAATCCAATTTCACCTTGATCCTTCTTTAGATATCACCAAATAATATTCATTGACACAAACATAACTTTAAACATTACCACAAGAGAATAGTTCTGGCATTAATACAAGTTAATTGAGCTTTCCTCTAATATTCTGTGTGATTGTGTTAATTGGTGTTTAATTTCTTTACAATCTTACTTAAATTACAGTGTGGCTGAGAAATCAATCGGATTCTTAGCAAATGCTATGTTAAAGAGAGGACAGAACATAGAAACTCAAATTGAAGAACTCCAGAATTTCTAAAGCCTTTCAATCTGATGCTACTCCAACTAAGGGATAAAGGCTAAACATGGTATGGATCTGAGGTCAATAAGAACCAATAGTTCTCTCAGTGTCATACAATACCCACTTTAGAAGTGTCCTCTCGGTGGACATTGGGACCCCTGGGTTCAAACGAAGAGGAGTACCATGGGACATAGTATTCATAATTCCATCAGCAGAAAGCAAGGAGGGCTTAACATGCTGCAATATCTGACCCATTCCTAACTATGAGAGACCTATGTTCCCCAATACAATGAAAAAGTTCAGACAGACATAGTTAGCTTCGATATCAAAAGAGGGAAAACACACCATAATCTTCTTCCAAATGTTCGAAAAAGATGCTATCAACAAGAAAGTCTTACATCCTATTTGATAGGCATTAGTATATGGCCATATTGTTATTAGATTTGTGTATAATCTTTCAGGAAAATCCTTATGTCAATATCCATGGTAACCCTCAAATATGAGTTATTATTTCTTAAATTTTCGTTCCTACTTGAGTACTTGATATAACTCGGAGATGTGATGTTGAGTCGAAATGGAAATTTGTGCACCTAAACACATACACATACAATTGAATTGCATTACAATGAACTATGGCATGATTTTTCCTTGCAAAATAATATAGAAATGTAAGTTCTAAGCTGATGACATAAGCTCAATGGTAAACGGCAGACTTCGGACATAAAATAGAGAGTATATCGCCCTTTTGAGAAATAATACCACTGTGATAGTGCAATTTTAACTAATCATAAAATCGGATCTCAGTAGTACACACTCAGCTTGTTTATCAAAATAGAAATGAAAGATCCATTATGGACAATGTCACAAATTTCCAACCTTGGTTACAATGGACTAAATCAAAATAGTGGGATTAACTATAAGTGTCTTATTATTTTCTCAATGTTACGCCAGAACCTCATTCGAAGAATAGCTAGCGGCATATAAATAAACAGCCTAAGCTGGACAAGAACTTCATTTGAAGTCATACAACCGAACCCATCAATAAGCCTGAATTGGATTGTCCTTTCCAATTTCATTCATGCGAGACTTGTTGAAAATCTCAATATCCTACAATTTCGAGTAAAATCAACAACTACAGAAATGAGAAAACGTTTAAATTAATTATTCCAAAAAAATCCATCACTCCAACGATCCAAAATGATTCCAAATTGTGCAATACTATAATCAAATAACGTCAAAATCCTACAAATTGAAGAATAAAAGCACACCCAATTACCCTAATTAACAAAAACATAATGTCAAAAATCGACAAACAATATCGGAAAATGTCGGGATTAGGGATGGAATGACATACGGTGAAATCGATACCGGGATGATCGGAGCTCCAGAATATATCATGATCAACAACCACGAAATTACCGGAAATAGTATCGCCTTCGTAAAGAACATACTCATACACACACTCGACATCGTTTACAGTGACGGACAGAGCAGATAGCTTCGAAACGTAGCAGCTCAGTAAGAGTCCTAGTATCATATAGATCTGTACCAAACGCTTTCTCTCTCCTTCGACCTCCATTTTTTCCGATGAAGTTCCGGTAGTTTTCCGGCGAGATTTGATTTGACTACGGGCGGAGAAGAGAGGGGGAATAGAGAGGGAGATGTGTTGAGGAATGGAAATTGCTATGGTTAGTCTACGATGTCGTTTGTTGTCATTTTGAATTTGGTGGACTGACGTGGCGAGTAGTGATTGGCGTCAACACGTATTTGTAGGACATGGTGTAAAGTTGATAACTGTACTACTTTAAACAAAAGCTCTTGTGCGCACAAGGTGTACAATAAATTTACGGATTTTTAATGAAATGCCCCTGAGGTTTGTCTTAATGCACCAAATACCCTTAAACTTTCCAGAATGCACCAAATACCCCTGAGGTTTAGTATAAATACACAAAATGTCCAAAATGACTATTTTCCGTTAACTCCGTTAAGTCCCCCGTTAACATTAATTATTTTTTTCCCTCTTTTTATTCCTTTTATCTTTTATCTTTTATCTTTTCTCTGTCTCTTTCTCTTTCCTTTTTCATGAACTTCACCAACAACCACCACCAAACCCCATTATTTCACCTGAACAGACAAGTTTTCTGCTATCCCCCCTTCAAAGATTCAACTCAAACTCAAACAAACAAATTCCATTTTCCTCTCTCCTAAAATTCAGATCTACAACACAAACCCTTACAAAAAAATTGATCCCCAAATCAGCAATGGTGGATTCAAATAATCAGCAATCGTCGTTGCAATAATCGAGGGGAAACGCCGCAAATCGAGGAAAACGTCGCAAAATTGATCCCCATATCAGCAATGAGGGAAACCCCGACGATGAGGAAGGTGGAGCGGGGTTTGTGGCGGCGGCGGTGGGGTGAGTAACGTGGGGGAAGTGCGGGGGAAGGTGGGGGTTTGGTGGTGGGGGTTTGGGGGTTTGGTGGTGGCGGCAGTGGGGAGAACTGAGGAATTCGGTGGGGGAAGTGCGGGGGGGGGGGGGGTGGTGGTTTGGTGGTGGTGGCACTGAAAATACAGATTAATGAAGTGTTGTTGCTGATGTTGCTGTTATTCGGCAATAAAATGGGTTGTAAATCCACCATTGTTGTAGCTTGAGGAGAGAGAAAATGGTGGGTTTTTTTAGGAGGGATGAAGGAAAGTGATGGTGAGAAGAGAGAAAAGACCGACCAAGGGCAAGTTAATGAGATAGGGTTTTAGTTAGGGATGATGATGGTGGAATAAGAAGAAAAAGAAGAAGATGATGACAATGATGATTGATGGCGTGAAGGAAGAAGAATGCCCAGAAATTGCGTGAAGAAGAAGAGCCCAGAAAAAAAAATTGGGTTTTTTTTTTTTTTTTTTTTTTGATAACATTTTTTTTTTAAATAACAGTAGTTAATTAAATTTTTGGGTTTAATTAATATAATTAAGTGTTAATATTAGAATTAGTAGAGAAATTAGTTGAGTAAGGGCAAAAAAGTAATTTTATGCTAACGGAGACTTAACAGAATGGACGGAAAATGCTCATTAAGGGCATTTTGTGTTATTGTTTTAAACCTCGGGGGTATTTGGTGCATTCTGGAAAGTTTAGGGGTATTTGGTGCATTAAGGCAAACCTCGGGGGCATTTCATGAAAAATCCGATAAATTTATTGTACACCAAGATAACTTTAACCCTTTTTTTGTAACTTTAACCTAGTTTTGATCAACTTTTATATTAGTAAAAAAAAATTAATAGATAAATATTTTAAAGGGTTAAATGATTAATTTTATACATTATTAGTTAGTTTGAAGAAATAAGTTTTACTAAAATGAAAAAATTTATCCTAAAAAATAGATAACTTTTACATATATATGCTTAACTTTTAAGCATTTTGAGTTAACTTTTACTACGGTGTACAATATTTATTGTATACCCATTATAAATAAGAATTTGTGTACTTTAAAAGGCTAAGAGTGCGTTCTGTTCAACTTATTTGATCTGAACTTATCTGAACTTATAAATAAAATAAATAATAATAATAAAATAAAAATAAATAATAAATAATAATAATAATAAAATAATAATAAATAAAAAAATTAATAATAATAATAATTAATAATATATATATATATATATATATATAAAATAATTAATAATAATAAATAACGTTTTCAGATTTTTACGGGTACGGGTTGAACAGGTTCGGATTTTAAAGTGTTCGGGTTTTAATAGGTACGGGTTGAAACGGGGTCGGATTTTAACGGGTTTAGGATTTAACGGGTATGGGTTGAACGGGTTTCGGGTTTTAACAGATCCCGGATTAAACGAAACGGGTTGAAACGGTTTCGGGTATTAACTGGTACGGGTTTAAACGGGAACGAGTTGAAAAGGGGTTGGGTTTAAACGGATTTGAGAATCATATCGGTCATCTTCATGTCAGATCCGGTAAATCGGGTTTGAATGTAATGGGTCAATTTTCGCCGAATTTAGGTTCTTATTGGTTCGGGTTAATATCGTGTCGGGTTATTTAAAATCATAATAGTAATATTTCACTAATAATAATAATATGAATTATAATAAGAATAATAATAATAATAATAATAATAATAATAATAATATTAAGAAGAAGAAGAAGAAGAAGAAGAAGAATAACAATATAAGAATAATTATTTAATTATTAATTATTATTTTTTATTTATTATTATTATTATTATTTATTATTATTATTATTTATTATTATTATTATTATGATTATTATTATTATTATTATTATTATTATTATTATTTACTTATTTATTATTATTATTATTATTATTATTATTATTATTATTGAATCTTATTGGAACTTATTGAAACTTATCTGAACTTATCTGAACTTATTGAAACTTATTGGAACTTATTGAAACTTATCTGAACTTATTGAAACTGAAACTTATTTTTTTCAGGTGAACAGAAAGCACCCTAAAAGCCCATCCAAAAACCCAAATCTATCGATCTATATCTATATAAGGAGTAGTTTTTCGTTTTTGATGGGAAATTTCAAGTAGCTTATCATTCAATCTATCTATCTATACTAATATATTAAAAGGCGTTTTGAAAAACGTATATGTGTCATGTAGACCTCTCCCTATTACGCCACGTCACCACTAATTAGCATCATGACACGTCATTACAACCAAAAAACATCTAACAAGGATCGAACACCAAACCGCTTTTTTAAAAGTTACACTTCTTACCTTCTTAACCAACTACAACTTAGGTAATATCTTTCCATATAAGCCTATATATTCTTTTTACAATAAACAAATACATTGAATAAAAGTGAATGTAAAAAAAGGAATGATTACTTAATTCATAAATGTACAATTATTATTTTGAAGAAAATGATCCGACTTTGTTTAGATTTTTGGATGTGGGGTTTAATCGGGGAGGTTGTTGATCGGCCACTAATCTTATGTCACCATCGTAATTTGATAATGACATCATCTCTACGCACACATATTTTTTAAACAAAAAATCCGAATAAAAGTCAAAACCCGGGGTAACGCCCGGGTTACATACTAGTTGAATATATAATTGGTGGGCATTCAATTCCTCCATCTGAATCATCACTTCCTCAAAGACAAGAGAGTCTTTGGCCATAAAATGTGCCGATTTATTATAGTCTCTTCTAGCAAATTTAAAAGCACAAAAATTTAACAACTTAGCAAGATTACAGGCATCGCTTACAATAACTTGTGTCACAAATTTATCCTTGGCTAATCCTTGAGAGGCCATGGAGGCCTAGGCAATCTGTCTTAATTTCGATCGAACAAAAGCCCGGCCCGCATCTAAGGCATATCGTAATCCAAAAAGCACAGCGTGTGCTTCTGCTTGAGGCACCGATGGTATTCCTTCCATTGGCTTGCCTAATGCCATCATAACATCATCTACATAATCCCTCACAAGTCACAACCATAACCAACCTTACTCATCCATCTACCACAACAGCATATGTATTAACCTATACATAGGATCATTCCTCCTTTTCTCAAACACCCACGAGTTTCTTGTGTTCCACACCTGTCATATCATCATCATTATAATCTCTCAATATCTCTTAATACTACATGCTTTGGCCATAGATGCACACCATTCGACAAACAAAAACGCCTACTCCTTCACATCTAGTCTAGCAGGTGATAAACGCCACAGAAGTTGGCTCTCCATGCATGCAAACAAGGATCATATGAACTGTATCTCTAGGCCCCTCTCCACATCTAGGACAAGCTCTATCAACCTCCATTCCTCGCTTCGCCATACACTCTAGCCTACCTCCATACCAAGTTTTTCAATTTATGTGGGATATCAGCCCTCCATATGCTCCTCCATAATTAACTGTTGTTGGGGGTTCAACGTTGAAGCTCCAACGTCATCATTCTTTCTCTATGCCTCCTGGTTATGCACTCCTCATTGAAAAATCTCCATTTTTGGTATTTTTCCAAGCTAGCTAGAGTGTCACATTGCACACTCTCAGTCACATGGGTGCCCTGGACGTCAACTAACTCCTCTTTAGGGAGGTATTCGGCCAACACCTCAACGTTCGACCCATCCCCAACCTCATTCCTCCAATATGCTATTTTATTGTTGTCTGTCTCTACTGTTAGGGGTGGAGAGAAAATACGACCATTGGTAAACTAGGGAGCCAAGAATCCTTCCAGAAACGGATCTCGCGTCATCCCCAACTGTGAGGGGGGCCGAAACGACGTGTTTAGAATCCCTTCATCTTTCCCTCGCGGACGTGGCAATCAATATTAAGTAAACGGGGACTAAATGGGTGGTCGTAGCCTCCTGTTTACTAGATCAAGGAGTCGTCATTTAGTTTTCAACGACAATGAGGAAAACTGACAAAACTCGGTTATTGTGATACGAGAGTAAGTTGTGGTATTAATAACATTAATTCAACTTCAACTGAAGCGGCCTCTAGCTAGGCATTCAGATCACTTGATCTCACTTAATAATTAACTTGCTTAATTAATACTGAACCACATTTATTAGACTTAGCATTAAATGCAAACTTGGACCAAGGCCATTATTTCCTTCAGCGGTAAACTAGACTCTCGTCTTTTTTGGAAAGAAAGCGGTAAACTCGACTCTCGCTTTGTTGGAGAGAAAGCGGTAAACATGACTCTCGCTTTTTGGGGAAGAAAGCGGTAAACTTGACTCTCGCCTTTTGGAAAGAAGGTGGGGAACTTGGCTCTCGTTTTTTGGAAAACATTATATTTTGGGCTCTTTTTTTTTGGAAAACGGTATTTTTTGGGCTCTCCCCTTTTGAAAAAGAAGGCGGAAAACTTTTGGCTCTCGTTCTTTTGAAAAACGGCAAATTTTTTTGGGCTCTCCTTTTTTGGAAAACGGAAATTTTTGGAGATATAAATATTTCATTAGTTTTAACTCTCGTTTTTTGAAACGGAAATCTACTTCTTTTTTTTAACTTGCTCTCGTTTTTTGGAAAATGAAAAACTTAAAATTTTGGAGTTTCTTGTTACTTATTATTTTTTAGAAAATAAGAAATATTAATAAATGATCGGAGTCATGACCGGTTAGTGGGTCACGATCGCTTTCCGAGATGTCCTGGTGTGTTAGTGGGCCTACGATTTTTATTATTATTTTTTGAATAAATAATGTTTGAATAACCGTTACTTTTTTCGCGGCAAGGAAAGTGTGAAGTTTGACGGTTGATTTGCAGTCGGGCGAAGTCTACGTGGCCCGAAAAGATTCTATCAGAATACTTCCTTGGCGCAAGACATTTATCGCGCCTTGCAGCTGTGCGAAGTACTCCCTCCGTCCCAAATTACTCGTTACACTTACCTTTGCACAAAATTTTAGGTGATGAGTGGTTGTTTGGTTATCAATTGTTATCTTATTGGAAAAGTAGTTGTGATAGGAGTTAGTGGGGTGTTTTTTTAATTGAATGGGAGAGGGTGTGGGGACAAAAAAAATTCGGATTTTTCATGAAATACCCCCGAATTATGGCGTAATTCACCAAATGCCCCTCGACTTTCAGAAATTCACCAAATGCCCCTCACAAATGACTTAATACCCAAAATACCCTTACTAATGACGCGCCGTTAGTCCTCCGTTAGCCTAATTTTTAAATTCACCAAATACCCCTATTTTATTACTTATTTCATATAATACCCCTATTCTGAAACTTAATTCACCAAATACACATAACTTAAAATTACCCATTTTGATGCTCAGCGGCTAGTTTTTATGTTTGAAAATTAGCCGTTGCTTATTGTTTGCTTATAAAAACCCCTTTTCTGACTATTTATTGTAGTTTTTCTATTGTTTTGTTAATTTCATATCATTTTTGTCATGAGTTTTCTTTCAAAATCATCATCCACACCCATGAATCCACATATGTAAGAGTCCCAAACAATTTCTAATATTATGGGAGGAAATTTCCATCTGAGGCTCCGATACAACACTCAGTAAGTTTCAATTATGATCCAATAAGTTCAGGCCTCATCCAGTAAAGACAATGCACTTTAGCTGAGCAAAAGGCCAAAAAACCCCATTTTCAAAGGGATCTTATGTAAGTGAAGCTGAAGTAATTCAATCTAAAGCTAACACCTTAATTTTCTTATTGTCCGAATGGTAAAGAAACTAAGAAATCAAGTTCAATAACACATACATTTTTATCACAACCTCGATTTCAACTTGGATTCATGATGTGAAAATCTTGAGTTTGGAGGCAAATCTTTGTGCCAAGATTCATGTTTTTTCACTGGTTCATGAGCTTTGGAACATACCTTAGTTTCATTTTTTTTTCTTGTTCCCTCAAATCCAAAAATAGACATTTGTCCATAAATCTGACCATGTCAATAGGACCTAGCTCAAAAGAAAAGTGGGAAAACCTTTATGCCTCGACTGTAAGGTGTAGAGAAAGTTAGGAGATTGAAGAAAGATGTTTGGAGGCAGTAGAGACAGGAGACAAAAGGGAGTTAACGTTAAATATGTGGCATGGAAGCAATAGAAGCCGAGGTAGCTGGAACATATGCGTTAGAATAAAATTAATAAGAGCTTTATTTTTAATCTGTTTGCATATGTTAAAGATATTTCCCATATTGAAAAAGGAATACCTTCCGATTGCGTGGTAAATATAATTAATTGGTCACATAAAGAATAAGGTACAAAAGAAGTAGCTATTTTCTTGAAGAGTTGCGACGTTTTGAGGTGTTTTAGGAGTGTTTTCTGTTTTAGTGTTGTACCGGAGCTTCAGATTGAGTGTTGTATCAGATATTCGGATGTCAAATTTTCTCCCATGATAACAAAATTTATTTGGGACTCTTACATATGTGGACTCATTGGGTGTGGATGATGATTTTGAAAGAAAACTCATGACAAAAATGATATGAAATTAACAAAATAATAGGAAAACTACAATAATACGTCAGAAAAAGAGTATTTATAAGCAAACAATAAGCAACGGCTAATTTTCAAACACAAAAACTAGCCGTTGAGCATCAAAATGAGTAATTTTAAGTTATTGGTATTTGGTGAATTAAGTTTCTGAATAAGGGTATTTGGTGAAATAAGTATTAAAATAGGGGTATTTGGTGAATTTGAAAATTAGGTTAACGGAGGACTAACGGCGCATCATTAGTAAGGGTATTTTGGGTATTAAGTCATTTGTGAGGGGCATTTGGTGAATTTCTGAAAGTCGAGGGGCATTTGGTGAATTACACCAAAATTCGGGGGTATTTCATGAAAAATCCGAAAAAAATTTGGTGGGAAGAGAGATACAATATAATAATGGAAGTACAAATAATCCACCATTTTCCCGGTCTGCTATTAACAGTACCACTAATCGATTACTTCTAAATAATCAAATTTTTACCTAGTGTCTTCAATTAACAGGTTAATTTTCCGGTGACCTGCTGAAACTTGTCAACGAGTCAATGTTGACTCTTTTTCCCTCCTACGTTCCCGTAAACCATGCTAAATAGGCCACATGTTGCTCTTTTATAAGTTTAGATTGTTTTTAAATTTATCTTAATTATTAAAAAAACAAACTCTCATCTTATTTTCCCTCCTCTCTCCACTGGAGTTTCCCCTTTCCTCTTGTTTATTTCCTTCACTGCCTTAGCTCGTTCTACGCACAACCACTGCCACCGCCGACTCGACACAGTCGTTCTCCTCCTTCAACCCTCGTCCTCGTCCTCCTGCTCCTTTCTCCCTTTCCCCCTCTCGGTATTTCTCTTCCTGTTTTCTCACCCATCAACCCAAAAAATAACCCCCCATATTGATTTTTTTATTTCCAGCGAGGGAGGAGAAATTTCTGGTGAGGAGGAGAGAATGAATTGGTGGCAGCAGAGTGAAAAGAGGAGAGAGGTGATCGCAGGGGAAGGGGGTGGTCGCAGGGGGCAGGGGTGGGGAAGGGGGTCGTGACGGTGGTCGCAGGGGGTGGCGGTGGTCGCAGGGGACAAGGGTGGGGAAGGGGGTGGTGACGGTGGTCGCAGGGGGGCTGGTCGCGGGGGCATAAGTGGAGAAGGTAGTTGCAGGGGGTGAGCTTCATCTAGTGGTGGTTTATCACGGGAGAGGGGAGCAGAGAAAGGAGGCAAACATGGGAAGGAGAGAGAAAGGGGGCAAACATAAGAGGGAGGAGAGCGCATCACGTGAGAGAGGAGGAGAAATAAAAATGTTTTTTTTAGTTATCATTATATTAAAATTAAATGTATCTATTAAAAAAAAGAATAAACCTAGACCTGATCAAGACGAGCCCGGCCTGCCCGAAATTTTTGCGTGTTTGGGCAGAATTTTCCGGCCCGATTTCCGGTCGCGGCCCGACCCAGTCCGAAATTTTTATTTTTTTGGGCGGGTTTGGGAAACACAAAAATACACTTTTTAGTTATAAATTTGGCCCGGTCCGAAATTGGCCCGGAAAGCCCGGTATTTAACGCCCGAAAATAGCGGGTTTGGGCACAATTTTTTGGCCCAAATCTTGGCCCGGCTCGATATAGCGAGCTGCTTTTATGCCCAAGCCCGGCCCAAACCCGGCCCGGCCCGCCGTTTAATCAGGTCTAAATAAACCAATCGAAGATTGCCATGTGACACATTAACCTGTCAATTCGGTTACAAACAGGTCAAGGACTGTTTTGTTAAGATACCCACTAAGCTTGGATTATTCATAAGTAAGTCAAATGTGGTATTGTTTTTAGAAGAACGGGCAAAGGTTGGATTATTTTTTACAAATTTTCCTATAATAATTGTGGGGTCATTCCTAATTTAGAAATGTAACAACTAATTTGGGACGGATGAAAAAAGAAAGTGTAACAAGTAATCTGGGACGGAGGGAGTAATATGTTTGCGCTTGGGACTCGGCGCAAGAAGCTTCTTGCGTTCTGCTTCTCTAAAACCGAGTTTGTTATTTCTGCTACTGCTTTCGTCCGGTATGCCTTGCTTATTTTCTGCTCGGATTTGCTTTTGTTTTTCTTGACCAAAGTTACTCACAAACAACTCTAGATCATATTTATGCAAGTAATTTCAAATTTTCTTGAGTTCTTGGCTTAACTTTGACTAAGTCTCGTATAAAACTTATGCTCAAATTGATTTGGGGCTTTTCAATTTTGGCCCCATTTCTTGTAACCAGTTGCTTGAACACGATGTTTATAACATGTGTTTGTGCATGTCATTTTTCACAAGTTAATGTCACAGCCTGAGGGTTTTGAGGATCCAAAGAATGATAGAATTGTATGCAAGCTTAAGAAACCCATTTATGGTTCAAAGGAAGCGTCAAGGAGCTGGAATATACGTTTTGATGAAGCAGTCAGTGACTTTGGATTCGTCAAGAACGCAGATGAATCTTGTGTATACAAGAACATCAGTGGGAGCAAGATTGATTTCCTAGTATTATATGTCGATGACATATTACTTATCTAAAATGACATTCCTATGTTGAAATTTTTAAAAATTTGGCTTGGGAAATGTTTTTCGATGAAGGATCTAGGAGAAGCACAGTACATATTGGGCATCAATATCTACAAAGATAGATCCAAGAAGATGATTAGACTTAGTCAAAACCCTTATATTAATAAGGTGCTTGATAGGTTCAAAATGGCTGACTCTAAGAGAGGCTACCTACCCATGTCTCATGGAATGACTCTTAGCAAGACTCAGTGTACGAAGACACCAGATGAGCAAAGACGAATGAGTGGGATACCATATGCATCATTGATTGGTTCAATAATGTATGCTATTATATGTACATGCCCAAATGTTTTGTACGGACTCGGTGCTATGAGTAGATACCAGTCAGACCCCGGAGAGGCACATTGGACTGCTGCCAAGAACATTCTGAAGTACATGAAAAGACACAAAGATGATTTCCTGGTCCATGGTGGATATGATAAATTAATTGTTAAAGGCTATAAGGAGGCAAGTTTCCAAATCGACAAAGATGATTTCAGATCACAGTCTGGGTTTGTCTTCTGCCTCAACGGAGGTACATTGAGCTGGAAAAGTGCTAAGCAATCACTATTACGGATTCAACAACTGAAGCTAAGTATATTGTTGCACATAAAGCAACAAAGTAAGAAATTTGGCTAAGGAAGTTCATTAGTGAACTTGGTGTAGTCCCCTCCATTAAAGGACCAGTAGCTCTATATTATGACAATAATGGAGCTATTGCACATGCAAAGGAGCCTAGACACCACCAGAGAGTCAAACATGTACTTCGTAGATTTCACCTTCTACGAGAATTCGTGGAAAGAAAAGAAGTCGAGATAAGCAAGATTGGAACTGATGACAACATATCAGATCCATTAACTAAACCTCTGCCGCAAGTGAAGCACAACTCGCACACTGCAGCAATGAAAATCAAGCATATTCGAGAATGACTTTGATGTCCTTGTTAAATGTTTTAAGTTTTAGAGTTTAAATACTTAGTAAAACATTTTGGTTAACCATTCAAAGAAATGAATAATTTCATTTTTCTATTTAATTTTGTGGTTTATTAAATGATGAGTCCTTTCAAATTGAAAATATTCAAGATAGACTGTCAGGACGAGTCCTGTGACTAAGAAATCTATATCAAGTGAACTTGAATGTTAAAACTTGAAAATGGTCCCTAGTCGTATGTTTTCTATAAAAGTGGACGCATAGATAATTCTAGACGAGTGGAATGCAAGATGACTAGTAGTTCCGTTTCTTGAAATATGGACACATGGAAATGTCGCAATATCATTTGCATAGATACTTACTTGATAAAATTAGTATCGGATAAACCTATGAAACTTTACTATAAGAGATGAAAATTTTTCATAAGTATATTTCATTATCTTATTAGACACTAATCCTCAATGTCTGAGTGATTTGAGATTACTTGTCTGAGAACTGGTTACATTGACGTTGTCAAACGTCGCACCGTAAAGGAGACTATAACGGAAACGTTCATTAGAAATTTGTTGCTCCTAACTAAAATAATAGTCTCAATTGGCCAATTAAGGTCCTAGTATAAAAACATTGATTTTTGGCCTTTAAAACCATTAAAATCGACACTTTAAAACCTTGGATTAAATCTGAAAATTTACATTTGATTTCCCTAATTTAAATCAACATTAAATTACGTAAATCAATCATTTATTAAAGTAGGATTAAAACCCTAGTATTAAATAATCATAAAAATCACTTTAGGACATCAAAAATCCACACTTTAATAATTTATTAAATCTGAAAATAATAACTAGCTCTTTTAATTAAAATCATCCTCATGAATTCAAACACGTAAAACATCACAATATGGTGTTCATAACCGTTCCCAGCAGTTTAATTAATCAAAATCAATAATAATAATATAATTTAGAAATAGGGAATTAAAATAGAATAGGCAAGGAAGAAGAGAATTATACCAAACCGGCCTATAGCACGGTACAATCACGAATTGAATGTGATTGAGCGCAAAAGATCAAAGACATACGGAGTATGCGTGCGGCAACACACACACACACACACACACACACACAAACTGTTGCTTGCGTGTGTGAGTGTGCGACGCGATCCACAACAAGGCAGAGGGGCTGCGGGCTGTGCGAGCAACAACAAGGCAAGGGGTGTGGTGCTCGACCGAGGGAACGAGAGTGAGAGTGCATGAGTGTGCGGGTGAGAGGCAGCAGCGACAAGAGGAGGGGCGAGCAAGGAGTGCTCGTGGGCACTGGGCACAAGGCAGCGACGAGGGCAGAAGGGCGCGAGGCATGAGAAACGTGCTTGGCTGGCTGTGCGCAGACGAACAAGAGAGAGAGAGAGAGAGAGAGAGAGAGAGAGAGAAAGAGAGAGAGAGAGAGGGGGGGGGGGGGAAGTGAATTACTGCAGCATGATTTTAGAACGCTCATAACGTCTAATATATAACTCGGAATCGATTAGTTCTTGAGGCAAAGTTCAAGAACATTTCGAGATCTACAACTTTGAAGAAGAAACATTTGTCTGAAAACTAACGAAAGTACGAGAAAATCGGCCAACACAAAGTTCGACGAAAGAAAGGGGAATTTAGGGTTAAGGTTTTACTTTTAGGTTTAATGAATAATAGTGAGGGATTTTGAGGGTGAGCACCTATATTTATAGGCTTAGGAAAATCAAAGATGGGTTAGGCTTTAGGATTCCCTTTCGGGCTTCATTAAACATAAGATGAGCTTGCTTAATTTGTTTGGACTTGAACTTGGAATTGGATTGGGCTAGATTAATTTAAAATCGTTTTACTTTTGAAACCCAATTAAATTCCCAACTTGAAATAATAATTTTTTTGTAATTAACTAAATTAATAAATATTCTTAATTAATAAAATACATTTAAATAAATTGTAAATGCAATTTAGATTCTAAAAATCATAAAAAGGCTTTATAAATATAATAAAATATATTTTATAAATATAGAAAAATACAAGGTATTACATGCGTTATACTACATTACTAATATGGATTGCTTTAATGCACAAATATTAACTAAACATATGTCAATAATATGATTTAGATTGATTTTAGGTACCTAACAATAATCCGGATTGTCCAAGAATGTCTTTTTAGGCATTATAAATAATTAGATTAATGTTGACATATAAAGGTGATTAAAGCAATAAACAGAATATGGCACGTTACAATATAGTTTAGGTTATATTGTGGTTCTCATGAACACTTAACACTTGCCTTAGCAGAGCCTCCTTTAGCTTTAGAGCGACCTTTGTACTGACTTTTAGATCTTTATCCTTCCTTGAATTCCGGTAGAGTTTCCCCTTAGTTTCTTCGGTTTAGGTGCTTAACAAGAGTTAATACGGCAGAACTATTACGGGACTTCAACAGAGATTTAGAATACTAGAGAGGGAATACAGACTTCAGAATATTAGAGGAGTGAGATTGAATTTTGAGAACATAATGTTTGTTTGCTCGAAATGGTGTCCTTTTGGAAAAATATTTCCAAAATGACAAGTGGGAGAAAATAGACCTCGAAGTTTTTCGAGGCGAACAACAAACATAAATGGACATTCAGAAGGCTTTAGAAGTTCTTTAGAAAATCTAAACACTTATTCTCCAAGGACAGTAGAAGTGGCTTTAAAGAATATATCTCGGAAGACTTTACAAGTGCTTCAAGGAGAATAAAATATTCAAAGGACTTTCAAAGTGGATATGGATATGGATATTCTATTGTTTGATGTTCTATCCCCATTTAGACATAGATTTCAGATGACTGAAGCTACGAAAATATTTTATTAGATAGTAAAGAACCTACAACTTGCAGTCAAACTATTACCTCGAATAGTAATGAGTTTGTATCTTTTAAGTCCAAACCTGGACCGAAACGAAGACCGGAATTTTGATATTTAAAGACCCGGAGACCGGACCTGGACCGGACCTGGACCGGATCGGAAAATCAATCAAAAACCTAGACCAGGCCGTTGAACCGGTTGTAGACCTATTTCTATTTTTTTTTCTAAAAATTATGGCAAAAAAAGAAAAAAAAAAGTATATAAAAATAAATTGTTTAAGAACTTTTTTGAAAGGTAAAATAAAATATATTACAATATAGTAATATTTACAACATATTGAAGGAGAGAATTAACTTTTTCAATAGTTTATATTAAAAAAATTAGGAAAAATTTGTCCTGTCCAAAACCCGGTTTTATAGGGTTTTGGACCGGACCGAAGACCGCAAATTAATATTTCTCGACCTGGAGACCAGGCCGATTGCCTCCGGTTCGGTCTGGGTCGGTATGGTCCGGTCCATTTTTCCGGTCCGGACCAATTTTTGCACACCCTTACTTGTAAGAAAGCTATGACGAATCCGAACTCCCCAAAATGGTTAGAGGTCATAAAATAGACTCAATGTTTTGATGAAAAAATTAAATTTTGTTGATTTGCAAGAATAGTTTACACCTGTTGGTTACAAATTGGTTTTAAGGATAAAACCATCAAACATATATGGAATTGTGTTTTCACACAAAGTTAGATTAGATGCTAAGGTTACTAGCAAATTCATGGCGTTGATTGCCAAAATCCAAGTTTTCTAAAATGTTCAAAGATGTTTGAAGATGTGCAAGCCCATGTTCAAACTAGAACTCGTGAACACTCAAATTTCATGTTCAACTTTCAAAACTCAATGTTCAATGATGTTTAATTGATAGCAACCTCTCTTTAAACTATAATTTTTCAATGATTATAAATTGGGGATTTTCATACTTGAAATATTCTCTCTTTTAATGCACAAGTTCAAGCCCTAATTTCAATCTTCAAAACCAATTTCAAAAGTCAATTTTAAGATTGATGATACTTTAAACCTCATTTAAATTTAGATTAATTCAGGTTTTTGAAGCATTCAAAAATAAGATGTCATACTTGAACATTCTTAATCTTTGAATTTCAAGTCTTCAAACTCGTCTTTTTTCAAGACCTTCAATTTCGATTATTTATTCCTCACGTGCTTATTTAATCGCTTTTAATTCAATTGTTGCAATTTTCATTCATTTGGTTACACCTAGTCCCTCCGGGTGTTGTATAATTTATTTCCCATGACCTATTTTCAATTGTGATGTATGTTTATGCTTATGTGCATCACCATTATCATGCTAAATACAAGACCATAAAAGTGTCATCACGACTAATAAGATAATTTTTGGACAACCGGGTTAGGTTCCCATTAATTTGACTTAATATAAAATGATCACTAATTTCTAGTTCAAAACGTTCTAAATCAAGCATGCTCAACCCACCTAATAGAATCTTGCTAGGAATATTGCACGAAAACGATTCTTGTATTGAATTCACATACACCTTAGTTAATCCGAATAGGTGTTTCGTTCCCGAATTCGGGTCACTATTGTGTTTTCGATTCATATGCCTTGTCCGAGTCGTCGTAGTCTTTTGAAATGGACTATAAAAAGTTTGGTGGCGACTCCGCCAATGTACAATGTTCAAAACTATAGGGTGTTCAACTTTTTCTAAGTACTAAATGTACAAAATTGAGGTGTTATTAACTCTAAGTGGCTTCCCTTGAGGGTTGGATTGTTACAAAAATCAAGTCACTTAGTGCACACATGGTTTTTAACATCTTGATTCGATTTTGTGTTTTCAGCATATTGTCGAAACAATTTGCTAAACTCGTGAAAATCAACATTTCAAAAACTTTTTCAAAGCTAATAAATCCCCTCCAATTACTAAACCATTTTATTTCATAAATAAACAAGTTGTAATTAAAACAATAATTGACTTACATGGACAAAACATAACTAAATCATTTTATTTCATAACTAAATTAACTAAATTATAACTAAAACAATAATTCTTGACTAAAAGGAAATTATTTTAAAATTAATTATGCTTCTATTAATTTTAATTAAGTTCTATACTAATTTAAAAATAAAGTGCTATACTAATTTAGTTAGTACTAAAAAAAGAACTTAGATAAAAAAAATTATGACATCATGATGAAGTCAACAACCGCATGACAATATGGCGGTATTACGCATAAGATCACTTGTTCACTTATATAAAAATTTGTACAACTATTAAGCTATAATTTGCAAAAAAAAAAAAAAAAAAAAAGGGTTGTTGCAATTTTTAAAGTGGGTACTTCCTCTGTTTCTTTAATATTGCACCATATTGACTTTACATGTTGAATTTACGCTACCCGGCACATGACTTTGACTCTTAATCTCTCGAATCATGCATAAGTAAAATTTATAACAATTGATATTTCGAAAGTATATATATCGACACAAATCTAACAATATCCTACATGATTACATAGTTTTTTACATATATATTACAAAAGATGGTCAAATATACAACGGGAATACTAAAAGTCAAAGTGATGCGATATTTGTGAAACGGAATAAGTATTTTAAATGGCTGCATTTGAGATATTTTCGTAAAATAGGAGTAATTCATAAGAAGTTAAGACAAAAATTATCCACTTTTTGTATCACAATTCTTAAATGGATCTGGTCCACATTAAATTTATTGTGGACCATGCCTAAAAAAAGGTTAACAACTTGTTCCTAATTTATTTGGCATGTTTATTAGGATTATTATGAAAAAAACATTAAACTGGTGTCGTTGATACATATTGTGCTTGAATACTGTGATTTTAAGTCACAATTCACTTTTAAAAACATAGGGTTAATACGATTTAAAAAATGGTAACTATATCTAAGAAATTTCGTGTTTAATTTATTATAGTCACTATGGCCCTGTTTGGTTGATGGCTTTTTGCTGGCTTTTGACTGTTTTCTTTTTAAACAGGTCAAACAACCAAAATATATGTTTGGTAACTGGATTTTTAGCTAGCTGAAAAGCCTCCTTTTTCGCCAAAAATGAAAAGCTAGTGTTACTAGCCTTTTGGAGTTGACTTTTGGCTTCTCTTACCTAAATTACTTTTTTATCCTTGGTTTTAATAATTAATAATTAATACTTCCTCCGTTTTTTAATATTCGCAACGTTTGAACTTTTTACACTGTTCATAAAATATACTTTGGCGATTCTTTGTGTTTTTTTATAATATAAAACATAGTCATTTGGATCTTGTTAGATTCGTCTCAGTATTTTCAAAATATCAACTTTTTATAATATTTGCATAAAGAGAATTTAAGATATAAGTGACCAAAGTTGTGCATTGGCATGCGTGAAAGTAACAAACATTGCGAGTATTAAAGAACGGAGGAAATAATTAATAATTAATAATTAATAATTAATAATTAATAATTAATAATTAATAATTAATAATTAATAATTAATAATTAATAATTAATAATTAATAATTAATAATTAATAATTAATAATTAATAATTAATAATTAATAATTAATAATTAATAATTAATAATTAATAATTAATAATTAATAATTAATAATTAATAATTAATAATTAATAATTAATAATTAATAATTAATAATTAATAATTAATAATTAATAATTAATAATTAATAATTAATAATTAATAATTAATAATTAATAATTAATAATTAATAATTAATAATTAATAATTAATAATTAATAATTAATAATTAATAATTAATAATTAATAATTAATAATTAATAATTAATAATTAATAATTAATAATTAATAATTAATAATAATAATTAATAATTAATAATTAATAATTAATAATTAATAATTAATAATTAATAATTAATAATTAATAATTAATAATAATAATTAATAATTAATAATTAATAATTCATAATTCATAATTCATAATTCATAATTCATAATTAATAATTAATAATTAATAATTTATAATTAATAATTAATAATTAATAATTAATAATTAATAATTAATAATTAATAATTAATAATTAGTAATTAGTAATTAATAATTAATAATTAGTAATTAGTAATTACTAATTACTAATTACTAATTAATAATTAATAATTAGTAATTAATAATTAGTAATTAGTAATTAGTAATTAGTAATTAGTAACTAATAATTAATAATTTACAATTTACAATTAATAATTAATAATACCATTAATAATTAACAATTAACAATTAATAATTAAAATAATATTCTAATTATTTATACTCCATACAATAATTTATTTTTGATTTATATTTTACTTATTTGTTATTATGTTTGACTCCGTACATAATACGAAGTTTTTATTAAAAATGAACAAAAGCCATTAAATGTCCTTAAATGTCGTTTTACATAGCTACAACGAACAGGAAACAACTTATTTTACCAAATATATTTGTAAACCGTCTATAGTCAAACAACCAATAAAATCGGCCAACTTAAACAACCAGTCAAACAACCATGTAAAACCGCCGACAACCAACATACAACCACCAATTGCCAAACATGAACTATATGTATAATAAAAGTCAAATAGACCCTAGAAAAAGTTATTGATTTTGGGTCCATACTAATATTATCATGGCGCAAATTTTTGGCTATACCCGGGTACAACCAAAGCTGGCTGTACCCCCATCCAAAACGATGTCGTTTTGTGTTGTTTAAAATGAACATTAATATACTGGTACAAAAATGAACATTTACTATTTCGAAAATGAACATTTATTTATTTATTTGGAATGGACATTTACTATTTTTGAAATGAACATTTATTTATTTATTTGGAAATAAATTACAAAAATGAACATTTACTATTTCGGAAATGAACATTTATTTATTTATTTGGAATGAACATTTACTATTTTGGAAATGAACATTTATTTATTTATTTGAAAATAAACAATATAGGTGCTTGTAAAAACATAAAAGACCAATGAAGTGAACAATTTCATTATGAACATTAACCATATATTTATTGTGAACAAACAAATAAACAAGAAAGAACAAATAATTCAACAAAAAAGAACAAACAATATAAAAAAAAACATAAAATTCCAGAAAAAAGAACAAACAATACAACAATTATGAACAATTTTATGATGAATTTTAAAGCCAACATGAAAGAACAAACAATACAACAATAAGTTTGATGAATGAATTTAAAAAACAACAAGAAAGAACAAACAGTACAACAAGAAAGAACAAACAATACAAAAAGAAAGAATAAAAGATTAATGAAGAGTTTAATTATGAACATTAAGCATATGATTATTATAAACAAACAAATAAACAATAAAGAACAAACAATATAAAAAAGAACATAAAATTCCAGAAGAAAGAACAAAAAATACAACAATTATGAAAATTTGATGATGAATTTGAAAAACAACATGAAAGAACAAACAGTACAATAAGAAAGAATAAACAGTACAACAAGAATGAACATACAGTACAATAAAAAAGAAAAAACAGTCGACAAGAATGAACAAACAATATGAGCGCGTCGTTTTTTAGTACAACCAGAGCTGGATGTACCCGGGTACCGCAGTTAGCGATTGTCATCATGGAGCAGCCCACACACGAATAATGCAAATTATTTCTTAGGAAATTATCCACTTTTTTTTTATTCTCCGTACCTTGATTAAAAAAGGAGATTATCCACTTACTACGTAACTTTTTAGACATTATCCAGTCAGCATTTTTAAGATTATCCATTTGAACCCTAAGATCTCGCTAATTGCCTGCAATCACGCTCCTACAATCCATCATAAATACCCATCATCATCTGCACCTCCATTTCTCCATTCTTCCCCGCCGTTGACAAACTCTGATCGTCTCCATTTTCTCTCTCCTCATTCGAATTTCATACACTTTTCCGATTTCTTAAGAAAATTTTGCAAAAATGTTGGCAGTTTTCGACAAATCCGTGGCACAATGTCCAGATGAATTAAAGAGTCCAAACCCAGAATCTGTTTTCGCATTAAAAGATGGAAATCTGGCTCAACATTTCTCATCTGTTCATCCTAATGCTGTCACCATTAATCTTGCGCAATCCGGGTTTATTTCATACTCTAGCGATAAGCAGAACCCTCTTCTCCCTAGGTAATACTATACTTATTTTGAGTTTTGATCTTATTTCTGCATTTTGATCTTTCTGTTTCTTGTTGTTCTTCTTATTGAATTAGTTTTTGTGCATGTGGGTCTTACTAATTTCTATTTATTTTGGGGTTTTTTTTATCTTATTTTTGCATCTGGGCCTATTCTTTTTTTCTGTTTTTTTGTGGTTGTTTTGATGTCCATTTTTATTATTGTTCTTATTAATGAAGTTTGGTGCGTAGTTTTGATCTTATTTTGGTGTTATCTTTCTTTTTAATTATTGGTTCGTTATTTGCCCTTTATTTATCTGTGATTGATCTGTTTTTGTCGTTATCAACTTATGATACCTAAATGTAGGATCTTCGTGGGGCTGCTGTTGTTGTTGTTGTTATTATCGCTGAGATTTTTATTGGAATGCAACATTTTGTTTCCATCTATTTTGTCATAAATATATGATGGATTGTCATGTTCAAACCAAATTGTATTGTTGAAATCTTTTATATCCTTGACAAATTAAATCTCTTGGTTTGATCTCAATCTTGGTGTGTTTACTTGATACTTTGATTAGATTAGGATCATTAGATGTTGAAACCCTTATTGTATTACCGATCAAGTTTAGGCTATAAAATGAATTATACTTCCTAATTCACCGCTGTGGGGGACCTAACATTTTGGATGTCAAAACATAAAATTCTCAAAAATAGGACTGGTTTGCAGGATCATTGTATCCATTTTTTATGTAAGCCTTTAAAAAAAATTATGTTTGTTAAATTGTTATTAATAATCTAAACAAAGTTGATGATTTGTTAGCTTCTTTTGATGCTCGTCAAAAGTCAAGGCTGAATGGTTTAGCTCTTAGATAAACTATTCTAACAAAATACATATACGGCAGTTTTGTTTTGCTTATGCTTTTTGTTTGTAGAGGTTGCTTCTTTAGGTAACCAAATATCTGTCAATTCTTATCTTTCTTCAAGGCATATTGATGTTTGATAACAAGTTGATCTATGTCAAAATTTATTGATCTTCCTGTCTTTAGTTGGGAGAAATAAGTTGATCAATTGCTGTTATTATGATGGAATTTCGTGTCGTAATCTGATCTATAATTCGTCTGAATAGACTATTTGCAGTTGTGGACGATATATTGTGCTTGTTCCAGGGCCATATTGAGAATTTTGCTCCACTGAAGCAGCAGTATGGATTGAGCAAAACAGGCAATGAAGTAAACATTATCATTGAAGCTTATAGATCTCTGAGGGATAGAGGTCCTTATCCTATCGAGCATGTCATAAGAGATATCCATGGCAAATTTGCTTTCATCCTTTACGACTGTGCTTCAAAGAACTCGTTTGTTGCTGCGGTGAGAATCATATCTACATTTTAAGTTATCTCTGGTTGTAATTATACCTAAGCTAACCTTCTTCGTATGATATTTTATGCAGGATCCTGATGGGAGTGTTCCTTTGTTCTGGGGAGCTGATTCTGAAGGTCATCTTGTCGTATCTGATGATGCAGAGACTGTTAAGAAGGGATGTGGCAAATCCTTTGCTCCATTTCCAAAAGGTGCACTTCTTATTCCAACCTTCTTAACATAAAAAACCTGATGAATTTATAATGGCAGTTAAGTAACCTGATGACTTAGTTATGACTTGATCCTGAAAAGGCAAGAAAACAGAAGATACATCTTGAACATAAAAAACCGGATGAATTAATAATGTTTGATTCATAGCGATGTTAAATGTTACATCCAAAATCCCCTATTCTATCTCAATCGATCATGTCAGACAAACATTTTTAATTTTCACCACTCCTGCATGCACCAGTCAATGAGACATTGACTGTTACCTGTGATGGTTTAAAGAATTCAGAGGAGTGTACATGGGGAAAGTCTAACCCATGTCTGCTTCCATTTGGTGATCACTGGTGGTTGGTGTTTCTCACTCGAGGCTTAGACCTATGTTTATATTTCTTAGCGCTGTTTTTTTCTACCAGAATTCCCCTCCTTCCATGTTCTTAAAGTTTTAGTTTAGAAATCAAGAGCATAGGGCGAGGGTACAACCCAGCTTTGGTTGTGGATGAGCGGCAGCAACCAGTTGGGTTGTCGACGTGTCGTCTCCTTTGTGCTATGGATGTTAGTAAAATTTGGGTTTGCTTAGTGTTCTGTAGCAGTTCTTTAAATGGATAGTCTTACTTGGAGAGGTTGCAATTGGGGTTCTGCTGTCTTTGATTCTAGAAATGGTCTCTTGAATGTGAATTCTCTGTTAGATCAGGTGGGCGTGATTAGTTTGTCTCATGAAATGGAAGAATAATACTACTAAAAAATGATCAACTATTCAGCCAATATTACAAGTATAGGATTCTGTGAGGATTAGGATTCTGCTCACTCCGTATAGTAATACTCTATATATTCACAAAAGCATGATGTTTTAAGGCAAGCATGATGTTCACAGTGCAATCTGCTTGTACCCCTTTCCTTTTCTCTTCCAACTAAGGAATTAAGTTATTAAGTGTAGGAGCCACAAAAAAGAAATATGAAACTAGGGACAACAGAAGTACAAATTGGGCTAGCATGATGAACGTGATCAGGTTCTTTAACACCACCTGGCTATGATCTTCTCTAATTACCGAAAGTTATCTTTTTAACTTCTTCTTCTTCTCCCTTCACTTCTCTTCACCAATTTCAAAGCTCCCAAACTTTAAACCACCTCCTCAAGGAAGATGATATCCCAATTCCTTGAACTTTATGGTTTTACAAGATAAAACAGTTAAAAGTGCAGAACATGAACCTTGATTGTGAAGCATGCCGAAATAGTAATGTTAACGTAATCATAAAATATCCCGTCAAACAAAAAATGTAATCATAAAATATCATTAATGTATCCGTATACTGCATGGAAATATACTATATAAAATATAAGTCTGTAAACTGTAACGAGTTAATTTAAAAGAACTCTTAGCACAAGCTGTTTTGAAAAACATACTTGTAAGTGTTGGATAGTAGGAAGCATTTCGAAAGCCACCCAGTAGTTTGTGGAGGGTCCTTCCTTTCATGTTTTAATACTCTGTATGAGGTTTTCAGTTGCTGGAAACACATACATCCTAGCGATTGGGATGTTTCCATACTTCATGGGTAAGAGATGATATGATTGACATGCGAAGTCCAACTTACCTACCACTTTCTACGTGTCATGAAAGTAACTTGGGGATCTTTAAGTTCCAAGGACTTTTTTAGTTTCGGTTTGAGGCAAATTCAAAAGGTTTTTAGAGTTCCATAAAAGATGGCAATACAGGCCAATGCAATAAGTTTTGAAATTTCCATAAAATTGTTGATAGTTTTCTCATTTAAAATTTGGGATTGACCTTGAACTTGTCATTGCCATTTTGAAGGCCTTATTCTTTAGTTAAAATTGGATTGAATAGCTTTCCTTTCTGTCTCTTCCTGCACTGCCCCTTGAAAAGTTCATGATTTAAATTGTCAACTTCCGCTGCTGATAGGTTTGCTAGCCTCTGGGACGATTGTATTCAAACATACTGAATTAACTTTTCTCTTCTCTTGTTATATCCAGGTTGCTTCTTTACAAGCTCTGGAGGTTTGAGGAGTTACGAACATCCACGTAACGAGTTAAAGCCAGTGCCCAGAGTTGACAGTTCCGGTGAAGTCTGTGGTGCAAACTTTAAGGTTGATGTAGAAGTTAAGAAGGAACCACTTGGTATGTCCAGAGTTGGAAGTGCTGCGGACTGGTCTTCAAACTACTGATAGACTGCTTTTGATGGCAGGGGATTTTGATGCCTGACAATATTTCAAAATCCCATTACTTTACTGTTGATGACTCTATTTCAAGGGGCTTGAAACCCATTTGTAACACCAGCTATGGGGGTTACTTCTACTATATTAAACTAAAACTTCTAGCTGTAGAATATACGAGGAAATAATTGTTAACAGACATACAGTTGCCTTTGCTTCTACATGAAGTAGAATAAATTGCCCTGAATCATTATGCTAGAGAGACCATGATTGTGTATAATTTGCGGATTCCTTGACCAACCAACAAAGGAGAGCAAGGAAAACAAAGTAGAGTGCAATTTGACTCCATAATAGCTAATATGTAAAGATCACAGGTTTTTTCACATGCCAAAAAAAAGAATAAAAGATCACTGGTTTCAGTAAAGCTGTAGTGAATTTTTTCACTGTTTCGGTTACGTAAGTAGTGTGCCAAACAACCTTAAATGTCAAACTAGTGAGATAACTTTTCCTTAAAGCTAATAGACAGGAAGTAGAAAGCTAGTAAACCTTTACTTAAAGCTAATAAACAGGAAGTAAAAAGCTAGTAAACCTTTACTTAAAGCTAATAAACTGGCAAAATAAACTAGGCTATTTCTCTGGTATCAAATAAATTGATTTGAGTTTCTGCTAGCTTCAGTCCTTTGCATCTGCAATTCCACCTGGTGTAATCTGAAATACGTGTTGCTGTCAAGGAGAAAAATGTCAACATGCCAAAATTACTTAGATATGAACTTTACTAAACAGAATGTTGCAGTTTTAATATAGAGTAGCGCAATTGACACTAGCTGCGAAAGCAGAAGAAAAAGGATATAGCTTCAGCCTCTGGTAGGTTTGGGGCATCAAACACTTTGCAGATACGCTGTTCACCCTTGCCCTTCCTGAACATCAACCTAATTGTTGATGCATGGGCAAGTACATGACCGCCTGCTGGCTTCTTTGGATCCGTAACAAAAACTCCACCAGCTGGGTCAGCAATAACTGCAGCGACAGTGTATTACTTGGTTAGAGTTAAGTGGTTGGATTACTAATTATTCAAATTAATCTCTCCTCGTGACAATTCAAGTCATATAAGATTTCTAGAAGAGAACACAAAGATAGATATGGATTATTACCTTGATTAGTAAGATAGACAGCGATGTTGAACTCTTCAGCAATCTTGATCAAACGAGACAGCATCTGAGCCAGTTTTTGCTGCAAAAGCAATTCAGTTCCAGTCAACGTATAACACTAATCAGAAATAAATTGATGGGGAAATCTATACATAAACATCCCTTCAGAGTTCATCATCAAAATGGACTGTTTCAGTTCTTTCAAAAATTACCTGTCGCTCTGCAAGTTCTCCCCTTCCAGTGAAATCCACTCGGAATAGAGCGATGACAGAATCAACAATCTACAAAGTCCAATTGAAAAATGTTGTCAGCCAAGAACTTTGTGACAGGACTTTCCTGATGTTTCTTAATGGGAAACTGTGATTACTCACCAGTAGTCGGAAGGGTTCCTCAGCCATTTTTGCTGCCAGACCAAGGAGTAGGTTGTGCTGGTGTTCATACGTATATGCACGAGCATATATGATCTGTAAAATTGATGACACGAGATTAAATCATCATTTGCTATAAAAAGTGAATCCACACAAAACAGAAAGGAGTTTCTTTATACATTGTCTAGGACTGCAGAAGCATCCATCCCAAACCTTTCAGCAATTGGCACAATACGATCAGGTCGACTGTAGTGTAGGAAGTGAAGAGAAAACTACTTTCCAATAAAATTTACTTTCTTTGAAGAAATTTAAATATGTTTCAGAACACTCAAACTAAATACTAATGATGAGAGGATACAAAGTTCCTTCAGTGTCGATGTAGGCAACCTTCCCGTTTCCTCCTCTCATGCTAGTCGGAAGCTGCATTTTAGCATTGCAGAATAAGTAAAAGGTATTGCACTTGAGAATTCTACCCTCGAGGGAATCACAGTACATGATAAAAAAAATGCATTGACAATATAGCTTTTACTGAACAGAACATGTGAACCATTTTTCCTCTTTAAGAAATCAACTGAGGTAATATTTCACTGAGTTTCAAATTTCGTTAGCACAATTATAGTTTCTTCCTAATTGATCAGTGCAGACCATTCAGTTTTCTGAACTTCTGTAAGAAAATTGTTAGACCAAAGACATATGCTGAATCTAGCTTAGAGAAAGGTTAATTTTAGGTGGTACAGAAGTATAAATTTAAACATAATTTTCTCATAATTTTCTACCACCTAACCACTCAAACAGCAGTCATAAGCACTTTCTAGTTTCTACTTCCATCATATTTCAATCCTTACCGAAATATAGTGTAGACTCTAGAACAGTAGATCATTCTAGTTAGTAATCTGAATCATCTGATTTCAGTAACATTGTTCCTTAACTGTGTAAGATCAAGATCCATCAAGCAAATTAGAAAGTTACCTGCGTTGTGACGCATAGAGTATGTGCTAGCTGAGTCTTTCCAGAGCTGAGAAATATTATTACCAAGCATGAGATCAAAAGAGTAAAATAGACCATCAGTCAACAAAACTAACTTGTTTAAGCTACATAATCAACCACAAAATCGGAACAAAATATGGTTCCTCACCGAAATTCTCCAAATGTTTCAGTAATTGCTGATGTTTCGATTCCACCTTTTCCAATGTTCAAGCATAGCAAGTGTTAAACGTACAAATAAACTGTAAATTCGTGTGGTTTGAAATAGGCAAAAACGACAGATAATAGTAAAATCAGTACATGAGTACCTCCTAGTAACTCATCTAATGCCTGGCTCCCAGTGGTAATACGAATCACAGACTTTCTCTATTGCAAATCACATAAATGATAGACTTAGAAATAGTAAAGCCGGAAAATTATGCAGTTTCTAATCTTGAAATCCAAAATCTAAAGAGATCAGGATCTTACTTTGATCAAAGCATCACTTCCAGTAATGTACCCATAATTCTGGATAAAGTAGAGCAAAAATCACTATTATTATTCGATTAGTTTCGGAATTCTATCCGAATTTAAATAACTGAGAAGTTAGATTGCAGAGAACTTACCACAATCTTCTCAGCTGCTTCGCATATCTTATCAACTTTAGCCTCAGACAATCCTTTAATTCCAGTCAAATTCTTCACGAACAATGAACGATCAAATTAGAAGAAATTATTAAAAAGAAAACTTAGTCTAAAACAAAATAAAAAGGCTTAAAACCTTCTTTGTCTGCATCATTAAGCCATTACAAGTGTATATTCCAGCATCCTGAAGCTTCTTAACATCTCCAGCATTAATTCCATGTGCAATCACTGATGAAAAATAATTTATGAAAGGCCTATGTTAAATGATACTTAAAAAGCAGTGAAAATGTTAGATGACCTAAGCGTTCAACGCATACAAATCAATTTAGGTGAACTAAGCATTTTCGCGATATTTAAGAGATCGAAGAGATGAATTCTGGAACTCTACAGATTTTGATTTCACAATAACTTTAGGTAAAAGTCGGAGGAACTTTCATATGAGCTAATTTACTCAACATGAACACAGGATGATTCTGCATTTTAAATACGACAACGATAAACTGTAGATTCATACGGATTTTGAATTTATTATTTATTTAAGAGAAATTTAAAATGGATTAAACGATTCAACATGCTTTGATCAAAATCAAATAAAAAATAGGCCGAGAAAACAGAGGTTCAATTCAGCTTTCCAAAACTAGGCGACTGAAGTTGTATATCTGGGAATCCTACGGATTTATATTTAAAAACAGCTATAAAGTTTATACGAGCTGAATTTCGGCGCGATTGTTTTTCAAATCAGACGAAATAACTAGAAAAATCAAACAGTATTATTATTTCAGCTTCACGACATTTAAGCGATTGAAGCGCAAAATATCGGAGGTCAACGGATTTTGAATTTACAAAAAGTTTAAGAGATAAATAGGAGGAAGTTATTTACGAAGTAACCGATCAAACGCTCGGCATAGAAAATTTCAGATTAGACGGAATAGCTAGAAAACAGTGTATAATTTCATCTTCACGACGATTAGACAACCGAAGAGCATAACAGACATAGATTTCCACAGAAATATACGATAACTAAGTGATTCAATATGCTTTCATTATTAGGCGAAAAAAAAGAGCATCAGTTCGACGTTCCAAAATTATGCGGCTGAAGTTAAACACTGAAATCCTACGCTTTTGAAATTCAAATTTGACACCAAATACAAAAATAAGCAAGAAATTTGGAGAATGATAATCATACATTTGTCAATAGCTTCAAACAAGTCCTCTTCATCTTCGATATCTTCACGTTCAACAAGCTGCAACTGCTGGCTCTGTTCTTCAGCTCTGCAACGAAGATACAAAAATTCGTAAGCGTATAAACTTCTTCAGATCTTCATACAACGAATTCCAGCAGAAAATTCTGGAAGAAAACTCACTTAAGTGCGTACATGTCAGGCATTGTAGAGAGAGAAAGCTACGATGATTTTTGAGCGAGGAACAATGGGAATTTTAGTGAGAGAAAAGAGTTTTTGTGTGTGTGGTTAGAGAGAGAAAGAGAGGAATGGTGATTGTGAGTGGCTCTTCGGTGAACGGGAGGTCCCCTTTTATAGATGTTCGATTGGGCGCGGAATGGAATGGAATTTGAAGTCTCTCGTGTTCATCCGCCTTGCGATTCAAAATTATCTTCACTTTTCCCCAATTTGATCAACTTACCATTGTTACTTTTTTGTAAAATTATTTGTGATGACGTGTAATAAATAAAGTACTGATTATATTTTTGTTTTTCAAATTTTTGTGTGATTGCAAATTAATACGAAGTATGTATAACTTTGTAAGTGGTTAGGGTGATTTAAATATTTTTTCATTTCAATATTAAATTATTTGTAATTAGTTGTATCCGATAACTTAATTGTGCAATAGTCAAATAAATTGAAGTTGTTTGAGAAAGGAGGAAACGCACTGTAGCTCAATATGAAAATTGTAAAAAATAATGAAAATAAATACCATATGGTGGCGAGGAAGTCTTGGCCTCAAGTGGCTTGGACACAAGTAACTCGTATAGGTATTCGTTAATTTAGCGTTGGTACTAACACTAGTACTACCTCCGTATTTTATAAAAGAGATACTTTCCTTAAAACGGCCGTATTTTAAAAAGATATACACCTTTTTTTTGACATGTTTTGGTCCCCACTTTCAATTATATTAATATTTCTCTCTTTTCTACTTACTCAGGTCATCTTTTTACTATAATAAATAATCCACCAATTACCCTACTTTCATCTTATTTTAATAAATTCATCCCACTCTCCTAAAACTATGTGTCGATCAAAGTGTATTTCTTTTTAAAATACGGAAGGAGTATGATATTGATATACCAATACATTGCTAAGAAGTACCCATACAAATTACGGAGTATTTACTTATGTTTTTGGTACTGACATATACTGTATTGGTACGAAAAATAGTTATATTTGAATCACTTATGACTATATGAACACAGAAGCCACTTGAGATTTAGCATTCCTCATAGGGTGGCAACATGGAAAAAGATGAAAGTTGTCAAAGTAATCAATCACATACTCTCGTGTTGATGCAAAAATGCAAGCAAGCAAATGACACATTACTACATTAGCGTGATCAAGGGGGTTTTGTCTTAAGATTTTCTTCATTTGCCAAGTCAGTATTTCATTAATATTAAATAATTAAATTATTGTTAAGACTTCTTAAGATTCAATCAAATTTAGCTCTTCGCCCATTAAATCATTTAAGACTTGTAAATTTATGTAAAATATCATTTTATTATTTAATTTAACTCACATACCAAGTCTTAAGTTGAGTTTTAATTTTTCAAGACTCACTTTAAGACTTTGATAAGACTTGTCTATTTCAATGCTACAATTTCTATATGTCTGATCTTAAGACTGATGAATCATATGCCATGTCAGCACAACTCATGTCTTAAGACTTGGTGTTGATCATGTTCTGAGATTATAAAAATTATACGGACTAATAAATAGAATTCAGCAAAAAAAGGTGTCACATTAGCATGAGTGTAGTAGTTATAGAACTGCAGAATTTCGTTTGATCCAAATTGATTTGTATTTGTTAGTTTTAATTTATATTGTAGATGTCGTATGATTATTTTATTAATGAATTAATTTTACCTTTAAAAAAACTCATATGATAGATGTAGTAGTGGTAGAACTGCAGAAGAACTACGGGGTGTTTGGTTAGGAGAGGTTTGAGGGGAAAAGATTTTTGAGGTGAATTAGAGGTTTGAGGGGGTAAATGATCCATACGAGTGGTGGTAAACTCTTGTTCCAGAATCACGGCCCTCAGTTTTGAGGATCCTGAAAGATTTCACGTAACCGATCCCAAGCTTTCATGGCCGTCGCGTCTAGTTCAGGGATCGTGTTCAAGAGGTCACTAGAAATGGTCGAATGAGTCAACTAGACAACTGTAGCTTCCAAGGTCGACCATAACCCGATCTCATCATCCGTCGTCGGAGCCGGCTTCTCTTACCTGGTGGTGGAGGGCCGGGATGATATGGTGAAGAACCTTGTGCAAACGAGGATGTATTTTGAATAGCTCTGCCCACGTCCCGTATTGCACGTTCTCATTTTCAAGGGCAATGGAGACATGGTTGCAATGTTGGAGACAACCAGAGCGAGATGGAAACCAGAGCCATCGGAGGGAGGCTTGCCTTCGGACTTTGGATTAGTCATGGCGGCTGTAGAGAAAGAGAAGATGACGGAGAAGAGAGGCTAGGGCACAACGGAAGAAGGAGAGAAAACCCTAGCGCTCTGATACCATGAAAAAATTATATTCCGTGAATTGTATTTCCTTGAAGTTTGGTATTTATACAAACTACAAATTAGGTAAACTAGGCTAGTCAATATACGTAGAAAATATTCACATAATATCTAGATTATTTACATAATCTAACAAATACAAACATTTAGTCAAATCAACTAACAACTAACAATTCCTAACCAAACATGATACATTACCAGCCACAATTATTATTGTAATACCCCACAATTTTAAATTCGATTTATTAAAATTAAATACATTTATTAAATTGATTTCGTTTTTAATTAAATTACGAATAATCGAATTTCGTTATTTTAATCGTTTTTGCGATTTATTTTAAACGATAAATTTATAAACTGAAATTATTTATTTTCGTTAACGATAATTTATTTATCGGTTTTTTCATGAAATGCCCCCGAGCTTTACAAAAACGCACCAAATACCCTCGCGTGTTTCGATTCACATAATATACCCCTATTTATCCGTACTGTTCATGAGATGCACCTAACAGTTAACGGCGTTAGTCTACCGTTAGTGGAGTTTTACTATTTTGCCCTTAATTGTGTTATGACCCCCATTTACTTACCTTCCCTTTGGCAGAAACTAAAAAAAAAAAAAATCTCATATTCTTCTATTTCTCTCTCCTCTCCCCTGTTCTTCAAGCTTCAACCTACTCGAAACCCAGTAATTCTGGGTAGATCCGTCCAATCTCATATTTTTTTATTTCTCTCTCCTCGCCGGCGGAGGCCGATCTCTGGTCGCCGGCAGTGATCCGGAGGATCACTTAAATTAGATGCTGATGGTGGTCGACTTGGCTTCGCGGAGGGTGGTCGTTTTCCGGTGGCCGCATTGGGAAGGTTGTCGATTCTCCGGTGGCGTGGAAGTTTCGCGGCGGTGTGTTGGCTGGGAGGGGGTTGTTGATGGCTGCGACAGTAGGGGGTTTTTGATGTGCTATCGGTGCACACCTATCGGTACCAATTTGCTCGACAAACTTCCAAATCAGGATAGTCGGGATCGGCAAACATCCCAACCGGGACACTTACAATCGGCGAACTCCCAAATCAGGCTATCGGTGCAACCTTCCAATCGCAAATCCAATCAACTATTTGGTACAATTCTAATCGGCAAATCAGTCGGTGCAATTGAGATTGTGATGGTTTTACTCTGTTGAGTTTTCACTTCCCCCTATGCGGTACCCTATCAAAGAACCAGATACCTGCCTTTTCTTTTTCTTCTCTGAGTTTCGATGTTTCTAGATCTGAACGCATTTTTGTTTGAACTTTGGAGGAGGACTCCCTTGGACATTGTTGACCTTATTTCGCTTCACCGTGTCTTTTGTATGTCAGTACACCAGTGGTGGTACTCTACTTCATTTTTGTTTATAATATAATGAAAATATCTTTTTATTTGGACCTTAAAATATTTTGGATTATACCACAAAAATGCAGATTAGAACTCCCGATATTCTTCTTTACCTCGGAGGTTCGAGAACACAATGGTATGTTATTGTGCCCCTCCTTCAAGGTTAATACGAATGAAGTAAATCATTCATTCTAAGCGCCTGACCTGTAAATACTACACCAAAAAATCGCACTGATTTGGTGGTGGAGTTTTAAACTTGACTAATGCACTGATCGATATGTACACCAACAATATAATTCAATTCAATCAATTTCTTATTGGATTTGTTGTTTGATCATTTCAATTTTCTTTGATTATTACTTCTATTTTTGTTTTATGTTTAACTTTTAGGTTGATTAATTTGATTAATTAGGTGAACAATTTGTGGAAATCAAATTCTGCAGTTTAAAACCAGTTTGAGTATTTGGTGCAACTTAGTTTCAAAATAGGTGTATATTGTGCAATAGGTTTATAAATAGGGGTATTCTGTGAATTATAAACACGACTTAACGGAGGACTAACGGAAGGTCGGTTTAGGGGTATTTGGTGCAAACTTGGAAAAAAATAGGGGTATATTATGTGAATCGAAACACGCGAGGGTATTTGGTGCGTTTTTGCAAACCTCGGGGGTATTTCATGAAAAAACCGTTTATTTATTTTAAGGAATTATTTTTAATTAAACATTTTATTACAAATTCTGAATTTTTGCCAAATGTTGTGAATTTATTATAAAAAAAAAAAAAAAAAAATGAAAATGTCAGCTTTATTTTCTTGCTCCCCACGCACAAACCAGGAAGAAAAATCTTCCTTCCTTCCCTCAATTCAGTCAAAAATTCAACCCTTGGACCTCAAGTATACCTACTTACAAATTCAGAATTAAGGTGAAATTTCAACAACAAACAAAACCCAATTTCAATTTCAATCTCAAAAACCAAATTCAATTTCAGTTTTCTCTCCTCTTTTTGTTCCCTGATTCGGACCAACCACCACCACCTCCGGCAGCCACCACCACCACCGTCCACCGTCACCCACCTTCACCACCTATCAGTCGCAAACGCCCCAGCCACCCAGAACCACCGCACGCACCACCTCTTTCCCTCTCCCTCCTCTCGACACACTCCCTTGTCTCTCCCTTTTTCCCCGCCTCGCCGCACCAACACCACACCACGCACCACCACCTCCAACCACCTTCAACCTCTCGCCGACCACCCTCCGTCTCTAAAACTCCGGCGAACCGCCCTTTCCCTTCCCAAAAACCGATCGAAAAACCCACCAAAAACTCCCCTGCTTGTCCGCCCCTGTCTTGCCCTTTCTCTGTCTCCCTCGCCGTTCTGCCACCACCAATCAACCACCACCATCGCCGCCTCACCTCGGCGCCGCGCCAAACCATCGAGCCACCCAGCCACCTCCCTCCTCTCCTTCCTCCTTCTCGTGCCTTCCCCTGTTTCGGCCCCCTTTCCCCTTCCCCTGCTCGTGTTTCTTTTCCAGAAAACCAAACCAATTAAGTTTCAATTTGAAACTTAATTGATCCCCCTCAAACCATTATTGAGTTGGGCCATTCCAATTGGGCCTTTGGGTAAGATAAAGCCAAATTGTTATTTCAGATTTGCTAAATTATTAATTTTCATGTTTTAATACATTTTATGAATTAATTATTTACTAATAGATTGTTATTATTTTTCAGGTTTAATTATCGATTTTACTAAAATAAATTAAAGGCTTTATTTAACAATAATGAAATTCAAATGAAAATCGATTTATGAATATAAATATATATTTCGATTGAAATTTCGATTAATAATATTTTCAATAAATTTCGAAATTATATTTTTATTAAAATTCATTATTTATTCATTACTTATAAATTTATTTATAAACTATTGATTTTAGATTATTTATCGATTTAATACTAATTCAATGATTTAAAATTTTGAAAGAAATTGGACTCGGAGCTCAGGACGAACGAACCAAGCGAATTCCTTAGCAAAATCGCGGAAGTGAGGTAACGGCTATTGCTAGTACCCGCAATCCCTTTATAAATGTATTACGAAATTATGACGTTATGATTGGATTTATGAATTAAATGTTTTGACATGTTTTATGGATTCTGGGAATGAATTATGATTTGTTTGAATTATCCTTTATAATATGATTTGATTGACTTTTCTCATAAAATGATGTTTATATGATGCGTTGAATGAAATGATGTTTCATGGATCCCAGGATCTAAATGATGTTTTATGATATAAAATGAGTTATGTTATTTCGAATTGAAATACAAGCCAAGGCTTGGTAAAATTACATACAACATGATAAATGAAAGTGAAAGATCTGGTTTGTCTGCCGGTATATAAACTACCATCTTCCTATCTATCGGTCATGCATGCACCACGGACACCTGTCCACCCATGGATTACGAGCCCAGGCTCCCATGGTTTATGAGCCCAGGCTCAGGGCCCAGGCCCCATGTTACGATGAGCCCAGGCTCTTATGGGCCCAGGCCCAGTGGAGAATTCCTTCACGGTTCGTACTTGCCGACAACTAGCATGTTAAACTGCAAAGTTTATGAATGAATTAATTGTGATGTTTTGTTAAATGTTTAACCATTCTACTCTCCCTGTGTTATTAAATAAAATGAATTGAAATGAATTTACGCTGCTAGGATAGTTCGTTACTGAGTCTTCGCCTCACCGTTTTGTTTTCCATTTTAGGTACTGCGGGGGATGATGGACACGAGTAGTGGCGAGGAGTTCCCTTTAATATTATCCACCTAGTTTATGTTTACGGATCTAATAGTTTTAATAGTTTTAATTAAAGACTTTTAGTAAGTTATGCACTTTTATTTTGATAATATAAAGGATTATATATATATCTTGGAGTATTTAAAGGCTTATGATTGATGTTTGCCTTGTAATTTCCGAAGAGGAAGTTACGGCAGGTAATGTCCCGACTAATTAGGTTAATTCCGCTGCTAATTATGCTTTAATTATTGAATTAGAGGTCGGGGCGTTACAGTTTGGTATCAAGAGCAAAGGTTCTGGACCATAAGTGCTAAACCTTACGGGTTTTGGCACGAATAGAATTCATTAGGCTTTAAGTGAAGAATTTTAAGGAATGAGTTAAAAAGAATGTTCTAAAATCTTGCTAAGTTAAAATGAATATGAGTGTGAGTGTAGGAACGGGATCAAAGGGTTTATTTTATATTATTATTTCGCTTCAATCTGATAAGATATGTTATGCAGAATGTCGACCATTGATGCTATCAACGATGTTACCAACGGAGCTCGCAACGAGCATCATGTTCACGATGATAACGACATTACTCACGAGGAGTATGTCCATGTTAATGGCCATGAGGAAAGGATGGAACGATTGGAAAATGTGAGTGCAATGTTGGTCGAATTAGTCCATGATTCTCGGAAAAAGAAAGATGTTAGTGGGAACGAGAGCGCAACGATGTTCAAGAACTTTTCGTCGCTTAACCCACGGTCCTATGATGGCAAGCTCGATCCAGTTGAGTTCGAGGATTGGATAAGTCGCATTGATCAGTTGTTTGAAACCCTGCAATGCCCTGAGAAATGGAGAGTTGATTTCGCAGTGTTCTACTTGACGGGTCAAGCAGGATTATGGTGGAAAGTTAACAAGGAACGAAAGAATGGGCCTGGATTTGGTTGGAATGAGCTACAAAAGTTAATGAGAGACAAGTTTTATCCACCATCCCTGAGGAAACAAAAAGAAGATGAATTTCTACACTTGCAACAAGGAACAATGAGCGTGTTGGAATACGCAAATAAGTTCATGGAGTTGTCAAGGTTTGCACCAGACCTGGTGTCGACAGAGCAGTCCAGGATGAACCGTTTCGAGCGAGGTCTGCACCTTAAGTACCAGGATAGGTTGTCCACTCAGAGGTTTACTTCATACCAGCATATGGTTGATATCGCAGCTAATGTAGAGAGAGTGGTACTGCTTCGAGAAGCGAAGAATGTTGGGTATAAAAGGAGAAATGAAAACCAGAGTCAAGGAGGAGCAAAGAAGCCTAACCAAGGCTATCAGGGAAACCAAAGGAGGAACGATGTTGGAAACAAAGGACAAGGTTATCGTGGAAACCAGAATAATAGGGCGCAAGAATGTGCCAAGTGTGGGAGAAGAGGCCACATCGAGAGTGAATGCCGTGTAGGATCGAACACTTGTTTTCGATGTGGGAGCCATGATCATTACATCAGAGATTGTCCGAAGCAGGTAACCCCAACCACGAGAGGACCAGTTTCAACTAACAACGATCGTGGTCGGAACAACAACAACACAGGAGGTTCAAACCGCAACCCACCCCGACCACCGCCAGCTGGAAGAGTTTTTGTGATGAGACAGGATGAGGCAGATGAGAATGATAATGTTATCACCGGTACCTTCTCTATCCATTCTTTAGCAGCCCATGTTCTTTTTGATTCTGGAGCTTCACATTCCTTTATTTCTCTATTGTTTGCAAAGTATTTAAATTTGAAACCATGTTGTGACTTTCATGTTATGAGTGTTTCCCTTCCTAGTGGAGAAATTGTGAAATGTAGAACCATGTATAAGGATTGCCCTATTATAATAAAGAAAGTTGAGTTTCGAGCAGACTTAATAGCTTTTGACCTATCTGAATTTGATGTAATCTTGGGAATGAATTGGTTGACTAAGTATGAAGCTAACCTTAATTGTTCGAGGCAAAGTGTGACCCTTATAACGCCAGATGGAGATAGAGTTTCATTCCATAAGTTAGTAAGAAAACCAACGATTCAAATTGTCCATGCTTTGAGAGCACATAAAATGATTGAGAGTGGTTTATCTGGTTATCTGTGTAGTGTTATTGACTTAAATACATCTGGACCTTCCATTACCGACATACCTGTTGTTTGTGAGTACCCACATGTTTTTCCAGAAGAAATACCTAGTATGCCCCCACCAAGAGAATTAGATTTCAGCATTGAATTAATTCCAGGATCCACCCCTATTTCTAAGGCACCATATAGAATGGCACCAGCTGAGTTACAAGAATTAAAGAAACAATTAGATGAGTTACTTGAAAAAGGATATATTCGACCTAGTGTTTCACCTTGGGGAGCCCCTGTCTTGTTTGTGAAGAAAAAGGACGGAACTATGAGGCTATGCATAGATTATCGAGAGTTAAACAAGATTACTATTAAGAATAAGTATCCCTTACCCCGTATTGATGATTTGTTTGACCAACTTCGAGGTGCAAAAGTGTTTTCTAAGATAGATTTGAGGTCAGGTTACCATCAACTTCGAATTAAACCTGAGGATATTCCAAAGACAGCCTTTAGAACTAGATATGGTCACTATGAGTTTGTTGTGATGCCTTTTGGGTTAACCAATGCGCCAGCTGTATTCATGGATTTGATGAACCGTATTTTTAAACCATACCTTGATAAGTTTGTAGTTGTTTTCATTGATGATATTTTGGTATATTCTAAGAGTAATGAGGAACACGAGGAGCATCTGAGAAAAGTGTTAGATATGTTGATCGAAAACCAGTTATATGCTAAGTTGTCGAAATGTGAATTCTGGCTTAAGGAAATATCATTTTTGGGACATATTATCTCTGAGAAAGGTGTATCTGTTGATCCTGAGAAAATAAAAGCAATTGTGGAATGGTCTAGACCAACTAATGTACCAGAAGTACGGAGTTTTATGGGTTTAGCTGGATACTATCGAAGATTCGTTCAAGATTTTTCTAAGGTTGCCTTACCCATAACCCGATTAGTTAGAAAGAATACCAAATTTGTGTGGAATGATGATTGTGAATGCGCATTTCAAGAACTTAAGAAACGTCTCACCACTGCCCCTATTCTTACCCTTCCGTCTGGAACTGACGGATTTGTGATTTATAGTGATGCTTCTAAGAATGGGTTAGGATGTGTCTTAATGCAAAACGGAAAGGTTATAGCTTATGCTTCACGCCAACTCAAAGTCCATGAACAAAATTACCCTACCCATGACCTCGAACTTGCAGCTGTTGTTTTCGCCCTTAAGATTTGGAGACATTATTTGTATGGAGCTTCGTGTCAAATTTTCACCGACCATAAGAGTCTTAAGTATATTTTCACCCAAAAAGAACTCAATATGAGGCAACGCAGGTGGTTAGAACTTCTTAAAGATTATGACCTTGATATTCAATACCATCCCGGAAAGGCTAACGCTGTTGCAGATGCATTAAGTCGGAAGTCTCGCCTAAATTCTATCCTAACTTTTTCCCGAGTCAACCGAGATGATCTACAAAAGATGGAAATTAAGTTTATCAAAGGAGATGCTTGCTTGAATGTGTTAGTAATGAAACCAACTTTGATTGATGAGATTAAGGAAGCGCAATGTAAGGACTTGCAATTAGAAAGAATAAGGAGTGAAGTGGAAAACGGGAAGTCACCTGGTTTTGTCATCCAAGAAGATGGCACGTTAAGGTTTCAGGGAAGATTATGTGTGCCTAATGGTGAGAAGTTGAAAAAGAGAATTTTAGAAGAAGCTCATAGTTCACCATACTCGATTCACCCTGGAGGAAATAAGATGTATAAGGATTTAAGGCAAGTGTATTGGTGGAGCAACATGAAGCAAGAAGTGGCAGAGTATGTGGCTAAATGTTTGACATGTCAGAGAATCAAGATCGAGCATCAAAGACCAGCAGGTTTGTTGCAACCTCTGGATGTGCCAGAATGGAAATGGGATTCAGTTTCAATGGATTTTATCATAGGATTACCAAGATCAACCAAGGGAATGAATGCTATTTGGGTCATTGTTGATCGATTAACAAAGTCAGCGCATTTCTTAGCAATGAAGAGCAATTCGAGTTTAGATCAACTTGTTGAACTATATGTGAACACTATTGTGCGATTGCATGGAGTGCCTAGTTCGATTATTTCTGATCGCGATACAAGGTACCAATCAACCTATTGGAAAGAATTGCAGAAAGCTCTTGGGACGAAACTTAACTTCAGTACCGCATTTCACCCAACGACTGATGGACAAACAGAACGTACCAATCAAATTGTCGAGGATATGTTGAGAGCATGTATTTTGGATTTTCAAGGAACCTGGGAGAAGTTTCTACCTATGGTTGAATTTTCGTACAACAACAGTTATCAGGCCACTATTGGTATGGCACCTTACGAAGCACTTTATGGAAGGAAATGTCGAACACCATTATGTTGGAGTGATATCGATGAGGCACGTGTTATAGGACCAGAATTGATTCAAGAAACTACTGACAAGATTCGTTTAATCCAATCAAGAATGATGGCAGCGCAAAGTAGGCAAAAGAGTTATGCGGACCAACGAAGAAGACCTCTAGAGTTCGAGGTTGGAGATCACGTGTTCTTGAAAATTTCGCCAACAAAAGGAATAATGAGATTTGGTCAAACAGGAAAGTTGAGCCCAAGATACATCGGGCCATATGAGATATTAGAAAGAATAGGTGCAGTAGCATATCGACTAGCTTTACCAACCGACTTGGAAAAAGTGCATAATGTGTTCCACGTGTCGATGTTAAGAAAATATGTTCCTGATCCTAGCCATGTCATTACGCATGAACCCTTGATGTTGCGAAACGATTTGACTTACGAGGAGAAACCAATTGAAATTCTAGAACGAAGAGAGAAACGACTTAGAAGCAAAGTAATTCCAATGGTTAAAGTCTTGTGGGCTAACCACTTGACATCTGAAGCTACATGGGAAGTCGAAGCGCAAATGAGAGCGAAATATCCCCAGTTATTCGTTTAGAAACGATAAGATGTATGAATTTTAATATGTTATTTGAATGATTATGTTATAATGTTATTCTGCCATGTTTGTATAGTTAATAGAACGAATAAGTATGAATTGTATGATTTCTATGAATGGCTAGTTCTACTGAGCTCCAGTTTCGAGGACGAAACTTTTTCTAAGGGGGTAAGGATGTAATACCCCGGAATTTTAAATTCGATTTATTAAAATTAAATACATTTATTAAATTGATTTCGTTTTTATTTAAATTACGAATAATCGAATTTCGTTATTTTAATCGTTTTTGCGATTTATTTTAAACGATAAATTTATAAACTGAAATTATTTATTTTCGTTAACGATAATTTATTTATTTTAAGGAATTATTTTTAAGGAAATTTTGGTATTTACTACCTTTAAAATACACCACTTTTGTATTTACTACCTTATGAAATTTTTATTTTAAATTACTACCTTAAACTTCCAGATTCTTTTTATTTACTACCACTTTACAGTTTTCTCATTTTAAAATTAAGATATCTCCTTCGTTTCTTAATCGTTTAAAGTGATTCGAAGTTCATTATTTTCCTTTTTCTATAGGGATTTCATTGAGAACGTCATTTCAAAAAAAAATCGTTTGATAATTCATAACATTTTAAAATTTTAAAAATAATATTTGATTTGTTTAAACTTTTACGAAATGTTAAAAGGTAAGATCCCTATGGAATCCTTACATATAAATGAGAAGAATGAGCTTTGAATCACTTAAAATGATTAAGAAACGAAAAAGATATCTCAATTTTAAAATAAGAAAACTGTAAAACGGTAGTGATTACAAATAAAATGGAACTTTAAGGTAGTAATTTAAAATAAAATTTTCATAAGGTAGTAAATACAAAAGTGGTGTATTTTTAAGGTAGTAAATACCAAAAAATCCTATTTTTAATTAAACATTTTATTTCCTTGCCAAATATTGTGAATTTATTATAAAAAATAAAAAAAAAATGAAAAATAAAAATGAAAATGTCAGCTTTATTTCCTTGCTCCCCACGCACAAACCAGGAAGACAAATCTTCCTTCCTTCCCTCAATTCAGTCAAAAATTCAACCCTTGGACCTCAAGTATACCTACTTACAAATTCAGAATTAAGGTGAAATTTCAACAACAAACAAAACCCAATTTCAATTTCAATCTCAAAAACCAAATTCAATTTCAATTTTCTCTCCTGTTTTTGTTCCCTGATTCGGACCAACCACCACCACCTCCGGCAGCCACCACCACCACCGTCCACCGTCACCCACCTTCACCACCTATCAGTCGCAAACGCCCCAGCCACCCAGAACCACCGCACGCACCACCTCCTTCCCTCTCCCTCCTCTCGACACACTCCCTTGTCTCTCCCTTTTTCCCCGCCTCGCCGCACCAACACCACACCACGCACCACCACCTCCAACCACCTTCAACCTCTCGCCGACCACCCTCCGTCTCTAAAACTCCGGCGAACCGCCCTCTCCCTTCCCAAAAACCGATCGAAAAACCCACCAAAAACTCCCCTGCTTGTCCGCCCCTGTCTTGCCCTTTCTCTGTCTCCCTCGCCGTTCTGCCACCACCAATCAACCACCACCATCGCCGCCTCACCTCGGCGCCGCGCCAAACCATCGAGCCACCCAGCCACCTCCCTCCTCTCCTTCCTCCTTCTCGTGCCTTCCCCTGTTTCGGCCCCCTTTCCCCTTCCCCTGCTCGTGTTTCTTTTCCAGAAAACCAAACCAATTAAGTTTCAATTTGAAACTTAATTTATCCCCCTCAAACCATTATTGAGTTGGGCCATTCCAATTGGGCCTTTGGGTAAGATAAAGCCAAATTGTTATTTCAGATTTGCTAAATTATTAATTTTCATGTTTTAATACATTTTATGAATTAATTATTTACTAATAGATTGTTATTATTTTTCAGGTTTAATTATCGATTTTACTAAAATAAATTAAAGGCTTTATTTAACAATAATGAAATTCAAATGAAAATCGATTTATGAATATAAATATATATTTCGATTGAAATTTCGATTAATAATATTTTCAATAAATTTCGAAATTATATTTTTATTAAAATTCATTATTTATTCATTACTTATAAATTTATTTATAAACTATTGATTTTAGATTATTTATCGATTTAATACTAATTCAATGATTTAAAATTTTGAAAGAAATTGGACTCGGAGCTCAGGACGAACGAACCAAGCGAATTCCTTAGCAAAATCGCGGAAGTGAGGTAACGGCTATTGCTAGTACCCGCAATCCCTTTATAAATGTATTACGAAATTATGACGTTATGATTGGATTTATGAATTAAATGTTTTGACATGTTTTATGGATTGTGGGAATGAATTATGATTTGTTTGAATTATCCTTTATAATATGATTTGATTGAGTTTTCTCATAAAATGATGTTTATATGATGCGTTGAATGAAATGATGTTTCATGGATCCCAGGATCTAAATGATGTTTTATGATATAAAATGAGTTATGTTATTTCGAATTGAAATACAAGCCAAGGCTTGGTAAAATTACATACAACATGATAAATGAAAGTGAAAGATCTGGTTTGTCTACCGGTATATAAACTACCATCTTCCTATCTATCGGTCATGCATGCACCACGGACACCTGTCCACCCATGGATTACGAGCCCAGGCTCCCATGGTTTATGAGCCCATGCTCAGGGCCCAGGCCCCATGTTACGATGAGCCCAGGCTCTTATGGGCCCAGGCCCAGTGGAGAATTCCTTCACGGTTCGTACTTGCCGACAACTAGCATGTTAAACTGCAAAGTTTATGAATGAATTAATTGTGATGTTTTGTTAAATGTTTAACCATTCTACTCTCCCTGTGTTATTAAATAAAATGAATTGAAATGAATTTACGCTGCTAGGATAGTTCGTTACTGAGTCTTCGCCTCACCGTTTTGTTTTCCATTTTAGGTACTGCGGGGGATGATGGACACGAGTAGTGCCGAGGAGTTCCCTTTAATATTATCCACCTAGTTTATGTTTACGGATCTAATAGTTTTAATAGTTTTAATTAAAGACTTTTAGTAAGTTATGCACTTTTATTTTGATAATATAAAGGATTATATATATATCTTGGAGTATTTAAAGGCTTATGATTGATGTTTGCCTTGTAATTTCCGAAGAGGAAGTTACGGCAGGTAATGTCCCGACTAATTAGGTTAATTCCGCTGCTAATTATGCTTTAATTATTGAATTAGAGGTCGGGGCGTTACAATTATGCATGTTAATCAATATATCATTTGCCTTATTTTACAAACCATTGCAATTTTTTTCATACAATTGCAATTTCTCCTGCCTCGTACATATTATGATTTCAATTTTATTTTATTAGAGTTTCTTAAGAGGTATGCTCTGGGAGATTAGCAATAATTTTACGAATTAATACATTATTATTTATTACGTATGGTACGAATATGAATAAACTTAAAATAATTACTCCCTCTGGCTGTATAAAAATAATTGGTGCACTTTGATCGACAAAGAGTTTAATGAATACTACTCCCTCCATTCCTTTTTGTTGTACCCATAAGGAATGTTGGGGGTATTTTAAGAAAACTGAATCTTGGGTTATATTGGGATATGGGTAATGATTGGGTGTAAGAATAATGATTGTGTGTAAGAAAAAGAATAAAGTAAAGAGAGAGAAAGTATTAAATTAAATGGGGAAAAAGTAGATATTTATTAAAGTAATGAATAAATTGAGTTACAATTTCTGAAACATGGGCTGGGGGACCCAAATGAAAAAATATGGACCAATCACAGTACAATGAGTCACGTATTTTTGGGTGGAAATTTTGCCCAAAATTCTGACTCCCACTTTTCCCTCCAAAAATCCCACCAAATTTTCAGAAACAATTACACATTGACTTTGTTTTTCCCTCCAAAATTTTGAGGGGTTGAAAAAGTGAAAATCCTTTATAAATAGGCTGACTTTCCCCACAAAACACCAAATTTCTGATCCAACTCAAGTTCAATAAATACAAACACACACCAAAATTTATTCCTCAACTCAGCATTAAGTAGCTAAAAAACAGGGGACTTAATGGCTTCAGATCAAGAGGAAGACGATTTCCTCGGTTTTTCTGATGATGAAGGCGACGGCATTAACTCCGATTCTGACTCGGAGGAAGGTGATGATGCTGCTGACTTGGTACAAGCTTCTCAAAATACTGCTGCTGAATTTGGGGACATTGGGTTTAATGAAGATGTACCAAACAGCACTGAATATGTACAGCAAGTACCAGAAGTAGAAGGGGAAGGGCAGCAGCAAACTACCAACTTTCAAGAGGTACCATTTCTTTTTGATTTGAACTTTCCACCACCATCAGAAAATGCATCACCTCATCATCATCAAACAGCAACACACACAACAGATCATCACAAGCCAAGGACTCCAAGAATAAATAATGAATTGAGGCTAGAAATATTGGTGTTCCTGCTCAATAGAAAGATTCCAGATTCAGAAACTTTGTTGTATGGGGCAATAAGGGATGCAGTCATAGAATATGATTACACCAGAAAAACCATAGGCAAAATATGGGACAATGCAAAGAAACAGAAGGCAGCAATGAATTCATATATTGTGCAAAGCCAATATCACAGATGTGGAAGGAAAAAGGTTCAAGTCTCCTATGACTCAATTGCAAAAATAGGCATGGGGGACAGAACATGCATCGTAGATCTTGCAAGAATGCTGAATTTGGGACCAACAACAGTATGGAGGCTCATCAAGAGGAAAATTATAAAGCCACACTCAAGTCCCTTGCATCCAGGCATTTCAGAAGCATGCAAAATGGCAAGGATAAGGTGGGCAATCAGACTGATAATGGACTACACTATACCACAAGAACCAACATATTACAGCATGTATGACTTCATTCATATTGATGAGAAGTGGTTTTATTTGACTCAAAAAAACCAGAGAGTTTATCTTGCAAACAATGAACCCTATCCACACAGAAGTGCAAGTTCAAGAACCAAGATACCAAAATTCATGTTCATGGCAGCAGTAGCCAGACCAAGGTGGGGTGAAAATGGGGAATGTGAATTTGATGGTAAAATAGGCATATTTCCATTCACAAATGCAATTGCAGCCAAGAGGACATCAAAAAACAGACTCAAGGGGACCATTGAAACAAAGCCAGTGAAGTCTGTAAATCAAATAGAGACAAGGGCAATGATGATCAACAACCTACTTCCAGCAATCAAGGCCAAGTGGCCACCACATGAAGGGGAAAAGGTCATCTATATCATTCAAGATAATGCAAAGGCACATATATTGCAAAGTGATCCTGAATGGCAACTACACTACAAACAAGATGGGTTCACTTTTGTGTTGACTCAACAGCCAGCAAACAGTCCAGATTGCAACATCTTGGACTTGGGATTTTTCAGGTCAATACAATCACTTATGCACAAGAAAATGCCTAAAACTGTGGAGGACTTAAGTGGAGCAGTGTATGATTCTTTTAATGAGTTGCATCCTAAGACATTGTCTAATGTGTGGATGACATTACAGTTTGTTTCTAATGAGATTCTAAAACACAAAGGCAACAATGATTACCAACTTCCACACAACAAGAAGAAGATTTTAGAAGATGAAGGGAGACTGCCAGAGCAAGTCAAGGCACCTATATGGGCAGTTAATGAATGCATGCAACTCTATGATGAATGGAAAGCAAACCAGTGAAGCAAAGTGAAAACAATTAGATAACTTTTTGTGTTTTGGGGACATGTTTTTAAATTGACAAGTAAAACCAATGTGTCACTTTTGTAAGCTTAAATGCAAGCATAACATGTAGGCAAAACATTTTGTAAGCATATCTTTTGGAAGCATCAATGAATGAATCTCATGTTTAAGTTTAGTAAAGTTTTTTTTCTTCATTCTTATTCACATCAATATAGAGTAATCAAGGCAAGGCAATAAACAAGGCAGCATTGGCAGAAAAAGTACAAGGCACAAGAGGTAAGTCAGCATTGGCAACACTATAAACAAGGCAGCATTGGGTTATTAAGAACAAGGCAGCATTTGCAATATCACAACTCTAAACACATCGGCTTCAAATGGAAATAAATAATAATATCACATCATTTTCAGATGGAAATTATTCCCATTTTGAAACCGATGCGTCAAAAGATGTAATTTTGACAAAAACAATCAATTCATCATTGATAACACATGGAATATGCCTCACATAAACAAAGAACCATAAATATCTCAGAATGTCCCCAAAAATCATTGAATCAAACCCTTTCCAATTAAACTTAGCTCCTGAAAAACATCATGGATGCTAATGGTGCATGAGTTTGATTGAAAAACAAAGGGTTTGACACTCATAAAATGAAGACTCATCACAGATCACAAGGCATAAGTACACAACTTTAACACATCACATCTCTAAACACATCGGCATCCAAATGGAAAGAATGCATATCACATCATTTTCAGAAGGAAATTCTTCCCAATTGGATGCCGATGTGCCAAAAGATGTAATGGAAAAGGAAACAAGAACAAAGCAGCAAAAACAAGGAAGCAATGAACAAGGCAACATCATTGAATCTCAGTTAAGTTGTTTTACATCATTGACAGATTTGTTTCTAAATGATTTACAACCTCACCACCAATTCACCAAAGGGGATACTAGATCAATCAATGATGTGACATGATCTGTATTCCCTTTGGTAATTGGTGGTGAAGGACATGTTTAGAATCAAATATCTCAGGTTATCAACACATACATCACAGAATATCAACACTAACATCATTGAATATCAGAAACACATTATACATGTTTTGCAAGACATGAATTGCCTCTCCTGTCTAACCTGACATAAGATCTCAGAATGTCCCCAAGCATCATTGACACAAACCCTATCCCCTAACACTTAGCTCCGGAAGAGCATCAATGATGCTAATGGTGCACAAGTGTTATTGGAACATTGGGTTTGAGTCTCAGCAAATGAAAGACTCATCACAGATCAAGCATAACAATAACAATCAACAATGCATCAGATCACCATGAACTGATCAAAACATAGGGTTTGAACCTCATCAAATGAAAGACTCATCACAGACCTCCACTGATTCATGGGACATGAAGCATTAAACAGATCATTAACATGTAGGGTTTCATTTCTCAGACATATTGACACACATCATTGATCAAGTAGTTTCAATACTATCATATCTTTAACATTCTTCTGCCGAACGGAATGATTGATATTCACATTCCATTGTGTGAAATGACATTCACTCCGTTCGACAAAAGAAGTTAAAGGACAATTATCAAAACAAAGATCTCAGAATATCAACAATCACATCATTGAAGATCACAAACCTCCTAATATTGATCTCAGAATGTCCCCAAGCATCATTAAAACAACTCCAAACCACAAACACTTAGCGCCCGAGAAATATCATTACTGATACTAATGGCAGCACGAGCATTTGTGGTTAGTTGGACTTGTTCCTCAGCAAAAAAAAGACTCATCATCGATCACAATAAATAAAGGGACATTATTGTATCCTAAAGGGACATGCTTGGACATTAAGCATTCAACACCAGGCCACACTGAGAGGACTGAAATAACTCAAACCCTATCCCCAAATTATATTCATTTCATGCCTTTACTAATCCAAAACATAGTTATACTGATCAAATCTCATACTCACCAAAGCATCATATTTATCATACACAAAACATACCATAAAACAGGGGACATTAAGCCATCAAATCATGTTCATCACACAGACAACATTCCACAAAATTTCATAACCATATGGAAACACCATCATCCAATCATCATTATCAATATCAATATCATAACATCATTATCTAACATCAACATCCATACAACTAATCACAACATCATCATCCAAACAACAACACCCCTGGCCAACAACAGATCACAGTTGTTGGCATCCACCTTATGACTCCACAGCTAGCCAGCATTCAATAAAATGAAAAAAGGGAGAAAGGAGACAGACTTATCTAAGCATCATCAGATGCTGAAGCCGATTTTTTTCCCTTTTCTCCTTTCTTTGAGGAGGGATAACCAGATGAAAGTTGTCCTGGAGACCCAACAGCATCACCATTCTCATTTTCACACTCTCCAACATACACCAGATCAATTGAATCAGACCCACTTGGTTCCTTGCAATCAATAGGGGACAAACAACATGATTAGTGCCATCATAAAATAACAGGGGACCATGAATTAAAATCAGATTTAATCAAACAACTCAAAATAAAGTTCCAAATAATTTCAGATCACCATGGTTACCACATGCAATGAGATAAATGAGAGCAAATCACACAATAATTCCATTAAAATCCAACTAATTTTCCGAATACATCCAGATCCCATTTTTACCCAAAAAATGTGAAATAATATCCCAAATACATCCAGATCCCATTTTTAACCACATGCAATGGGAAAACAGATCAACAAAACACATGAATATTCCGATTTTCTTCAAATAATTTCCAAATAGCTCCAAATAAAATCAGAACTCAATTTTAACAACATGCAATGAAAAAACAGAGCACAAAATAAAATCAGAACTCAATTTTAACAACATGCAATGAAAAAACAGAGCACAAAATAAAATCAGAACTCAATTTTAACAACATGCAATGAAAAAACAGAGCACAAAATAAAATCAGAACTCAATTTTAACAACATGCAATGAGAAAACAGAGCAAAGAATAACATAAAAAGCCCGAATGAATCCAACAAATCTCCAAAAAATTCCCAAAAAATTCGAAATAATACCAGATCTGCATTTTTAACACATGCAATGGGAAATCAGAGCAACTAATCCAAAAAATAATCCGAGTTTAATGAACAATACTCCAAATAAATCAAACATTTATCAAATCCCACTTTTTTAGACATGCAAACAATCATCAAACCATTTTAATAAAACCGACATCAATAACCCTAAATAAATCGCAAAAAATCAAAAGTAATACCTCATCGGAATCTCCTTCACCGAAAAAACGCAGATCTGAGGGAGTGGGTTTCCGATCGTCATATTTTGACTAAACCTCCTCTCCTGGCTCCACTTCCCTCTTCCGAAACCATTCTTCCAAATAGTTTCGAGTACTCGTATTTTCTTTTTGGGCCAAATACAGATTGTTTTTATATTCGGCGGAGTAGGAATGCTCGTTATTGGGACAGTTGCACTTGGATCCCCAATCACAGTTGGAATCGGGGATTCTTTGACCAGTAGTTCCCACCCCAGAATCACCTCGAGTTCTAGACAAAGAAGAACCCATAACGTACCAGAAAAACAAAGATCAGCGACGATTAGGGACCAAAAAGGGGACAAAAATAGAGGGGATCTGATCGGAAAATGAATCCGAGTAATTTTTATGAAAGTTTTTCGGCGAAAACGTTTCAGATTTGTGAGATTTGGAGAGGAAAACCCAGATCAGAGGCGGAAAACCTAGGATTTTCTCAAGAACAGGGGAGGGATTTTAAGAGAGAGAGAGAGTGAAATAAGAGAGAGAGAGAGAGATCCGAAGAGGTGAGAGAGAGAAATCAGAATGAGAGAGAGAGAAATCAGAGGTGAGAGAGTGAAATCAGAATGAGAAAGGGACGGGTAATAAAGGGAGGGGGGTAGGGTTAGGTTAAATAATTAAATAAGGTGGGTGGGGTAAAAGTGGGTGGGAAAGGGTAGAATCTTAAGGTATTTTTGGTAAATAGTGGGGAATCTTAGGGTAAATTGGTAAAAAAACTATGGCCAAAAATAGTAAAGATTCAGTAGGGGAACAACAAAAAGAAACGCCAAAAAAGGAAATGGGAACAACAAAAAGGAATGGAGGGAGTAGTTTTTTATTTTAATAAAATTAACTCGTCCACTTGCGTTGTTCCCCTGATCGTTATTTTAATAAAATTAACTCGTTAATTTTATTAAAATAAAATGCAAGTGGACGAGTTAATTTTATTAAAATAAAATGCAAGTGGACGAGTTAATTTTATTAAAATAAAAAACTACTCCCTCCATTCCTTTTTGTTGTTCCCATTTCCTTTTTTGGCGTTTCTTTTTGTTGTTCCCCTACTGAATCTTTACTATTTTTGGCCATAGTTTTTTTACCAATTTACCCTAAGATTCCCCACTATTTACCAAAAATACCCTAAGATTCTACCCTTTCCCACCCACTTTTACCCCACCCACCTTATTTAATTATTTAACCTAACCCTACCCCCCCTCCCTTTATTACCCGTCCCTTTCTCATTCTGATTTCACTCTCTCACCTCTGATTTCTCTCTCTCTCATTCTGATTTCTCTCTCTCACCTCTTCGGATCTCTCTCTCTCTCTTATTTCACTCTCTCTCTCTCTTAAAATCCCTCCCCTGTTCTTGAGAAAACCCTAGGTTTTCCGCCTCTGATCTGGGTTTTCCTCTCCAAAACTCACAAATCTGAAACGTTTTCGCCGAAAAACTTTCATAAAAATTACTCGGATTCATTTTCCGATCAGATCCCCTCTATTTTTGTCCCCTTTTTGGTCCCTAATCGTCGCTGATCTTTGTTTTTCTGGTACGTTATGGGTTCTTCTTTGTCTAGAACTCGAGGTGATTCTGGGGTGGGAACTACTGGTCAAAGAATCCCCGATTCCAACTGTGATTGGAGATCCAAGTGCAACTGTCCCAATAACGAGCATTCCTACTCCGCCGAATATAAAAACAATCTGTATTTGGCCCAAAAAGAAAATACGAGTACTCGAAACTATTTGGAAGAATGGTTTCGGAAGAGGAAAGTGGAGCCAGGAGAGGAGGTTGAGTCAAAATATGACGATCGGAAACCCACTCCCTCAGATCTGCGTTTTTTCGGTGAAGGAGATTCCGATGAGGTATTACTTTTGATTTTTTGCGATTTATTTAGGGTTATTGATGTCGGTTTTATTAAAATGGTTTGATGATTGTTTGCATGTCTAAAAAAGTGGGATTTGATAAATGTTTGATTTATTTGGAGTATTGTTCATTAAACTCGGATTATTTTTTGGATTAGTTGCTATGATTTCCCATTGCATGTGTTAAAAATGCAGATCTGGTATTATTTCGAATTTTTTGGGAATTTTTTGGAGATTTGTTGGATTCATTCGGGCTTTTTATGTTATTCTTTGCTTTGTTTTCTCATTGCATGTTGTTAAAATTGAGTTCTGATTTTATTTTGTGCTCTGTTTTTTCATTGCATGTTGTTAAAATTGAGTTCTGATTTTATTTTGTGCTCTGTTTTTTCATTGCATGTTGTTAAAATTGAGTTCTGATTTTATTTGGAGCTATTTGGAAATTATTTGAAGAAAATCGGAATATTCATGTGTTTTGTTGATCTGTTTTCCCATTGCATGTGGTTAAAAATGGGATCTGGATGTATTTGGGATATTATTTCACATTTTTTGGGTAAAATGGGATCTGGATGTATTCGGAAAATTAGTTGGATTTTAATGGAATTATTGTGTGATTTGCTCTCATTTATCTCATTGCATGTGGTAACCATGGTGATCTGAAATTATTTGGAACTTTATTTTGAGTTGTTTGATTAAATCTGATTTTAATTCATGGTCCCCTGTTATTTTATGATGGCACTAATCATGTTGTTTGTCCCCTATTGATTGCAAGGAACCAAGTGGGTCTGATTCAATTGATCTGGTGTATGTTGGAGAGTGTGAAAATGAGAATGGTGATGCTGTTGGGTCTCCAGGACAACTTTCATCTGGTTATCCCTCCTCAAAGAAAGGAGAAAAGGGAAAAAAATCGGCTTCAGCATCTGATGATGCTTAGATAAGTCTGTCTCCTTTCTCCCTTTTTTCATTTTATTGAATGCTGGCTAGCTGTGGAGTCATAAGGTGGATGCCAACAACTGTGATCTGTTGTTGGCCAGGGGTGTTGTTGTTTGGATGATGATGTTGTGATTAGTTGTATGGATGTTGATGTTAGATAATGATGTTATGATATTGATATTGATAATGATGATTGGATGATGGTGTTTCCATATGGTTATGAAATTTTGTGGAATGTTGTCTGTGTGATGAACATGATTTGATGGCTTAATGTCCCCTGTTTTATGGTATGTTTTGTGTATGATAAATATGATGCTTTGGTGAGTATGAGATTTGATCAGTATAACTATGTTTTGGATTAGTAAAGGCATGAAATGAATATAATTTGGGGATAGGGTTTGAGTTATTTCAGTCCTCTCAGTGTGGCCTGGTGTTGAATGCTTAATGTCCAAGCATGTCCCTTTAGGATACAATAATGTCCCTTTATTTATTGTGATCGATGATGAGTCTTTTTTTTGCTGAGGAACAAGTCCAACTAACCACAAATGCTCGTGCTGCCATTAGTATCAGTAATGATATTTCTCGGGCGCTAAGTGTTTGTGGTTTGGAGTTGTTTTAATGATGCTTGGGGACATTCTGAGATCAATATTAGGAGGTTTGTGATCTTCAATGATGTGATTGTTGATATTCTGAGATCTTTGTTTTGATAATTGTCCTTTAACTTCTTTTGTCGAACGGAGTGAATGTCATTTCACACAATGGAATGTGAATATCAATCATTCCGTTCGGCAGAAGAATGTTAAAGATATGATAGTATTGAAACTACTTGATCAATGATGTGTGTCAATATGTCTGAGAAACGAAACCCTACATGTTAATGATCTGTTTAATGCTTCATGTCCCATGAATCAGTGGAGGTCTGTGATGAGTCTTTCATTTGATGAGGTTCAAACCCTATGTTTTGATCAGTTCATGGTGATCTGATGCATTGTTGATTGTTATTGTTATGCTTGATCTGTGATGAGTCTTTCATTTGCTGAGACTCAAACCCAATGTTCCAATAACACTTGTGCACCATTAGCATCATTGATGCTCTTCCGGAGCTAAGTGTTAGGGGATAGGGTTTGTGTCAATGATGCTTGGGGACATTCTGAGATCTTATGTCAGGTTAGACAGGAGAGGCAATTCATGTCTTGCAAAACATGTATAATGTGTTTCTGATATTCAATGATGTTAGTGTTGATATTCTGTGATGTATGTGTTGATAACCTGAGATATTTGATTCTAAACATGTCCTTCACCACCAATTACCAAAGGGAATACAGATCATGTCACATCATTGATTGATCTAGTATCCCCTTTGGTGAATTGGTGGTGAGGTTGTAAATCATTTAGAAACAAATCTGTCAATGATGTAAAACAACTTAACTGAGATTCAATGATGTTGCCTTGTTCATTGCTTCCTTGTTTTTGCTGCTTTGTTCTTGTTTCCTTTTCCATTACATCTTTTGGCACATCGGCATCCAATTGGGAAGAATTTCCTTCTGAAAATGATGTGATATGCATTCTTTCCATTTGGATGCCGATGTGTTTAGAGATGTGATGTGTTAAAGTTTTGTACTTATGCCTTGTGATCTGTGATGAGTCTTCATTTTATGAGTGTCAAACCCTTTGTTTTTCAATCAAACTCATGCACCATTAGCATCCATGATGTTTTTCAGGAGCTAAGTTTAATTGGAAAGGGTTTGATTCAATGATTTTTGGGGACATTCTGAGATATTTATGGTTCTTTGTTTATGTGAGGCATATTCCATGTGTTATCAATGATGAATTGATTGTTTTTGTCAAAATTACATCTTTTGACGCATCGGTTTCAAAATGGGAATAATTTCCATCTGAAAATGATGTGATATTATTATTTATTTCCATTTTGAAGCCGATGTGTTTAGAGTTGTGATATTGCAAATGCTGCCTTGTTCTTAATAACCCAATGCTGCCTTGTTTATAGTGTTGCCAATGCTGCCTTACCTCTTGTGCCTTGTACTTTTTCTGCCAATGCTGCCTTGTTTATTGCCTTGCCTTGATTACTCTATATTGATGTGAATAAGAATGAAGAAAAAAAACTTTACTAAACTTAAACATGAGATTCATTCATTGATGCTTCCAAAAGATATGCTTACAAAATGTTTTGCCTACATGTTATGCTTGCATTTAAGCTTACAAAAGTGACACATTGGTTTTACTTGTCAATTTAAAAACATGTCCCCAAAACACAAAAAGTTATCTAATTGTTTTCACTTTGCTTCACTGGTTTGCTTTCCATTCATCATAGAGTTGCATGCATTCATTAACTGTCCATATAGGTGCCTTGACTTGCTCTGGCAGTCTCCCTTCATCTTCTAAAATCTTCTTCTTGTTGTGTGGAAGTTGGTAATCATTGTTGCCTTTGTGTTTTAGAATCTCATTAGAAACAAACTGTAATGTCATCCACACATTAGACAATGTCTTAGGATGCAACTCATTAAAAGAATCATACACTGCTCCACTTAAGTCCTCCACAGTTTTAGGCATTTTCTTGTGCATAAGTGATTGTATTGACCTGAAAAATCCCAAGTCCAAGATGTTGCAATCTGGACTGTTTGCTGGCTGTTGAGTCAACACAAAAGTGAACCCATCTTGTTTGTAGTGTAGTTGTCATTCAGGATCACTTTGCAATATATGTGCCTTTGCATTATCTTGAATGATATAGATGACCTTTTCCCCTTCATGTGGTGGCCACTTGGCCTTGATTGCTGGAAGTAGGTTGTTGATCATCATTGCCCTTGTCTCTATTTGATTTACAGACTTCACTGGCTTTGTTTCAATGGTCCCCTTGAGTCTGTTTTTTGATGTCCTCTTGGCTGCAATTTCATTTGTGAATGGAAATATGCCTATTTTACCATCAAATTCACATTCCCCATTTTCACCCCACCTTGGTCTGGCTACTGCTGCCATGAACATGAATTTTGGTATCTTGGTTCTTGAACTTGCACTTCTGTGTGGATAGGGTTCATTGTTTGCAAGATAAACTCTCTGGTTTTTTTGAGTCAAATAAAACCACTTCTCATCAATATGAATGAAGTCATACATGCTGTAATATGTTGGTTCTTGTGGTATAGTGTAGTCCATTATCAGTCTGATTGCCCACCTTATCCTTGCCATTTTGCATGCTTCTGAAATGCCTGGATGCAAGGGACTTGAGTGTGGCTTTATAATTTTCCTCTTGATGAGCCTCCATACTGTTGTTGGTCCCAAATTCAGCATTCTTGCAAGATCTACGATGCATGTTCTGTCCCCCATGCCTATTTTTGCAATTGAGTCATAGGAGACTTGAACCTTTTTCCTTCCACATCTGTGATATTGGCTTTGCACAATATATGAATTCATTGCTGCCTTCTGTTTCTTTGCTTTGTCCCATATTTTGCCTATGGTTTTTCTGGTGTAATCATATTCTATGACTGCATCCCTTATTGCCCCATACAACAAAGTTTCTGAATCTGGAATCTTTCTATTGAGCAGGAACACCAATATTTCTAGCCTCAATTCATTATTTATTCTTGGAGTCCTTGGCTTGTGATGATCTGTTGTGTGTGTTGCTGTTTGATGATGATGAGGTGATGCATTTTCTGATGGTGGTGGAAAGTTCAAATCAAAAAGAAATGGTACCTCTTGAAAGTTGGTAGTTTGCTGCTGCCCTTCCCCTTCTACTTCTGGTACTTGCTGTACATATTCAGTGCTGTTTGGTACATCTTCATTAAACCCAATGTCCCCAAATTCAGCAGCAGTATTTTGAGAAGCTTGTACCAAGTCAGCAGCATCATCACCTTCCTCCGAGTCAGAATCGGAGTTAATGCCGTCGCCTTCATCATCAGAAAAACCGAGGAAATCGTCTTCCTCTTGATCTGAAGCCATTAAGTCCCCTGTTTTTTAGCTACTTAATGCTGAGTTGAGGAATAAATTTTGGTGTGTGTTTGTATTTATTGAACTTGAGTTGGATCAGAAATTTGGTGTTTTGTGGGGAAAGTCAGCCTATTTATAAAGGCTTTTCACTTTTTCAACCCCTCAAAATTTTGGAGGGAAAAACAAAGTCAATGTGTAATTGTTTCTGAAAATTTGGTGGGATTTTTGGAGGGAAAAGTGGGAGTCAGAATTTTGGGCAAAATTTCCACCCAAAAATACGTGACTCGTTGTACTGTGATTGGTCCATATTTTTTCATTTGGGTCCCCCAGCCCATGTTTCAGAAATTGTAACTCAATTTATTCATTACTTTAATAAATATCTACTTTTTCCCCATTTAATTTAATACTTTCTCTCTCTTTACTTTATTCTTTTTCTTACACACAATCATTATTCTTACACCCAATCATTACCCATATCCCAATATAACCCAAGATTCAGTTTTCTTAAAATACCCCCAACATTCCTTATGGGTACAACAAAAAGGAATGGAGGGAGTATTTTACAATTATCCTGTAATAGGTTGTTGGACCACATGCAACATTATCTCATTCACCTCAGTCAGAGCTGACATACTATTAAAAATGGTCAAACAATTAAGTAAGTGTTTCAAGATCGATCTGATAGGAGACTAGCTCCCTGTAATAGAACACTCAAATTAAAGTTTAATTTTATTATTTGAAAGGAATTAAAAAATTAAAATTGTCAAGATCAAAATCTACTTTGTAGTGTCAAGGAAGAACTGGCTGTGATTCTCTCTCAAATGGCAAATCTTTAATTAAGATGACATAACGGCATAAATAGGAAGCACGAGAAATAAAAGGTCATTATCCTAAGGGTTAAATAGATCAATTTGTTTGATTAATTATGTGTGATAAAAGATTATCACTTATCCTATAAAATCTTGATATGACATCATATTAGTATTTTTTTCTCTTAAAGGATCTTTATGCGTCATGTTCTACGTAACATGAACCTCAGCCCTTTTGTCTCTCCTACAGGAAAAAAAGAAAAAAAAAGTTACCATTTCAACGGCACGAAGATAATGGCCTTGTTTGGCAAATGGCTTTTTGCTGGCTTTTTGGTTGGCTTTTGGCTGTTGGCTTTTTAATCTGGTCAAACAGCCAAAAAATGTGTTTGGTAACTGGCTTTTTAGCTTGCTGAAAAGCTAGCTTTTCCGCCAAAAATGAAAAGCTAGTAACACTAGCTTTTTGGAGTTGGCTTTTGGCTTTTCACTATCTAAATTACTTTTTTGTCCTTGTTTTTTACTAATTAACTAATAATTAATAATTAATAATTAGTGATTAGTGATTAGTGATTAGTGATTAGTGATTAGTGATTAATGATTAATGATTAGTAATTAGTAATTACTAATTAATAATTAATAATTAATAATTAGTAATAATAATTAATAATTAATACATAATAATTAATAATTAATAATTAATAATTAATAATTAATAGTTAATAGTTAATAGTTAATAGTTAATAGTTAATAATTAATAATTAATAGTTAATAGTTAATAGTTAATAGTTAATAGTTAATAATTAATAGTTAATAGTTAATAATTAATAATTAATAATTAATAATTAATAATTAATAATTAATAATTAATAATTAATAATTAATAATTAATAGTTAATAATTAATAGTTAATAATTAATAATTAATAATTAATAATTAATAATTAATAATTAATAATTAATAATTAATAATTAATAATTAATAATTAATAATTAATAATTAATAATTAATAATTAATAATTAATAATTAATAATTAATAATTAATAATTAATAATTAATAATTAATAATTAATAATTAATAATTAATAATTAATAATTAATAATTAATAATTAATAATTAATAATTAATAATTAATAATTAAGGAGTATTAATTAATGAATAATAACTAAAAGTGAATAACTAATTAATAATTAATCATTAATTAATAATGATTAATTAATAAATTATTAATTAATAATTATTATTAATTTAATTATTATTAATTTAATTATTATTAATTATTAATTATTAATTATTAATCATTGATTATTACTCCGCAATTATTAATTAAAATAATAATTTATTAATACTATTGCAAAAATTAATTTATTTTTAATGTATATTTATTTATTTGTAATTACGTTTTACTCCGTACACAATACACAGTATGTATTGAAAAATGAATAAAAGACATTAAATGTCCTTAAATGTCATTTTACATAGCTACAGCCAACAACCAACAACTGATTTTACCAAACACATTTGTAACCAATCCATAGTCAAACAGCCAACAAAAGCAGCCAACTTGAACAGCCAGTCAAACCAGCCAAGTAAAACAGCCGACAGCCAACAGCCAACAGCCAATTGCCAAACAGGGCCAAAATATATTACTAGTGGAGTCCTTGGGTAAGAGTGAAATTATAAAGTAAGGAGGAGAAATTTCCATAATTGGAAAGTGCACCAATTAATAAAATACAACCGATAATAGAAAGTGCACCAATTAATTCTATATGGAGGGAGTACAAATTTAATATGTAAAACTAGAAAAATATAAAAGGCAACTGAAATAAATTATAGCTAGCTAGATCAAGAAACATTTTCACAAATAAAATTAACATTTGTAATTCAATTAGTCAAATAATAATCAATTGATTGTTAACTTGTTTAGTTGGTAAAGTTTCGAGGGGATGATAAACAAGATTTGAATCGAATCTCATTTACACAATTTGTTATTGCACATTTGCAAGTCTCTCTACCTACATAAAAAAATTAAAAAATAATCTATGAAAAGTTCGTGAAAGATATTACCTTCAAAGGAATCTTCACAACAACTTCTGGTTCGGCCGAGTTCGAACTCGAGTACGAACTCACCTCGAGATTAAGAATTCTTACTGGGCTAGGCTTTATAAGAATTTTTCGAGTTTTTTTCGCACCCTCACTCTATAACTGATAAAACACAGTCCAACAATAAGCACAATCATATATTACTACGGAGTATTTTTATTAATTAACACTAAAATAATAATTTTCTTGGATAAGTTATGTAAAAAGTTCCCCTTTTTGTCATTCAATTGACAGTTCCCCTTTTAGGTATTAGTATTGAAGGATATATAACAATCTCTTAGACATGCATGACTTTTCTTCAAATTAACGAGTTCACGAGCTTTCGAGCCGAACACTATTGAGTTTGACTTAATGAACTATAAAATTGAAGCTCATGCTTGATTCATTAACAAGTGAATCGAACTCAGACCGAACTTTATCGAATCGAATCCAAACTCTTCCTAAACAGTTTTGTTCGTATGGATGGATTAGTTGTGCGAGCAACGGACCAGTGCCACTGTATACATGATTTGATTGACTTGAAAGATGAAACTAAAATGGTGTGACATTAGAGATATAATCAGATTCTTTTTATTCTTCAAAATGACAATTCAAAAACTCAACGGCTACATTGCAGTAACAGTTATATTTCAATAACCAGAAAAGAATGAAAGAATTGAATAAGTAATGGAGAGAACTCCAAATCTTCTTTTAAAGTACATTTACAAAGGATATGATTTGTTGTACTTACAAAACAAAATAAATAAATAAAGCTCGTCATATCTCACAAAAGCAGGTTGGAGATTTGATTCCAGCCTGCCATCCATGGTCTTTTATCACTTGGGAGTGCAAAGTTGAGCTCAAACATCTCCCTAGACGCCTTACCACCTTCGCAAAACCCAACAAGCTTAGCCACAATCTCAGCGCTCTCATGCACATGAAGTGGGTCATGAGGATGTGTCCATAGCTTACTCACAAATTGTAACCTCCTATGTTTTCCTTCAAGTGAGACGCCCCATTTCATGTACAATCCTTCTCTTTCCTCGGCACTTAGGCGTGTGCTTACTCTCCTTGCAAGGAACTCCCTTTCACGCTTCAATGCTCTGATACTACAGTTTCGACAACAAAACAAAAGAAAAGGTGGTCATGATTAACAACTTCTGACAATAGGTATTCAAGAATATTACATGATAAACGATAAAAGTTGATTAAGAAAGTACCTGGAAGAAATAGAAATTGTGGGTTCATCTCCAGCAGGTCCACCAGGGGCTGGACTTGCATTTCCATTTTCTGCCAAGTGCTGCTGCAACCAATTCAATCGTCTAAGCTCAACTTCCACGTAAATCTGGTCAGCTGGGTCTCCTTTAAATAGCAGGTAGAATTGTGTTCTGTGAATGATGGATACATAGCAAACATCCCATAATTCTATTATCTGCTGTCTTTGCTCCTTGAAAGTTACATGCCATGAAACCTCTGGTTCATTTCCCTCGTAATCATCTTCATTGTTCTCAATATCGTAACCAGCTGCTTCATTTGCTTCCAACTCAAGCACCTGGTGAACCAATTTTTTTAAATTGAGTAAATCAATAAATACACATTATTGCAGTTTTGCTTATAAGATTTAAGAAAGGAGATTCTGCTACCTGGCAAACAAGTAATTGCTTTTGATATTGCAGTTTTGCAACACGTTCTTTCAGTTCTGTAACATATGCTCTTATGTTTCTCACATTCTCTTCTGCTGCATTCTGAAACATTTGCTTCATTTTCTTCATGTTAACAGAACTTGATCTTCTGTAACCTGAACCTTCCTTAGATGAAACATCACTAACAGCTGCTTCAGTTTTTGTAGGTGTTCCTTTCTCGACACCTTGTGCAGCTTCAGCAACCAAAATGTTGTCATTTACAGGACTCCTATTTTCAATTTCAGTCTCCACAACTTGATCAGCAGCAGATAAAGGGGAGCATGGAGATCTTATAAGATTCTGCCTATTGGCACCACTGCTTGAACTTAAAGGAAGTAACTTTTTCTTTTTCGATTGAGATTTCGAGTTCTGAGTTGCTTCACAATTAGGCTCCTCGTTATTTGGAAGAGATAATACCAGTTTGTCTATCGACTTCTGCACATTTTCAAGCTGCTCTTCAAGATCAGCAATTGTACTTCCTTGAGTATGAAGTCTTGTAATCTCTTCCTTGAGATTAGCGCTGACACTTTTATTGGTGGCAACAACTGCTGCTCCAGACTCATCTTCCATCATGAGTTCTGGTTTAACAATACGCATTTCTCTTATCTCTGCTTGCAGCTTAGCAATTGTCTCAGCGGCATCTTGATTTCCTAGCCTATGACAAGCAACCTCTTTTTGAAGCACTTCTAAAGCTCGATTGGCTTCTTCTCCAAGCTGCTCCTGCAGATGCTCAAGTTTCCTAATTTCATGCATCAGAGTGAATGGAGCAGTAGATGACTTCCTCATTGATTGCCTAACAATTTTATTCTGTGTCTGATATCCCTGTTGCTTCCCGTTTAAGTTAAATGGCAACGTGCCAGAGAAGGAAAGACATTTTACAACTGGTCGAGGCGATGCTAAGGGACCGTTAACCTAGAATAGTCAACAGACAAGAGTTAACAAAAGACAATGATCCAAAGATAAAAGTTGAATGCAACTGATAGACAACCTGCACTTTTTGGCGCAACTCTTCTACTTCAGATAACGCAAGATCTCTTTGACGTCTCAAATCTTCAATCTCCTTTTCCATCTAAAATGCAAGAAAACAAATATTGTGTACTGTCAGTACATCAGCACCAATGCCTTTCAGCATCCCAATAAAGCAGAAATAAATTTCACCTGGTGAATCTTCAGGTCCTTGTCTAAAGCATCGGGGACACGTAGCTCTGCTTCCAGTCTAGCTACCTCCTTCTGTAACTGTTTTACTAATTGTTTATCAGAGACAACCTGAAATCAATAGACATTCTTTAGCCTTAAGCCAAGCTAGTCATACAGCCAAACATAAAGCTATAAGCAATATTTTCATCTTTACCATGTTCACTTGAGCATTGTTAGTCACTTCCTTGGCTCGAGTAGCAAAATATAAAGTATTCCGTGTCTGCTCGGCATGACTCATTGCTGGACTCAACGTACAAATGATAGCAGTACGAGCATTTCCACCAAGAGAGTGTTGTAAAATTCTCGTAAGTTTTGAGTCTCTGTAAGGTATATGACCAGTTCGCTTTCCACCGGCACTGCATGGAAACCAATGCCAATATGAATTCCCAGCAATAGATCAAATATCTGACACCCAAAAATTCCTAGAGGCTTTTCTACAATGTATCATGTTTTCGGAGCAGTTCCCACTAGAATAAAAACCAGGGAAGGAAGATATAATTTGACATACTAATGTGCCAAACTGCACAAAAAAGAACCAATTATAGTGCACGTGGAAAAACCCCTTTACCTAAGCTTCCGAATCACAGTTGTCAGAGTCATGAGACTGAGATTAATATGACACCCTTCCCTGAGTCTAGCCCCATCAGCATGTGTTTGTGAAGCCCTCTCACTTCCAGCAAGGTCCACAAAATTCTGCAAAAGGAAAAAAACAGTCATTGGGTGCAGATGTACTGACTTCACAGTGAAAGTTGTTGTAAACAGCCATTAAACAAAATCTTTGTATAATATTTACCAGGCTTGCAACGTATGATCGGATGCAGCCTGAACTTTCTCGCAGTGTACTTTGTATTGTCTGCATTGTTAGCCATGCAATTAGTAAGAAAATTACCTAAAATGCCCGTGGCTGTCAGCGCCAATTATGTGTTTTTGAAACTAACCAGCCTAATAATTTGGTGAGATCGTGAACTATTATCATTGAGTGCAGTTTCGCCCACTTGTCTTTGAGCTGAGTAAAAAAAACAACTTGTTCTTTAGGGTAAGATTAAAAATATGAAAAAAGATTCTCGCAGGGCTTGCAAACAGTTCCCTTACCCTCGCATATGCTAATCAAGTGTTTGAGATGCTGGTCATCAGTTGCTGTTTCTTCCACCAGCTTCTCGACAACAGTACCTTTCTGCAGAGAAACAGAAAAATAATGTATTTCAGCAATAATCATGTTATGAATCTCTTGTAATGAACTATAGTTCTGTTATACTGAACATACTTCTGGATCATCCAATAGCTTAAGGCTGCGGCCAGATTCAGAATTGAGAAGATCCCTGACATTCTCATTATAGATTTCTAGTCCAGAAATCCTGATAGTGAATTCTCTTTCCGGGGTCTGTAATCATGGAACAAGCGATTAGTTTGACATATCAACTATAGGACGAAACATACTAAGCTTAAACCGAGCTTTTACTTGCTATGATCATGTACATTCCGGATTGGAACCTTACATTGATTATGTGGTTGTAAATATCTGTTACAGCTTTTTCTGTAATTCCTCGCATTGTATATGTCTTGCCACTGCTTGTCTGTCCATAAGCAAATATAGTTGCTGCAAACAAAATCAATGTTCAAAGTTTAAAGTTTAAATCAAACCACCACAGCACATAAACAATCCAAAACAAACCTAGGAACAAGCAATTAATATTAAAAAAATGCATTACCATTTATACCCATCAAAGAAGATAGAGCAACATTTTTCACCCCATCTTCATACACAGTCTCAGTAAAAGACGCAGGACCGAACACTTTGTCTGTAAGCAGAAAAATAGCCAAATTTAAACTCAGTACACCTAAGACAGTCGATTATATGAATGCAATATTTACACGAAAGGGAAAAATACCAAAAGTAAATGAAGACTGTTGCATTGAACGATCATTATTAACAGAAGGCTTATGAACAATTGTGTGTTCATCAACACATTCCCATGCCACTTGGTCTTTTGCTGCTTGCTCCCGTCTGCTTAAAGGCCTCAACCTTACAGTCACAACGATCTTATCCTCCTTCGCAGCAATTCTCGCCCCACCCGGTGTTGATGCAGGCGTTCTAGGCCCACCTGGTGTTGATGCAGGCGTTTTAGGCCCACCTGGTGTTGATGCACCCTTTACTGTCATACTGTTGCTGTCTTCCAAAATTTAAACCCTTGAAAAACCAACACATTTTCAAAAAACAATTCTTCAGTATACAAGTGTTTTTTCTATTTTATCCCAACTTAAATTAAGTAGCAGCATATTAGGAAATCTAATCATAGACCATTACGGCAATTGCACTGGTTTCACCTTTTTCCAACATCATTAATATAAGTATATGCAAACAATCAATTCTGGACAGACGGAATATTTCTCTTGCAGATTTGGGTGAAATTTTTGAACAATTTGAGAATCATTGCACCCAATTATTTGACACCAATACAAAATGCTAGAATCATGACAAATTTCCATCGCTATCAAACTTTAATTACACAATTTCTTACTTTTTACATTATAAAATAAATTTATTTCCTTAATTGGAAACTGTAGAAGAACATTGTTCTAAGGAAATGAAATGAAATGAAGATTTAGGTATCATTTTACAAAGTCGATGCCAAGACCTGAGATCAAATCCCATCTACATTTTCCTATTATTGGAATAGGATACAACTAAACAGGTCACCAGAATCTAAGATTTATTTCCTTAATTGGAAACTGTAGAAAAAGTTCGTTGATTGAATCTTCAAACTTATAATAAGATGAAGATTTAGGTGTCATTTCGCAATGTCAATGCCAAGACCTCAGATGAAATCCCCATCTACATTTTCCAATTACCGGAGTAGATGAACAGAACACAAATAACAGGTAACCAGAAGCTAAGATATCCAAGTGAAACAATAAACTAGTCATGAAATTAGGTAAACAATCACAGAAAATTTCCAAATTCATCAAATAATTTCCATTTTTGAAAAATTCAGGAAATTAAACAAATAGATAAGATTCGAAAAATCGAGAAACAAGGAGAGAGAAAGGGGACTTACAAAGAAATATTAGGAGCGGGTGATTGATTTGATTAGTAAGGCGAAGAGAGTGAAGAAGTATAATCCCGTGTGATGCGTTGAAAACCACTAAACATTCCTAATAAGTTTTTAGGACGCTCTTTAAAACTCAAACTTAGCTAGAGTACCCTCAGTGTAACGGCTCTTTCGTGTGGCCCAATAGTAATCTGCCACGTCAGTAACACTTTCAAGCGGCGTTTCACAGGACAACGGCTATTTTCTTTGCAATTATTTTTTACAAAAATGCATTGTCTTTTTTTTCAATAGAGAATTAAATGTGTTAAGTTCGGTTTATGGGGAATTAATGTGTTAGGTCCGGTTCTGGTCGAAAAAAATTGTGTTAGGTTTGGTTCAGTTTTTATTTTCGCAATTTGGTCCAGTATTTCATCTAGTGTGACTAGAAATGTTTGAATTATTTAGTTTTACCCTCTATTTTGCATAACGTACATCAACAAGTCCACACGTGTGAATTAACTAACAAAAGAGTGTTGGATTTAATGCTTTAAATTAGAGTGTTAATGGTTCTTTATTTTAGAAACATGATTAGTTATGAATATTATTAGTGGGTAGTAATATGTTAGTGGGTTTTTCCACATTTTAGCAATGTATTATGTTTTACTAGTCTTATATGTACGCTATGCGTGCGAGATATAAAAACTAAAAATTATGTTATGACAACTAATCACAATAAATAATACTCCCTCAATTTCTTTTTGTTTGTTACGTTTGGATTTTTGCACATTAATGTATAATAAAGATGTTTTTCCTTTTTTATTAAAAATATAAAGCAAAGTAAAACCTCAATCCACTAATCATTATAACAACCAATAAGATTGTTTTATTTATCAAAATGAACCAATAATGAAAAAGAACAAAGATTGCTAACTTTACATATTTGGGAAACTGTAGAGAAATTTAATGATTTGAAAAAATTGGACCAATTAAAATTAAAAGCTGGCACAAAAAATGATAGTAAATAAGTTTATAAAATGAAATATTCTCCCACGTCACAAACATTGTGAAACAACCTAAAAGGAATACGTAACAAACAAAAAGAAACGGAGGGAGTATGTTAGAAAAATTGTTCAAAATGTTCATATGAATAAAAATTAGCTATAATAATCTCTAGATAAAAAAAAAGTATTTATATAGTGAAACAATGTAATACATGTATTATATGACGAAAAATCTAAATTGTAGTACTAACGTAAAGAAAATGACATAAAGATGAAGCTCATATTTCAGAAATGAATGGAACTGTGTGTTTCGCATTGATGTTAATCACAGAATATATACTACTTACATTGCTTGATGGAAGTTTGATTTCTAGGAGTATCTTTGACAACTAATATACAGGAGTGTAATTAGCTAACTAATATAGGTAATTATTTGTCGTGATTGATTTACATAATAAAATCAAAGATCTTATAGCTAATATAGGTAATTATTTGCCGTGATTGATTTACATAATAAAATTGATTATATAGCTAATATAAGTAATTATTTGCCGTGATAAAAACTAATAATCAGTTTTTTAAAATAATAAATAATCAGATTTACAATAATATGTAAGTGTGAAATGCGAAGGGTATTTTAGTATTTTACATGGGACACCAAAAGCGTGATTACGAAAATAACCCTCCCATCTTGGCTTATATAATATTTATATATATATTAGACTATAAAAAGTACTTTAATGTAACTTAATTAATTTGATTGAATGAAATGCTATTATAATTTTACTATATTATTTCCCCTCTCTCATCTCTATTTTTAATTTCAACATGGTATCAAAGCTGGGTTAGATCGCTTGAAAAAAAGGAGAGAGAGATAATGAGAAGTAAGTCATTGCAGGTCATCTTTCATTTGTGAGTGAAAAACTAATGGGCAAACCACGTGGCAATAGTGGTTGGAAAAAAATTTAATGATAGATGATTATGTGCATCATGGGTGAAGAGAAGTCCTTCACAAGTTCGTGTGCGAAGATAACACAAGCCATACATTTTCATCAAAGTGGATGGACAATGTGTACCTTAAGCATACGACAGTAATACTCCAAGAGTACGATCTCAGGTTCATAATCCGATCATCACCACCAATTTTATGATACCCGTCACTCATTTGCTTGAACTCCTAGTTATATATCCATACTTCAATCTTCATAATATATGAAGGAACTCAACTCTTTCATAAGCTCCATATATTTACCTTAACAAGGGTTCTACTTCCCTAATCAAATCTGAGTTGAGATATGCAACAACAATGAATAGAGGCATCAACAACGTACAACTCGTAGCCAACAGCAACTACCAATTTCAGATGAGCATATCTCCTAGAATACGGATCCAAATTGAGTGACTTTTGCACCTAAATTCATCTACGTAAAGATATGTACAACTTTTGTTTAGAAACAAGAAGCGAAAAATGAGCATAATATCTTCAAAACATGGAAAACAAAAGCTGGTGCTGAAAACAACAACTGCATCCCCTACGATACAACTCCAAATTGAATGATTATTGAGGCAAAATTGATTAAATTTTCAAGGGCTACAACTTTCATGAAGTAACTATTGGAAAAATCCGAACTCATCTTGTATGAATTGGACGAAACAGAAGTTGTAATACACGAGAGGATAGAGAAAATGGAATGGGTAAGTTGGGATTTTTGGGTTTACAAGCTCCAAAATTATGGGATTAAATGGTGATAGCTGGTGGATTTTTGGCAACATAGTGAAAAATGTCCTGGTTTCTTTTCTTTCCCAAAATTAAAGTCTTCTAAAGTTAAAAAAAAACTAAAAAGTTAAAACTAAATTAAAATGATGATTAATCATCTAAGGTGAGCAAAAACTTGACACAAATTCAATTGGGTGGCAATTCCCCTTAACTGACACGAAGCAAAGAAGATAAAGAATTGGACTTTTGTCCTATTAAAGCTATAAGGGGAAATTTTTTGTAATTTTTCAAACTCTAACACTAATACAATATAAATACCAAATAATTAATGATCAATATATTTGAACAAAGATACTTTTACAATATAATTAATTTAAGAAAATAATTATAATTAGCTTTTAATAAACACGCGTTTAAATCCCGGCTATTACAATTAGTGCGTGCACGTGCAATAGCAAGCTAGGAAGCATACAAGATATACTTCATATAATACAAGATATATAATTGAAAATGGCATATGCGTACTTAAACCCTTCGGTCTCCTTCTACCTTTTCGGTTTAATCACAGTAGGCTAATATTGTGGAAGTAGGAAGCTGGCCTACGACTTCTATTACGTGGGCTTTAGTCTTGTACCGTCAAATATAACTCAAAGCATAATCTTTCTAATTGATTAACGTCGTATATATAATACATCTAACTCAACTCTGATAGTGCAACTCTACATATATTAGGATACTCTAATATTAACGGTGGGTTATATTGAAAATGTTGAACCATTTAAATATGAGTATATGATTAAATGAGGGTTTATTTGTAATTATTGTCAATTCAAAATTGACTATATACCTTTATTTTTATTTGATACATTCTATATATCCCGTGCTTATGCACGGGCACATCCTAGTTAATACTTTTTCTGATTTTTAATACTCACAACGTTTGTGTATTTTACATTATTCACGTATTCTATTTTGACAATTGTTGGTGATTTATATATAAAATAAAACATAATCATGTAAGATCTTGTTAGATTCATCTCAATTTGTATTTTCAAAATATTAACTTTTCGGATATTTCATGAAATGCCCTCGAGTTTTGCTGTAATTCACCAAACGCCCATCAAGTTTCAACAATTCATAAAATACCCGTCACAATCCGTACAAATTCCCACCATACCCTTACTAATAACGTGTCGTTAGTCCGTCGTTAACCAAGTTTTCAATTCACCAAATGCCCCTATTTTGAAACTTATTTCACCAAATGCCCCAAACTTAAATATAGCTATTCTAATGTTTCAATTTCTAGTTTTTGTGTTTGAAAAGTAGTCGTTAGTCATGGTTGGCTATAAAAACCCCTTTGATGAATGGTTCTTCTAATTTAGAGGTTTTTTTGCTTTGCTTTGCTAATTTCATGAGATTTGTGCACTCTGACAAGATTGATATTAATGATTGAAAGCCTTGAATCGTATTGCTGATAACAAAAAGATATATATAGTACAAGCTAACTCAAACACAAACACAAACACATACTTCTCCATGGTAATTGACTTCAACAAATGGTAGTGATAAATATACCAGAATATGAGTTCAGAGAATGGGCACCATCTAAAATAATATGCAACAAAAATGATTTAGCTTTACATTAGTTAATCTCATCCAATTCAAGCAGAATTAGCATGTCCCTATAAAATTAGCCAAAACTTATGCCTTATTATCCTCAAGAATACACACCAAACCAAGAATAAAATTCAGTCTATTATGAGGACAGTGAATTAAGCTGCTTTTCCATCTGTTGAGAATCTAAGATGATATCACCAGCTACAGAGTTACTATTTTATATGAGGAGCAAACATGTTTTAACACCTCTACCAACATTTGATAAGTTTTACCAAGGACGAACTACACGTACAAAAGCATGTACAAGTCCAAACAACACATTCATAATCTTTGTTCCTTTAGAATCCACACATTTATCTTGGTAACATACTTGTACAAGTATCAAATCAGCCAACTCCTAGGAACTAAAAACTGAAACTGATGCCTCTTTTTAAACACAATTTCGTTCAGGCATTTCATCGAACACCTTTCAAGCACTCCCAAAATCACCACATTGCACATACCCATTAATCAAAATGTTCCTAGACATCACATTTTTCCACGACATCACATTATACAACACTAAAATAATGTCCAATTCGCCATTTTATTTTCTCTCTCCATTTCGGCTGCCATGGAAGCCACAATGCCACCTTCTTCCTCTCCTTCATTTTCACCGCACCTAAGCACTTGTTGCAGGATTTTCGAGTCCTCACTGATCGAAATCAATCAAAAACTCACACTCACAAAGTCACAAACCAAAAGCTCCTAACCAATTAAGCTCCCAACGTCAAAGAAGTGGGCGCAACAATGACAGAAATCGAGCACGAACAACAATTAACTCGAAAATTTTGCAACTCACAATCAAAAGCTTAACGAACTCTTCAATCCCAGATCTTCATCACCTCAAACCTTCTTCAATTCCTATCGCAGAGCTCTACTACATGTTTTCAATTTTCAGCGACAAACCGCCTCCAACAACCAGGTTCATTGTGTTATTTTGTTACACATAGAATGGGGAGTAACAAAACTGAAGCTTTAGTGTGTTTTTGAGTGATTAATTGATGCAGTTATGGTGGATGAAGGAGGAAGAACATGGGAGAGAGAGAGAGAGAGAAGCAAAGGAGTTACAGGGTCGCGATTTTTTTGAACTTTGGAATGGGTAACCAGGGGTAGGGAAGGGTTATGGCGCCCAAAAAGAAAATAAGGGCAAAATGGTAAACTACCCATAACGGAGAGTTAACGTCTGTTAACAGTAAGGGTATGGTGGGAATTTGTACGGATTGTGAGGGGTATTATATGAATTGTTGAAACTTGATGGGCGTTTGGTGAATTACAGCAAAACTCGAGGGTATTTCATGAAATTTCCGTTAACTTTTTATAGTTTTTCCTTAAAGGGAATTAAAGATATTAATGATTAAAGTTGTGCACATACATGCGTGAAAGTGACAAACATTGCAAGTATTAAAAATCGGAGGAAGTACTAAATACCACCTCCGTATTTTAAAAAGAGATACACTTTGACCGGCACACAGTTTTAGGAGAGTGAGTTGAATTTATTAAAATAAGATGGAAGTGGGATAATGAGTAAATTATATATTATAGTTAAAAGATGTTGTGAGTAAGTGTGGGGACCACAAGAAAGAGAGAAATATTAATATATTAAAAGTGGGACCAAAACATGTCAAAAAAGAAAAGTGTACCTCTTTTTAAAATACGGAGGGAGTATAATTGTATTTACGGATATTTCATGAAATACCCCCGAGTTTTGAAATAATTCACCAAATGCCCTCCAAGTTCCAATAATTCACCAAGTACCCCTGACAATTAACTTAATGCCCAAAATACCCTTACTGATAACGGTCTATTAGTCCGCCGTTAGCCTAGTTTCATAATTCACCAAATACCCCTATAATTAAACTTATTTTACCAAATGCCCCAAACTTAAAAATAGTTATTATGATGTTCCAGCGGCTAGTTTTTTCGTTTGAAAAGTAGCTGTTGGTCTTGCTTGGCTATAAAAACCTATTTTCTGAATGTTTCTTGTAATTTAGATGTTGTTTTGCTTTGCTTTGCTAATTTCATTAGATTTGTGTCATGAGTTTTGTTTCAAAATCATCATCCACACACAACGAGTCCACATATATTAGAGTACCTAACCAATTTTGCTATTTTGGTACAAAATTTGTCATCCGAAGCTCCGATACAACACTCAATCCACAAAGGTTGTACTACCAATGTGATCCTTACAACAATCTGAGATGGTGCAAGGGAGTAGTTGAACAAGAAAACAGGGGCAGCAGCATGAAGGACAATACAGGGGAAGCTTAGACGAAGGAGAAAGTACTGAAAATAGGGGAAACATGTAAGATGCAATAGGACTTGAAGCAAATGAAGAAAAGGCTGATATTGTAATGTCAATACAAGGCATATTACTTTGATTTTGAAATGAAGAAAGGCTAATCCTATTTATGTCATGGTTTGAGATGGACAGGCAGAACTTAGGACTCAGGAGAGCACGCAAGTACTTTTAGCAAAGAAAGGTCAGGACTTCAGAGAACTCTTAGCAAATATACTGGGAGGCAACCAACATGTGAAAGATGTCTGAGGCATGGTCTTATTATTGTTATAGAGTTGGATGTACAAGCTGACTTGCTAGTTGATGCTTGTCGAAATTCAGGAATGTTAAATTATTAATATTAACTGCTGGAAAAGTAAAATAGTGAGATTGGTTCCTCCACTGACCATATTAGAGCAGGAGCTCGAAACAGGTTCTGAGATTCTCCTCAAGTGTTTCCCGTCCCTGGGTTGAAGCATTTGAGTTGAATTTGTGTACGATGAGTCGATGCTTGTCAAATTTCCTTGTGACATCAGTAGATCCAAAGCTCATAATTGGCATCGTAGCTGTAAATCGGGAATAGTTTTCCTCCTAGCTTCTCTTTGGATTATGCCTTGGGTTTAATGTACAAATTGTCATTTCAAGATATCCCACTCGTTAATCAGAACATTGATTTTCTTTGATGTAACACCCCGACAATTTCCTTTTTCTAAAATAACCCTTTTATAATTATAACTATAGAGAATTATCAAAGTATTATCGCCCGTGTGAAAACGTAACGGCTTATTCAGAATTTTGCAGCGGAAAACATAAAACTAACTTTTAGGTTTATAAATAATTAATTACATATTAAATCCAAAAACCAATTAACGAAAATAAGGCAATATAAATAGTATGACAAGTTTCAAGTCTAAATTAACAAACTAAGTCACTTAGCAAAACAAAAATAAATACAAGCTCTCTAATCCCGATCCCAATGATGCATCATCTTCAAACCTGTAGATGGGCAACGCTTATTGATCCTTAGAGATTGCTCACCAAAATGGGTCATCACAGGATCAATAAGGCATAGCCATGATCAACACACACAAACAAAGCACGTAATCAGCAAAGCTGAGTACTACATACTAAAACAATAATAATAATCCTAACATGATACTATTAAACGAACAATCCTAACATGATACTAATGAACATAAACAAGGGCAGACAAAACATGATAATTTGACGACCATACTTGACTAGACTAGGCTAGACTTATAACGATAATATTATTTTAGTTGAAATAGACAATGGACCGAGTTGTCCGTCCAACAGTCTTCATTAAGGAAGACGAGGTACGGGCGCGACTCCGTAACCTCACTGACTTGCGATATCGAGGAACGTTTGAATAAAAATAGAACACGGTGATCAATCCGGTCCCAGAAAAGGCCATGGGCTACCACCATGAACCCCAACTCCTGTTTGTCCGTCACTTTAGACGTGCACAGTCTAAAGCTATTGCTACTCAGTTTCACTTTACATGATTTACAAATTGAGACTCTGTTATGACTCAACAATCACATAAGGCATACCATCCACATTTGTTCACAACTGTTTTTATCTTGGAATTAAGTAAGTGATCATAAAGGCATCAATCAAGACTCATTCCAATTTATCCAACCTTTCCTTCAACCATGATCAACCCCTGTATATGGGTGTAAAGTTTCAACTTACTAAACAAGGTCCACCGCCCTCATAAAGTAGTGAAAAGCTAAAAAGGAACAACGATCGATCGATCCAATCCAACATATATAGAATAATCTAGTGTTCCCAACCAACATGTTTGTATCAATCATCCATACTAACATGTTATAATTCTCATAATGCAAACTATTAAAACATTAAAAATCCATGCTTTAGTAATTAAAAATCAATATTTCAATGCATTTATATAATCTGAAAATTAATAATTTAATGCAAACATATAATTCTTGAAATTCATAATCAAATCATAAAACTTATAATTTAAATTCAAGAAACATATTAAAATTATTAAAACGTAATTAAATTCATTAATTAGTTTAGGGTTTAAGGAAATCACCAAAAGTGGAATGGAGTAAAGCTGTTTGCGGACAAGGGCACGGCTGTGGAACGGTTGGACGGTAGAGACGCACACGGTGGTGCGTGGCTGGGCACGCAACTGCCGTCGAGGGGTAGAAAGCAACGAAGAGGAGGAGGGCTGGACCGGCGCATCAGCGATGCTGCAGGTGGGCGGCGCAACGTGCAGGGGAACGGCGAAGGTGGTTGATGGTTCTCGGTGGTGGCTGTGCGAAAATAGAGAAGAGGGCAACACCGATTAATTGGTGTGCAAGAAACCGAAACCAAAAGTTTAGGGAACGAAGAGATAGAAGGAGAACGACGAGGGGAGAGAGGAGTTACCAGCGGGAGGGACGACGGAGGAGAGGAGCTACGGCGGTGGCGGCGGCTGGGCAGCGGCAGCAATGGAGGTAGGGTTAAGGGTTTTTGTTTTACGTGAAAGTGAAGGAGAGTGTTGGTGTTTTTTTTTGTTTTTTTTTTTTGTTTTTACGTAATGTTGAAAGAGAGGGAGTAGAGTAGTTTGGGTTTTATTATTTTGGGCTTCACCCAATTGGGCTAGTGTTAGGATTTAGTTTTAGAAATTGATTTCAACACCGCTTAGGATTGTTTTCTAAATTCAACCGAATGTGTTTTCGTAATTCTAATTCTTTTCAACATAAAATTCTAAAATTATTTTTAATTTCATAAACCGTTAAAATATTTAAAACGTAAATAAAATAAAATAAATATACGTTAATTATATAATTATTACTAAAATTCATAAATTCTATTTAAATATAAATAATATACGTTAAAATATATTTAATAAAATTTATAAATTTACGGGGATTACATTTGATGCTTGGATTCTTTTCATAAGTATCTTTCTCCCTTATTGTAAGGCTTAGTTTGTTATTTTGATACCTATAAATTACCTAGCTTTGTATTGAGTGGAACACACAATCAACATTATTATTTTCTCTTCTTACTACGTTTGTTCATAATTAGCCTTTAGATATTATCACGACTTTAATGGATCAAGAAGGCATAAGCAAACAATAAGCAACGACTAATTTTCAAACGAAAAAACTAGTCGTTGGAACATCAGAATAACTAATTTTAAGTTTGGGGCATTTGGTGAAATAAGTTTAATAATTGGGGTATTTGGTGAAATAAATTTTAAAAAAGGGGCATTTGGTGAATTATGAAACTAGGCTAACGGCGGACTAACAGACCGTTATCAGTAAGGGTATTTTGGGCGTTAAGTTAATTATCAGGGGTATTTGGTGAATTATTGGAACTTGATGAGCATTTGGTGAATTACTTCAAAACTCGGGGTATTTCATGAAATATCCGTTGTATTTATATCCGTGTCTCCGTACTTCGTAACAGACTTTTCCACAACGAGTGCATTTAAAAAAATAAAAATACAATAAAAATAAAAAAATTGAAAGATGCCCAAACACCATCGTCTCTCCTTTTTCTAGGGTTTCCCAGGAGCAGCGCTCTCAACTGGCGTGCTCCCTCTTCCTCTTTCTCACTTCCTTCATCATTACTCAACAACCTGCTTCAATGGCAGCACCTTGATCCCTTCCTCTCACGACTCACGAGTCTCACCTCTCAATTTTGCCACTTTCTCTCACCTCCCTCTACAATGCGAGACCAGAAGCCCCCTGTAAACGAAGCACAAGCTCCCGAAACCCTAGACTCCGATCGAATCACAACTCTAGCGACGAATTCCGGCGCTGAATCCGATGAATTCGAATCAGTTATCGATGTTTCCGGCAAGATTTTGGAGCTTCCTCTCTCTCTCCGCGACGGGGATGGTGGGAATTCGGCGGAGGGGTTGTATGTATATCGGAATGTGTTTAACTTGATGCCCAAATCTTTGGGGGGGTTCGGGGGGAGGTTGAAGAAGCTTAAGTTTTTCGCCAATGAGATTAATTTGTTTCCGGAAGAGATAAGGGATTTGGTGGAGCTTCAATGTTTGCAAGTTAAGGTATCTCCAATTGGTCTAATGGGTTTGCCGCTTAGCAAGTTAAAGGCTTTGAAGGAACTCGAGCTTTCGAAAGCGCCACCCAGGCGCTCCGGGTTTCCCATTTTGGCGGAGATTTCTGCCCTTAAGTGCTTAACTAAGCTTTCAGTTTGCCATTTTTCTATCAGGTTGGTGGGAAGTTGATTGTTTATTTATTATTTATTACAGTATATTACTCCATATTTCTCTTAGAGTAACTTAGAAATAAGTAAAAAGTTAAGTTCTTGGTACATTTTAATGGTAATCGCTTATCATGTGTTATGTGAGAGGAATCAAGAAAATAATGGGTAAATAATAAAGAAAATAAAGAGAGGATATTATGTGTTCTTTTTTTATACAATATTTTTTCTGGCAGCGTAAGCAAAAGTGGATCCTTTTAATTTAGTGCTATTGTTTAGGAGCTCTGTTTTAGATTCTTCAAATATGTTGAAAGGGGTTTAGATGTTTCCAGCAAAAACTTATTAAATGGTTAATAAGTTGGCTTCTATAGATTATCTATTAGGTTAGTTTACAAACATTTTATGTCTGAATTCTCGGCCTTAATCTGGAATTATTCCGCTAATACACATTTTGTTGTTGTTTTCCATCAGTAACAATTTTTACTTGCACTATTCAAAACCTCAAGCTCTCCAAATTCAACAATTTTAACTTGTTAATGCCCGTCTTTGGAATTGGGTTTAAAATTTTGAATAGGGAGTATTTCCGAAGAACTAGTTAAGGAGAGTTTTTATTTAAGGACGTTTATTTGGAGGAAGTTTTGTTATTAACGTTTCTTACAGTTGGGAAAGCATACCATGGGTCATGGCCTCATGGGTTCAAAATATTCTAAGGTCTAATCTAGTTGGTTAAGGATATAGATGAACATGGCATTATATTGTTTCCATTCCTCTCTCTTTCTCCCCTTTGTGGGTGCTGTAATGTGCTCACACTTCCAAAATTTGGTGATGAAAAAATTAAATTTCCTATTTGTTGCGTCCTTGTGATTGTGAGAGACACAAGGTGGATTTGATAGAGCTCTATAGCTCTCCGTGCTCTATGGTCTGCTTGCATGATTGAGGTTTTTCTTGCTAAAGCACTAGGTTACTTTTGTTTTCTCTGGGTGGGGGTGGTGTGGGGATAGACAAGATAAAATGGTTTTTAATGTTTGGTGCATTCTCTTCTGTGGTGTGTTTGGTAGAGGTTTTAGGGGGCAATTTGGGTTGGAGATAAACATCAATGACAGTGAAGGCTGTGTTTCATTACCTAATTTAGGTGATCTGCTGTGAGTTTCTTTTAGTGTAGTTAAGTTTGTTAGGGGTGGGGGATTTGCTAAAGAAGCACTAATTTTGTTCAATGTTTGATTCATTCTCTTGTGTTATATGTTGCTTATATGTCTTTAAAAGAGATGAATCGTGCAATGTTAAAGAAAGATTCCGAAGGAGAGGGAGTAGTGGTACTAAAGGTTAACCAAGTTTCGTTGAACTTATTAGCTTTTAAAAGAGAAGAGTCGTGCAATGTTAAAGAAAGAATCCGAAGGAGAGGGAGTAGTGGTAATAAAGGTGAACTAATTTTCGTTGAAAATATTTCATCTTCATGTCGACTAAAGAAAGTTTTACACATATTGTAGAAGATACTAAATTACACTAATAGACAGAAGTAAAATTAGGGCAAAAGCGAAGCTCAAACGTTAAACTACATAGTGCATCTGTGCATACATTGCGCCACTGTAACCTTAGAAGTCATGGGAATGTTGGAATTCATCAAATTTACCTTCTAACTTGCTGGTGGAAGGACAATGTAGCCATGTAGGTTGGAGGAAAGGGACAAAAGATTTACAAGAAAGGGTGAACTACATCAGGACTTGGGAATAGGGAAAAATGATGTAGGTCCATTTATTTAGGGAGGTAACCTAAGATCTCTATGGAAATTAGAGTTTGTGTTTTTGTTTTGTTTTTAATGAATTTTATTATTTCGGTGTCAAGTTACTCAACTAACTTCTACCCTCTGCTTTGTTCAATCTAAGGTATGAGGTAGGAGTTTTGCTTCCAAACCCATGGGTTTAGAATGGATGATACCTAGAAGCTAGAACCCCATACCTTATTCCACATGTTTGGTAAAAAGAATAGACCTAAATCCTACCACTACTGTATTCTCTCTTCTCACCAACTCCCCACATCTTCTTTCCCTCTTTCCTTCAAGTTCATCACCACCGCAACTTCTCGCTTTCCGTCATCCCTTACTGCCAGTCCCACACATCCTCCCCCCTCCCAAAACAAAGTGGTCGATTTTGACCATTGAAGCTCCAAATCTGAAACTTTAATAGCCGAAAATGATCATTTCAAATCTAGGTGTATTTTTATCCATAGTATGTTTTCTATATTTGTTTCTGAAGCACTCTATTTTTGGTCTGCTGGGTAGCTATGGTGGTGATTAGTGGCTTCGACGAAAGTGGTTGCTTGGTGATGTGATTTTGATGGTGGTATTAATGACTTAGATGATAATGGTGATTTTTTGGTTCTGTAATGGTGGTGGAGATATGGTGGTTAGGCTGGATTGTTGATGGAGAGCAAGAATTGTCCCTTAGTGGTAGATTGGAGCATGAACACATATGGAGTACATGAATTTGCAATGTTGATTTTTTTATTTATAAATTCAGTTGATTCCAAGGGTGGGGTTTTCTCCAACCCCCCCTCCCCCCAGGTATGACCGTATGAGAAACCAATACCGGGGGGTTTGAGAGGGGTAGGTCCCCCATACGTTAAATATGGGTTTGGATGATTCCACACCCAAACCTGATTCCAATAGATGTTCAACCAACCGCTCCACTAGGTGATTTTTGGTTCTGTTATGGTGGTGGAGATCCGCACGGGTGAAATTGTTAATGCACACCATTGCTATGCCTGTTTTTGAGCTGTTTAGCCGTTTGGAGTTTCGTCAAGAATTTCTCATTTATGAGTGTTCTCTAATTATAAATTTCCAGTAGTAATAGTAATTATTTAATTTTATTCTCCGAAAATCAAATTTTTATTAATAATAAGGAAATGATTACAAGACCATAGTAGCAAGAATCAAATCCAACTAGCACAAAATGCATCAGTATTAACCTTAACCCAGCTTCTAGGAAGTGTTACTAAGCTAGCCCATCAGTGCGGCTAGTTTGGACTTGGAGCCACAACATACCAACAAGGCACTGACTAACTTATAGAAGCACTATAAGCTGACAAAGCCTAAACAGAAAAATTTAACAACAGTTTGATTTGAGCTGTAGTTTCCCTATATTGTCAGGATAGCTTCAGGAGTTCTACAACTGCCTTTAAATGCCTTTCCATTCCGCTGAATCCAAATGTGATGCACAATTTCAGCAAAAAGGATCAAAATATTTTGTACTTTTCACTAGTCTTTTTTTACTTCATTTAGTCACCCAATCTTACTGAAACTGAAAGTCAGCATCTCTGTTCCCTTGAAACATTTTCAGGACCTGATTCCAGATTCTAGCAGAGAAAGAACATTTATAAAATAAATGGTCAACTGTTTCAGGCACCATACGTCCCCAATACCACACCGATAGCATACATTATCTGTTACAATTTTCCAATTAAGTAGCCTGTCATGGTATAAATAAACTTCTAGAAGAAGCTTTATTATGGCAGATCAAACTTCTCCTTGATTGAGAAATCGCCATTTTCACCACTTGATCCCAGCGGACCGAGCCTCCAATATCTCTCATATGCTCATGACTGTCAATAATTTTCTTCTATGTCTAAGAACAGTAGCTAGTACAAGTGAAACTATCCAGCTCACTGCCTTTGCTGAGATAGCTGTTAATAGTAATTGTTTATTTTTATCATCATCATCATCATTTTATTTTCATATTAGCATCACCATTGTTTAATTCATCATCATGGTTGTCATTCTATTTTTAGTTCTTAAATTTTATCTACTTACAAATTTAAAATATTTCCTTGAAAATATATTTTAATTTCTTGTTATAACTCATTATTTACTCTTGTATGTCATTATTATATCATATGTAGACAAAATTTATATTTTTAAAGAAAATAATGATACAGTTTCAAACTAAATATCAATAATGAGTGTAATTGTATTAGTGACTAGTGAACACAACATATTGTTTGTATATTTTTGTTTATTTAATTGGTAGCATTGTAGCACTATTTTATAGTGCTGCCCCGACTCAATTACTGTAGCAAAACCTAAGGTGAATTAAAAAAACTGTGTTATTTGAATGTGACTCTAGTTCTTCTAGCCGTGACTCTAGTTCTTCTAGCCGTATTACTGTGTAAAAGGTGTGTTTTTTGTTGTGACTTTATTGAACAATTAGTTACATTTTTAATTGTTATTAAAGTTTATGTAATCCTGTTTCTCTTTAGATATACTTACTTTCATTTAAACTATTCATGAAACTTTCATTTTACGCATATTCCTTTGTACTCACTCTGCAGATACCTTCCTCCAGAAATTGGCTGCCTTAGTAATCTGGAGTATTTGGATCTGTCATTCAATAAGATGAGAAGTTTACCAAAGGAAATAAGCTCACTAGAGGCCCTCATCTCACTAAAAGTTACTAATAATAAACTAGTCGAGCTACCAGTTGGATTGTCCACTCTACAAAGATTGGAGAATTTAGATTTATCCAGGAATAGGTTGACATCTCTCGGATCGTTAGAACTTAGCTCAATGCAAAACCTTCGGAAGTTGAATCTTCAGGTACTTACGAACAACTTGCCTTTTCTTATTTATTTTGATAAAAATTCCTGATCATAACTGGTTATTGATGTTTATTGCTGTGTAATTGATGGTCGAAGTAGATGGAAGGACATGTGAGCAAATTCATTTAAATTATCTTAGATAATAGGAAGTGGGGATGTCATTCCACTAACATAAAACTCTAAGATTTTACTGAGTCTAGATGTGTAAATCTAACATGCTTACTTTCATATATTTTTTTTATTATTGTCTAAGTACAATAAGCTTCTCAGTTGCCAAATACCTGCATGGGTTTGCTGCAATATGGAGGGCAATATAAGTGACATCTGCAGTGATGACATTATCAGTTCTACTGTTGAGATGGATGTTTTTGAAGCATCAATTGATAACGATGGAAGCATTTCTTGCGACGGTTAGCCTTGAGAAATTCTGTCTTTTTTAGCGATTCTTGGGTGTTAATATTTTCCGATGTTTAATGAAGCTAAGTATGTATTAGAAGTCTTTTAACAATTAGGTGACTACTAACAATTGGTGCTACAAATGACGCAGCATCTTCAAATCCTACGTCGTATCATGTACCTGGGTCTTCATTGATCGATAGATGTTTTGGTAAGCGCCGATTAGGTAAGCGGTGGAAGAGAAGGCAGTATTTACAGCAACGTGCTCGCCAAGAGAGATTACATCATAGTAAGAAATGGAAGCTTGAAGACCATGGTGATACTTTCACTATTAAATCAAGTGAAAAGTGCAGAACTTGCAAACAAGCTCCACTTGCTTCTGACTCTATTTCTGAGTGTGCTTCAGACATCACTTGTGTTGAGGATCAGGGTAAGCAGTCACTATATGGGGATGATGAGGGTGGTGCAGATTTTCTTGTTAGCGCTGAAGATGATAGTGTGAAGACTGAGGAGGGGCTTGATCTGAAGAACTGCAATTGTATTGTGAGTGAGGCTGCTTCTGAAGAAGAAAATGACACTCATTGTGGTGATGCTTCATTGACTTGTGTTTGCAGTTTGGGTGATAAGGCGGAAGAAAACTTTTCTTCGCAGGTCTCAAAAACTTCCCTCAAATGTAAAAGGCAGTCAGAAAAACATCTTGATAATCCAAAGCCCAGAAAGTCTAGGAGATCAACTGAGGGTCAGCCTACTATTTCTCGCAAATATAATATTACGTCTTTCTGTGGTGTAAAGGATCATCTACCAGATGGGTTTTATGATGCTGGACGTGATAGACCGTTCATGTCACTAGGGGAGTATGAGCAAAGTGTGGAAATTCATTCTCGTGAAGTTATTCTACTAGACAGGTTCTCTCATCTTAAATCATGGTTTGGTACATATTAATTGTTTTGCTGTCTTGAGTCTCTTGACCGATGCACAGACCATATTTTTTTGAATTAAAAGAATCTGTGGGTTGTCAACTCTTTGTTCAGGGGAAGGGATGAAGAACTGGATGCAATTTTGTTGTCAGCTCAAGCAATGGTTCTTCGCTTGAAGAAGTTGACTGGCCTGAGGCTGAGAAGGGAGCTCACAGCTGATGATAACTTTCTTGTTGCTTCCTGGCTTGCTCTTTTTGTCTCAGATCATTTTGGTGGTGGTGACAGAGTTTCTTTTGTTGAAAGGATTAGAAAAGATGTTTCCGGTTCAAACTATCAGAAGCCTTTTGTTTGTACTTGTGCTGTTGGAAATAGTGAGAATGGGATGGTGGCCTCTAAAAAGAATCTTCATACTATGGAGGATGTTGTTTTACAAGATATTTGTGAGAAATCTCTTCACACTATCAAAACGAGACACAATTCTGTAGTTGTCCCGTTAGGGGCTCTGCAATTTGGTGTATGTAGACATAGGGCAGTTCTAATGAAGGTAACCTTTTTGCTGATTCTTGTTCATTTGTTTTTAGATCTTTGATCTCTTTCCAAACATGTATGAATTCATTAATTTTTGTGCATCACAGTACCTGTGTGACCGAATGGACCCTCCTGTTCCTTGTGAGCTAATTCGAGGCTACCTAGATTTCTCTCCACATGCTTGGAATGCAATCCTTGTCCGAAAGGGTGGATTATGGGTTCGCATGATAGTTGATGCTTGTCGTCCGCATGATATACGGAATGAAATGGACCCAGAGTACTTATGCAGGTTTTTATCATTTTCATGTCATTTGTCTTGTTTTGATTGGTTCTAAGACTAGTAGCCATCATGTCATAGAAGTTTGTCCAGAGGAACTGGTTTATTTCTTTTTCTCATCCTGACATTAAAGATGATTGTTGCAGATATATTCCTCTTACTCGGATTATTTCTCCTAAACTTGCTCCTAGCAATCCTGTGTCTACTTGTTTCCCTTCGATCTCTGAATGTGAAGAAATTGAAAAAGTCGCTTCTAGTTCTCTCATCCTATGCAAAGTGGGATCAGTTGAAGCTGCAGCTAAGGTATAGCATGTGTATAAGACATTTTTCTACTTGTATGATAGATTGATAGTATACAAGTGATGCTGCCTCAACATGCTTTCCTTTGCAATAGAATATCATATGCATTGCAGTCAAGTTTTATGAATCTCTTTTGGAGATGAAGTATAGTGGATATTTTTTGTGAAAGTCTTGATGCTTTACTTAATGTATTGTAACCCTCTACATTTATATGAATGCTCCCCTAGATTGCTCAACTGCTGATAAGTTTTAAGATTTTCAAGGTGAGAAGTGAAGTTGAAACCCTTAGGCATCATAGGGAAATAGCATTTGTGTTTTAGCAGTATGCCAAAGTCAGTTATCTTTTACTTAATATCTTGTGGAAAATTTTGGGCTCTAGTTTTGGATACAAGACACTTGAAAATGGGTCATCAATGACTAAATTTGACCAAGTTATAGTGCATGTGTTCTTGTATCTGTTGGCCAACTTTGATTATTAGTTAAAGCAGCCTATTAGTTTAAAAATTTCCTTCATATTGGGTCCTTGGAAGATTACGACTCCAATATGCATGGCTTGGTTTGGAATGGTTCTATGTTATGGGCACCTAGAGGCTAATGTTATGTTACTTTGATTTGACTTCTAGTGTCTGGTGTTTGTGTGTTGCTCTTGTATGAATAAATTATGTTTTTTTTTCCAGATTGACATATCAAGTGTTCATACCCATGTCGGAGTATTGTATATTTTACATGGGTACTTAAAGAGAAATTGGTGAGTGTGAGCTAAGAGCAGCTAGATAATTAAGAAAATGGTAAAGAAGTGACTACAGCAATGGTCACATCACATCCAGTTAGTTAATGAAACTTTTAGTTTGGTGGGACAATTGGAAATAATTGACAAGCCTTGGATGTGACTTGAGAATTAGGAGTTAAGGTAATTGTCCACTCAAGGAAAATTATGTGTCCTCCTTGGACAAATACTTAATGTTATGCCCAATTGGCGTGTTGGTTCCATAATTTTTTGCCTCTGCTTTCACTATGTATTATATCCACCTTTATGTAACCTTATATGTAATGATAAGTCAACCATGGCTCAATGAACTTATAAATATTTTCACCGCATTCTCTGTTTAAGTTCTCCAAAAACTTTTGGTGAAAGCTCTGGCTTCTGTGATTGGTTCCTTTTGATTTTTGAAAATTTCATATTTCATTTATTTCTATGTCATTGAGATTTTCGTCCCTTCTTCCCCAAGTCCCCCCTTGGGGATACTGTGGTTAGAGTGGTCTATAATGTTCTTCTAGCTGATGTAGTTGATTGCTTCAGGTGCGCACCTTGGAGGTATCTGCAACTTCCCTGGATGAAATCAGGCATTTCGAGTTTACCTGTATAGGGGAAGTACGAATTTTGGGTGCTCTCCGGAAACACCCCTGCATAGTTGAGATTTACGGGCATAAGATTTCTTCAGAGTGGATACCTGCATCATCATCAGATGAAAAGCCTGAGCGTCGAATGCTTCGTTCTGCAATTTTAATGGAATATGTTAAAGGGGGTTCTCTGAAGGTAACACTCGTTTCTCCATAGCAACTTTTTGTATCAATTGCCTTGGTCAATCTATTGTCTACATTGTGTGAGCATTAACCTGCATCATACTGCAGAATTACATAGAGAAGCTTTTGAAAGCTGGCGAGAAGCGTGTACCTATTCATCTGGCTTTATGTATCGCTAGAGATGTTTCATGTGCGTTAAAGGAGCTGCATTCCAAGCACATTATTCATCGTGACATTAAGAGTGAGAATATTCTAATTGATTTGGATCAAAAGAGAGCTGATGGATTGCCTGTTATCAAGCTTTCTGACTTTGACAGAGCTGTTCCTCTTCGATCCTCCTTGCATACATGTTGTATTTCTCATGTTGGTGTACCTCCGCCTGATATGTGTGTCGGAACACCCCGCTGGATGGCTCCTGAGGTATTGCAGGCGATGCATGAACGTAAAGCCTATGGGTTGGTAAGTGTCACATCCAGATATTTGTTGTACTTTGAACTTAGCATGGGTCGACATTATTTGCCTGGATGTGAAACAATCCTGATGCACATTGTCACCAGCAGGTTTTTGATGTTTGGACCTGCAACATAGTGAATAGATATGTCATGTTGTTTAGCTGGCTTGGAGGGTATACTGCTATGTTTTATATTGGGTGGGATGTTCTGTTTCTCTCTTTTTTTCCCCACAAACCATACAGGCCTCAAAACTTGTTATTATATAATCAAACAGGAGCTTCTTAGCTTTTGTTTGGTTAGTTGATGTGAAGATCATTGAAGACCACATCACAGAAAGTTAATGTGGCATGTGTGTTGCAAAAGTCAAAGTATTATTTTATATTCTCTGGTGTGATTTCTGTTGTTTGTTTGCAATAAAATTTGTAACTAGTTGGGTGTGTGAAATGCTAATAAAACCATGGTTCTTATCTGTAGTCATTTTTTATGTGGTGCTCTGAATGTAAAATTTCTAGATGCTTTAAGTAGCAGCCTACTACAATTGCAGTTTAGGTTGTAGGAAATAATAGTCGCAAAATTAGTTTCTATGTAGAATGATTCATAATTTGAGTAGAAAAATTATACTTCCTCCGTTTTTGTAGATGATGCTTTTGCACTTTTGACTAACTCTGATGATTTATCCTTAAGAAAAAATAAAGCCAACTGGGGTCTTGTAAGATTCGTCTCAATGTATATATTTCCAAAATATCTAATTTTGATAATTAGAGATATTACTCCCTCCGTATTTATTTAAGAGATACACTTGGTCGGGCACGGGTATTAAGAAAAAGAATTGAATGAAATAAAGTAATAAAATAAGTGGGGTTGAGTAGATATTTTAATAAGAAAAACAAGTGAGGACCATGTCATTTTAGGGAGTGGTGGGTGGGGGTGGAGTGTAGATATATTATTTAATTAGATAGTGGGGTTGATAAGTTACTAAAAATGGCAAGTGTATCTCTTAAATAAATACGGCCGGAAAAGGCAAGTGTATCCCTTAAATAAATACAGAGGGAGTAACATTTAAAGATATGATTGGAAAGCGTGCTAATTCCAATGGTTCATCTATAGTGAAACAGAGTATGTGTATGCTTATACAGCTAGTGTACTGTGGGGCAGGGGAATTTGCTGCTAATAAAATGATATATTAGGTGTCACGAGGACACATATTTACTATAGAATTCAGTGTTTGCGTTTTAGGCGTCATAGGTGTCTCCTATACATTTTCAATACGATATTCTCATAATTTAATTTGTTTGTGTACTGCGAGTCTTGAGGACCCTTTTATGTACTTTTAAGTATGATCTTGACGACCCGGAACTTTTACACTATGTTAAGATAAGCAAAAATGGAGAGAGGGAGGGAAGGGAAAGGGAGGGGAACAATTCTGTTGTTTGGATAAAAGGTTGGGGAAGGAAAGGGAGGTATAGGAGGGATCAATTTTCCATCCCTGTTTAATAAATACCATCCCTCCAAAATTGGAGAGATTTGGAGGGGAAATGGAGCTCACATTCCCTCTCCCTTTCTTTCCATCCCCTTCGTCCTCTTTCCCTGGTTGTGCACCTTCTTTACGTAGATGTTTTGACTGCACAAGAGTGGCTTTTTGATGGTCTCTTTCTTTTTGCAGGAAATTGATATTTGGTCCTATGGATGCTTGCTCTTGGAATTGTTAACCTTGCAGATCCCATATTCAGGGCTACCTGACTCAAACATTCATGATCTTCTACAAGTAAAGACCTCCCACTCTCTCTCTCTCTCTTAACATTTGAAATTCTCATAATCAATCAATTGAAATAATCAAATCATAATTATATAATCTAGCATTTTATGTGATAAACAAACTATTTTAAATTAATAATTGTAAAAGGAAAAACAACAAATTATAAACCATCTTACACAATGTTACAGACCCATAGTTTCTTTTTGGTCTTATTCCTTCTTGCTTCCACTAATTCTTAAATGGATCTGGTCCACACTAAATTTATTGTGGACCATGCCTAAAAAAAGTGAACAACTTGATTCTAATTTATTTTGACGTGTTTATTAGAATATTATGAAAAACATATCCAATTGGTGTTGTTAGTATATGTTGTGGTTGAATAATGGTGATTTTCAGTCACGACTCTCTTTTAAGATATAGGGTTATTTTGATTCAAAAAATTGTTATTATATCTATGAAAATTGTTGTTTTATACTTCGTTTAGTCACTAAAGGTCACTATGTATGTAAAATGGGTGCTAGAGTAAATTATTGGCTTTAGCTCGTTTATGGAACGATATAAACGAGATTTAGCAGAGCCCGAGCCCGAGTTGTTTATTTAGAAATCGTCTCATTTACACCCGTAATTCTACAACGCTTGGTGTAAATAAAATGGAAGTCTTCCCCTTTATCATCTTTAAGGTTCTCAGTTCTCTCTTCATACTTTTTTTAGTTTTTGGAGATGGTGAGCTTGGTTTGTTTGTAGTTTATTTTCTTGAACAGTTTATGTGTTACATGATCTCATATTCTTATTACATCCCCTTTTCAAAGCCATTTTTAGATATATTGATGTTTATATATACATGTTCTTTGAGCAGAATGGCAAGAGACCCCCTCTAAGTGACGAGATTGAACTGTTGAGATCTTCAGAGGAAGCTTCCAGTAAGAAATTTGAGGGAGCAGATGGTGAATTGGAGGATTTAAGATTCTTGGTTGACCTCTTCTATCAATGCACAAATGGGAATCCTGCTCAGCGTCCTACATCCCAAGGTCTCTATGATATGCTTCTTTCAAAGACGACTGTTCCACCCAGCTAGGGATTTAAATGTACCTTTGTAATCTTAATTCATATTCGACATTACAAATTTTGTAGACCTAGGGTTTAGAAAGTTACGACGTTGTGTCCTTTCACAAAAGTTATTTAAGTTGTATTTCCGGAATAAAATTTCTTATTTGTAAGTTGTATTTTATTCTTGTAACAATTTTCATTATGTTTTCATTAATATCAAGTTGACAGTTTTCATAAATGTTTCAAGGCATATTGTAAAACGAAGAATAAGCTGATTTGAGTTTCTAGACGACGTCAATTACTAAATACGAGTTTAATTTCCTAACTTTGTTGATTATTTATGTGTTAAGAGGATCACCATTCTTCATGTCAAAAGAGATACATACAAAGTTGCCCTTGGGTTAGCTGAGATACATTCCAAAAGCTTATCACTTTCAAGTTTCAACCACATGCTAATGTCCGCGGAGATTTGAGAAAGAAGTGATCTAGCTGCTTGACTGCTACTTGATGTCTTTCAGGATCAAGTACAAAAAGAAACGAATTCTTTGTGGCAATTTCAGTTTCTATAACTTGTTCCAAGGGCATGGTACTTGTTCCTCTTCATTTCTTTTTTTGGTGCGAATAAGCCACAGGGGCAATATAAATTACAAATGGGGGCAGGGGGATTCGAACCTGAGACCTATGGTACACATACCCTCAGTCTTAACCACTGGGCCAAGACATCATTGGTCTTGTTCCTCTTCATCCCTTATGCTTCCCCGTTCCAATAAATATAAATGTGATCGATGGACTCACGATCATCTTCAATAACTCGGTCGAATTACCATTCCATTCTCCTTTTATACTTTATAGGGATGTCCAGGATAAATGGTGGTGGAACATTAGTAGCCCAAGAATGCTTCTAGAACAACGTGTCATTCCTGTTTCCAACAACCACCCTCATTCCCTTTCGTAGGGATATCAACGTTTTCTGTAAGCAGCCCTAGATATCTCTTTCTTAGTTTCACGCAAGTCAGTCTCTAAGCAAACCCTATTTTAGTTCTATGTATATATATCCCCATTGTTCATGGAATAATACACACAGTTGTTCTCTCCCAATATATTTCTGTCATCTTTTTTTTCTCAAAAACCATCATAATTAGCAAACAAGATCCACAATTATAAATTATATGATTAAAATATAAAATATCTTGTTCTATAAACAAAAACCATATGATTAACTCATTTGTAGGCGGAATTAGACACAATTATCAGCAATACTGTACAATCTTGCTCTCAAGGGATCTTTTATCAGCACCGACCACTTTGTCCATCTCCTTTCTGTCCTTGATGAAAAAGAAGATAGGAACACTGGTGATATTCCAAGTTGAAGCCACTTCTCTGGCTTCATCTATGTCCACTTTTAAGAAGACAACTTGTGGATAATTTGCAGCCAAAGTAGAATAGACAGGTGAAATTGTACGGCATGGCCCACACCATGTTGCAGTGAAGTATAGAACAACAAGACGTTTCAATTTTGCAGCAGCATTCAACTTGGTATCTATCTCATTTTTTGACTGTATTGCTATCACTTGTCCTGCATAATATAATGGACAAATGCTTACATTAGCTAAAACCCAATGACACCTATGTTATCAAACACTTTTTTGGATCAGCAGAAGTAAATGGTGGCCCAGCCACTTTCAGAATCTTCACCATGGTTAATTTCTGAGTTTTAGGTCTAATAAACTCCTTTCTTTCAACTTAAGTCTAAACTTAAAACTATAATTTCACTTGTTCGTAAAACTTCTAAAAACTTGTTTTTAAACCTCCAACAACTTAAAACCACATCAAAACCCTTTAAAAATAGATCCAATTCCCTTGCATCTAAAACCAGTGTGTCAATATTTGAATTTCCTACACACTTGAGTTCCTGACTAATTAAATGATAAGATGTTCAACCAAGACCTACCAACAATACCTATGAAAATCCATGCTGCTATCTATACGAAGTTTATCACCAGTATCCCCCAGCCATTAGCTTGCTAGATAAATTCTATATAAATTATCCATTTCATGGTGTCTAATATTAATCAATCTTTACTTATTGAGTAATAATGGACTAAAACAGATCATCAAAATCTCCACCCCTCTTATAAAATTCTAAAGTGAGAAACAATCACTACACATCAAATCTAGATTAATTAATACCTCTTCCTTATCAAGTAATAAAGTTGCATAAAGCCCTCCTAAACTGTCACTGTAGGGAGCGTCTTTTGAGAGAGAGAAATCCAAGCAGATTTACAAACTGTTGTCTCAAATCACTAGTATATCCAACCCTTGACATTTTAGACCGTCAAGCCCCTTATGGGTTTATGTCCAGGACCCAAAAATTTATCAATTCACATAGACAACCTTGATGATGTAACTAGACCCGTCGTAAATATTAGGCCGGAGATGGGGGCCTTCATGGGTACCCAAAATTACATGAGTGGGCAAGAAATGTCAAACAGCACTCTAAAGTATTGGCAAACGTATTGCACATTTGCACATAGTATGAGTTCAAAGAGAGAACTGCATGCAAATATAATTCCTGATAAATGTACTGCTGATGTAATATATTTTAACCCTTTTGAGTTAATTAAGTTCTAAAATAAATAAATTAGCATACCATCTTTCAAGGAAGACTTGAGATGAGCCGCCTGAAGAACAATAATAAGAAGATAGTAAGGCTACAGAAAAGGATGTCAAACAAGAGATAAAATAATCAGCCATATTAATGGAGAAACAAAATTTCAGAAATCAACGTGTAGTCTCGAAACTCTCCCCTTTTCATGGAATTACGATTTTATTAAAAACATATAATTACTGAGAGAAGGCAAGCCTAGTTTTGTTTCTAACAAGCATCTAAATACTTATCTATACAACTAAAAGTTAGATTGACAACTACAAACAAATATTAAACATGTGTTAAAATGTAAGATGCAATTATTACACAATAAGCAGCTCTAGGATAGGATAACTTGTTCCACAATGACATTCCTGTAACTTCTGAAGACAAGTTGTCATTGTTTGTACGTGAAGTGTTCTCCGATTATTACGTTATAATCAAGTTAATGACTATAATTTCTCTTTTGTTGGATTTGGTGCTTCAAATTAGTGTATTAATGGTCCTTAATTTTAGGAACATGATTATTATTAGTGAGCAGTAACGGGTTAGTGGGTTATTCCACATGCTAGCAATGTAGTATGTTTTATGAGCCTATAAAAGGTTTTTGATGTATCTAATTAATTAAATTGAATGAAATAGTAGTATAATTTTGCTACATTCTTTCCCCTCTTTTCTCTTATGTTTTTAATTTCAACATCTTGCTCCCTCTCTCTCTTCTGTAAAAGACATTATTACTTCCTCAAATAATCTATTCCATCTCTCTCTCCTTCAATATCAAGTCTCCTCTCTTGATTAGAAAAAAATATTCTACTCAGCTACATAGTTAGAGGACAAGATGCCCTCACAAAGAAACCACCTATATAAGCTACAGATTATTCTAATTCCTCTGCAACTCTCCTAATTCTATAGAAGAATTTGGGAAAGCCCCTAAATTTTGTCAGAATTCGCAGCAACAAAAGTGTGCCTATCCCACAATAAGTCAGGATTTGCAACAACCCCAACAAAATATAAGCATTCCTCTCTGGTTAAATACTCAAACATAATTTTCATTCAAGCCTGCTTCGGTTTCCTCCGGGGTTAATCCTGTCTTTGGCTCATCATAAATTCATAATTGATCCTCTACTAAATGTTCCAAGACTCTAATTTGATGCTCGTTTTGAGTTTCATGAGTACTTCTTAGAGCAGAATTTAACGGTTAACACTTAGTTAGTTCTGCTCCGATTGAGTCAACCTACTTACCATTTAATACATAATCGAATGATTGGGATCAGCTCTCTCTGATTTTCCTTTTCTGTGTTGCAGTGGGAGTACCTAGCAAACATCTTGGAGAATGAGATCTTCTCCGAATCATAATCTTGTCCCCAAATAGGTGCTACTCCAAAAAATAATCCCCACATGCTTTGACTATACAAAAAATAAACTTCCCTACGAAATCATCCAATACTGCCATTAATGGTTAACTGTTTTAAAATCGCTAATCTCTTCCCTTCTCATTCTATATCACTCCTCCCTCGTGGAACTCACTCTTTCTTCCCGTGGGAGAATGTCAAACTCTGAATCAATGACATCGCGCTACCTGACATTCCTAGTACCTGCCTTTATCCATCTCACTTTGTCTCTATCTCCAGCACCCACATCATGTCAGCTCACTCTTTGCCTCGCAGTTGAGTCATCCACACCAGCCTCTCCTGCACATCACTGCGCACTATCATCCTGAGCAGAACACCAACCCTGACTTTTCTCTATCGGAAGAAAAGGCAATGACATGAAGAAGCAAATGGTATGGAAGAGAATGGAGGATGTAGTACTAAATAGAAGTGAAGAAGAGGATCAAAGTAAATATGATCCATTCAAGCACACGGAGGGTAAAGAATGTTAGGCATTAAATATGATCCCATTCAAGCACACCATAGTGAAAACAAGGGACGTTGGTAAAAGCTCAGGGGCAGGGGCGGATTTTTACACCAGCCAAAAGCCACCACCACCACCACCACCACAATTTATTTTTATTTTTTTAATAGATTAGATATAACCAGTACGTTGCTTAATATATGCATATAAAAGTTCGTGGCATAGTGTGAAGTGTTATAATTTTGAACAAAATGTTGTAGGATCAAATTACTGTGGGGCCATCTGTTTTAACCATGAGGACCTCCTGTAAGGCGAATTAGACTTCCCTTCTCCCTTCACCCTTCCAAATAGCTTCATATGCTTTTTTGGTTCCAATAGCATCATCTTTCTCAATCTCACTCCCGAAAACCCTACTTTTTAACGTAAGAAAATAATCATATACCACCAATAGCTTCCGACCTCGCTAGGGATAAGGACAACGGGAGCAAGACCCAAGATTTTTAATTAGTGGTTTTAACTATTGTAGGCAATAGTTTAATAAAGACGAACAAATCGATTCCACAATGATGATGTAGTATTCCTAATGCTAACCTGGGCTTCAGCAAGTCGTTTCTTCTCAAGTTCAATCTTTTTCAACTCCCTTTCCTTCCTTGAGAGTTCATATTTTCTACGATGTGCCACAATTTTGTGAACGTTTGATTCAACCTGCAAGCTCAAGCTCACACTATCACTATCAAGCACAATATCCTGTGAATTTCATAAAATAGTAGAACTACGAAAGCTTCCTTAGACTACCTTTCTCAGGACAGCATCGACCTCCTGATCGTAATCCAGCTTTGATGCAATTCGCAGATCTTTAGCAGCTTCTTCCCAGTGACCCAGAATGGCCCTTGCCATCCCTCGTACTTTATATGCTTTTGCTGAGTCGGGATTATTCTACATAAATCCATCGCAATCTTCAGGTTATTTAACAAAAAGAACCAACGGAAAAAAAAATTACTTCGTATAAAAATTGCAAACTTCTCTGCTTCAAAAAAATATAAGAAATGACAAGGACCAACCTGCAAAGCTGCATCAGCATCTCGGATTGCAGCATTGGGCTTCTTAAGTTTGACAAACACTTCACCTGAAATACTTGAGCATGACAGTGACTTCAACAACATCTAAATCCACCAAGAACAGAATTACAGCATGGAAACCCAGAAAAGCAACACAGAATTCTTCCCACAGGATGAGAATGTACCTCTAGTTGCATAGAGTATAGCTGAATGGGGATTTAAAGTAACAGCTTCTGTCAAATGACTTATAGCTTTGTCCAATTGACCTATTAATTTTAAAGATATCAGTTGTAATGGAGAGATTATCCAATAACAAAGAAAGATGATAAGCATACCTTCACTCAGTGCCACAACAGCTTTTGATTTCAAAGTCTGAGCTGCATCGTGATTTTCTTCAGAATTTTCAATTGAAGGATCACCCATCTAGAGCCACACAAGTACAAGAGACAATTATCAAACATTATAAGCAACCACAAAAGAAAGTTTTTCTGTTCCTACTCACATTCTCACAACATACCATGTGTGGAGGGTCATTATCAGGTTCCACAACATCAGTCTCATCCAAATCTATATCAGATTCAATCGGACCCTCATCCCCATTATCGGAAATCTTTGCATGTGTACTCTGCAGGTCAAGCAGTAGTAAAAGAAATTGTCACTCAATTTTTCACAATGGCTCTTCTATGAACAAGAGAAACAGGATAAATACTGAAGAGTGTAAAGAAACAACCCCAAAGACAGTAGAGCCAGGAAACAGATTTATAGATCTCGTGAACGGGCTGGAGAAGATGCAAAAAAAATTGCCTATGAATTTTGAGACAGAATAAGAACAGCGTTGTTGTGTTTTGTGAGAAAATTCACTAGATACAAGACGCCAGCCACATAAGTAACTAACATATTTGCTATGTCCAAAAGAACCTTAACATATTCAGGAAATGGGACAGAAAAGGATGATTTTTTGCATTCAATTACGCGATATGAATTTTTAGGTGCCGTTAGATAAAGCTTTTATAAACTTCAGTTTTCTTGAAATAAAGATCTGATTTTGATGCGTTTATTGAGTTTTGAAGGTTCAGTTTATTTTGGAACTACAGGCACAAGACACTAAGATGGTGTTTGTGTATCAGTTGTTTTAATAGGAATTCTAATTTCATCTCTAAGAAACTAAATCATGTGGGGGTAATTTACTAAGAATTGTTCAATAAGAACCTATTTCTAACCTTAAGATTCGCTACAAATAATCAGGGTTGATGGAGGTGTTCACAAAGAGAACATAAAGCTAAAATATGGGCTGCATTCTGTAAAATATCAAGTTAGCTCATAACTTCAAGAAATAATTCCCCTTATTATAGGCTTATTGACCAACATAAATCCTTACAAAAGTTCTTCAAACTAACTTGATAAATATCCAAATCAAAATATCTGGAAACTACTGACTTAATCTGACGTGGAACGAAACAAATTCAGGCTTATACTGTAAGCTCCTTTTACTCATATATAAGCAATTAGTCGCATGTTGAAGCTTAACAGCGGATCTTCTTATATGCCAGTCACAAATTTTGATATGGCAATACAGGGATCTACAATTAGAAACGTGGAAAAATCAACTGCTATCAAATCAGAAAAATGATGTTGGTTAATGGTTATTATTTTGTGCAACGTAGCAAAAAAAGGCAATGAACCTTTGGAGAACAAGAAGTTGCACGGCTTGCACCTGACAAATAGTTGAGGATCACAGTTTAACAATAATCCCAATATTTGGAACTCATAGAAAATGTGGCGGGTTTCTTTCTACATTTGTTATGTTTCCCTATACAGCAGTCCTGTCCAGTTCCAATATCCTATGTTACTCGGACTCTTCGTTTTACCTCAAGTACCCGTGTCGGATCCTCGACACTTGGACATGGGTATGGACACTCCGACACTTCATTTTGGTCTAAAATTAAGGAAATTTTCCACAATTTAGCCGTGTCGGACACTTGGACACGTACCCGTATCCGACACTCGTACCCGAGCCTGAGTAACATAGCCAATATCTTCCTCTTTGTTTTTTACATCCCGGAATCGGGTTTACTTTCAAGATTTTATTATTGTCCTTAAGTCAAATGTTCACAAATTTCCTAGCACAACATTACTAGGATATAACTGCTGGGGTGAAAGAAAATGAATTTTCCTCCGAACAGAGTAGCAAAGTAAAATATAAACAATCCAGTACAATGAATTTACATTTACATTAGGTCCTAGGATTTAAATAGCCATTTAAGATGAGAAAAAATCAAGCTGAATCATCTCTATTTTGCTGGTGAGATGTTGATTTTCAGAAGCTAAGATAAGGTTATTTTAGTACTTCGTGTTGGATTTCCAATTCACATCTTGATATGAAGACGTTTAGCACTGATCCAGAACACCAGCCTATCCAACCTTGTAAGGTTACAATAGTGGTGTCCGTCTCTTCCTCGTATACAGTATTATGGGGAATACACTCATGATCCTTAACTATTTCAAAGAGTGTGACAACAATTTTTCAAAAAAGTATTCAGTAAATTTGTCTATTTTGTTCGGATCGGTGAAGTAGGTATGACTTACAAGCATACCTATTTCCAACCCTTCAAAGTTAAAAATACCACACATCCCTGGACACAAACGATTACACTCTCTGCTAAATCATTAAAATGGAGCTAACATCTGTTTTTGAATTCATCAAGTAACTAAAATCAAAAGGTGCATGTTGTCCAAGATTTACGAAAATCGAGTCTAACTGTCTTCCAACACCGAAAGTAAAGAAAGAGAAGCACCTATATACAAGCCCAACGATCCCAATAGGAATAACAACAAACAACTTCCACTACCAACAACAACAACAAAAATCAAAACTGACTTCCAAAAAAACTTCAGAAAAAGACAATAGATGAATAAATTAAGAATAGTGAGGAAAAGGGTCTTACTGAATTGGGTGGTGGAGGAATTCGTGCACCAAGGCTGGTAGAAAACATCAAGAAGAAATGGACAGATTTGATAAGAATTCAAAATTAAGAGGGAAAATCGAATGGTTAATTATTGAAGAAAACGATTGGGTACCTCTCAATGTAGCTCCGGAAGTACCCTAGAGAAGGGTTATGGAGGATTGAAGGGTCTGATTTGCAGTGATCGATGAAGAGTTTCAGGTCTGCAATATCCGCGGCCTCCATTAACGCACTTGCTTCAAGCTCTGGCTTTCAAGTATCAAACAAGAAGAATTATGGTCATTAGGAATGGAAATGGTTGGGATTTGGTGCCATCACCACTAGTAGGGGTGTGCACAAGTCCAAAATTGGAGCGGATCGGACCGGAACCGGTTGGATCGGTGGACCGGAATTTTCAAAATTTGCGGACCAAGGATCGGACCGGAAAATTCAAGTCCGGTCCGGTTTTGGACCGGCTTGGACCGGTTTTATTTATTTTTGCGATTTACAATCTTAAAATCAATTTGTTTTTACAATTTTTTTTACGACCTATATTTCTCTTTAAGTATAGCATACATCATATGATAAGCTTAATTTAAAGGGATAAAGGTCACTGATATACAAAAATTCTCAAAGTCTTTTTTTTTTTGCGGGAGGAGATTAATGTATGTGGGCTATAAATTGGGCTCTTCTATCTAAAATTTATATTTTTAATATTATATTCCGGGACACCGGTCCGGACCGGAAAATTCTGGGTTTTGACCGGACCGGACCGGAAAACCAGAATCGTGTATTTTCAAGGACCGAGGACCGGACCGAAACCTATTGGTCCGGTCCGGTCCGGTCCAATTTCGGTCCAATTCCGGTCCAATTTCCGTTCCGGACCGGACCGTGCACACCCCTAATTAATGACCAGCATCCATTCGCTTCCTTCGGTCCATCCGTCACCCGCTTTACTCGTCACCCGCATTACGTCCATTCATCATCCGCGGGTGAAACGGGTAGATCGGGTGATATTCAGATGAAACTATTAACCATTAAAACTCACTACCTAATAATATGTATAATTAACTCCAAAAAAAGTGTTTGTATACTTACATTTACTTCCTAAACACCAATAATGTTTTTGCATTTACTTCCTAAACACCAATAATGTTTTTGCCTAGTGGTTAAAAATGAGAGCCTGGTTCAATTCCTCCGCCCGTAATTTATATTGCCCTTGTGGCTCATTCGCACAAAAAAAAAACATTTACTTCCTAAACATAATTTTAGTAACTAATGGATTTATTAATATCTTTTATGTTTGTAAAACTCTTAAATGAACCTGGTCCGCCTACAATTATTGTGGACCAAGTCCAAAAGAAAAACTTCTCCATTTACCCTTTCGTTCACACGTGTGAATTGGACCATATTCATTTTGTTTCACCTCTTTTTTTTCTCTTCATTCTCTGGATTTCTCTCGACCTTTTCTCTCCCGCCATCTCCTCATTCTCCAGATCTTCTTCTCTCTCCTCATTCTCACGAGCTTCAGCTAAGACTTTAATGGAGTCTCTCGAATTTCTGCAATTTTCTTCTACTTGCATCTATCTCTTCCTTCAATTTATCTCCTCAATTTCAAGCTTTATTATCTCTCTCCTCTATTAGCATTGTCGCCAATAAATAGGGGAGGTGCTTTGGTCGGAGTTCGAAGAGGCCTTCGTAGTTCAGCTACTCGCAAGGAACATTCAGGTTTGTTTTTCATCTTAATGTTTTTAATTTTTGTAATTTCTTTAACTTCAATTTGTTGATTTTAGGTCATTTCTGCTCATGTTTTTTTATGTTTCATGTATTTTTGTGTTTATATTTTTCCATTGACGTTCTTGTTGATTATACTATAGATTTTTATTTTTATTTTTGCTTGATTTTAATTTTTGTGGCCGAATTAGTGCTTGATTTTACTGATTTTCAAAATTAGGTTTCTATTCATTTTGTGCTAATTTTTGTGTTGTATTGGTCTGATAAGATGTTAGTCGTTGTCAACATTCACAAGTTAAAGGTCACTATGCTATCATTTTAAGTTTTCATGTGTAGAACTGAGTAAACTTTAACTGTTACAATTAAATAGGTTACTATTCCATCTATAATGGTCACTATATGTAGTAGAGTGATGTTTTGGACTGTTTATTATGCAACAGTAATTTTTTTTTTTTTTTGGCAAATAAGATTTATTACCAAAAGGAAGGAAAGATAGGCAACAGCCTGTTACAAGCTCACAGCTAAACAGCCAACAAACACCTCACCTACAATGACTGCTCACAGCTAAACAGCCAAACAGCTCTACAACTAACTGCCCAAAGCAACTAAAGCATTACTAAGTACATCAGATGCTCTGCTAGCTACATGAAACTGAATTTCCCTAAACAAGGCATCAGGGTTTTTGCAATGTTGAGAATAAACTACATTATTCCTATGCAGCCAAACTGAGTACACACTTTCTGCAAAAAACATCACCAGCAGCTTATGCTTGCTTCCACATCTTTTACTGCTCTTCATCACCAACTGTAGCTCTTCATGAAACAGACCAGGTCTTCTATGGAAACCCAGCAAGTTAAGGACTTTTTGCCATACTTGACAAGAAAAGGGACAAGCAAAAAATAGGTGATCAATGGACTCAGGTGAACTGGTACACAGAGGACAAGCATCAGATTGAACAATCCCCCAGTGTAGTAACCTGTCAAGTGTGGGCAATCTCCTCCAAATAGCAACCCATAAAATAAAAAGGCTCTTGGGTGTAGCAGAATTGTTACAGATAACTCTTCTCCAGGGTACCTTAGGATAATTCCCACAAAGTTTGGAGTACATCAGTTTAATAGAGAAGCAACCTTTCTTCATAACAGCACTCCAACCACCCACCCCTTCCACCAGTTCCATACACCCAAAGATCTTCTTCAATGCCCAAGACATTGTGGAAGGGCATTGAAAGCTATTTAGGGGCCTGCCTTTCATATAGTACCCATCAACCCATCTACTCCACAGTTTGTCTTTCTTGTGTGTGATGGCCCACAAAAGTTTACAGATTGCTGCTTTATTCCAAAGCTCCATACTTTTGATGTTCCACCCTCCAGCAGCCCTGGGAAGACACATATTAGACCAAGAAACCAGAGCTTTTTTAGACACCTCAGTACCACCTGTCCATAGGAAGATTCTGCAATAGCTTTGAATTTCTTTGACAGCTTTCTTAGGAAGAACAAAAATTTGACACCAGAAGGATTGCAGACTAAGTAGAATAGTTCTAACAAGTTGCAATCTTCCAGCATAAGATAAGTATCTAACTGTCCAACTCTTTGCTCTAGCTAGCACTTTGTCAATCAGGGGCTTGCACTGAATGTAAGACAACTTCTTAGTAGATAAGGGAACACCCAAATATCTAAAAGGAAACTCACCATGGGGGATATTCAGAGTGTGCATTATCTGATTCTGAATCTCCACACTCACACCACATATATAAGCATTGCTCTTTTCCAAATTGGCTTCCAGCCCTGAAGCTTTAGAGAAGAGCAAGAATTTCTGGAAGATCATATCAGTTGAAATAGGGTCAGCTCTGGTAAACATGAGCAAGTCATCAACAAACATCATGTGAGTGATGTTTAATCTCTCACACCTGGGATGGAAATTGAAATCTGGATCCTCTTTAAGTTGCCCCAAACTCCTGGATAAATATTCCATGCCTATAGCAAAAAGAAATGGAGAAAGAGGATCTCCTTGCCTTAAACCTTTCTTAGCAGGAAAAGGAGGGCAAGGGAAGCCATTAATAAGTATACTATAGGAAACAAATGAGATACAACTCAGAATCCATTCCAGAAAAACTTCAGGAAAACCCAACTCCCTCATTACATCCAACAGAAAACTCCACTCCACTGAGTCATAAGCCTTCTTCATATCAACCTTGATCATGCATCTAGGAGACATATTTCTCCTAGTGTACCCCTTAACTAACTCAGTAGTGTGGGACCCGATCCTCGACTGTCCTAGATTACGGTCAGAATCCCACATAAGCCAACTGTTGGGCTTGTAATGTTTAAAAGTTTGGAGTCGCCACCCTATTTTATCCGATAGGGACCGGATTTTTGAAATCATCATTTTCAGGGGAAAAATAATTATTTAATAAAAAATAAATTTCCGAAAACAATGATGGCTCCATAAAATAAAAGGATTTTTTCCTATGAGATCTGGTCTTTTGAAATCAAAGATTAAGGTCCGGGGTATAAGTTAGGAAGATCGAACATCTGGAACTCGTCTCTCCCTCTGTTCTAAAACAGGCTCCTACTAATATGTTGTCCCTATTTTTCTTACAATAATTGGTTATGATCATTCACGATGTTATTAACTTAATGCATAATGTCACATAATTTACAAGTAGTCAAACACACTCGGATGCAATATGATATAATATATGATGAGATAAATCTGGTGATGTATGGTGGGTTTGAGCATTAAAGTTGCCCTACGTACCGTTCATTGTGGGATTTGAATCCACTCCCCGATAAAAACCCTACGTAGTTCTGACAGGTGTCCCTTCCTATGTGGTCAATTCCAATGGGTGAAGGGAAATAGAGTTTTGAATAACTCAGAACAAGGTTGGCAATAGGTCTTTAACTGACTTGCTTTTGGGAATCAAATCGCTCCATTAAGGTTGTGGAAATCACCCCGATTAGTGACACCATAAAAGTCTTCTGTGAAAGACATCTTAACGATAAAATGCGTCCCGATTGACGACTTTTGGATTGACTTGTTTCTGAAAAGAAAGTTGTTTTGTACTTTGTGACTTGTTTATTTTGGGTTGAACTTCACTCTTTTGAGGATGGATAGTAATGTGCTATCTGAGTGGATTTTGAGGTAATGTGTTTGGGGTTTATGAAATTGACCATATAAGTTGGGACACCTGATATGGCCTAAAATTGAATAATAGTTTCATAATAGAAATCATGTCATACTAGACTGAGAGTGATTCATTATAGGTAACAAAATTTGATGATAATAGGTTTTATAAGTGGGTGAATCACTTCACAATCCTATATGACTAAATTTCCAATTTGACCCGTTTATTCAATTCAAGGTCATAAACCATAAGTCACTAGGTTTATCTCATGCAAATGTGAAATGATATATGGATCAAGCATGCAAAGTGATTTAACCAATTTAATAAATAAAAAAAACACTCGAATAATTTATTATTAGGAAGTGTGCATAAGATAATTCTTTTGTTGTTTTATTACTTTGGTGGTGGAACTTTAGTTTACAAGTGCCATGAATGCAATAAATATTACAATAATCAGAATTCCTATCTAATGAGCAGCTTCAAGTCTTGATTCCTTCGCCTTGAACTGTGTTTCCTTGACTAGTCTTCATATTTCTTCGCCTTGGATGTTTGGAAAGTAGCGACCTAAGTAAACAAAACTTATATTTGGGTTTATTTTAGAATTTTCCACTTTACTTAACTTAACCTAAATTAATTTTAGGTAAGTATAACGAAGTGGTAAATGGTTTGGAGTATGTATACTTACAAAATCTGTTATCTAGGAAAAATAGGAATTTATTTTGGGGTAAATCGGATTTTATAAGAGAAAACTAATTTTCTTTTTTTTAAAAAAAATGTTGAGAAAATTACATCTCGTTGAACTTTAAATTTAATACCAAGACCTCCCGAACTCGGATTTGAGCGTTTGATACCTTCTTGGAAAGATCTAAGTGTTTTCTTTAACGTGTTAAAAAAATGGTTTCAAACTCAGAAGTAGATAATTTATAAATAATTTTTCATTAAAGCTGCTCCTTTTTTAGACCTTGAAGTGAAATTAAATTATAAATTAATTATTTGAAAACAAAATCACGTTTTTATTTTTAAAATAGACTTTAGAAACATTTTGGAGTCATGTGTATAAAAAGCTCAGATTTTAAAGTTTATTTAATATTTTTAATAAAATAAAACTTATTTATTTGAAACTGTCATTTTCAAGAAACTGTCTTCCTAGATTTCTGTTTTTGAAAATATTCTATAAAATTGAATAAAAATCGTGTGGAGGTGGGAGAGGTCAATTTAGAAAGCTTAGGATTTTGTCCTTCTATGATATTCTTTGAGATTTTAGAAAATAATAAGTTAACCTACTCGAATTTCACCAAAGAAGAAATCGGAACCTGAAAAAGATAGTTTTGCTAGTCTGAAGTTTAGGATTTATTGTGATTTTTCTAAAACTTGTTTTTGAAAAATTCCAAATGTCGTGGTCTTCTAAACACTTCAAGCTTCTGTAAAAAATTTCTTTTATGAATTTTGAAAAGTGAATATATTTTATATAGTTATCAATAAAATTTGACAAAAAAAAAATGAACAAATTGGCTAGTACTAAAGTTCCATCATCTTTCTGTCGAATTTTCTTACGCACCTTCTCACTTCAATTTTGTTTTGATAAAAAAATTTTTTGGTGATCAACATACGTAAAAAAAAAAAAACACACTTCACATACACTCACCCTCGAGTCTCACCCGTGGTCGGTCAAATTCTAGTTGGTTTCCAAATTAGGTAACCGGCACGTATAGTGCCCTAACAGGTTATAGAGCACACATAAGAAAAAAGGTTAGTAATGTATGAAAAATAATTGGAATTCACAAAAATAAAAGGAACAAGAATATTACCTTTGGCTCTGACTAGCAATGTTTGAGAGATTAGTCCAAATGATCAATCGAAATAAAAAAGTGACTGCAAAGTGAATTGTCCAAGAAAATTGAGTAACTTCTTTTTTGATTTTCTGAATATTGATATTAATTAAACTAAAAACTTGTTTTTTTGATTTTTTTTTTTATTTTACTTTAACTAAAACTATTTTTTGACTTGAATGAAACTATTTTTTTTTTCTTACTGATTTTTTAGAGAAACTTAAAAAGCAAGTGAGTGAATGAGAGCTTTTTTTTTAGAGAGCTTAGAATGATGGGCGTTGGGGCTCCTCTAAGTGAGAAAAGATGATGGTATTTATAGGGGTGGAAGGGACTAAGTTGCAAATAAACAATAGTTGAAGGTTATACGAAATAAAAATAGATTATTAGGAGGATTTTGTGAATAAATAAGCAAATTTGAGTAATCATGACTTGATTGACCCATAACTGCTTTTGTTTTATTTGCCAAACTGATAGGTTATACTGTCTGGGAGCTCAACGGGCTAAACAAGGTACTCGTCTTAGAGAAAAAATTCATGGCATAATAAACCATAAATAAGATGATCATTTTGGAAAGAGATTATCGTCCGTTTTTTTTTTAAGAAAGTCGGGCGTTAGAAATGTAGGCCCATTATTACGAAGAGGGCGTCATATAAAAATTGGTTATACATTATTCTCTTTACCCGGGGGCTCGTTGTAATACTGCGTATTAACAAGGTTGTCGTCACATTATTTGAACAATAACGTATTATACCCCCCTCTTAATAGTAATGGTACTTTTAAGAGACAATATTCACGGGAAGCACTTTTTAGAAGTATTACTCTCATGGTGTATATTCCGATATGGATACTACTCTTTTAAAAAGCGCCTAATACATCCCATATTAGTAGTAGGGAAACTAGTGGTCGTAAAAATATCAGTTTCGTGATTGGATGTGAGGAATTTTTATCAGTTAAGTTTATTCAAAACTGATAAATAAGAATTGGGTTTCGATATCGGACTGTTTGAATGACATTACAATCAGTTGGTTTTATCATAAAGGGAGAGTTTCATGACTCGTGACTATTGCATGGTGAAGTGATGGGGTGAAAGCAATAGTAAATTTATCAGTTAGAAAACTGATTTGACGGATGCATTGCAGTTATTTCATTGTGCATGCATTGATGCATGTTATTGCATTGATGTGTCAATCAAGTTTTAATTTATTAAAACTTTATTTTTGGTAATAAAATGCTTGTTGTCTTCATTTGGGGATGTCAGTATGTCACTTTGGTTTTTGAATGTGAGTTTGTTACTTAGTTTAGGATTTTTTTTTTACTTGGGTTCACGTGCTTTTTTTGGGGATCAATCACATTAGGTTTCTTTATTTTTTTGTCCTTTTGCTTTTGTTTTCTCTTTTTCCTTTTTTTTTTAAATATTTGGGAGGGGGGGGGGGGGGGTACGTGGGTTTGGTTTAGGGGCATTAGGATTAGGTTTGTTTAAATTTTTTTTTTTTTTCTTTTGCTATTTGTTTTATTAGTTAGTTTATTGGTTTATCTTAATTTGGTTAGTTTAGATAGTTAATAAATTAGGTAGTTAATAAATTAGTAACTAATTTTATATTAGTTAATAGTTTACTTTTTTGTTAAGTCATTTTTGCATTGTTTTGTTGTAATTAGTCGGTCTCGTATGTTGGTATTGTTACGTTAGTAGTAAGTAATGTTAAATTTGTTAGTTTGTTAAGGCGAAACTTTTAACCCGGTCATGGTACGTTATTATTCCGGGTCCTATGAATTGGAGTTTTTATCTTTTTCGGGTACACACTCATAGTAACATATAAATTTGTACGACCCTAGACATTTACACAAAACACCTTAAGTAGTGATATTGGATAAGGGATAGACACATAATTTTTGCGTGTCGTTACACATAACAAACTTGAATTAAGTTATTGTTAGCGTGTTGACGTATTATACGGTAGAATCAAAGTATATTATACAATACGGAATACGGAGTGCTCATTTATAAAAGGAGATTACCCCTATCCAATTCACCACTCACCACTTATTTCTTATCTACACTTTATCCAAAAATAACAAAATCCTCCATTTTCACGGCACCATGGCTCCCAACAACCAAGATCAACCACCTCCTTCTCCTTTCGATGAGCATTTTCGGATGCTAACTTTGTATTTGAACTTGATCATGGCGTTATTTGTGCTACTAGTGGCGCTCGTGGTTTTCATAATTATGAACAAGTGAGGCTTGGAGGTTTTCGGCACGAAATGCGCACGATTCGAGTTGTACTTCGATTTATTTGCTATTTTGGTAGATTAGGAGTACAATGTAAGGATTTTGGGCATTTAAATAAAATCGTCTTTGTTTTATTGTTAATATTTTCGGACTTTTAATTACTACCGTTGTTACTCCTTAAATCGTCTTACCATTACCGCCGAGGTAATGAACAAAGAAACTCGAGCAAAAATTATATTAAAAAAATATTTTCCTTGACAGAGGATCATACAAAATTGGGGATCAAAATTTGATGTCTACAGAATGCCCCTCATTGATCGAGTTTGGAACAAACGATGATCAATGTTTGATAAAAAGACGCAAAATTTTGATCTAGAAGGAAAGTTTTGAGGTAACAAGTGCTTGATACTGGTTGAAGAACCAGCTCGAATGGACTCCGAATAGGTGCGAGCCAATTGTCGGCTCTAATTGCAGTTGAAAGAAAACTGGCTTTAATCAAAACAATGAGATCCAATCATTGGTTTGTTGCGGTTGAAAAAGAAACCGGCTTGAGAGATCTCAATTAATGTTTAAATTAATGAGACTTGATCAATGCAGTTGAAAAGAACTGGCTTAGAAAATCTCAATTAGTGAGACTTAATATGGCGGTTGAAAAACCGGCTTGTAAAGGACTGATTAATTACTTAATCATTTTTTTATGTGTGGTTGAAAAACCAAATGATAGGTCCAAGAAGAATAGAGTTATTCATCTCGAAACATTGCAACTGAAAAGTTGGCTTGAAATGTCGCAACTGAAAAGTTGGCTGAGTTCGCTTAACCTCGAGAATTGTTTAGTTGGTCAAAGCTCGACTTTGATGTTCGGATTTAAAATCGAGGGGTTTTTAACTTGATAAATTCAGAATGGATTGAAGGAATTAAGGAAATCCATGACTAAATGACTTGTACAAGGCCAAGTTTTGAGCGAAACACCTTCTGACATGCTGATTTGGGCAAAACGTCAAATATTTGGTCCGACGCTTGCATGAGACTGGATGTGTTAGTGATTACGTTGAGAGTCAAAATGACATCCATATAAAAAGAAAACATGATTGTGTGTTTTTTTTTAAATGGTCGAAAATTTGAAAATTTTGACTTTCAGGCGATAACGGGCTTAAGATAGCGTTTTCAGCTTGTGAATTTTGTGTTTGTTCTAGAAAATAAAGTTTGTAAAATGTTTCATTTCATTTAATAAATGTATATTAAATGATTAATAAAGGTAAACTCAATGCAAATAACAGTTTGGAAAAAAGGATGACGAAAATATGCAGATTTGACCTGGTATGACCCGGTTTAGGACTTGCAAGCTCTAATGGTGTATTAAAGATGGGATTGAAGACATATCCTCATCATTAATATACTTTTACAACATGGGATCAGAATGGGAAAGGATTTTTGGGTATCATAAAAGAAAATTTTAGGAAAAAGACGAATTTGACGTGGCTTAGCTTGACTGGTTGTATGGCTTTCTTGTAAGATTGTCATGGCTTATGGGGAGGGTCAATATTTCTGATTTAAGAAGATTTGAAGACATAAACATTAGTATATAAGTCGTGGCTTGGCTAAGCATGAAAATCAAATCTTTTACCTCCTTGTAATTCAAGCACTTTGAGTGCATTTTGAGAGTTCCTTCTCTTCCTGCCCCCTTTTCAATACATATTCTTGTAATCATGGCCATGAATGCTAAGTTTCCCAGTAACCTAAGTGATATGAATGAAGTAGATTATAAGGATCTCTTGTATTCCATGGGAAAGGAGGTTGCTGACGGGCAATCTGGCGATACCAAGATATTCTTTGATTCCCTTCTTCCTCTTCTAAAACTCCCTCTTTTCTATGATCTTATTTATGCATCCACTAGGTGTTGGGATGAGAAAAAACACGTTTTTAACTTTAATGGTGAAGAGATGGTTCCCATGGTGGAGGAAATCGAGGGCCTACTATGTTTCAAAAAGGCGGACAAGCCGTTAGTTATCACGACAAAATGTAGCTCCTTAACTGGTTATCTGCGTGAGGTTTTAGGTCTTTCCCACTATGATGGTATGACTTTCCATCATGGATATTCTATTCTTATTAATTGTGTTCTTGAACCTTTTAGAGCCAAGGGTACTAATCTCGAACTTGCTATTTCTTATGGCTCGGCTAGAGTTAAAGCATGCATGATTGCTCTTATGGGTCTTTTGTTGTTCAAAGAGGATCTTGGGCTATGTGACGAAAATGTGGCTGGTTATGTGCCCCAAGTGTCTAATGGGTGTAGGCTAGGACCAATAATATTGGGAGAATTAGTCCTAAGCCTTGATCAACAAAAGGAAAAACTGTTCTCTTTCATGAAAGGGAGTCCGCTAGTGCTTCATTTGTGGTTAATGGAGAAGTTTAAGTTGGTGAATCCTTTGAGAGCACTTACTTATCATCCCAAAATCATCCTTTCCAGAGGATGCTCCAATCTATATCGTGAGGTGAGGAATAATAACAGGTGGAGTTTGGCGCTCTCAGGGGAAAAGGAATGGGTGACTCCACATTTAGTTATCAAGGAAATTGTGTATAGTACCGCCAATAAGAGGGGTGTAGTTCTTCCGAGTGTCAAGAAGATCACTTTCTATTATCCATGGAGGTGTCTTAGGCAAATCGGGCAGCGGCAAACCTTCATTAGGGACCTTCCAACTGACGACTGCACAACTCATTGGATTGATGATAAGTCGCTACTACAATTGCTTATTGCTTGGGAGCGAACAAAGAAAATTCCATTCCTTCCCGTTTTAAGGTACCCAATCGTTGATGCTTGCTATGAAAAGTGGCGTCGTGGAGATGTGAGAATGTATAAGAGGCCTAAAACGGAGGTCGAGTCTTCAAGTAGGGTCATCAAGAAGATAAAGAAGGAGGAGTGATGATAAGAAAAAATGGCTTCCTAATGGTTGTTTGTTTATTTATTTTTCTTATTTTGAAATTGTATTTCCTATGGATGTAATACTTGTTTAGGGACTGCCCTAGCAAGCTTTGTAGTGTGTTTAAGTATTAGGCTTAAGGTAATTTTAAAAAAAAGAATCAATGTAATGCGGGAATTCGATGAAATAAAATGAAGCCATTAAGAATGTTTTTCGTTCTAAAAAAAAAAATCTGCATTGCACGATTTAATTAAGACCATAGCGACTTGTTAGTTTCCGAGATTGAATCCTCACATGATAAGGCCAAACATGCACTTATGACCATGGATGCAAAACAAAGTATTCACGCAAATGATGACACTAAATTACTCTAGTAATGCAAGGGACTTATAAAGATTTACACATGGTAAGTTTTGAATATCTTGTGATGGTAAAATTTAGAAATATACATATATACGTGTATATATATATATATATATATATATATATATATATATATATATATATATATATATATATATATATATATATATATATATATATATATATATATATATATATATATATATATATATATGTACGTACTGACGTACATATACAATACATCACGTTCTTTTTTTTTGGGCTTCTCTCTATTCTTTTCTTACGATCCATTTATTGCTTAGGCCTTTTTCTCTCATTTCTTTTCTATTACTCTCCTTTTATGCCCTTCTTTTTTTGGCCTAACGGATCTTGAGAGTTAAGTGGCATACATCAGGTGAGCTAATTGCCCCTTGACTAACGCATTGGCCTTCTCTCCAATGGCTGGGCCAGTGCCTTTTCAGCCTAAAAAAAAAGATAAGTGAATATGTAATGGATTTCACCTTTATTTTTGACCGAATCCATGTGGATTGCCTACGTATCCCATGATAAGGGAATCAGGTCAAAGCGTAGTTCAGGATATTACGAGGCTTGCTTTTCTAACTAATATATCTGAAAGCTATCTTACTCATACTAGGATACATCATGGATCATACGATCATCAAAATACTAGACATAATATTTCTTAAGCTGGTCAAGGTTGGTAAAATGGAGGAATTCGTCACCGTTAAGATCGACCAGTTTCACTGCCCCTGCTGAGGTGATGTGTTTGACCAGAAATGGGCCTGACCAGTTAGGCTTAAATTTCCCACGAGGATCATGTATTGGAGCCCGATTCTCTTTCAAGACCAAATCTCCTTCTCGAATGCCCCTATCTCGCACTCTTTTATTGAAAGCTCGCGCGATACGTCGTTGATAAAGTTGGATGTTGTTTAGGGCCTCCAACCTTCGTTCGTCTCCTAGGGCCAGCTCGTCGTACCGAACCTTGAACCATTGATCTTCGGATACCTCGCTTTCATTCATAACCCGGAGTGATTGAATTTCGATTTCCACAGGAAGGACAGGTTCCATTCCATATACTAGAGAATACGGAGTAGTCCCTGTTGGAGTTCGAATAGAAATTCTATACCCCCAAAGGGCATATGGTAATTTGTCAGGCCATTCCCGGGTTTTTTCTGTCATTTTTGCAATTATCGTTCGAATGGTTTTGTTGGCGGCTTCAACTGCTCCATTGGTCTGAGGACGATAAGGGGAAGACTGATGATGTCTAACCTTATATTTCTCAAGAGTTTCTTTTAAGTGCCCTTCAAAGTGAGAGCCGTTGTCAGAAATGATTTCAAAAGGCACTCCGTAGCGACATATGATGTTGTTGATCACAAATTTGGAGACTTGCTTTGCCCCTAGCTTTGCATATGACGCTGCTTCAATCCATTTCGAGAAATAGTCAACAGCAACTAGAATGTATTGGTGTCCGTTCGAGGCTTTTGGGTGAATTTGTCCGATGATATCTATACCCCAACTAGAAAACGGCCATGGAGAAATGAGATTATGTAAGGAGGTAGGTGGCATGTGATTGAGATTTGCAAAAAATTGACATTTCTTGCAAGTCCTCACAAAATGGACACAGTCGCTTTCTAAAGTGGTCCAATAATAACCTGCTCGCAAGATTTTTCGAGCTAGCATCCTGCCATTCATGTGCGGACCGCATTCACCACCATGGATTTCTCCCATGATCTTTTGTATTTTTTTTCGTCAACACACAATTGTAGAGTTCCATCAAAACCCTTGCGGTACAATCTATCTTTTAGTATTACAAAGTGAGCTGCCAATCGCCGGATAGCCAATTGGTCTTTTTTATGACTCTCTTCAGGATATCGACCGGTGATTAGAAAATTTTTAATATCAGCATACCAAGCATCTTTATCATCTTGCAAAGTCAATGCAGCTCAAATAGTCACAGCTCGAATTTTTACGTTGTTTTCCCATGTTAAATTTACCGCTAAGTTTGCTAATGCATCCGTGAAACTGTTTTGCTCCCGGGGAAGATGCTTGAAGTCAATATCTTCAAAGTACGGAATGAACTGTTGGAGATACTCGGTATACATTTGTAATCTCTCATCTCGGACTCTCCATACTCCAATTGTTTGAGAGATAATGAGGTTAGAATCTCCATATACTGTGAGGTATTTCGCCCCTGCCGCTAAGGCTGCCTTAACGCCATAAATGCAAGCTTCGTACTCTGCCGTGTTATTAGTCGTTGGAAAACTCAATTTCACAGCAAAAGGGATATGAATTCCATAAGGATCAATGAGCAAAACACCCGCGCCATTGCCCCTTCTATTAGATGCTCCGTCAAAGTACATTTTCCACCTAGATATCCCAATGTTGAGTAAATGTTCATCTGGAAACTCGTCATCAAATTCATCTCCTGATATTGGTCCATCAGCCAATGCTTCAGATATCGTCCTTCCTTTAACAGATTTCTGGTTTACACATTGAATATCAAATTCTGAAAGCATTGCATGCCATCTCGCGAATCTCTCAGTGAGAATTGGTTTCTCAAAGATGTACTTGATAGGATCTAGTCTTGAGATAAGGAAAGTTGTATGAGCCTGTAGATAATGTCGTAGCTTCTTAGTGGCGTATATGAGGGCGATGCAAGCTTTTTCTAAAGGATTGTATCTGGTTTCATAATCCAAAAACTTTTTGCTGAGGTAGTAGATGGCAATTTCTCTTTTGGTGCCTTCTTGGTATTGAGCCAATAACGCTCCCATGGCAGTTTCTGTGACTGTGAGATATAAAATCAAAGGCTCTCCCGGCTTGGGTGGCATTAATACTGGAGGGTTAGAGAGATATTCCTTCATCGAGTCAAATGAGACTTGGCATTCTTCATTCCATTTTTTCGGAACATTTTTCCTCAACAGCTTGAAAATCGATTCGCATCGAGTGCTCAGTTGCGATATGAACCTGCTAATGTATTGAATTCTTCCTAGGAATCCCCGAATTTCTTTTTCCGTTCTTGGTGGAGGAAGTTCTTGAATGGCTTTCACTTTATCGGAATCGACTTTGATCCCATCTTTGCTGACAATAAAGCCCAACAGTTTTCCAGAAGTAACTCCGAATACGCATTTTTGAGGATTCAATCTCAAATTATATTTTCTAATCCTGTCAAAAAATGACTTTAATGCACTTATGTGCTCCCCTCGATCGTGGCTTTTGACAATCATATCATCCACGTATACTTCAACCGTATCATGAATAAGGTCATGTAGAATTGTTGTTGCAGCTCGTTGATAAGTGGCCCCTGCGTTTTTTAAATCGAACGGCATTGCTTGGTAACAAAATGTTCCCCATGGGGTGATGAATGACGTCTTTGGCATATCGTCTTCTGCCATGAGTATATGATTATAGCCCGAGAATCCGTCCATAAATGAGAACATGGCGTGCCCCGCGGTACTATCCACCAGTACGTCAATGTGAGGCAAAGGGAAGTAATCTTTTGGTGATGCAGCGTTTAGATCCCTGAAGTCGATACATACTCTGACCCTTCCGTCTTTTTTGGGAACTACCACTATGTTAGCCAACCATTCAGGGTGTTTGATTGGTTTAATAAAATTGGCGTCGAGTTGTTTCTGGATTTCTTCTTTGACTTTTAGACTAACTTCCGGTTTCATCCTTCGGAGCTTTTGTTGCTTCGGCTTGCTGTTGGGATAAAGAGGAATGCGATGTTCGGCAATGTTACGGTCAACACCTGGCATATCTGCATATGACCATGCAAATACATCTACGTACTCCCTAAGCAATGCAATGAATGCAGTTTGTTCCTCAGGGGAAAGTGAGGATCCTATTTTTACTTCTTTTACACTACTATCAGTGCCAATATTTACAACTATTGACTCTTCTATGGGCATCATGCATGACTTAGGCTCATCGAAAGATTCATTATCAGATAATTCATTATGATCAAAATTAACTTCTTGCATGCAAATATATTTAGGTTTATTAACACACTCAAGGTCTTCATTTTCAGAATAATAAGACTGGGTATGAAGGGATGATTGGTTAGACGATGAACTATCGGTTTCGTAACCTTCCGAGGCGGAGGAGTGGGTAAGGTGTGGATTTGAAAGATGCTTGGGGATTGGATCACCTAAAACGGGTGGAATGTAAGCTTCTTTGTTCTTGAGGTGGACATTGCCTTCACGCTCAATCCTTGTATTAACCGGTAGAGTAAGCGCCATTGGATCAAGATTTCCTTCATTTCCAAAGTTTGTAAATAATTGCCTCAAAACTCCTTGCTTCAAATATTCGATCCAATCAATGTTCTCTTTAGGCTTAGGTTCCTTGTATAACCATTTTTTGATTAATTCCTCATCTCTAGCTTCAGCAAAGAAGATTTCTAGTCCTGGAAGTCTCTGCTTCTTAACTGGGTCATACCATGGTTCAGGAAATTCGTAGTAGGGCTCGGTATCGTGTTGTAATACAAATTGCCCATTCAATGTGAGGGATGGTTTCTTAATGACGTGGAGGTCCTTGCTTGGATCATACCCCAAACCATAGCGATTTTGCTTCTCCATAATGGGGATTGGATGTTTCATGCCTTTGCCGTCACGACCTAAACCTTCGCCTGGGATATATCCCATCTTCATCATCAATTGAAGGCCTTTGGTGAGGGGTTGAAAGGTATTTGTTTTTGGGTCTTGGCTTGAAATATTTGGGTGTAGAGGGTGGTATGTCATTTAGCGGGGGATTGAGGCTTCAATTCAAGGTGATATGCACTTCAAGGTTTTCACCTAAACACAGGATACCCAAGGTCAAAATCATGAGAGAAAGAAGATAGGAAAAAGAAAAATAGAAATAATAATAAAAGAATGTGAATGCAGGAAGCGAAAGTACACGACTTATTGATTTGAAAATTTGACTTTTTTAAAATAACGTCATACTTTTGAAAAGCAAAAAAAATACTTCTACGGAACCAGAAAGATTGTTGGAATTTGACTCTGTTAGATTAGATAGGTGATTGTTAGAGGATCACAGTTGTTTCTTTTATTTGTTGGATAGTAACACGTCGTTTTGCTGTTTTTTGGCGTTCATCTCCATTCCACTTATGGTATCCGAATGATTACTTCTTACTCCTAACATCAATAATAAGGAAAATAAAATAAAATAAAAGAGTAGGGCCTGTATCCCTTTTACACATTTCTTCCGTATTGAACGTGTGTTTCGTGATAGGATTATGCACTCATGTTGTTTGTGATAACATGCCCTTGTGAGTCAAGTAGAGTTCTCCCGTATCTTAAGAGCTTTGGTAGGGGCTCTTTTCCTGTTGAAAGAAAAAAAATTGTTAGTTGTTTAGGGTCGCACCCGAAGGTTGCATACGTATCTCCACGTGTGTAGTCATTTTGAATAAAGTCTTATGAGTATTTCTGCATGTGATAAGCAGAGAATCAGACCCGTCGTAGTTCTGTACTAAATAAAAGTATTGTTTTGGTTTATTTAAGCAGCTGAACTCATAATTTGAGTTGCCTACGTACCCCCAACGATATAGGTAGGAAGTGTCAAAGGAAGAAAAAAAGAAATATGAAGGGTGTTTGAAATGAGGGATTTTAGGGGATCAAGCTGCACGTAGTTCTCAAATGGGGGATAACGATTTTTGTGTTTTTTGGTTTTTTGTCTTTTTTTTTTCTTGACTTTCTTTTGTTTTTTGGTTTTTTTTTTGTTTTTTTTTTGTTTCATTACAACGCCTTAGCTTCTTTCAGACAGGAAACGCATGACAATATTCCTTCCTTGCTTTCCCTGGTGTCTTAGACCTTAGATGAACCTTTGCCGACCTTCTCTTTATATCCATCAAATTCAAGAGCGTATAACCATCTCGTCCATGTCTTGCAGACATGAGCAAATGCCTTCTTAGTGCCTTTGTCAATTCTATTCAGGAAGATATGTGGTTCCATAATCGATTGGATGGAGGTTACAATAGTCGCGGGCGTTTCCTCATTGTTACTATTCACGGCTAAGTTCTCGTCATCCATCCAAATGGGCTTACACTTGTTGATCGATCTGCAATATCGGGGTGGAGGATCCCTTGATTCTGCCAAAGTTAGTCGTCCCATCTTTTCGCTGATTGGTTCACGTGTCACAAGCTCAATGGGATCGTCTTCATTTGAACAAATTGACAAAACATTTATGGATACTGATTCTTTATGACTCAGGTGTGATATTTTAGTAATCCGGTTAATGCGCAGACGAAGAGCGTGGCATTTGTCAGTTCCATGCCCATGGAGTTGATGATAGTGGCAATATTTATGGAGATCAGGTCCAATGGGGTCAGCTCCTGGGCGACGAGGAAGTGGTTTGATAATTCCCTTGTCAAGGAGTCCTCGAAAAATTTCTGACGGAGACGACCAACGTCGTGATGAAAGAGGTTGGAAGTGGGTTTCTCTTCGTCTAGGTCTTGTAAGTTGAGAGTTAATCTCCCTTTGTCTGGGTCTTGCATGAACAGAATCAATAATGTCGCGATCAATGAGGTCTTGAATTTCACACCGGAGATCATAACATAACTCAGTTATGTGACCATATTGATTGCAATAATCACAATATTTCTCCATATTTGTTTCAAGTGGAGGTAAGGCATGTACATATCCTTTTATTCGGAGAACTCCTTGTTTGCGTAACCGGCTATACACCACACTTAAAGGTTCGCCAATTTGAGCAAACACTCTTTTGCTTGACGACTCGGTATACGGGTTCACCTTTGGTCTTTCGTCAAGTAGCTTGTAACTGTCAATATCAAAGCCGTGTTGTTCCATATGACTGAGATCACCATATCTTATCGTGACCATGCGACGATAATAGTAATCATTAAGGTTCCTTAAGATTATCAGCATGAACTCTCTATCGGTAATGGAGTGTCGGAGCTTAGATCTTTTCTGGGAACATCTAGAGCAGAAATGAGAAAACGTCTCATTATTTGTCTGTCTCGTTGCAATCAACGCGTGTTTCTCGGTATCTGTCTGCCTGAACTCGCGAGACCAATCAACGAAAGCTTGTGCCACCTTTTCCCATTCTTGTCTAATAAGTGGGTTCAGAGTGCAGTACCATGACAACGCTGGTCCTTTTAAACTACGATCAAACAACTTAGGGAGATGTTCTTCCGGAATGCCCAAGGGAATTAAAACATTGGCAAACTTGTATAAATGTATTACTGGATCATCAGTTCCATCTGTTTTTTCCAATACCGGAAGTTCTTGATACCGGGCATCATACCTGTACTCTGGGAAGGAGACTAATGCTTTTGTGCGGATTTTAAAACAGGAACTCGTAACATTGAGATCTAGATCATAGTCGTCATCTTTTGATCCGTCATGACAGCCTTCAATGTTATCTTCGTGAGAATTGCTACTGTTCCAAGATTCACCTGGTTGTTCTGGTTGCTCGCTGTTTATCCCAACATCTGGGGTTCTTAATTCATCTTCATCCGTTTCATTATGTGTTGGTCCTTCCTCGTCTTCTCCTAGATCTTCATCTGGGTCTTCTGATTCGTTGTGCATATTCTCATCGCCAGAGATATCTATCCTCCCATGATCAGAGTCGGTGCGAATGCAATATATATTGAATCCATCCAAACGAGTCCCTTCTTCCTCATCTAGCTGGAGCACGGATTTTTCGACAGAGAAAACATTCGCATCTGCCAAATCGCCCTGGATAGTGACTACTCCATGATCTGTAAGTAATTTCACCTTTTGATGTAACGTTGAAGCCACCGCCTTATTGTCATGTAACCAAGGTCGTCCTAACAGCAGATTGAAACATGCTTGAATGTCAATAACCGTGAAGTTCACTTCCCTGACCACAGGACCACACTCAATGAATAAATCTATGCAACCCAACACTTCTCGTTTTGCATTGTCGTACGCACGGACTATCTGGCTTGACAGTGATAAATCGGTTTTAGAGTGCCCGAGTTTAGCTAGGAGTCGATAAGGGCACACATTGATAGCAGACCCATTGTCGACCAATACTTTCTGTATATTCCATCCATTACATCTTACCGTGATATGCAAAGAGTTGTTATGATTAGGATTCTCGGGCAGATCATCATCTGTGAACATAAGAGTGCGGTCCACACCATGGATGAGTCCTACAATTTGATCTGGGGTAATGGAAGGATTGATCGAAGCTTCCTCTAGGTGTTTAATCACGGCGGTTCTGTGGGGTCCCGAATGCCAGAGTAAATTCCATATAGAAATATTTGCGTTGACCTCTTTCATGCGCTTGATAGCATCATCCACTGCACCGTCTTCCTCGGTCATTAACTCTTTTCCCTTATCCTTCTTCCGTAAAGCTTCTAACGGGTTGTCATCTTCTAGATAAGAAGGTTTGAAGTGACGTCCTGCTCGGGTCAAATGACTTACTTCTACTACCTCATCATCGCTGAGATCATCAAGGCATATAGGACGCCCGTAGTCATTCGTTGTGGTGTGATGGACCACGTTATTATTTTCAACAATAGTCATAGCAGAAGCGGAATCTTCATCTTCATCTTCATCACAGTCTAGAATGAAAAATGCTCCATCATACCCCAGCGTTCCACACATGTCACTAAAGGGATCTTTGGTGAGGGTGAAGCTGAGGTCTTTGCAAGGTGTTATTTTAACCTTTTCCTTGGTCGAGAAATCATACATTATACATTTATAATTTTCTGACAAAAGTGTCTCATACACACAGGGACTATCTCTAGTGATCAGCGTGGTTGGGTCGAAATCGTCGATAGTGGTGGAAATCATGTTTATGGAAACAGATGACTTGTGATTTTGGAGGGGATTATCTGTGATGTTTGGTTGAGAATTTTTGACTTTATTGGATGAGGCTCCAACAGAAAGCTTTCCCTCATCTATCAAGTCCTGTACACGATGCTTGAAAGCCGCACAACTTTCAATGTCATGTCCCTGCCCCTGGTGATATTCACAGTGCTTGTTTGGGTTATAGTTGGGGGGTGGATTCCTTGGTGGTCCCCTCGGGTTCAAGGGTTGGACGAGGTTGGCCTTTTTAAGATTTGAGAAGGCTTGGGCGTAACTCATGTTCAAAGGGGTGAAATTCCGTTGAGGTCGAAGTTGAAACGCAGATGTTGTACCGATGTTATGGATCATATTCGTTGGTTTTGAAGGAGATGCATCGTTGTTAACAACCTTCTTATTGCCTCCGTATCTTGGGTTGTACGAAGTATTACTGTTAAACTCTTCTCTTTTAATATCTCCCTTTTTTATGGCATCTTCAATCAAAGATCCGGTTGAAATCAAGGCCTTGAACGATGGGAAATATTGATAAGCCATTTGTTTCTGGTATACCGGGAGGAGGTTCTTGACAATCATTTGTAACTGCTCCTCTTCATTCGGCCTATTTATCATTTTTGCCGCTTTATTTCTCCACCTTGTGATGAAAGATGAGAATGTCTCATTTGCATTTTGAGCCGTGGTCTCCAAATCCCTTCTTGTGACATCAATCTCCTCATTTTACTTATACTGGTTCGAAAATTCTCTCACAATATCAGCCCAGGTTGATTTCTTCGAGTTCTCTAAGTTCAGAAACCAATGCGAGGCAGCTCCATCCAAATATTGCTGAAATAATTGAGCCATCAATGGCTCTTCCACTCCCCATGGACTCATAGCACCAACATAAAGTTTCAAGAAATTTGTGGGACTTCCTGTTCCATCGAACCGCGCGAGGACAGGCATTTTGAACCCAATGGGAAGGCGCGCCGTGGGAAAAAGAGTCAACCCATGGATATCCATCCACGGCTCAGCTTGGGTCATGCCTTTCAATACTTCTTTCAACTTAGAAATCTCCTCTTCGAGTTTGGTCGGGAGTTCATTGTCATGATTACCTTGCTCAAGATGAAATGGTGATGCGACCTCTGAGTCAGGAGCTGGTGGGTGAGCTTGCACGTTCTGTCTTATGAAATTAACCACAGTCTGCTCAACGGTGTTTTGGCGATCTATTATGGACTGCATCATCCCTTTAAGCTCAGATAAAGGATCCGGATGGGGGCTTGAATTCTGATGATCATTGTCGGGAGTCTGAGCCATATTGCTACAACTAGGGGACGAGAATATTGCCGATGTAGGGCAAGGAGAGAATTCTGCGGATAGAGATTTCTTGCTATGGAATGAAGTGCGGCGAATGAGCCTAGATCCAGCACGGGTCCAGGTGCAACTCCTGACAGAAAAACAAAAATAGCCATTGTAAGTACTCACTTGAATATGATGTTTAAAGTGGAAAGTAAAAACAGATAAAAATAACATAAAATAAAAAATAATCATCGGATATACATAATGATATTGATTTTATTTTTATTCTTAAGGAGATGAACGCCGATTTTTGAACAGATTTCGAGAGATTTGGAACTTTGTGTTTTACTGAAGTGACTTATTTAAAAAAACTTTTATTGCACCCTTAAGATTTTACGGGTATTTAGGCTTCTTTAGGAAGTTTAAAGGATTGTGTATGTCGCAAGTTTCAGATTCTTTATGATCCTATGCGTCTCGAGTTTTGTGACACGCCATAGGTCGAACCCTCATGGTTGTTTGCCTATAAAAACTTAGACTCGATTTGAATTTTCTTCAAGCTTACGAATAACCGAATTCCTTTCTTCTAAAGCTATTCTCCCTCAAAGAATCATATGGATCTTAATACTCCATTTGAAGCTTCTTCGTCCTCCAACGTGCGAGAGTTGATCCAATTCTTCTCTGAGAATCTTGCTTCTTCCCTTCAGGAAATACGAGATAGAGGACGTGAGGCGATTCTTGCTTCCATGTCCCTAGAGGACCGACTTGTCGTTGATTCCTCTACAGGGTTTTCAAACCAAATTCTTCCTACTACTACTTCTCCCACTCCCTTGGTAAATCCTGTTTTAGTGGGTAATTTTTCTCAATTCTTCCGCATATGCGACCCTTCGAATTCCCTATTTTTGTTTGTGGCTGATTCTATGGTATTCGCCATGTCTCTTTGTCTATACTTTCCCTTGAGTTTGTCTTACTTTATTTTGGCCGCTATAAACCAGCAAAGGTTTCCTTTTTCGAATGATCGCACAGAAAGTTCTAGCTCATCAACCAATTTGTCCTTTAATCTTCCAAACCGTAGTACACTTAGGTTGTTAATGTGGGATGTAACACCCCGACAATTCCCATTTTCTAAAATAACCTCTTTTTAAATATAACTGTAGGGAATTATCAAAGTATTATCGCCCGTGTAAAAACGTACGGCTTATTCAGAATTTTGCAGCGGAAAACATAAAACTAACTTTTGGGTTCATAATTAATCTATTACATATTAGGTCCAAAACAATCAACTGAAATAAGGAAATACGAATAGTACGACAAGTTTCAAATCCAAGTTAACAAATTGAATCACTTAATTAAACAAATAGAACTACAAGCTCTCTAATCCCGATCCCAATGATGCATCATCTTCAAACCTGTAGATGGGCAATGCTTATTGATCCTTAGAGACTGCTCACCAGAGATGGGTCATCACAGGATCAATAAGGCATAGCCATGATCAACACACACAAACAAGCACGTAATCAGCAAAGCTGAGTACTACATACTAAAGCAATAATAATCCTAACATGATACTATTAAACATAATTAAGGGCAAACAAAGCATGATAATCTAACGACCATACTTAACTAGACTAGGCTAGACTGGACTAGACTTTTTATAACAATAATATTATTTTAATTTAAATAGGCAATTGACCGAGTTTTCTAGCTAGGCGAGGTACGGGTGCGACTCCGTAACCTCAGTGACCTGCGATATCGAGGAACGTTTGACTGAAAATAGGACGCGGTGATCAATCCGGTCCGAATGAAAGGCCATGGGCTACCACCATGAACCCCAACTCCTGTTTGTCCGTCACTTTAGACGTGCACAGTCTAAAGCTATTGCTACTCAGTTTCACTTTACATGATTTACAAATTGACACCCTGTTATGACTCAACAATCACATAAGGCATGGAACTCACATTTATTTATAACTGTTTTTATCTTGGAATTGAGTAAGTGATCACAAAGGCATCAAACAAGACTCATTCCAATTAACTCCAATCTTTCCTTTAATACTAATCAACCCCTGAATATGGGTATAAGGTTTCAACTTACTAAATGAGGTCCTCCGCCCTCATAAAGTAGTGAAAAGCTAAAAAGGGAACAACAATTAACTGATCTGAATTATATACTAATTAATCTAGTGTTCCCAATCAAACATGTTTGCATCAATCTTCCATACTAACATGTTATAATCCTCAAAATGCAATAAAGGTTTAATATGTTCATCCAACAGTATCAAACATGCAATTTCAACCCGACTAAGTTCATCAACAACATTAACATAACCAAGTTCATCAATAATACACATGGTTTCAACAATTAGCACACATTCCAAGCACACAGGTATGTACGTACCTTGTGTAAACAAACTGCAAGACCACTTTAATAATTCAAAAGTCGCCTACAAAGAATTCTCCGCCTAAAAACAACCAACAAGGATTCCCAATCAGCTTCTAATCGTTCACAGCTATAATAACACATTCTAACTACATCCTAAACATATTTAGAATTCTTTTTCAATAACAAAACTTGAATATTTGATTTCCTAGCATAAAAATTATTGAATTAGTGATTGAAATTCGTTGAAAACTCTTTGCAAACATCGTACTTTAAATTTTCAGCAATACAAACTCATTTCAAACTATTCCAAAACATAAATAACATGTTTGAAATCATAAAAACAATAGCTTTAATAATTTATAATCATCCTACCATGATTTCAAAACTATTAAAACCTTAAAAATTCATGTTTTAATACTTAAAACTCTTACTTTAATTCAATTATATAAATCTGAAAATTAAATTATTAATTATGCAAAGTATATAATTGGAAATCCATAACTTAATAATAAAACCATAATTAAATTCAAGAAACATGAATTAAATTAGTAAAACATAATTGGAACATAATTAATAAAACATAATTAGCACATAATTTAGTTTAGGGTTCGAGAATTAACCAAAAAGAGGGACGGAGGAAGGCTGCCGGCAGGCAAGGCACGGCGGCAGGAAAGGTGGTCGCGGGCTGGGCGGCACGAGTGGCGGTTACATCCGACGGTGGTGGCTTGACTGGTGGTTTAGCGTGCGAAAGAAGAAAGCAAAGAAGATGGGAAGCAAGAAGAACGCTGGCCGGAGGCAGTAACGATGGGTGACGCGCAGCTGGTCGATGGCGCGGCGCGGGATGGTGATGCGAACGAAGGTGGGCGGAGGTGTCTGGTTGAGCAAAAAGAAAACAAACATTAAGGAGGAGAGAAAAACAAATTAAATAAAGAAAAAAAAGAAAAACGAAAGAGGAGAAGGGGGAGGACGACGAGTACCGACGACGGAGGAAGGAGGTCGGCGGCGACGACGGTGGTCCAGTGTGGCGGCTGGCTGACGGTTGAGCAAAGGGAGGAGTGCAGATTTTGTGTTAGAGGGTTCACGTTACGTGAATAGTGAAAAGCTTAGGTCTTTTTCTTTGGTTTCACGTGATTTGGAAAAGGGGAGGGAGTATTTGTTTTGGGTTTTATTGGTTTGGGCTTTATCCAATTGGGCTAGGAGTAGGATTTGGGTTGTTGATTCCAAAATGGTTGGGATTGTTTTCTAATTTCAATCGAACGTGATTTCAAAATCTGAATTCGTTTTAACGTAAAATTCAAAAATAAATTTTGATTTCATAAATCATTAAAATATTCAAAATGTAATAAAATAATTATATTTTAATTACATATTCATTTCTAAAATTCGTGAATTACATTTAAATATATTAAATATACGTTAAAATATATAAATAAAATATAATAAAATTACGGGGGATTACAGGGATGTCAGGGATCAGTCAACATCTCGTCTCCTTGGTCATCTCGTCATGTTATCTAAAATATACCAACCTGCTTGCTTCGTATTACTTCTTTCTGACTCGAAGACCGGTGAAGAAGTGGCTAGGGGCTTGGGTATCAAGACCTTTGGTATCCTCCCTGGGTCTGGTTCATTTCCACCCATGTTATTTTTTTGGAACGATGCTTGTTTCTTTTCTGTGACACAATTGGCTGCAGAGTCAATCACTTTATCGGTCTATGTTTCACCACAGGCTATCCCCACAAGAATTCTAGTACATGAGAGGCAGGGTCCGCGCCAAAGCACGGCTAATCGTCCATGGTTGAGTCTCTTTGAATTTTCATCACTTGATCGTTTACAAATGGCAATGGGTGGTCCTTCTAGCTACCAAAGTTCTAAAGAAGACTTCCTTCGGAAGATTCCTCCTTCTAGGCTTTCCTCATTTGCCATTCCTGAGACTTTATGGTCAATAAGTCAAAAGGGTCTTTTTATATTGGTAGATAGGTTTACTAAAGCTTCGTCTTCTGGCCCTTGGAAACGTTCTAAACCGCATACCCTTTCGTTTGTTGTCATGTCTGATGGGTCACATAAGTGTAGGGGTGGGTTTATAGTGCGGGACCCAAGACAGAACTGGGTGGCCGATTTTGCTTCTAAGGTTCAAGGGCAAAGCCTCTCCTCTTTTGTATTATCTATTTTGCAAAGAGGCTTGCAGAAAGCTAGAATGCTGCAAGTGAAACAGTTGGAAGTATTGGTGGACGTCGAACTCCATACTCTAGCCTTGGCTAAGCTGGACATCTCCACAACTGCTCCCGAGTGCGAATTATGCGGTATAATGCAATTAATGCGATTCCCTGGGTGGGAAGTCAGTATCCTCCATCTTCCACAGGAAAGCCTCAAAGGGGCTATGCTTATCGTAGACTTTTGCCAAAGGTTTCCATGGGGTCATTCAGAGGAGTTCGAAGTTCCACCAATTCCTGAGATATTACTCGCCCAGTATTGAAAATTGTACATTTTATACTTGTTGTGATCGTACTTTGGAAGTAAATAAATAAATAAATAAAAGGAGTTTGTGTATGTTGGTCGAAAGGGTATTTTACTTATCGTGGTTGGTTTGTTCAAGCACGAATTAGAACTTTTTGCATGATTTTGGCATAATTCAGGGGTTAAATTTGAAAATTCAGGATTTTCAACAAAATTGAAAACTATTTTCGCGAAATGGAGAGGGAATGTAGAAAAATAAGTTATTTGAAGATAAGTTATTTATTATTTTGCAAGACCAAATTCTCAAAGATAAATATCACTTTTACTTTTCCATTTCCCGCCTTACAAAAGTATAGAATGATAAAGTGAAGAAAGAAAATAGAGAAATAGGGCCTGTGTCTCTGCTAAAATAGTGATGACATCGGTTTAGATGCTTGATTACCTGCGTTCCTTGAAGCATCAAAAACAAATTGTTAAATATAGGGGTCGTGCCTGAAGGCTGCCTACGTATCCCTGGGTGCATAGGTGCTTGATGGTGTAAGAGTGTTTACAGGGAATCAGACCCAATGTAGTTCCAAAAATAACAAGAAAGAAAGAAAATTAATATTTATTTTGCGACTGAACTCAAAGTGAGCTGCCTACGTACCCCTTTGCAAAAGTGGTGTGAAATGATGCAAACATACATGATGATGATTTTTTTTTTTTTTAATTAATTATAAAAGAAAGGGGGGATCAAGTCGCACGTAGTTCTAAAATTTCTATTTTTTTTTTTTTTAACATAGGAAAAATAAAGAACGCAATGCATAGGCTACAGGTGAGTGGTGACGAGGCATCTTGAACCGGTAGAGACGTGTAATCCTTAATCGTAACGCCAAGTAACGAATTCTCCGGTCTCCAGGCGTTGTTCCCAATCTTCTTTGCGCTTGGTAACATACAAGGGGTTGTCTTCTCGATCTAGGATCCATGATGCTCAGGCCTTGCATACCAATTGACACGAAGCTAAAGTCACGGGATCAATCTTGCGTAGGAAAATATGAGGCTCCATAATTGACACGATGGAGGCCACCTCATTAGCCGATGTCATTATTCCTTCACATTGTACCGCATGTTCCTGATTGTAAAGCCACCCAAGTCGTTCACGCAGCCTTCGTGCCTTGATTTTATCTGGCATCCAAGTTGGATGGTCGCGTTCTGACTCCAAAATGGGCCAGTACATGCGGGTCAGCTTCATTATCGGCGTTGGCCTTATTGTGATCTCATTGTTAGGAAAGTAACCTTCCTCGCTTTCGACGAGATTCATCTCCCCAAACTGACTTGTACTGGCATATTGGGTCATTCCATCTCTTACATCTCCTGGAATCACGTATCCCCCTAATGGGAAACATAGCATTCCTCTAACTTTCTGGTGCAATGTTGACGCAACCATCTGATTCTCATGTAACCACGGTCGTCCCAACAAGAGATTGTATGAAGTCTCGCAGTCTATCACACGGAAATTCACCTCATACACGACTGGTCCGTACTTCAAAGTCAATAATATGGTTCCCGTTATCTCCCTTGGAGTATTATCAAAACCAAAAGATAAGCCCGAGTAATGAGTTATTTGGTTTGCCTCATAACCTAGTTCGTAAAGGAAGTCTCGTGAAGTTATGTTGATCGCCGATCCATTATCAACCAGAATATTATCTATGTAGCCGCTGCTATGTAACAAGGTTATGTACAATGCATGATTATGATATGGATGTGAAGGCAAATCATCGTTTGTGAAGTCTAGTCTATTATTCCGATGCGGGTCGTCTCGGAAAATTTTACGGAGATCAATCCATGAGACCGAAGATCCCAATGGTGCTTTGACATAAGAAGGGTATGTGTCAGCCAAGTAAGTCAGTTGATCAAGAGTTACGGGTATCAAGGTCTTTTCTTCTATCCCCATGTTCTCATATGACAGTAAAAGGTCCAAATTCACAACTTCTTGTTCTATTGAAGGAACCTCCTGAGTGATGGTGGAGACTTCGAAGACCTTAGCCTTATTTGAAACCTTAGATTGGCTACCGTCTTCGGGGAACAAAGGAGGACACGGTGACCATAATGAACCCTCTGACTGGGTGGCGAGAATGGCATGGATTTTGTACATCCACGGTTGGCCGAGCTTTATGTCATAGAGTGAGGGGATATTGAGGACTATGAATTCTGTGGTAAATGATATACCCTTATAGTCAACAGTAGTGCTCAGTTTACCCCATGCTTTTCCACTTGTATACTCATCGCCGAGATCTTCAAAGGTCACTGGTTCAAGTTCTTCTCGTTCACATCCCCACTTAACGAAGGTCTTATAGGGGCATACATTGATGGGACATCCTCCCTCCACCAAAACACCATGGTACCTCTTGTCGTCGCAGATCATTGTATGCTCTAAGGTGTCTTCTAGGAAGTCCCTTTCAATCAAATCTTTCATGACCAGTTGCCAATCGAGTTTGAACATTTTCATCAGGTCCCTAGTTGGGGTCGTGATGTCAATCGTAGTCCTCTTGAGGTGGTCGATGAAGGCTTCGTGATGCATTTGAGACTTTGATATTAAGTCCCATAATGATGCCTTATTATCGTTGTTTCCTGTTCTGGGTGGAGCATGTTCGGAGGTTGAACCTTCTCCAGAACCAATCATGTTGCAAGACATTAGTGATACTTTTGGAACAGCTATATCCCCGTGGATGGTCATTATTCCCCTTGGTGTTGGGATTTTCACTTTCTGATGAAGGGTAGATGCAATAGCTCGTGTGTCATGAAGCCACGGCCTCCCAAGTAGAAAGGGAAATTGCGTAGGAGCTTCGATCACCTGAAATTCTACATCACATTCCCAACTCTTGTGTCCCAATTTCAAAGTAATGGTCCCAATTGATTTTCTTAGGGTGTTATCATATGCCACTAAAATCTTGTCGGAATGTCCTAAAGGTGTGTCTCCGTGTCCCACTTCATTTAAAATTCCTTTTGAACAAACATTGAATGCTGACCCACCATCAATCCAAATACCTGAGATTAAATAACAAGCGTGCCCCAAGGTGATGCATAAAGGTCGATTGTGATCAATGACCTCCGGCAAATCTGCATCGCTGAATGATATGGTAGGGGGAACCCACGCCTTTGGAATTGGAATTTTTCGTCGTCAATAAGTTGTTGTATATCATGTCTTGTATCCGAACAGGATTCCATATCATGTCCATAGTCATGGCAGTAATTGCAATACCTCGCCATGTCCGTTGCGGGAGAAGGCATGGAATAATTGAGATGTTTTGGCTCAAGGAATCCTTGCAACTTCAGCCGGTGGTATATAACAGCTAAAGGTTCACTCTTTTCGGAGTAAATCTGACTTATTGACCTCCGGCGACCCTTCTTACTTCCAGCTTCGTATCTTGGCTTTGCGGAACTCATATTGTTTTAAGGACTTGATTAAGTATAAGTGAAGTACCTATCATTTCAAACAAGAATGATATTAGTATTGATATCGGGAGTTCAATAAAATGAAGTAAAAAAATGGCGGGAAATAGAAAATTATCTTGGTGATATTATAAGTCCATTTTGAGAAAAAGGGTTTCTCTTTTGAAAATCATCATAAAAATTGGTCAGCAGTAAAGCGAAGTATAAGTTTTTGGAAAAATCGGGTTTTTTTTAAAAAAAGAGTCATTCTGTAAACAAAAATTCTTTAGAAAGATGCGATTTGATTTTGGAGCATTAGAATCATTCGCGTTTTATGGAGATTTTATGTTTATGAAGTTAGCTAAATTTTGGCATTGATCTTTGACCTGGTTCATGAGAAATTTTTGAATAGTGATTAAGAATTAATCGCGACATTGTGAGAAATTCTTTGTTCGCTTTTGTTTTTGAAGGGAAATTTCTTTATGAAAAGTCGAAAATGGTTTTGACAATAAAACGCGATCAATTAGGCTAGGAAAAAGTTTTTTTTTTTTTTGAAGATATTACAAACCAAAATTTTAAAGAGCGAAAGAAGAAAAAGGTTAAAAGGAAACGTCATCGCGAATATATAAAGAGAAAAAAAAGCACGTGAATTAAATTAGTCAGGACAGACAATTAACAACATAAATAAAAAGCAAGCATGCGTTGGTCCATGTGTCCTAACACGTTAACTACAAGGGTTTGTTCAATTAAGGAAATAATTGTTCGAGTGGCCCCATACGGGGTTGGACGGTCCTGCATAGCCGGTTGTAAGTAACGCGCGGATACAGGTTTACGTCCTTAAATTCATTATAATTGTCTAAACTCCCTGAACCCCGCAAATTAGCAGGTCAGAGCCTAGGTTATGATAGTACCAGTGCGTGTGTGCGGACCGAATTTCACATAAGCAAACCCAAACACACGTAATTTCACATAAACATGATTCATACAAAAATTTAAACATTTCACGTGAATGATCATAACCAATTGGGATAGTTGTTTGTTTCCTAAAAGGGTAAAACATATTTTTGGGTCTATACCTCAAAGTTTATTTTTAAAATAAAAATAAAAATTCCCCAGTGGAGTCGCCAGCCTGTGGGACCCGATCCTCGACTGTCCTAGATTACGGTCAGAATCCCACATAAGCCAACTGTTGGGCTTGTAATGTTTAAAAGTTTGGAGTCGCCACCCTATTTTATCCGATAGGGACCGGATTTTTGAAATCATCATTTTCAGGGGAAAAATAATTATTTAATAAAAAATAAATTTCCGAAAACAATGATGGCTCCATAAAATAAAAGGCTTTTTCCCTATGAGATCTGGTCTTTTGAAATCAAAGATTAAGGTCCGGGGTATAAGTTAGGAAGATCGAACGTCTGGAACTCGTCTCTCCCTCTGTTCTAAAACAGGCTCCTACTAATATGTTGTCCCTATTTTTCTTACAATAATTGGTTATGATCATTCACGATGTTATTAACTTAATGCATAATGTCACATAATTTACAAGTAGTCAAACACACTCGGGTGCAATATGATATAATATATGATGAGATAAATCTGGTGATGTATGGTGGGTTTGAGCATTAAAGTTGCCCTACGTACCGTTCATTGTGGGATTTGAATCCACTCCCGGATCAAAACCCTACGTAGTTCTGACAGGTGTCCCTTCCTATGTGGTCAATTCCAATGGGTGAAGGGAAATAGAGTTTTGAATAACTCAGAACAAGGTTGGCAATAGGTCTTTAACTGGCTTGCTTTTGGGAATCAAATCGCTCCATTAAGGTTGTGGAAATCACCCCGATTAGTGACACCATAAAAGTCTTCTGTGAAAGACATCTTAACTATAAAATGCGTCCCGATTGACGATTTTGGGATTGACTTGTTTCTGAAAAGAAAGTTGTTTTGTACTTTGTGACTTGTTTATTTTGGGTTGAACTTCACTCTTTTGAGGATGGATAGTAATGTGCTATCTGAGTGGATTTTGAGGTAATGTGTTTGGGGTTTATGAAATTGACCATATAAGTTGGGACACCTGATATGGCCTAAAATTGAATAATAGTTTCATAATAGAAATCATGTCATACTAGACTGAGAGTGATTCATTATAGGTAACAAAATTTGATGATAATAGGTTTTATAAGTGGGTGAATCACTTCACAATCCTATATGACTAAATTTCCAATTTGACACGTTTATTCAATTCAAGGTCATAAACCATAAGTCACTAGGTTTATCTCATGCAAATGTGAAATGATATATGGATCAAGCATGCAAAGTGATTTAACCAATTTAATAAAAAAAAAACACTCGAATAATTTATTATTAGGAAGTGTGCATAAGATAATTCTTTTGTTGTTTTATTACTTTGGTGGTGGAACTTTAGTTTACAAGTGCCATGAATGCAATAAATATTACAATAATCAGAATTCCTATCTAATGAGCAGCTTCAAGTCTTGATTCCTTCGCCTTGAACTGTGTTTCCTTGACTAGTCTTCATATTTCTTCGCCTTGGATGTTTGGAAAGTAGCGACCTAAGTAAACAAAACTTATATTTGGGTTTATTTTAGAATTTTCCACTTTACTTAACTTAACCTAAATTAATTTTAGGTAAGTATAACGAAGTGGTAAATGGTTTGGAGTATGTATACTTACAAAATCTGTTATCTAGGAAAAATAGGAATTTATTTTGGGGTAAATCGGATTTTATAAGAGAAAACTAATTTTCTTTTTTAAAAAAAAATGTTGAGAAAATTACATCTCGTTGAACTTTAAATTTAATACCAAGACCTCCCGAACTCGGATTTGAGCGTTTGATACCTTCTTGGAAAGATCTAAGTGTTTTCTTTAACGTGTTAAAAAATGGTTTCAAACTCAGAAGTAGATAATTTATAAATAATTTTTCATTAAAGCTGCTCCTTTTTTAGACCTTGAAGTGAAATTAAATTATAAATTAATTATTTGAAAACAAAATCACGTTTTTATTTTTAAAATAGACTTTAGAAACATTTTGGAGTCATGTGTATAAAAATCTCAGATTTTAAAGTTTATTTAATATTTTTAATAAAATAAAACTTATTTATTTGAAACTGTCATTTTCAAGAAACTGTCTTCCTAGATTTCTGTTTTTGAAAATATTCTATAAAATTGAATAAAAATCGTGTGGAGGTGGGAGAGGTCAATTTAGAAAGCTTAGGATTTTGTCCTTCTATGATATTCTTTGAGATTTTAGAAAATAATAAGTTAACCTACTCGAATTTCACCAAAGAAGAAATCGGAACCTGAAAAAGATAGTTTTGCTAGTCTGAAGTTTAGGATTTATTGTGATTTTTCTAAAACTTGTTTTTGAAAAATTCCAAATGTCGTGGTCTTCTAAACACTTCAAGCTTCTGTAAAAAATTTCTTTTATGAATTTTGAAAAGTGAATATATTTTATATAGTTATCAATAAAATTTGACAAAAAAAAAATGAAGAAATTGGCTAGTACTAAAGTTCCATCATCTTTCTGTCGAATTTTCTTATGCACCTTCTCACTTTAATTTTGTTTTGATAAAAACATTTTTTGGTGATCAACATACGTAAAAAAAAAAACACACTTCACATACACTCACCCTCGAGTCTCAGCCGTGGTCGGTCAAATTCTAGTTGGTTTCCAAATTAGGTAACCGGCACGTATAGTGCCCTAACAGGTTATAGAGCACACATAAGAAAAAAGGTTAGTAATGTATGAAAAATAATTGGAATTCACAAAAATAAAAGGAACAAGAATATTACCTTTGGCTCTGACTAACAATGTTTGAGAGATTAGTCCAAATGATCAATCGAAATAAAAAAGTGACTGCAAAGTGAATTGTCCAAGAAAATTGAATAACTTCTTTTTTGATTTTCTGAATATTGATATTAATTAAACTAAAAACTTGTTTTTTTGATTTTTTTTTTATTTTACTTTAACTAAAACTATTTTTTGACTTGAATGAAACTATTTTTTTTTTTTTTTTCTTACTGATTTTTTAGAGAAACTTAAAAAGCAAGTGAGTGAATGAGAGCTTTTTTTTTTAGAGAGCTTAGAATGATGGGCGTTGGGGCTCCCCTAAGTGAGAAAAGATGATGGTATTTATAGGGGTGGAAGGGACTAAGTTGCAAATAAACAATAGTTGAAGGTTATACGAAATAAAAATAGATTATTAGGAGGATTTTGTGAATAAATAAGCAAATTTGAGTAATCATGACTTGATTGACCCATAACTGCTTTTGTTTTATTTGCCAAACTGATAGGTTATACTGTCTGGGAGCTCAACGGGCTAAACAAGGTACTCGTCTTAGAGAAAAAATTCATGGCATAATAAACCATAAATAAGATGATCATTTTGGAAAGAGATTATCGTCCGTTTTTTTTTTTAAGAAAGTCGGGCGTTAGAAATGTAGGCCCATTATTACGAAGAGGGCGTCATATAAAAATTGGTTATACATTATTCTCTTTACCCGGGGGCTCGTTGTAATACTGCGTATTAACAAGGTTGTCGTCACATTATTTGAACAATAACGTATTATACCCCCCTCTTAATAGTAATGGTACTTTTAAGAGACAATATTCACGGGAAGCACTTTTTAGAAGTATTACTCTCATGGTGTATATTCCGATATGGATACTACTCTTTTAAAAAGCGCCTAATACATCCCATATTAGTAGTAGGGAAACTAGTGGTCGTAAAAATATCAGTTTCGTGATTGGATATGAGGAATTTTTATCAGTTAAGTTTATTCAAAACTGATAAATAAGAATTGGGTTTCGATATCGGACTGTTTGAATGACATTACAATCAGTTGGTTTTATCATAAAGGGAGAGTTTCATGACTCGTGACTATTGCATGGTGAAGTGATGGGGTGAAAGCAATAGTAAATTTATCAGTTAGAAAACTGATTTGACGGATGCATTGCAGTTATTTCATTGTGCATGCATTGATGCATGTTATTGCATTGATGTGTCAATCAAGTTTTAATTTATTAAAACTTTATTTTTGGTAATAAAATGCTTGTTGTCTTCATTTGGGGATGTCAGTATGTCACTTTGGTTTTTGAATGTGAGTTTGTTACTTAGTTTAGGATTTTTTTTTTACTTGGGTTCACGTGCTTTTTTTGGGGGATCAATCACATTATGTTTCTTTATTTTTTTGTCCTTTTGCTTTTGTTTTCTCTTTTTCCTTTTTTTTTTAATATTGGGGGGGGGGGGGTACGTGGGTTTGGTTTAGGGGCATTAGGATTAGGTTTGTTTAAATTATTTTTTTTTTTTTTTCTTTTGCTATTTGTTTTATTAGTTAGTTTATTGGTTTATCTTAATTTGGTTAGTTTAGATAGTTAATAAATTAGGTAGTTAATAAATTAGTAACTAATTTTATATTAGTTAATAGTTTACTTTTTTGTTAAGTCTTTTTTGCATTGTTTTGTTGTAATTAGTCGGTCTCGTATGTTGGTATTGTTACGTTAGTAGTAAGTAATGTTAAATTTGTTAGTTTGTTAAGGCGAAACTTTTAACCCGGTCATGGTACGTTATTATTCCGGGTCCTATGAATTGGAGTTTTTATCTTTTTCGGGTACACACTCATAGTAACATATAAATTTGTACGACCCTAGACATTTACACAAAACACCTTAAGTAGTGATATTGGATAAGGGATAGACACATAATTTTTGCGTGTCGTTACACATAACAAACTTGAATTAAGTTATTGTTAGCGTGTTGACGTATTATACGGTAGAATCAAAGTATATTATACAATACGGAATACGGAGTGCTCCTTTATAAAAGGAGATTACCCCTATCCAATTCACCACTCACCACTTATTTCTTATCTACACTTTATCCAAAAATGACAAAATCCTCCATTTTCACGGCACCATGGCTCCCAACAACCAAGATCAACCACCTCCTTCTCCTTTCGATGAGCATTTTCGGATGCTAACTTTGTATTTGGACTTGATCATGGCGTTATTTGTGCTACTAGTGGCGCTCGTGGTTTTCATAATTATGAACAAGTGAGGCTTGGAGGTTTTCGGCACGAAATGCGCACGATTCGAGTTGTACTTCGATTTATTTGCTATTTTGGTAGATTAGGAGTACAATGTAAGGATTTTGGGCATTTAAATAAAATCGTCTTTGTTTTATTGTTAATATTTTCGGACTTTTAATTACTACCGTTGTTACTCCTTAAATCGTCTTACCATTACCGCCGAGGTAATGAACAAAGAAACTCGAGTAAAAATTATATTAAAAAAATATTTTCCTTGACAGAGGATCATACAAAATTGGGGATCAAAATTTGATGTCTACAAGTAGCTAACAGGATATTATCAGAGATGTGTCTCCCTGGTATAAACCCTGCTTGGCATTCATTAACAACTGACCCCACCACTTTCTGAAGCCTAGCAGTCAAGATTTTTGAAATAATCTTGTACACAGTGGTGCAACATGCTATTGGTCTAAAGTCTTTGACTCTAGTGGGATTGGGAACTTTGGGAACCAAAGTGACAGTAGTGCAGTTAACCTGTTTCAGCAATTTCTTGTGATTAAAGAAATCAAAAATAGCAGCATACACATCAGTTTTAATCACATTCCAAGTTTTCTTGAAGAAAACAGCATTGAAACCATCAATTCCTGGAGCTTTAGTATGATCAATCCCTTTTAAAGCCAGATCAATTTCAGCTTCTGTGACAGGTTGGCACAAGAGAGCTCTTTCAGAGGTACTGAGAGTGGCACCAGATCTCATTGTAGGAACATCAATCATTGGCAAAGAATGAGCTCTAGTACCCAAAAGCTGCCCATAAAATTTTAACACTTCAGCCTGTATCTCATCAGGTTTTACCAACCTGTTGTTGTTGTCATCTATCAGCTCTGATATTCTGTTAGTTCTGTGCCTCTCTTTTACTGCAGCAAAGAAGAATCCAGTATTAGAATCCCCTACCTTTAACCAGTGCAACCTAGATTTCTGTTTCAATGCAAGTTCTTCAACCCTCAACCACTTTCTAAGCTGAGCAACACACTCTTGTTCCTGTCTCGATGCATTAGAATGATCTTGCTGCAGTTGAGATTGAGTAGAATCCAGCTGCTGCCTAGCTTGATCAATTCTGCATTTAATCCCCTGGAATTCCTGTTGATGAAGGGTTTTCAACTTCCCTTTAATCATCTTCAACCTTTCCCACACTGAATACATGGCTGTTCCTGGAACAGTGGTATTCCAACAATGTTCAACCAAAAAGATAAAGTCAGCATGATCTGCTAAGTAATTAAGAAATCGAAAAGGTCTACCACCCCCTTGTGCTTCTGGAACACACTTGATTAAAATTGGACAGTGATCAGAGATAGAGGAATTAATGTATTCAGAGTAAATTCCCCCATTAGCACTCATCCAGTCTCCATTCCCTAAACACCTGTCAATCCTGCTTGCAGTCTTGTTGACATCCCCACCTTTATGCCATGAGTAGAAATGCCCTTTACTCTGAAGTTCATATACTTGATTAGTATCCACAAACTCAGCAAAATCCTTGATTTCAGCCCAAGTAACTGGAGCACCATTAACTCTATCTTGAGTACTCATAATTGCATTAAAATCACCAGCAAGCAACCAAGGGAGCTTACCAACTAAGCCATTAATATCTCTCAGACTACTCCAAAGACTCCTCCTATCATCTATAGTGTGTAAGCCATAGACTGCAGTGAAGAAGAAGCTAAAATCCCCATTCTGGTCAATAATTTCACAATGCATAAATTGAGTGTGAGTCCTCACCATTCTGACTGTTACTAAGTTTGGTTGCCAACCCAGCCATATTCTTCCTCTATCACAGTGAATGTAATTGTGGTCCCATGTCCAGAACCTACCAAACTTACTAGTAATAGAAGCAAATTTACTATTTTTAACCCTAGTTTCAAAAAGAGCAATTACTTTAATATTATAAGTACTAAACAGCCTTTTAACCTCAGTCACCTTAGAGGGATCATTAAACCCCCTAACATTCCAAGTACACAAATTCATCATGTGAGATCATTAGGGAGAACAATATCCCCCCCTCCTTCCTGCAACTCCACATCATCCTCCACTGACTCCCCATCAGAATCATCTTCAACTAAAGGGAAGAAGGTGTTACTGGTGGGAACTCCTCTACTTCTAGCCCCTTTAGTTGCCACTCGCCAACCAGCATCAGCTCCAGACTGGTTCAAAGGCACAGTCTGGTTCAGAGGTGTAGCAGAAGGAGTGACAATAGGTGGGGGAGCCACCACCTGAGTTTTCTTAGGGACCCAAACTTTCTTCACCTGTGGAGCCTTATTAGCATTCTGAGCATGAGTTTTGGTTACAGTAGCACAATTGTGACCAGGCATTTGGCACTTAGTACAGTAGGTAGGCTTCCAATCATACTGCACCTGCTGCTTGAATGTTGTGCCAGTAATATCTTCAATCCATATGTGATCAGGAAGAACAACAGTCACATCCATTTCCACCAAGATTCTAGCAAATGATACTCTCTGTTGCCTAGAAGTACAGTCATCAGCACAAACTGGAACACCTAGCAAGCTAGCTATTCTGCTTAATGAATCACTACTCCAGCAATTCAGTGGCAAATTAGGCAATCTGACCCAGAGAGGAATGACCCTTAAGACTTCTTCATAGAAATTAAACTCAGATTACCATGGTTTAATAATCATAGGTTTATTAAAGAAAGTGTAAGGACCCCCACTCATAATTGTGTTCCTATCATCAACAGAATCAAACTGAATAATGAAGTAGCCATCATCATGTAAGAAGACATTTGGAGTCCCAACATGTGTCCAATTAGCAGTGATATATCGTTTAATAGAAGCAATAGTTGGTGTATCCCCCACCACATACAACACAAGAGCACTAATCCATTTCCTAGTCATGGCATCAACTTCAGATTTTTGCAACTGGGCAACTTTCTTTCCATCTTTAACAACAGGAGCTACAAACTGGAGAGAGACCCCTTTACCTGTCAATGGTGAGCGTTGAAATAGACTGGACCAAGGAGCAGCTTGCATCTCAAGCCTCCTTTGAACCGGTGGACCATCAGCAGTGCTTCGAACAGGGGCAATAACAGGGGAATAGGTTGGACGACTCGGATTCACTGTCTCCTCAAGATGTTGAGCCAAAGCTCCAATTCTACTATGCATTTCCTCGTTTCCTTTCGCTGCATCTTCCACTCCAGAGTTTTGACGCTGAGTTACAGAAATCCCCAGATTTGAACGCAACGGCTCTATTTGGGTATTCATTGGGGAGATACCAAGGGATCGATTATAGGCTAAAATGGTGTTATGAAGCTCTACTGGGATTAAACCAGCACTATGGTGAACCAATGGTGAAGAAATTAGCTCACAAGGAGGTTCCATGGGGGTTGAAATGGAGCTCGAGTGAATCTCAGATTCACTGGGTTGGGGTCCTAAATTCAAAGTTTTTGATGCTGCACTGGTGTCCACAGTACTCCCACCAGCTTGAGAGGGAGTATTGTTGCTAGCAGGTTTCTTCTTCCGCCCCATCAATGGAGGTGGTGAACGTTAGTGAAAGCACCCTAACGTGCGCCCCAAGAGAGAAGGGAGAGAGAAGGGAGGTGGTGTGTCTATTTTGATTTTTGCATAATTATCAGTATATGTTTTTCTAAATTGGTTTTGTTAAATTTTTTACCGGCCCATTCGTCTCTGCGTGTCAAGAAATTGGAGTCCAGGTTGAATATTTTCTTGATGGTAGCTAGGATTGAAAAATGCTCAAACTCTGAATCTGGCGTATGTCCTTTTGGTTTACTTATCACTGCACAAACATCAACAACTTCTTCATAATCAGATCATTATACAACTGAACAAACACGTTTAAGAATAAGAGCTCCCTGTGTCCGGAATTTATTGTAACATTGTAATGGTATTATGTGGTTGACCTAGTGTACTTTTTCCTTTGGAACTTGGCATGCCATCAGTTTGATGGGTTATAGTTTTTCTTTTGTGCCTAGAAACCTGTAACAAGAGAGTCGCTATTTGTTTTGAAGACCTTATGTCGTATGCTATTATATATTGTTCATTATAGCTATGTAGCAGTTTGCAGTCTTGTTGAAAAATCAAGAGATCAGGAAGTCCAAAATTCAGGAAATTGAGGGAAGGTAGAGCCTATGTCTAACCTTGGTCTTTGTCATAAACAAATACTTTGGAGAAAGGTCACTATTTGTTAGAAATGGTCACTATATGTGAGAATGGATTACTATACGGTAGAAATGGGTGTCATTTTTTTTTTGTATGTAAAGCTGCTAAAGCCTATTAGCTCAATTGGTAGAGCTATGTGCAATCGCACATGATGTAGGTTCGAATCCTACATAGGTTATCAACTTATAGCTTTAATTTCCATATTATAAAGGGTAACTATGTTTCAAATAACGGCTAAGAACGGATTATTATGTTTCAAATAGGCTCACTATATTGTTATAAAGGGTAACTATGTTTAAAATAGGGTCACTATATGTTATAAAGGGTAAGTAAAGGTAAAAGAAGTTTGATTATCAGGTCACTATTCGTTAAAAAATGGTCACTATACTTAGCATACTCATCGGCAAGCATGTGTACTCGCTTAACCAGCACAACATTTGGTGTTGTTTTATCTTCGAATACCTTCATGTTGCGCTCACTTTGTATGCATCAAGAAAGAAACAAGCCTCTGCTTGGTCTTCATGTCAATCAGTTTCCAACTCTCTACCAGGTTGCATCAAGAGTCTGCAGCCTTTCATTTAGCCATAGCTTTGCACCCATAGTCAGATCGCGGGTCCCTGACTCATATGCAATCAAATATCGTGTGTCCATCTATCTCCTCTTCCATACCGCACCAGTTCCAGCCTCCCAATTTAATCATGTGACGCCTCTTAAGTAAGGCACGAACATGTAGTATTTCAGTACATAACCTCCAGAAAAAATGTCAGACTTTCGAGCTAGCTTCCATGTTCCAAATGTCCATCCAAGCTTGGTGTAAACATCCAGGTCGCAACCCTTACCATGTAGGAGTAACTATTAGTTAAAAAGGGTGACTATATGAGAAAAAAATGTCACTATATTAAAGATGGCAACTTCAGCTATATTTAACGTGGTTTGGAAGTAAAGAAGGGGAATAAAGTGGTTGATTGTAAGAGTGCTTGCCTAGCTATGCAATCTGCTAAGTACTGTTGTACATGCGAGTTCTCAAACCCTAGCTAAAACATGCAAGCCAACCGTTTTTGCAAATCTGTTTAAGGCCATTTGCCCAAAGGGATACACCTATTCGTTCGATGATTCTTCTAGTCTTATACTATTAATGCAGCAGAATATTACATCAGAATATAATTATGTACAGCAAGTATAAGGCTTACAAACCATGATTTGGGGCACACAAGAATAAACATGTATATCAGAAGATTTCGTATAAGTTTTCACTCCTAACAGAACACAAATGAGATGCAGCAACAATCAACAAACCTAACAAAAAAACAGTTTAGAGTCTGATCTTCGCGCATAATATCGTTAACACATTACCAAGTCATAGTATTAATTAATCGCTTACCCAATCATCAATCCATCATACTGCAATTTCTCTTCTGCAAGAGGAGGGATCAGGCTATATTTTTAAAACGGGAAGGTGTGACATGACAAACTAAAAATATGTAAACGGGGTAAATATATTTTGAACACTATACAAGCATATAACGAGTAACTATATGATAAAAAGGGTCTAGAACTCAAATAATGTAATATAACGAGTAGCTATATGATAAAAGGGTAACTATATGATAAAAAAAAAGGTTACTAGATATCATTATATTGTAATTATAACTATCAAATGTCTTATTTTATTAACACCCGTCGCAATGCTCAACCGACCAATTGACTGAACAAGTAACTAATAATAATTTATATGAAATCAATAGCCTATGTAGGATTTGAACCTACATCCTCTATGATAGGACACAGTGCTCGACCAATTGAACTAGTAGGCTTATACACAAAGGGAGAAAAAATAATTGCATAATTTACACATGTAGGCAGACATTTTTTTTTGCTAGCCACGCCATTAATAGTTCTAATCATTAAAAAAGGAATCATCACATGAAATAAAACACATAAAATTCTTTTTCAACTATTTTTTGGCAATGTATAACCCAATTGTTTGTATTAGATTAACAAAGTTTTTACCGCAATTGATGTAATTGTCAAATTAAACTCAATTTATCACATAAATAATACGATGTACATAATATTGAGTACTGATTTGCAAAACAAATGATCAATAATTATTCCATAATCTGATTAATCCCCAAACAAGATCTATTAGCACCGCCAATTTCATGGAAGAACTTGGTAAAAGACACCAAGCAGTAAAAGATAAATTAAATAAATAAATAAACAAAATATCAATTGAATCTCGGTAGCTTAGAAATTGAATGACGAACAATGTATCAAATTAAGCATGATTAGAGAAAGAAGGAGAGAGACTATACCTGGAAATCGAAGGATCATGAATTAGGGGTCAAGATCGTAGATTAATTTCTGAAAATCCTACCATGAATAAGCGATTACCTTCGTCATGCTCGTTGGATTTACATGTAAATTTTTTGTCTTTCATCGTCCATTTTCTTTGAAATATTTCATCGAGAGATTGAGAGTGACAGGAGGCAAGAGAGAGAAAGAGCATCAAAGGAAGCGAGGGGAAATAGAGCGCATTTTTTCTATCGCTTGATTGGGATTTCGCACGTGTGGCCACTTGGTCCAGGTCCACACAAGAATAATCCAAACAAAGGGTGTTACTTAATGCAGAAAAGATTTTCTTTATGCAGAAAATAAAATTATCAAAAAGTCCCTAATTAATTAAGTAATAAAAAATTATTAAAAGAAAAACTATCTATTAATACGGGAATCAGACAACCGGTGATATTGAAGCGTAAATTTAGCATAACTTAATGTAGACAATTCTGCTTTAAAACCATCCTTTTCTGGTAATTTTATTGATGAATAGGTTTGGTCTGATAAAGAACGAGTGGCTCGAGTTTCATCTTAGCTTTGTTTTCTGATAAAGTTCTGCATTAGCTTTGTGTTTGACAGCTTTGGTGAAGCAAAGTAATGATGTCATCAATTGAAGCAAAGTAATGATGTCATCAATTCTCTTTGTTGACATTAACTTTGTTCTGCATTAACTTTGTATTAACTTTGTTGACATTAAAGGGAAAAGAGGAGCAACCAAGAGGAGCAAATAATTGTGCCATCAAGGAATTTACGTAAGGGATGCAATTTTTATAAGTAGGTTGATGGTATTTTAGTCGGGTCAGATGGACCGACCAACCTACTCCGTATTTAAGAATTCTAGTAACGATTAGTAACATTATTTTCATCATTTAATTTATAGTTGTAATATGTCAGGAAATAAGAACACATAATATCACTTACTAACACCTATTGAATTCGAGCCAAGGATATTGACGACATAACGTACTCGATAATATTCAATTTATCAATACCCATAAAATACTAATGTACTTGATATTGACGACATAACGTACTTGAAATACATAGAAAAATAATAAAACCACTAATACTATATAAAATTAATCGTTCATACGTACCTAATAAATATTGTTGTCCCTTCTGACAATAAAAACATAATATTCAAAATAACTAATTGTATTCACTAAACTCAATGTTTATCCACGTAACAACTTCCATCTATCGATCATAGGATAAAGAGGAGCATCCCATCCTTGTACTGTACCATCGTGAAAATTAAACCAAGGTCCCCAAAACTCTGGAACAGGACACTCATTCACCAAAGTAACCTGTAAATAATTGTTACAAGGTAAATATAATATGATATAAGGTATAAATAATAACATGACACTATTAAAATGTAGTATATACATACCGAAACAAAGTGTACACAAGATCTTAGATATGCAACTCCAATGAGTTTCTCTGGAGTTACAACGCCTTCTGGTACATATAATGGCAAATATGTCATAGTACCAATTTGTATCGGATCTAGAGTAATTAGTATCACATTATACGCAGTCGCAATTACAGGACCCATATAGTGCATGGACATCCAATAATCTTGTGGACAGGGACTCTCGTAATAATTAATCCTGCGTAGTATATTTAATGCTCCTTCTTGACTTTGATTCCATACAACCATCCAAAAATCTAAACGACTCTCTATGAACAAATATAAATCCATACGCACTCTTCTCCATTGGTCTTCAGACCCGTAAATTTGATGTGCCACTGCTCTATAACCACAATTACCATCTGCACTAACATTTTTATATTCATAAATAAACGGAACCACATGAACTGGAATCTCAAGAGATATAGGATCCTCCCTCGAAGAATTTTTAGTGGAATTGGATTTTCTTTTATTACTCGATGAAGATTGTTGAGTACCACGATTAGGAATATTTTTTTGAACATGCTCCCAGTATGACTTATCTCTTTTTGTGGAATTTCTAGTTGGTGGACGACCCTTAGGTTTTCGGTCACATACAGGCTCTTCCAGTGGAACTGATTCAGGATGTATTATCTTCTGCAATTGAAATATATATTGTTTCTTGGCTTCCGGGGTTTGATTCTTCATTTTTTCAAAATACGATTTTAATGTCTCATCATCATCCTGATATTGACTACAAGGCCCATCGGGTATATTAGATGTCTTAAAACCTTCCATATGAAGTGTCCTCCAAAATATATGAACATCATTTAAATCAATAGCCTTTCCTTCTTCATCAAGTAACCTCATCTCATGTGCGCATGGGAGACCATGGGAAATTCGCAAATAACATCCACAACTTGCAGGGTCAATTCCTACTTTACGTCGACCATATTCTTCATTAATTTTTCTTATTCCCAAATGAGAAACTTTACCTTTCAATTGACTAAGAAGATGTAGAACAGTAATATGAAGATCAATGTTCTCAGACCTAACAAAGCTGGCTTTAATTTCATTTTCCTGAAGTTCTAATAAGGAGTGCAACCTTTTCCAAATTGTATCCATACTCCCTGTAGATGTCTTCAAAAACCTCTTTAAAGCATTATGAGCACTTTCAACCTTATTATCCAACGAGAAAAAAAATCTAATCACAGCCAAAATAATAAAATATTAATTAATATGATTCTTATAATAACAAGATAGCAACGATAATAATACCTATTTGTAGTACGATTTCCTAAGTGAAACATCTTTTTGGTATAAGATTGCACAAATTTTTTTGCATGAATCAACCATGTATCTTCAACATACTTCAAAGATGTAGGACTGATTAATAATTCCTTATTAGAGTAGTTGTAGGAGGCAACTTTTTATAATATGCGAAAGTATAGTTACTTGATTGTTATTTGACTTAACAAATACTAATGATTAATTTTCTCATTAAACAAATATGTAAGTGAGGGATAAGTAATATAATAGAGTATCCTTCAAGAAAAAAAAAATATAATGGGGTAAACTAATTATCTTAAAAAAAAAGGTAAAGTAATTAGGGGATGTCAAGCCCGAACAATGCGTTTGGGACCATCAGCATATATATTCCGTATTAATCTCATCCATGGAAACTATTCCCCTTTTTATTTAATAATTTTTTATTTTACCAATTAGGGACATTATGGTAATTTTAATTTCTGCACAAAGTAAATATTTTCTGCATTTAGAAGCTATGAAAACAAAAGGTCTTGTATGCACTAGGTGTACAATAAATTTATTGTACACTAACATAACTTTTACCCAGTTTTTCTAACATTTACCCAATTTTCTCTACAGCTGCTTTCCTGTCAGACCGCCTGACAGGAACGACGGATGCTGACGTCATCAAAACCCCACGTGCACCCACGCGCATATTGTCACGCGCTCCTTCCCCTCTCCTTGACCTCTTTCTCTCTCCTTCAGAACTCTCTGACCCTCTCTCCTTCAGAATTGTCTGCCCCTCTCTCCTTCAGAATTGTCTGCCTCTCTCTCCTCCAAAACTCAGCCACCTTCTTGCCGTCGTCTCCGTCACCTCACCACCGTTGATGCGCGTTTTCCTATTATAGATCGAAGAATGGGCCGTCACCTCCTCGTCGCCGTCCCCTCTAAAACCCTAGCAACCTTCGTTCTCTCTTCTCCTTCCTCAATCTCCTCGATCTCTCCTCCTAGCTGCCGTTGCAAGATGCGCGATTTGGATTGGGACTATCCGTAGCCTTGTCGTCTCCGCCGCCAATATCCTTGAGGTTTTAAGGTTTTTGATTTTCAGTTTTTTTTTTATTAATTTGGTTGATTTTCCGGTTTAGGTGTAGAGGTGGTGCCTAGTAGATTTAAGCTTGTTATGGTGGAGTTTTTCGACGCTGCGTTGTGGTGGAAGAATGGTGTCGCCACCACCTCGCGGGGAGCAGAGGCAGCGGTTAGCCTCCTCGCAAAGCTGCGGCTGGTGGACATTGTTGTTAATGGCCGCGGAGGAGCAACGGTGTCAATGGTTGCGTGGTCAAGATAGTTGTTGTGGCTGGTTCACATAATCGGCTATGGTAGTGCCGCCAATGTTTCTCTAGTACGGGCCTACGGGGTGGTGGTTGAGGTTGGCAGTTCTATTGTGGTGGCTCATTGTGCTCCAATTAATGCTTTATCTACCTAATTGGATTTTTGGTCTGTATTTATTTGGTTTTAGTTAAAGAATACTTTGTTTTAGTTATACTTTCATTATATTTAGTTATGAAATAAAATATTTACTTACAATTTTTTTGCATTTAAGTCAGTTTTTGTTTAAGTTATATTTTTTTTATATTTAGTTAATAAGAATTTCGTATTAGTTAATAAATTTTTGTTTAGTTATAATTTTTTTGTGTACAAAATTATTTTGATTTTGCGGAGCAATGCCATTGACATAAACTCAAATGTCTTAACTAATTACTTCTAATGCTTAACTAATTGGTTCCATTTCTTAACTAATTCGTTCCATTGACTAACTAATTGAATTTCAGGCTTAACTAATTGGTTCAAATGCTTAACTAATTGGTTCAAATGCTTAACTAATTAGTTCGATTGATTAACTAATTCGTTTCATTGCTTAACTAATTAGTTTGATTGCTTAACTAATTAATTAAAGTGCTTAACTAATTGGTTTCATGCTTAACTAATTGGTTCAAATGCTTAACTAAATAGTTCGATTGCTTAACTAATTTGTTTCATTGCTTAACTAATTAGTTTGATTGCTTAACTAATTAATTAAAGTGCTTAACTAATTGGTTTCATTGCTTAACTAATTGGTTCAAATGCTTAACTAATTAATTCGATTGATTAACTAATTAATTTCAGTGCTTAACTAATTAGTTCGATTGCTTAACTAATTAATAAAGTGCTTAACTAATTGGTTTCGTTGCTTAAATAATAGGTTCAAATGCTTAACTAATATAATTAGTTCGATTCATTAACTAATTAATTACAGTGCTTAACAAATTGGTTTCATTGCTTAACTAATTGGTTCAAATGCTTAACTAATTAGTTCGATTGCTTAACTAATGTAATCCCCCGTAAATTAATAAATTTTATTAAATATATTTTAACGTATATTATTTATATTTAAATAGAATTTATGAATTTTAGTAATAAATATGTAATTAACGAATATTTATTTTTATCGTTTTAAATATTTCAACGATTTATGAAATTAAAATGATTTTAGAATTTTATGTTGAAAAGTATTTGAATTACGAAAACAAGTTCGAAATTGGAAAACAATCATAATCGGTTTTGGATTCAAGTTCTAAAAATAAATCTTAATCCTAGCCCAAATAGGCGAAGCCCAAAACAAATAAACTCACCACTCTTTTCACTTGCTCCAACTTCACGTAAAAACAAAAACAAGAAATCAAACCCTTCTCTCTCTCTCAACATTCACGTGGAAAAAAAAAACTATCAAGCCTCCCTTGCTTGTTGTGCTCACGCCGCCACCACCACCGGTCACCGGCACGACCTCCAGCGTCCCTCGCCGCCGCCTGCCGCTGTCGGGTAGTCTCCTCCTCCTTCTCTCACTCGTTTTTCCTTTTGTTCTTCCTCTCACGTTACTTCGTTGTTCTCTCCTCCTTAATGTTCTATTTTCTTGCACAGCCACCAAAGTCGCCGCACCATCGCCCAGTTCCTCCGTCGCGCCGCCCTGCCGCCGGCGAGCATCGCCCTTCCCTCTCCCTCTCGTTCGTCCCTTCTCTTTTTCGCCTTTTGCTTGTTGCTGGCTTCCTTCTTTCGCAAACAACCAGCGTCGCCGCGAACCTCTGCGGTGTCCAGCCTCCGTGGCCGCGCCTCCCTGCCTGCCGCCGCCGCCCTTGTCCGCCGGCCAACACTTATCTCCTTCTTTATTGGGTTATTTCTTGAACCCTAATTTAATTAAATTAAATGTTGAATTATATATTATTAATTTAAGTTATATTTGATTTAACTAAATTTATGAATTTTATGACTTATGCATGAACTTCAGATTTTAATATTTCGTAATCGATTTATTAATTTTTCAGATTTCATAAATTGATTGAAACGAGAATTTGAATTAATTAAAGCGGACATTTTAAATTTTAATGATTTTAAATCATGGTAGGATGTTTATTAATTATTAAAGTTATTGTTTTATGATTTCAAACATGTTAATTATGTTTTGGAATAGTTTGAAATTAGTTTATGTTGCTGGAAATTTAAAGTATGATGCTTTGAAGAGTTTTCAACGAATTTCAATCATTGATTCAATAATTATGATGCTAGGAAATCAAATGTTCAAGTTTTAATGTTAGGGAATATCCTAAATATGTTTAGGATGTATTTAGAGTGCTCTATTATTGTAGTGAATGATTAGAAGTTGATTGGGTATCTTTGTTGATTGTTTTAGGCGGAGAATTATCTGTAGGCGACTTTTAAAAGTGTTAAAGTGGTCTATCAGTTTGTTTACACAAGGTACGTACATACCTGTGTGCTTGGAATGTGTGCTAATTGTTGAAACCATGTTGAATTGTTGATGAACTTGGTTATGTTAATGTTGTTGATGAACTTAGTCAGGTTGAAATTGCATGTTTAATACTGTTGGATGGACATATTAAACCTATATTGCATTTTGAGGATTTTAACATGTTAGTATGGGTGATTGATGCAAACATGTTTGATTGGGAACACTAGATTACTTTGTATATAATTCAGATCAGTTGATTGTTGTTCCCTTTTAGCTTTTCACTACTTTATGAGGGCGGAGGACCTTGTTTAGTAAGTTGAAACCTTATACCCATATCCAGGGGTTGATCAGTATTAAAGGAAAGATTGGAGTTAATTGGAATGAGTCTTGGTTGATGCCTTTGTGATCAGTTACTTAATTCCAAGATAAAAACAGTTGTAAATAAACGTGAGTTGTATGCCTTATGTGATTGTTGAGTCATAACAGGGTGTCAATTTGTAAATCATGTAAAGTGAAACTGAGTAGCAATAGCTTTAGACTGTGCACGTCTAAAGTGACGGACAAACATGAGTTGGGGTTCATGGTGGTAGCCCATGGCCTTTCATTCGGACCGGTACAGTAACCCAAAAACCTATGTGCTGAATTGCTGATTATGAGACCTCCCTTTGATCTGGTTGAACTTTCTCCCATTTCAAGCACTCTCTCTCCTCTCATTTCTTTCCTTCCCTTTCACTCACCGAGTTGCATTGGTATTAACTCAGTTGACTCACCGTAGATTTTGATCCATTCTAAATGGGTTCCGTCCCGTCCACCCCGCGCAACTCTAGTGTTGCGCCGCCGGACACGGTGGAGTACATCATCGGCACTTTTGTCGGTGAGAAATTGTTTCCTCTGACCTCTGAGTTTTGGAACCAATTACTGGATTTACCCCTTCAGTTCCACTGGCATCCTGATCAAGTTCGTCAAGCTTGCGACTCTTTGGGTTAGTCACTTTTTTCCGTTTTGATTCACATGTTTTGAGGGGATTTTTTCTGGATTTAATGTCACATTATCTCAGATTGATTGCTAATATATAATGATTATGTATTGATTGGCGATTTTAGGGATGATCATTTGGAACAATGTATGGGTTTTAGAGTATGATTTTGATTGATGTTGGGAATTATTTGTCGATATTAACCATTACTCAGGACTATTTGTCTCAGGACTATTTGTTTATCTCAAGTACCCATGTTGGATCCGTATATATTTGACAATTCATTTTGGGACTTAATCATGGACTCAAGTAAAATAGGTTACTAAAACTGATTTAGTAGTATTTGATTCCGTTATGTGCCTTACAGTATGTTATGTATGGATAGGATTGGGTTGGATTGAATTGGGTTTTCGACGATGTGATGGATATTGTTTTGATGGTAATAACTGGATCGTGTTTGCTAATATAGTATGAATAATGTATAAGGAATCAAGAATTCTAACTGGCTTATGGTTCACTGTAACTAATACGAAGTAGTTTGTTATGGAATCAAGAATTCTAATTGCTCTTGCAATCCTTTGTGCTTCAGTTTCTTTCAGTTCATATAGTAATGCTTTTATGAAAGAATAAGTGACTAGACTAAAGTGATACTCCCTCTGTCCCTTAATACTTGCACCGTTTTGACTGGACACGCTTGCCAATGCACAACTTTGACCACCAATATCTTTAACTACATATTATAAAAACTTATAAAATATTAATATTTTGAGAATATATGTTAAGATGAAGCCAACAATATATTATATACTAACATTTGTTTTCATATACTAGAAATAAAATAGGGTCAAAGTGAATTATGTGAATAGTGCATAAAGTCAAAACGGTACGAGTATTAAGGGACAGAGGGAGTATATAGTTGGGAACAAGCATATTTAAAGCAGCAAAAAGTTGAAAATTAGGAGTGAGTTTAAAGCAGTTGCCAAGATGTCAAATGTTGCTTGAAAATGGCTGAAGGTACTCGTTTTTGGTGTTTTTTAATGTATGGATAATGAGCTCACATTCTAAATCTAATGCCACTGATCTAAGGCAAAGAAATCTTCAAGAATCATTACCAGAGTATACCACTAGTGTGAAACGTGAATAGGATGTCAATGTGCCGAGTATTAACTTATTCGAGATTCGAGCTAAGCTTAACAAAAAAATAATCGAGTTCAAGCTGGAGCGGACACCAAATCTTTCAAATCACATGTTTGAGCTAGGCTCGTTTATTTATTTGATTATTCGAGCTTGTTCGTTTATTCTTTTGGTTGTTAAAGCTTGACTCGCGAGTAGTTCGTTCAAATTCAAACTCCAAGCGAGGTCGAATTTAAACGGAGCATGTTACCAAATGAACTGGTTTATGACTGTTTGACTTTTATTTCTTAATAATTGATAAGTCCCGGCCTCACTTAGTGTTTTAGGGGTCTAACAAATCTCCTTTTAATAGTCAAACTCTCAAAGTAGAATTTAGGTAGTGTTTACTTTACTTGATCTCCACTTATCTTATCTTATTGGCCCTAAACTTATCTTATCTTCCCTTCTTAACTTGTTAGCTCTTATCTTATTTTATTTCACTTGAAATTATATTAACTTATTAACCTGTATTTTTATCTTCTCTTCCCCAACCCTTTTATTGGAACTTACTAAATGTAGCATTCTATCTTATTAATCCTTATCTTATCTTATTAACCCTTATCTTATATTATACGAATATACGCAGTATCTTCTTATCTTATTAACTCTTCTTTAAACTTCCTCTACTGAACTAGTTCAGTCTGAACTGGTTAGCCTGTATTTTATCTTATACTCCCTCCGGCTCAATTTAATTATCACACTTTCCTTTTTCGTTCGTCTCCTTTTATGGTACGGATCATGGAATTAAAACTCTGTCGTACCGTTACGTGACGGTCAGTCTGTAACCTGTTTTAGATTTTCCGTTCTGCTAAACCCTCATACGTAACGGTTCGACAAAAATCACGTCTTTCTCCCCGCGTCGTCCATTACGTATAGGTGACTCGCCGAGTTAGACTTTTTTTCCCTGTTACACCGTTCTTTTACACAAATTGACCAAAGATATTTTTGTAATTAGTTATGTAGTTTATGAAACATGATATTTCGAGTGCTTATTTGTTCACAAAATATAATACTCACTCATATTAGGATAGATTTGGTTATATAGTGTTGATATAATGCTTTTTAGACTTAAAATGTAATAATAAGCTTAGACATACTAATGTGGTTTTTTTTCAAAAATTCACACCGCGTCAGCCGCTATCCGTTCTATTCGGTTACAAGCGCTTTCCGCGACAACGCGACCGTTACCGCGAACGTGACCGCATCCGCGTATTTTTTTCCTATGGTATGGATCCCCTAATATTTTATTACCTCTCTCGTCTACTACTAAAAATTAGGGTCCCACTCCCTCTCTCATCCATTTAAAAAACTCTTCCACTATCTCTCATCATACCTACTTTTCTATTAAAATATTAATAGATAAGAAAACAACAACTTATCTCGTAAAACTTTGTGCAAAGTTAGTATGACAATTTAATTGAGATGGATGGAGTAGAACTTATAAACTTATCTTATTTTAACTCATCTGCACTAATGATGCACTAATGAAGGCGAGGAGAACAAAGCTTGAGGAGTATAACGTATAAGTGGGATTACTGGACTTACTCAATATTAAGATGGAAAAGTTAGTAGAATATCATGGACAATTGAGTAAATATTGATAGATTTTTAGAAAACGCTTTGACCAAGCTCGTTCACGAGTTGTTTGCGAGTGCTTATTGAAAGAACATAAAAGCCACCAACAATGCGTAAGGATTTAGGGTAAGAAACAAATTCTCTCATAAGTGTAAATTCATAAAAGGTGTTTGTCTTCATGCCTGACCAAACTACTAATCTAAAACTTAAGGGCTCCCCTAGGATCTTTGCTGCGCCAATAGCCCGAAATTCTACCCACTAAATGACTACCCATTCTAAAGGCCTCAAAGGAAGAAACAATTACTCCTTTAAGGCTTTTAAGTAAAAAAATCTTGAAATTTTGTAATAAATTATGCCATAGCTTTACTTAAGCTCTGCAGTTTCACTATAGGTGTAAGCTTGTTGAAAGTGGCACAAGGTAAGATAATAGCAATTGAGGTTTGAACAGCTTCCGATGGTTGGAATCATCTGAGTGTGGCAATGAGGACAAATCATCTCATTTGCATTGTTTGCTGGCCTCAGAGCGTTGTATTATTACTTTGCCGTACAATCACAAACTTGATGAGAAGTTGGGGTATGCCAAAACATGGATGTGGTCGTAGGTGTTTGGAAGGTTCCATCTGAGTTTCAGTTAGGCTTAAATCTTTGCGAACAATTACTAAGTATATTCACTAATAACTGGATAAATTACACCTTTTTGGATTGATATAAAATATACTTATTGACGAGGAAAAAAAGAAGATACTAGCTATATCAAAGGTGGATGCCATTTTTTGGGCTTGAGAGGTTTCGAAGAGGCGATCACCTCCTTCGTGTTGGTTATTCCTCCTAATTTGGGGAAGATATAATTAGTAAAGACAAAGAAAAAGAAAAGGAGAGAAAAAGAAGGAGATAAGTTAGTAAGCAAGAAACATTTATTGGCAAATTATTCTGCGATAATTTGCTTCATTAGTTTCTTAGTAATAGGTTGGTTATAAATATGTAATCATATTGTTAGTTAAATTCATTCAGAAATATAACATTGTAACATAATTCAGATATAGAGAAACACGTAATATTTTTAGAGTATACCATCGAATATTAGTTTATATTTTATAAACACGTCGTGAGTTATTTTATTATATCATAGAGATATAATTGTTAGCATATTTTGTTTATACACGAAAGGGAAAGAATATTATTTCCGCTGCAAGATTATTTGTAATCTTTCCCAACAGTCTGGTATCAGAGCCGGATACGTACATATACGTCGTCGTATATAAACAAATGGAAGATTCGTGGTAAGTCTATCAGGAATGATTAAATTGACATCATCCAACTATTATATGTGGAAATCTCGAATGGAAGATATCCTTTATTGTAAGGACTTGTATAAGCCCATCGAGGAAGAAACTAAACCGGAAAATAAAACCGAAAATGCATGGAAGTTGGAAAATCGTAAGGCGGTCGGGTTAATACGACAACATATTGATCAGAGCATTTTTCAACATGTTGCTAATGACACGGATGCCTACAAGCTTTGGAAAAAGCTTGAGTCAATGTATGAGAGGAAGACAACTTTAAATAAAGCTACATCGGTGAGAAGGTTGGTTCGTCTTCTATACAAGGAAGGTAAAAATATGGCAGAACATATGAATGAATTTCAAGGCATTGTTAATCAGTTGACAAATGTCAACATGGAAATTGAAGATGAAGTCCAAGCCTTATTACTCCTCAGCTCATTACCTAGCTGGGAAAGTCTTGTTATCTCGTTGAGCAATTCGGCTCCGAGTGGTAAACTCACCCTTGATATGGTGAAAGACATCTTATTCAATGAAGAAGCTAGAAGGAAAGAATTTGTCTCGACATATCAGACTGAGGCACATATTGTTGAAAATCGTGGGAGACCAATGTTTAGAGGTTCCCAAAGTCAAGAAAAATCTAGAGGCAGATCAAAATCCAAAAAGAGGTTCACTTGCTTTTATTGTCATAAGCCAGGACATAAGCAAAGTGAATGTAGAATATGGAAGCGGGACATGAGATCTAAAAATGAAAGGAGTAGTGATAATGAAGATAAGAAAAATGTCACGGCTACAACAGTAGGTGATGATATTTATTTTGTAGGTGATGATGAGTGTTATAACCTAACAAGTGAAGATTGTAGTTGGGTAATTGATACAGGTGCTTTGTATCATCTAACTGCAAATAAAAATTATTTCACATCTTACACTAGCGGAGATCTTGGTTTTGTAAGGATGGGAAATGATGGATCCTCCAAAATTTTTGGTATTGGGGATGTTTGTTTGGAAACCAATACAGGCTGTAATCTTACACTACGCGATGTCAGACATGTTTCAGATATTCGGCTGAATTTGATTTCAGCTGGTAAACTTGACGATGAAGGGTATGCAAATCACTTTTCAAATGGAAAGTGGAAATTGTCAAAAGGCTCGATGATTGTTGCTCACGGAAAGAAGCAACAAACCCTTTATGTCACAAATGGGAAGCTTAGCTCACAACTAAATCTCTTGGTGGTGCATCATATTTTGTTACATTTATTGATGACCATTCCAGGAAAGTGTGGGTCTTTCTTTTAAAAAGTAAAGACCAAGTCTTTGACGCGTTTAAGGAGTTTCATGCAAAAGTAGAAAGAGAACTTGGCATGAAATTAAAATGTGTGCGATCCGATAATGGTGGTGAGTATAGAGGTCCATTTGAAGAATATTGCAGGAAGTATGGGATAAAGCTCGAGAAAACTGTCCCAAAAACACCTCAACAAAATGGTCTCGCTGAAAGAATGAATCGAACGATCACGGAGAAAGTTCGTTCGATGTTATCACATGCAAAGTTACCTAAATCTTTTTGGGGGGAGGCAGTAAAGACTGCAGTTCATTTGATTAATCTTTCTCCTTCAGTTCCACTTGATGGTGATGTTCCACCGATGATATGGTCTGGAAGAAAATTAAACTATGAAAGTTTGAAGGTGTATGGATGTAGAGCCTTTGTTCACATCCCGAGGGATGAAAGATCAAAACTTGATAGCAAGACAAAACAATGTATTTTTCTTGGCTATCCTGAAGATGATTTCGGTTATAGGTTATGGAATCCTGGTGAAAGAAAAATTGTTAGAAACAGAGATGTTGTTTTCTTTGAAGATCAAACCATTGAAGACATACAAAAATTGGGAAAATCTACAACATCCCATGAAGAATTGCCTATAATCATGGATCCAATTCCTTCTCCGGATGCAATTGATGATCACGGGGGAGAAGTACACCAAGATGATCAACCTCATGATGATGAGAATGTGGAACATATTCCACAACAAGAAAATCAATCATCTCATGAAGCAGAATTAAGAAGATCCACTCGAGATAGACGACTTCCAGCAAAATTGGTCGGAGGTGAATATCAGTTATGTAACACCCCGACAATTCTCTCTTTTCTAAAATAATCTTTTAATATAAAACGTAGAGAATTATCAAGGCATTATCGCCCGTGTGAAAACGTAACGGCTTATTCAGAATTTTGCAGCGGAAAACATAAAACTAACTGTAGGTTTATAAATAATCGATTACAGGTTTAGTCCCAAAAATCATCCAACAAAAATAAGGAAATATAAATAGTACGACAAGTTTAAAGTCCCAATTAACAAACCCAAGTCAACTTAGCAAATCAAAACTAAATACAAGCTCTCTATTCCCGATCCCAATGATGCAACATCTTCAAACCTGCAGATGGACAATGCTTATTGATCCTTAGAGACTGCTCACCAAAGATTGGGTCATCACAGGATCAATAAGGCATAGCCATGATCAACATGCACAAGCAAAAGCACGTAATCAGCAAAGCTGAGTACTACATACTAAATCGATAATAATCCTAACATGATTCTATTAAACGAACAATCCTAACATGGTACTAAATAAAACATAAGCAAGGATAATCAAGATATGTTGACTTGAAGACTATATTTGACTGAACTAGACCTTTGTATCATTAACATTATTTTAATTGAAATAGTCAATGGACTGAGTTGTCTACTAGAAACTTCTTCTTCTTCACTAAGGAAGACGAGGTACGGGCGCGACTCCGTAAACCCCAATGACCTGCGATATCGAGGGACTTTTAAATAAAAATAGAACCGGTGATCAATCCGGCCCCAGAAAAAGCCATAGGCTACCCATGACCCCAACTCCTGATTGTCCGTCACTTTAGACGTGCACAGTCTAAAGCTATTGCTACTCATTTTCACTTTACATGACTTAACTTTTAATACTTGGTTATGACTCATCAAACATAAATATTATATTCAACAAGTAAACACAACTTCTTTTATCTTTGAATTAAACCAGTGATCACAACATTCAACCAAGAGCCAATTCCAACTATTTTAATCCTTCCTTTATCCATATTTAAAAACCTTTATTAGGTATAAGGTTCAACTACCAAACAAGGTCCTCGGCCCTTATAAAGGAGTGAAAATCTAAAGAGGAACAACGATCAATAAAGATCTAAACCAATATTAAATAATATAAAGTTCCACAAAACCAACATGCTTGCATCAATATTCCATGCTAACATGATTCAATTCTTATAAATAAAGTTCTATGCTCAACGCATTAATTCAACGACATTGAACATGAAATTCCAACATAAACAAGTTCATAAATATATTCATCATATTCTCAATACAACACACATCCAAGCACACGGTATGTACGTACCTTGTGTAAACAAACTGATAGGCCACTTTAACGAATTCAAAAGTCGCCCACAAAGAATTCTCCGCCTAAAATAATCAAGAAACGTACGCAAATCAATTCCTAATAATTTACAGCAACACTAACGTACTGTAAACACATCCTAAACATATTTAGAACATTCCCCAATATCGAAACTTAATCAATTAACTTCCTAGAATAGTGATTAATTCCCTAACGATCCCTAATCATCATAAACTCCAACAAACGTTCCTTTTTAAATTTCCAGCAATATAAAATAATTCAAAACTTGCTCAAAATATTTTCAACATCCTTAAGATCATAAAAATAATAACTTTAATAGGTAGAATCATTCTATTATGATTTTAAACATAATAAAACCTTAAAAATCCATGCTTTAATAATTAAATTCCTTATTTCAATTCAACTATGTAATCTGAAAATTAAATTATCAATTAAGCATAATGTATAATCTGAAAATCTAACTTAATCATAAAAACTTATAATTTATATTCACGAAACATGAATTAAATTAATAAAACTTCATTAAAACCCTAATTTAAACGTAATTAACAAATCTGAAAATAATTAAATTAATTTCGACAACATATAATCTGAAAATTAGTAATTAAATCATAAAAATCATAAATTTATTCAATCAAAACATAAATTAAATTGATAAAGTATAATTAAAACATTTAATTACTTAGGGTTTATGAAATAACCAAGAGAGAGGGAATGGGTTGCTGGCCGGCGGTAGTGGCGGCGGCAGCAGGCGGGTAGTCTACGTCGCGGCGGACAGGCGGAGCGGCGCGACTGGTGGCTGACACCAGAGATGGTGGCGAGGGGAGTGTGCTTGCGTGGAGGAGGAAGGAGGGAGGAGCAGGCTGGGCGGCGGTGCACGAGGAGGCAGCGGCCAAGGCTGGTTGTTGTCCTGGGCGGCAGCGGTGGTGTTGTCGTGGGTGGAGCTGGTCGACGTCGGCGGGGAGTGCTGGTTCGAGTAGACAAAACACCAAGCTTAAGGAGGAGCGAAAAAGAAATGAAAGAAGCAAGAAACGAAAGGGAAGAGAAGAACTGACCGGCGACGGAAAAGGAGCAGGAAAGCCGGCGGTATCGGCTCGAGGGCGGCTGCGCAACAAGGAAGCAATGACAGGTTTGAGAGTTTTACGAGAGGAGGAATTACGTGAGTTATGTGTTTGAGGGTTGAGATGAGAGAAGAGGGTTTTCTTTTCTTTCTTTCTTTTTTTTTTTTTTTTTTTTTTTTTTACGTAAGATTGAAGTAGAGGTAAAAGAGAAAGTTTTGGGTTTTATTGTTTTGGGCTTTACTCAATTGGGCTAGGAGTATGATTACGGTTGTTTGAATCCAAAATGGCTAGGATCGTTTTTCCGAATTCAACGAGTTTTCCTAATTCAAATTCTTTTCAACATAAAATTCTAAAATTATTCTTGATTGCACAAACCGTTAAAACATTTAGAATATATTTAAATAAAATTAAATATACATTAAATATATAATAAAGTTAAAAAATCGTTAAATATTTAGAACGTACTTAAAATAAAATAAATATACGTTAATTTTATATTTATTACTTAAAATTCATAAATTCTATTTAAATATAAATAATATACGTTAAAATATATTAATAAAATTTATAAATTTACGGGGGATTACAAGTTACTTACTGAAGGGGGAGAACCAGAGTCTTATGAAGAGGCTTTGAAAGATGTACACCAGGAAAAGTGGATGGAAGCCATGCAAGATGAGATAAAATCCTTGCATGAGAATCACACATTTGATTTGGTACAACTACCAAAGGGGCGATGAGCACTCAAGAATAAGTGGGTGTTTAGATTAAAGACTGAAGAAAATAATCCACAACCAAGATATAAAGCTAGGCTGGTTGTGAAGGGGTTCAGTCAAAAGAAAGGTATTGACTTTGAAGAAATATTTTCACAAGTTGTGAAAATGTCGTCAATACGAGTTGTTCTTGGCATGGCAGCATGCATGGATCTGGAAATTGAACAACTAGATGTGAAAACAGCCTTCCTACATGGTGATTTGGAAGAAGAAATATATATGGAACAAGCTGAGGGATTTCAAGTTAAGGGAAATGAACACATGGTATGTCATTGTAATAAGAGCTTGTATGGCTTAAAGCAAGCACCGCGACAATGGTATCGAAAATTTTAGTCTTTTATGAAAGATCATAAATATCAAAGGACGAAATCAGATCATTGTGTGTTCATTAAAAGATTTGTTGAGGGAGATTTTATCATTCTACTCCTCTATGTCGATGATATTTAATTATTGGTCATGATACCAATAAAATCGCCAATTTGAAGAAGGCGATGAATAAGTTCTTTGCTATGAAGGACTTAGGACCAGCAAAACAAATACTTGGCATGAAAATCTCCCGTGACAGGAAAAATAAGAAGTTATGGCTGTCACAGGAAAGATATATTGAGAAACTACTTGAGAGGTTTAATATGCATAAGGCTAAGCCAGTGAGCTCTCCACTTGCAGGTCATTTTAAATTAAGCTCTCAACAAGTCCTACAAGTGATAAAGAAAAAGAAGAGATGGATCAAGTTCCTTATGCATCTGCAGTTGGCAGTTTGATGTATGCTATGGTTTGTACAAGACCGGACATTGCCTATTCAGTAGGTCTTGTTAGTAGGTTTCTTTCTAATCCAGGGAAAGAACACTGGGAAGCTGTAAAATGGATACTAAGGTATTTACGTGGCACGTCAAAAATGTGCATATGCTTTGGTCTAGGAGATCCTGTGTTGAAAGGTTACACAAATGCAGATATGGCTAATGATGTTGATTCGCGAAAGTCAGTATCAGGTTACATGATGACTTTTGCAGGGGGAGCTATATCATGGCAATGAAGGTTACAAAAATGTGTTGCATTATCAACAACAGAAGCCGAGTACATTGCTGTGACAGAAGCTTGCAAAGAGCTCTTGTGGATGAAGAATTTTCTACAAGAGCTAGGAATTAAACAAGAAAATTATATACTTTATTGTGACAACCAGAGTGCTATTCATCTGGCGAAAACTCCCACCTTTCATTCCCGTTCTAAACATATAGATGTAAGGTATCATTGGATACGAGATGTCTTTGAAGCCAAGCTGTTACATTTGGAAAAGATCCATACTGACCATAATGGCTCAGATATGATGACCAAAATATTGACCATACAAAAGCTTGATGTATGTCGAGGAGAAGCGGGTTTATCAAAAATATTATAATAAGTCGGAAGGGGGAGATTTGTTGGTTATTCCTCCTAATTTGGGGAAGATATGATTAGTAAAGACAAAGAAAAATAAAAGGAGAGAAAAAGGAGAGAAGTTAGAAAGCAAGAAACATTTATTGGCAAATTATTCTCCGATAATTTGCGTCATTAGTTTCTTAGTAATAGGTTGGTTATAAATATATAATCATATTGATAGTTAAATTCATTCAGAAATATAACATTGTAACATAATTCAAATATAGAGAAACACGTTACATTTTTAGAGTATACCATCAAATATTAGTTTATATTTAATAAACACGTCGTGAATTATTTTATTATATCATAGAGATATAATTGTTAGCCTATTTTGTTTATACACGAAAGGGAAAGAATATTATTTCCGCTGTAAGATTATTTGTAATCTTTCCCAACACTTCGTCACCATGGGAAGACCTCGCAAGCTTCAAACTAAATCTTCAGGTAACAAGACTAAGAAACAAGATGGTATGGTATCCAAACCAACTACTCATGCAAACACAAAAAACTTCCAAGCTCCATCAACGGTGGAGGATGACGCTGTTTCTTGAAAAGTCGAGCACAAACCCAGAAGTGGGTATTATATTTTTGTGAACAAATAGCCACTCGAAATATCATGTTTCATAAATTAAATAACTAATTACTAAAATATTTTTGGGCAATTTGTGTAAAAGAGCGGTGTAACGTGGAAAATGCCCTACCGCGGCGAGTCACCGTTACATAACAGACAATGCGGGAAGAAAGACTTGATTTTTGTCGCACCGTTATGTATTGGAGCGCAAATCCAATCGTTACAAACGGCCGTTACGTAAAGGAATGGCTGAGTTTTAATTGCATGGTGAGTACCCAATCCCACATCCATGATCCAACTCATGAATAGGTGCATATCAATTTTAACAAAAGATATATATTGAGAGAGGGGAGAGAAGTCGAAGGTAATTTAATTTATTGATTAAATAATATTTGTGATGGGAAATCCTGGTCTCAACTACAAAAAAGAAATGGGTAAATTATTTGGGAGTTGGGACATTCAAAAAAACAATGTTGGATCTTCTCCCCTTCTATCATGGATGATAAAAGGCATGCGTGGTGCATAAGCTTTGTTCTTAAGTACACTCTTATGTTGCCTTACGGAAGAGATGTGGTTGGGGTTGCTAGGTTATTGCTTCTGTGAGCTGGTGTGTGGTGCCTTAAAACCAAGATCCATGGTGGTTGTTATAGTTGTCTTTTTAGGTTGAAGTAGCAAATTATTTACTGTCTTCTTTTGCTAATTATGACTATAAAGTTGGACGATCTTAATTCAAAGAAGTAGAATATCAGTACTATATACTTGCAAAATCGATGTAATATTTATTTACAGATGTAATGATTTTCATTTTGGAGATCACAAAAGGTTTAATGTGACGAATTGAGGATCATAGGGGGGTTACGGAGTACTGGGGTCATTTTAGGAGATCATCAAGGAGTAAATGAAAGGAAGCTGGATTCTTATGTTTGAAAGAGGCTGGATTTAGTGAGGCTTTTATTGATTCTGTTTTTGTCATAACTGATAAGTTTCTAAACTTCGGTATATGTGAAAGTTGATTCAGCAGCTATTACCAGTGAGGATCTTTAAATTCGTAGGGATCATTAATATACTTATTTCTCTGTATTCAATTTTTTACTGTGCATCTTAGCTATATCCCGCAGTACTACCCTTCTTTATCAGTCTGAGTACGTGGCATGAGATAGAATGATTACTTATTGGCTCAGCCTTTCTTTTTGACCCCTCTTCTCAATGCTCATGCAGCGCAGAACAACTATCGCACAAGGCATCTCGGGAAACTCTTGATCCACTTAGCATATTGTTTGCAAGATTGCATTTCAAGCTCTGGCGCTTCATCCATTGCCTTTACCAAGGCTCTGAATGCTGCATACTTGTCTTCGGTATTTTTGACACATACAATAGAGAATAGCAAGTCTGGAAACTTTGAAGAGTTGCACCTTTCTCTGGATAGTCACGAGGTACCAACTGGATTTCCTAAAGGTAAAAATGTACAGTATGTAGGATATAGGCATTAACGTTGAGTAACTGTGGCAACCTTTTATGCAATGAATGTATTGTTGTGAATTCATCTGTATAATGTCTTATGTAATTTCTTTCTTTTTAAGTGAAATTCTTGCGTTGCTTTCCCAAATGTCGCTAAGTATCATCTTTATGTCCACTCTGGCCCTATCCTCCGGTCCTCCCTCTAAAATTAAATAAAAATTACTAATTAAAGCATATTTCTTATTTCTATGTTACATGATGTTTATGCTGATTAACGTAGGCATTTTCCTGATTGAAACTTCCGTTGATGTTAGTGATATGACATAGAGTTGCTAGTTTTGTAGGGAGGAGCTTATGTAAATAGAGTTGAAGTAACATTTTTTTGTTGCTGATGTGCTGTATAGCAAATCAAAAAGTTATTTAGGCTGTTCTCCACCATTCATTACCATGAATTCATCCAACGGGCTGCATAGGTTGGCATATTGCATTTTCTGTCTAGTCTGTTGTTGGGAAAAGGTGGTACTTGTTTTATTGTAAACATGAATTTGCGAAACGGTGGAATTGCAACTTCCTTGGACTTTGGATTCCCATATAACAAGGAAAGTTTTCTCAAATTCCCTCTGGTCATTCATAACTCCCATGAAATGTAAATTCCCTAATGTCAACCAAACAAGTTGAAGCACTTTCCTAGGAGTTATATACAGGAGGTTACGTCCCACATTAACATGTTGGAAGGCAATAAGCAAAGGCGCACCATATAGGTGAAGGGAAGAAAAGTTTCTTTAATGAAAAGCAAGGTCATTTAAATGTAAAATGTTGTGCAAAACTTCTTGCCTGCACATTTCAAAAATAAACTAGAAAAATGACAGTTATTTTTTCATCATAATGCATAGTTCTTTCGTAGCATATGTAAAGGACTTCATGGTTTTGGACTTTTGGTTTTCCTTATTTTGATATTAAAACTTGCAAAATTACTTGCTTTAAACAGGTTCCTGAGTCGTGTCTCATTTCTCTTGAAATAGCTTGAGGCTCTTCTGAATCCTTTAATTTGTTCCTCAGAGCGTCAGGGTGCTTTCTAGTATATCACGTCAGATAGACTTGGCAAATGCTCTACCTTTTTCTGTAATCCTGTAACGAAGTTGTTACAGTCTCTGAACTTACTCTGCATGATATTATGTCCAAATTCTAAAGCTTGAACTGTCTTCATCAATGTTGATGCTGCTACTGAAAATTTACTGTGGTTAACATGTTGAAACTGCATGAGTCTGAGAACTGTTGTGTAATTTTGTTAGAGTTTCATCTCATTTAGTCCTTGGCTCCTTGCTGTTTGGATGATGAAGAGTCTATTGCTGACAGAAAGGCTCTTTCTTTTTTCACCTTTTCTTGGTTTATTCCGGAGCCCATTTGTGGGACACTTGAACAACATGGTATCCCTTATTAAATGAAGGAATATTTTTATTCTTGTATTTCCTTGATGTGATGCAATTACTGTGGAATGTGGATGCCACTCTTTTACTGGAATATGTGATGTCATCCCCCCCCTTCAGCCACCCATAACACACCAGAAAAAAGAGAGAAGGGTTTTACTAATTTTCCCCTTTTGGCATGCAGATCAGAGTGTTGAAAATATTGTTATCCACAGTGTAATTAGCTTTATTTGCACAGTTGACGCTAGGTATGCGAGTAAAAACTAGTATGTTACTATCTATAATGATGTTTTCATCATTCTACTGATAATGCTTCTCCTGCAATGCAAGTCCTCAAACATACCTGCTTCATTGTGAACTGCTTAACTTCATGATGGCGGCCATGTCAACTCAGCTTTTGTCTGGTCCATCGCCAGGACCGAAAGATTTCCATCCATTTCTAGAGGCTGTTATGTCTCAGGTGATCAGAAAAGAAGTTGCTTCTCAGTTGTCTTTCTGACTAACCAAGTCCACACCTCTCTTATATTCATTGTGTACTTTTGTTCTAAATTTCAGGAACCTTCCCTGGTTGCATTGCTGGTTTCTAAGCTGCTGTTAAATTATATTTCCCAACCACGGAGTGCCTTCAATGGTGCATCTTACCCTGCCATTGTAGAAGGGAGTCAACCTGGTGTCTTACAGAAAGTTGGATCAGCTGCTGGTAAAGATTTCTTTGACGCATATATCTCTTCTCTTTTGGTTCTTTAATCTTGTTAGAGGCAGTTCCTCTAAATGGGAAACCCCTGCTAAGAAGATAACTTTGAATTTCGCCGCTAAGCAATGATGACATTGCTTTTTTCTTATTTGGACACAGTATAGATTGCTTTGGATGTATTAATTGAATGATTACAGTGCACAATTTGACTTATAGCACCTAATGGGTCATTTGAAATTGAAATGCTTGTTTGTAGTGCCAGCTTATTGAACTGAACTTCATCATTTGCCGCTTCTAGAAGACGCATCACTTTCTGTGAATAGCTTTCAAATAAATCTAAGCCGTACCTTTGTATTCTTCAGTTCTAAAAAAAAGCTGTATGATGTTTTTTCCTTTTCAACAACTTTGCCAACTCTAACTCCATGGTAAAGCTTCATAAGTGTCAAAAGCATAGTTTTTAATGTTTTATCTATTGCAAGCCTGATGTCTGCTAATAGCAGTTTACAAAATGCAAATCAAAAGATAATGTAATAAAGATTAAACCATGCAAAATGCAGAAGCCACCATCTCTGATAGTCAGTGCCAGTGTTAACAATGCAGTAACTTTTTGTCTGAGACTAGTAGAGTGGTGTCTGGGGAGTCTTTCAACTCTAAAATATCCACTGATATTGCAGTATAAGGTTAATGCGGTTGTATTTATTGATAAACAATTGTATTGTGGGGTTTTGTGGATTTTATGTGTGTTGACCCCTTTTTGATTCAATGTTGTTGGGATTTGTGAAGCTGACTCAGGAATCATGCAATTTGTGCTTTGATATAAGCAAATTCTTTATAACTTTACTATTTAAATACATCTTTTGGTCAAGATGTCAGCTGCTGGACTAAAGCAAGATACTAAAAGTGTAAGGAAGGGTTGCATGTGAACCTTTTGTGATTGAATTCATTGAAAATTTCTGCTTAAATTGAAGAAATATCAAATGGATACAATGAGACCTGTAATGCTTCATTTTCTGAATGTTATTTGTTGTAAAAGGTAAGGGATAGCTGAGATGGGGATACTATAGTGGAATCGTAGATAGCTCCGAAGAAATTGGATTAGAAAGAAGTCATCCTGGCAAAGGTAGGATTTTCTATGCTTAGTGACAAAATAAGGAATTACTTCCATTGGTTTGGGCATGTGAATTAAAGACCCTTGATCATGTCAAGCAGAGCTAATATATGAAGCAGTTAAGAATATCCCATTTAAACCAGGTAGGTATAGAACCAGGTAGGCAACTAATGGAGAATTATCGGGATAAGAAGAAGGATTTACATATGGTTTTCATTGATTTGGAGAAGGCGTATGATAAGGTACCAAGGGAAATTATTTGGTGGGCATTAAGTAGGAAAGGAATTCCGAGGAAGTATATTGATATCATCAAGGACATGTATGAGGGAGTTAGCACGAGTGTGAGAACTAGTGTTGGTAAGACCAAAGAATTCCCCATTACGATTGGAGTGCATCAAGGTTCCGCACTTAGCCCTTTTCTTTTTGCTATAGTCATGGATGAATTGACGAGGTCAATCCAAGATGGTATACCCTGGTGCATGATGTTTGCAGATGATATTGTGTTGATTGATGAAACAAAAGAAGGAGTGGAAAGTAAGTTGGAGTTATGGAGACAAACTTTAGAATCTCGGGGTTTTAGGCTGAGTAGAAACAAGACGGAATATATGGAGTGTAAGTTTAGTGGAGTTCAAGATAGAGAGACAGGGGGGATTACCTTAGATGGGAAAATTGTCCAAGGCTCTGAAATGTTCCGTTATTTAGGATCTATTATCCAAAAGGATGGAGAATTGGATGGCGATGTGGCCCACAGAATCAAAGCAGGTTGGTTGAAGTGGAAAGGTGCCACAAGGTTTCTATGTGATTCAGGCATGCCCCAAAGATTGAAGGGAAAATTTTACAATATTTCTTCTATAATATATATACATTTTTCTCTTATCTTACTTTCATTAATTCCACCTTCTCTTTCTTGCTTTTTTCATTTTTACTTCCTGCTCCTTTCTGGTTTGATTGGTGACAATGACGATCTCCTACGACGATTCATGTTAGGCGACCCCAAATCATTTTGGGACTAAGGCTTTGTTGTTGTTGTTGTAGGTATAGAATGAAAACTTGCAGAAGACCTTGTCAATTACTCTACTTAGACTTGGTGGAAGTTCTTTGTACGGATAGACTTGTGGGTACGAACCAACTGTGATGGCTCTACTTGTAGGAATAAGCTTCTTTTTGATCCTAATACCATATTGATTTTCCTAAGGTGTCTGAGTGCACTAAACTAACCATCAAATATTTAATATAAAAATAAAGTGTTACTTTTATGCTGCTTTCCTTATAGTCTTTTGGACTTACTGTGTTCCAGAAGATTAATTTTGGATTCAATAGTTCTCTTTTTCGTTCCCTTCTACTCTGCCTGTACCATCTTTTGTTGTTGTTGGTTAGTTGTGCTGACATTTTCGGTTTGCACTTGCAGCGAATTTGGTGTTATTCCCGCTCAATCTCATTGCTGGTTCAAACAATGAAGGTTCAAGAAGTCTGTTGGCACGGAGCAGTCTTCATATATTACTTATTCTTGTACATTTTCGTAAATGCGCTGTTACGAATGAGCCCATCAGTAGTAAAAATGATGGTAATACTGCTGTAGAGGCTTTGCTTAAAGAAAAGACATTTTTTTGCCAAAATCCATTTTGCAAGGCTTTAGAAAGTGCAAGAGATGTAGAATGTAAGTGTTTCAATCTATATTCTTCCATTAATAGGGCTTTTATTTTTTGTTTTGTTATGGTTTTAGGTTGATTAGTCATTTGTTTGCAGTTGATCGGCTTGACGTTGAGGGGAATGCTCATAGTGGCCCACTTGCGAGGGTATCCTTTGCCTCCCTCTACGATACTTTAGGAATGTGAGTGTCTTTTTTTTTTGTCCTTGTAATGAATCATAATTGTGGTCGCCATGCATCTAGGAGATCTATTGATTTGCCTCCCTCTATTATACTTTAGGAACGCGGGTGGCCATTTGCATGTTCCCTTTTGCTCCTTTCAGTTTTTGCCCTAGCCCAAGCCATTTCCCCACTTATTAGGAGTTCTATTAACTGTTCTCTTGTTCTGTGCCTTACTGAAATATCTTGATGTATGAATACCTCCTTCCCCCCCTTTCAGCATGTTCTGTTTTTTGTTCTTTAACTTTTTGATGCAGACTGTTGTGCAGAAGAGTTATACCTGTAATTGTTGTGACATATTCTAGGCTCTATCTATTTCCATTACTGAACTAGTGTGTAATGGTGGTTGTTTTGGAAAAGTTATTGTGTCTGTAACTCTGTAATAGTAAGGCTCCGTTCTGTTCGACTTATTTTGACTTATTTCAGACAAAATAAGTTAAGATAAGTTCAGTTAAGTTAAGATAAGTTCAGATAATATAAGTTTAGCAAAAATAAGTTTTTTTCATACATTTTCATACACAAATAAGTTTATTTCTGACAAAATAAGTTTTTTAAAATAAGTTCAGATAAGTTAAGTTAAGTTCAGATAAGTTCAGATAATATAAGTTCAGTCAAAATAAGTCCAATAGAACGGAGCCTAAATGGATTTCTATATTTAGTAAATGGGGTCACATGGTGTAAAATCTTGCCTGCGTTAATTCATATCGCCCGAGTTAACTCGAATTTTCATGTTGGCAATATGAGATTTCCCGAGTTGTCACGCTGTTTCAAAAAAGCGATATTTCGCCCGATTCAACCGTTCTGGTAAAAAATCGCCCGAGATATACCGATACGACTTGCAAATCGGACGATTTTTTCCTAGAAAACGGGGAGAAGGAACATAGAATTCCAAGTAGAGAAGAAGTAGAAGAGTGAAGATGTAAAGACCGCCAAGACTTAAGTGGTGAAGACTTCCATGGATGTTTGGAGGAAGGAAGAGAAAGAGTTAAATCTTGGAGTATATTCTTTCACATACTGTGACTGAGTTGGGGTAGGTGAGGACCGGGTCAGCCTTTTCCTTTTATTAAATATATCGCTTTGGGGTAGGTGGGAACTGGCAGTGGGTGGGGGCGGGGGTGGGGGTTTGGGCTTTTTCACTTTTATTTATTAATATTTTTTTTTTAAAATTCCCTCACTAACTTACTCTTATTATACAATTTTTTTATTAATTTTGTTTTCCCTTACTAATTGATCTTGAACCACCGCGACCCAATCCGCGTCCACCGAGACCGTTCCATTACCGCATCACCGCGACCAGTCCCGCAACCGTGACCGATACCGTAATTTTAATCTATGGGTCACTTGCACAAGTGGGTGGATATTTCCTATCTGTCAGATTAGATTGGTGTGAAGTCATCATGATGCTTCTGATCAGTAAGAAAAAAATGTCCCGTTATTACTTGGTTCCTCAGGCTGAATCCATCTTTTTGGGTAACCTGTCTATCTCAAAATGCTCGCTAATCAATGCTTTCGCACCATGGAGCTCTCAGCTGCATCTCTTCATCAGTTGTAGGTTAAAACCATTTTCTTTTGTAGGATATATATTTTTTAGTTGGTAAAGGAATTCAATGTTTAACTATTACTCCCTCAATTCCATGTTCCTTATTCAGCAGTTGAACGTATGCAGTTTCGTAGGAGGTTTTACCGTGTTAATTATTGCACCAGTATTTAATATTGACAACTTATATGTCAATGCCACGAACTAAATGATTAACATTACTGTAACTAGAACTTTCACTATTTCTTGAACTATGAATTTGTTTTTCTGGATCATTTAGACTTGAATCTTCCTTTGTACTGGTATTTTCAATAGGACCAAGACTGTCCATTGATTTACTTAATCCACACCCGTGTTCTAACTCTTTCTTAGACAACATCGAATTGAACCACCATTTTTTCATAGAGCTTTCTTGCTCCCTATTCGCATGAAAATAAAATTGATGAATAGTCATTCGATGAAAATAAATTTGAACATTTCCTGCCGTGTATTCGTATTTTAAATTAGTAAATAATACTGTGTTAATTTTTGTATTTAAAATTGACTGTGTTAATAATACTGTGTTGATATTTTAAGAGGTCAGACCACATTGAATTGGGGGAGTATTAAAAATGAAGTTCGAGAGTAGTTTATTATAATCAAGTTGGACACTGGACAGTGAGTTGTTGGGGCATAACTCTATTGTGATTATAGTTCATACTTTTGTGAGAGTCTGCTGTTCGGGTCAAGCGAGCCTGTGTTTCTTCATGGGAGTATTTTCTGTTACGGTGGAGGTGAAGGGTGAACCACGTAGTTATTGTCAGTTAGCATAGTATATGTGTCCGGGGCCTTTTGATGTTGTTGGTAGTTGGGTTTTGGCACTTTACTAAGTTTACTTCCATTTCAGATAAATGAAATTTTGGGAGATGTAAGGGGAAGAAACGCTTATTGGAGTTTCTTGGAGCATCTCTTTCAAATTTTACTTAGAATTAGCGCCTTTCCTTTTGGCTGATGTATTCTAGACCGACATGTTTGAGATACTAGTACTTATTTTATAGTTAGGCATCTCAAATGAGGCTTTGGAGTCAGAGAAAGGGAGAGGTACATGAAGACAAATTCGCATTTCCTTGATGTTTCATATGCCCCTTTCTTTTTGAGGTTTTTATTTTTTATTTTTTTATAACACTACTTATCTGTTATGTGTGAGTTTCCAAGTAGTTTGCTGAGCAACGAATGGAAGCTGATCCCTTCCTTTGACAAGTTCATTTATCTGGACAACCTTCATAGTCAGTGTTCTTTTCTGCCTTTGTTTCCTAAATTGTCTAGACAACGACACTTTTTTTTTTCAGCTGACGAGCCTGACGTTCCACCCTGATCGCTGTTTTTTTTTTCTCTTTTAAAAATGTAACCTGGGGTTGGCAAGACAGACGGAGATTCTTTAGTTATTTATTTATTTATTAATTTTTTTTGAAAGCAAATACATTTCCAAAACACTCTCTTCACTTTTGGCATGCATATTCAAAAGTGACCATTTGACTGACAAACTTTCCCTAATGTAAGGTTCTATTACCCCAAATCAATATTTGATGTAGCATATTAGGCAATTTCTATACAACAACAACAAAGCCTTAGTCCCAAAATGATTTGGGGTCGGCTAACATGAATCGTCATAGGAGATCGTCAATGGACCGGAACAAACCAGAAAGGAGTGGGACGTTAAAAGAAAAAAAATATTATAAGTGATAATTAAACTAAATAAAGTTTAAAATAGATATAAGTAAAATAAGCACCTCTATATTATATTACAAAAAAAAAAGAAATTAAGGGATAAAAAAATAAAAAAAGTTTAAACTAGGTATAAGTAAAATAAGCACCTTTCGAAATAGCATTTTAAACATAAAAATAATAACAATAAAAAATAAATAAAATAAAAATAAAATAAAAAATGGAAGATGTATAAGTCAAATGAAGTCATCAACGTATATTCTCTCCCTCCACTCTGTCCTATCCAACGCCATATTCTCCTCAATCTCAAGTATGCTCATATCGTACTCAATCACCTTCCTCCAAGTTTTCTTAGGTCTTCCCCTATCCCTTACAATTCTATCATTTTGCCACCCTTCTAGTCTCCTAACTGGGGCATCACTTGATCTTCTGCTCACATGTCCAAACCATATTAAACGATTTCCCATCATCTTAAACTCAATCGGTGCAACCCCTACCTTCTTCCTAATAATCTCATTCCTCAAACGGTCCCTTCTTGTATGCCCACACATCCAACGTAACATGTGCATCTCCGCCACATTCATCTTATGCACGTGACAATGTTTCACTGCCCAGCATTCCGTGCCGTATAACAACGCCGGTCGAAGCCGTGCGGTAGAATTTTCCCTTCAATCTTTGGGCATGCCTGGATTAATTAAAAGGAAAGAGAATGTTGCATGACACCTGTAAAAATGTAATAAAGTTCTTTAATAGAAAGGGGCGGGGTGAAAAGAGAAGGTTTTCACTTTGCTACAGATTCATGAGGTGGTTCAGATTTGAAAATCAACCTCTCTAAATGTGGTATAAGAATTTTTCCTGATTCTACTGTTCTTCGCCAGTATGCAGCTATGGAGCTATCAGCTATGGTTGGGTGTTAAGTTGAGAGTTGGCCTCTTTGTTACTGTGGTTAAACCCACATAAAGAAGGCTACTTCTGGGAACCAGTTGTTTCAAGTTTCAAAAGACTTGATGGGTGGAAGGTCTATTATTTTTCTCGGTGGGAGGATTACTTTGATCCAATCATGTTCGTCAAGTATCCCTCTCTACTATCTCTCCCCTTTCAAATCCCACTTTCTATTGCAACTTTGCAAGTAAGATTGAGAAAATGATGAGGAATGTTTTGCGGTCTTGGCCTAACAACGTGAGGGAAGATCATCTTGTGAGTTGGGAAATGGTTTGTCGGCCAAAGGAAGAAGGGTCTAGGCTCTGGAAAAGTGGTGTAAAAAATATTGCTTTTGTCAGAAAGTGGTTATGGTTTTCCTCGTGATGCGGAGTCATTGTGGCTTAGAGTCATAAAAAACAAATATGGTTTGCAACAAATGGGTGAGGTGCTCAAAGCGCTCTTAAGGTAACCCATGCTTGTCCTTGGAAGTTCATTTCCTAGGTTTTCAATCTTTTATTTCCTTTAGAGAAGTTCAAAGTAGGGAGTGGTTGTCGTATTCGTTTTTGTGAAGATGTTTGGAGGGGAGAGCAACCTTTCTGTGTCCATTTCCCTCCGTTATTTCAGTTATCTTCACTACACAATACCCATGGTTTCTATGGTGTAACGCATGGGATTTAAATTTTCGAAGGCCACCACATGATAGAGCTATAGGAGCTTTCTTCTTTACTAGGGGCTCCAGGTCATTAACTATCTAGAGTGGAGGATGCTAGAGTGTGGACCGGGGATTTATCGCGATCTATTTCTTGTAAATATTTTTCTAGTGTACTTGAATCAACCACCAAAGTTTCCGGCTTTTCCGGTAGCAAATTTCATTTGGAAGTCAAAGGTACCTCTTAAGGTGATGAGTTTTGTGTGGACATTGGCGTTTGGAAGGATTAACACTAATGCCATGCTTCAAAAGGGAAGGCTAAGTGTGGTTATTTCTGGTTATCCACCAGATATTTGCTTGCTTTGCCGTACAAGTTACACTAACACTAATAATGAGTCATTCTCACATGGTTTCTTAGACTGGGAAATGACAAGTTACCTTTGGAGGAGATTGCTTGCGATTTACGAGGAGTCTTAGGTTTTCCCTTTAGAGATTTTTATGGCGCAATGCTTTAGGGGGTGTCGTAAGGGTAAGGAGAAGAGATTCTTGTGGTGCAATGGTTTCATGGAAATTATCTGGTGTGTGGTTGGAGAGAAACCCAAGGGTCTTTTCATGAGTTTCATTACCATCTGATTTATTGTGGGGCACGGTCACAGTTTTAGATCTTTATGGGCTAAAGCTAGTGGGGCTTTCAAGAGAGGTACAAAGAAACTGGGGCAATCTGTAATTTTATTTTCTAGATCAGAGGGCAGCTTGTCCTCATTGTGTGTTCTCCTTTTTTCCTACTGCTAATATAATATATTTTCTTATCAAATAAAAATGAGGTGGGGGACAATTTGGTTTTACTTGATTTTTTTCTTCTTCCTGTCATTAGGATAATAAGTCTTCCCTGCTCCCTTTCTTGTTTTGGCCCTTGGTGAACTTATTCTGTTCTTTTAAAACATGGGTCTTATTTCTAAATCATCCGAACAGAGCCTGAAAGTTTCCAGCTTGATTGACAACCAGCCAAGATTATTTTATCTGCAGCAATGTGAACCTTTAATACCATTGTACTAGAAATTGTGTGTGGTTGTTTTCTTTTATCGAACGATGAGAAGACTTCCCTGGTATCTTTCTAGTTTGGGGCTTTGTGCTTTTTGAATCCTTCAGATTTTTCCTGTTCTTAGAACACAGTCTCAAAGTTTCCAGCTCTACTCTGCTGAGATTAGTTGTTCTGCTGTTTTTTCCATTACAGGTGCTTAGCTGATGAAGCTGCTATCCTGTTGCTCTATTCTTTGGTGCACGGGAATGCAGATTTTTTGGAGTATGTGTTAGTGCGGACTGATCTAGATACTCTGGTATGATGTGAATCTGAAATATTTTTTTGGCTATATGTCAAACCTTTCAATCCCTTTAGGACCCTCCTTTGTTTTTCTCTTAAACTCTGATTACTGTCTTCAAGGGTTAAAGTTTTGCTTGATTTGTTATGGGATACAAGTGACATATAACCTTGAGTGGGAAAGCTTAATGTGTAGTAAATTGCTGACTACTTTATGATATGGGAGACAAGTAACTGTATACAGACGGTATAGTCAATCCTAATTTGTAGTTTCTATTTTGAATCACCAGCTAATGCCTATCTTGGAAATATTGTACAATGCTCCAAAGAGGACATCAAATCAGATCTACATGCTGTTGATTATTCTTCTTATTCTCAGCCAGGACTCTACTTTCAATGCCAGTGTTCACAAGCTGGTAAGATCCCCAGTCTTGCTTTTGGTCTCTGTCCCTAAGTTTATAGATTTTGCATTATTAAGTTATGGCAGATTTGTAGCTTCTTCTCTATTTCTAATGTTTTTGCTTCTTCCAATCACTTCTTCTATATCCGTTTGAGCAGATGTTACCAAATGTGCCTTGGTATAAGGAACGACGCCTGAATCATACATCTCTTGGATCATTGATGGTCGTAATACTTATAAGGACTGTGAAGTACAACTTATGCAGGCTGCAGGTATGTTTAGCAGTCCAATCTCAGCATAGCTATTTATATAAGTATATGCATGAACTTTTAAGTGATTATTATGCCCTTGCTGGTGAATGATTTTTTTATTACCACTATTGGAGCTTTTCAAATGGATCTTATTGTTAGGGCATGAGGGAATTATGTATCTATCCTTTGTCCATGTTGTGTAATCTTTCACAATGACATTTGAATGGGGAAGGCTTTTCAACTAAGGATGTGTTTTTAATCACTATAAGCTCATTTTGATGCATTTGTCTTGATCACCATGCATGACTTTTAGAAGTAAATTGGTTTGTGTATTTCTAAAGGCTACATTAATTTTGGTAGTCATAAAATGGAAGGCTAAGTTGTGCCAAAAAAATTTATGCTCCAAATGTAATCACACTGAGATATATCCGTAATTACAGAAATGTAAGACGGTTCATTGGACAAAAAGTAGTTATCATTTTGGATGTCTGGATGAATTGCAATGTTTTCTTTTTTGGTGATATAGCCACATAGTTGCTTATTTTTTTATCTTATATTGTTTCATTTTCTCTGAGTTGCAACAAGACTGTTTTGAAGGCTTTTAGCGGGCATTTGTTTTGAGGGTTTTAGGAAAGGGTAAGAGGATTAACACCCATTATTCCTTTTTTGTTGTTTGTTTGGTCATTTTAAACATTCTCTTTACCCCTCTCTTTCCCCACTTTCCTCTAAGGTGACCCCCTCCCCCCCAAAAAATAAACTTAATACCATGCCCATGCGTAAATTTAGTTCAGGTTTCGGTAGACTACAACTTACATCAGGATCTCTATTTTAGATGAAGTTCGCACAATAGGGAATAGGCCTCTCTAACGTGGTTACTGGATTACTATGCTTATTTGTAGTAGTTCTGAACTTCTGACTGTAGGGTTCAGCTGATTCTCCAGGCAACGTTTCTTTAACATTACAAACAATTACAGTAGGCTGTAAATCCCAGAAATTTTCTTATTTTCAATGTTCGGAAGATGGACGTTCTTGTTAAGGTCAAGATATATTGTGCTTAACTTTTTGAGAATGAATAAACATTCTCGATAATTTTGTAGGCGCGGCCACCAACTAGAGCATTGTTACCTGATGCTTGTGTTACGTGTTAAGGTGCATGGTGTAGTCCTGATCTTTTATTTGAGTGGGAGACTACTGTGAGCTGTTTACTATGCTTCTATGGAATGTTTTTTTTTTTTATTTTTTTTATTTTTAGGAGAGTTTTGGCCCCTTTTAGCTGTGATTTGCTTCTTTATTGGGCATTATGCAGGTGAGTTTGATTGGTCTCTTATGGAGAGAAGTTTCGATGGTATTGTATGTTTATTGTCGAGATTTGGGTGCGTTTTATTTCGCGTATTCAAGCTTTTAGAGTGAAGGTGCTATGGGATATTGGAATGATGTTGTACTTTCAGCTCCTTTAAGCCTGCGATCCAGTGCTTGTCACATATTTTCTTGTCGAAAAATATTGTTTGATTGGCATGCTTTCCTGTAATATTAGAGAATGCTTGACTGCTTGTCCTCCGAATATATCTTGAAATTTTCCGCATTTCATTTTGAAAATTTTCTTGTCCAAAACTAGAGAACCCTGTTGTGAAGTGTCATGTCTGCAGATACCTTGAACTATTTCGTGGTTTTGATTACTGTGGAGGTTTTACCGTGCAGGATGTTTATCTGCACACAAACTGTCTGGCAGCGTTGGCAAATATGGCCCCACATGTTCACCGTTTGGATGCATATGCGTCACAAAGATTAGTCAGCCTATTTCACATGCTTTCTCGCAAGTATATCTTCCTTCTTCCACCTGTTCCTATAATTTTATCAGGAATTGGTAGCAGTGATGTTAATTTTGTATGGTTGTTTTCATAATCAAACCAGGTACACCAAGTTAGCAGATCTTCAAAATGACAAGATGCAAATAGATAAAGTGAATCCCAAGGAAGGAGACAATGTTTTGGAAGATGTGGTAATTTGTTGTATTTGGTTGTAACTTAGCTCAGTAAATACTTAGTATGCCTTGCACGTTACCTGTTGACTGTTTCATGGTATGTTGCTAAAAGGGTAATATTTGTCGCAGTCAATAGAGTTGCATATTTATACTGACTTCTTGCGGATCGTTCTGGAAATAATAAATGCAATCCTGACATATGCCCTGCCACGGAATCCAGAGGTATTGTGTGCTACTGAGTAATTTCTTAAACCATAGTGAGTAGTAAATATTATGCTTCCCCCGTTTTTCAATACATGCAGCACTTTGTTTTTTGGCACTATGCATATATTATCCTTGACCATATTTTCCTACTCCCTTTGTCCCATATTAATCTTTACACTTCCTTTGTTCCGTCTCACATTAGTTTAACTTTATGCACTTCATTTTTGGGAAAGACCCCATAATTATTTTAATACATCTCTCTCCCGAATAAGTTGGGGTCCCACACTACTTCACATTCAATAAAAGAATTCCCCACTATCTCTTAGCACATTTACCGTTTAAATAAAACACGTACTAATACCCTATTATCTCCTTTCACATCTACTTTTCCAATAAAATAACAATAGATAACCAAACAACAATTTATCACCTAAAACTATAATCTGGAATGGAAGGAGTATTGTAACTCTGTAAGATAAAAATAATGTCATTAATAAGAGCTCATTCGGTATCACTTCTAGTTTTCAGTTTTTTATTTTGAAAGTCATATGATTTAGATTGAATTATGAATCAAAAGATATTCTACCTGTAGTGATGATGTTGATTTTCAATACTGACAACAAAAAACAGGAAACTATTTTTTGTGGTTTTCATATTTTGGTTTTTAGTTTTATTAAAAGTAGAAAACTGAAAACAAAGAACGATAACGAACAATTAGTGTATATTTTCACAAAATCTACCTTTTGTATTTTTTTTCTTCTTCTAATATACAGATAAATATACTTGATAATGTGTTAAATATACTTGAAATAGTAATGGTCAAAACTAATGTGTTAAAGAGCAAAAAGTCAAACGTTGTATGTATTGAGAAACTGAGGAAGTATGAATTTTCTTTATCTTATTGTTGCGAAACTATCTATATGTACCTGTTTCAGGTTGTTTATGCGGTGATGCACAGACAAGAGGTATTTCAGCCCTTCAGGAATCATCCCAGATTTAATGAACTGCTTGAAAACATTTTCACTGTAAGTTATAACAGTCGATGGCTTCACGAAATTCATGATAAATAGTTTATTCTTCTGTCACAAATCCTGTTGTTTTCCTATATGCCACATTCTCTTTAGGTGATTCGTTTTCTTTATTTTGATGCATTTTCTTACTTTATGGAATGTGGTGCTGTTTTCAATATCTAGGTGTTAGATTTCTTCAACAGTCGAATGGATGCTCAAGAGGTAGATGGTGAGTGGTCTGTGGAAAAGGTGCTACAGGTTATAATCAACAATTGTAGATCCTGGCGAGGAGATGGAATGAAGGTCCAATTACAAACAATTCTTTGTTCTTTTTCGTGTATCTTAAAAAACACATTACACATTTTCCTCCACCCCTCACATCTATTCTATTTCACCAGATGTTCACTCAATTGCGTTTCACTTATGAACAAGAAAATCATCCTGAAGAGTTCTTCATTCCGTATGTGTGGCAGATTGCTGTAGCTAACTGGTAATCTCCGTCTTTCAGATGACCTAATTTTTTATGCTGACATAATCACTTCTCTTATTTGAATTGCAAATTTATATATTTTGGTTAACTGTGTACTAATATTTACAGTTGAATTGATTGAAATGAGTAATTCTGAAAGTTAAAACATTTAATTTCCATTAATTTATATAGAATGAAAAGAAAGTAAACACAAATTAGTCTATAGTGCTTGAAGAACTACAACATCAAGTAATCTTATATTATCTACAGAATTCCATTTCGTGTTGCCTTACGATCTTAGGCATGTTAATTTTGTTTGTGATTTTCTGCACATCACTTTACAAAATTTACCGAAAGATGGTCCAGGCATTTATTTGATAGTCGATGCCCACTGACTTGCTATGTATTATGATATTCACTTGACAATGTGTTTCGCAGTGGATTTACCTTCAGTCCCAGCAAGATAAACTTGTTTTTGATTGATCTGCCTAAAGAGGTACGCTTTCTGTACCCTTCTTAAAATATAAATGAAATTTCAGTCTATTTCTCACCCAGTCAATTGATATTTTATATAATTTTCATGGAGCAGACTGCTTATAATGGCGAGGGAGTTCAAAAATACCCTAACGGAGAGTTGAGCACACATGAAGTTGAGCTTGATCCTTAAGACAGAGGGCTAAGGGTTATTTTTTGAAGTGAACTATGTAAATATATAGGTATTAGCTCCCCTCAAAAAAATAAAATAAAATATATATATATATATAGGTATTAGCTAGCAGAGAATTGTAATTCATCTCATTCTTTCCTGTCTATATGTTGAAATAATGTAAAAAGCCTCCCAATTGTATGGCATTTGTGAATGACATTATGTAATATTTAGTATAGAGTAAACACTCAACTATTTTTTAGCTTGGGGCATGACGGTGCATGCCACTGCTTATATTGGGGCCTTGATTAACCAGTGACGCGTATCAAATTTTGGATTTAGGGATTTCCAAATTTGTTCAATAAATTAAACTATTAAATGGGCTAGACATGTCTGCAATTAATCTACCAAATGTGCTGCTTAGATATTGTTGCACCAAACTTTTGAAACTATATGAGCTTCACTTTCTTTTATATGGCCATTTGTATTCTACCAAATATGCTGCTTAAATATTGTTTGGTTCATTAAAGTCAACTACTGTGAAGGTTGCAAATCTATCAAAATTAAATTAAGATATTTTCATAATTATCATAAAGTCTAGTTTTTCATACTTACCACCTTATAATATTTTATTTAAAAATTACTACCTTAAATTTGTCTAAACTTTCAAAAGTACCATCACTTAACGGAAACCATTAAGTTTTCTGTTGTGTGGTAGTAATTTTAAAAGTTTTAGACAAATTTAGGTGGCAGTTTTGAAATAATTTTTCTTTTTAAGATGGTAAGTTTTATTTTAAAATACCACCTTAAATTTGTCTACAATTTTAAAATTACTACTACTTAACAGAAATCTTTAACGGTTTTCGTTAAGTGGTGAAAATTTTGAAATTTTAGATAAATTTAATGTGGTAATTTTTAAATAAAATTTTATAAGGTAGTAAGTTTTAAAAGCTAGACTTTATTATGAAAAAATCCTAATTTAAATTTTGAATCTCTATTGTTTAAGTTATCATTTTTCCAAAAGAAGGGAAATCCACTAGGCAAAAGAACGTTTAAGCAATTGAGCTTTTTGGATTGGAAATAAGCTCAATTGTTCGTTCTGATGAATTGTTAAGCTATTATCTTTTATATAACTATTTTATTAACAGTGTCAAGAAGTGCACTAACACTTGTATGTTGTACAGAGAGTACACCACTATACATGGACCAAAGCCAAGTCTAGTTGATTGGTTTTGATCTCAGTTAAGTGAACCGAATGTAGTTCATTAATTTCCACTTTATATATTCTGATTTAAGCTACTTAAGAAATTCATTTTCATAGATTTGGAAGCTTTACACGGAGGGGGATCCAAGAGTAACAACTGAGTTACTATCATTGTCACGAGGTCCGAGTAAGAGTATGAAAAGCTATCAATGATACTATGTAAATGGGTATCGCTTTCACACTAAGAAGCGTCAAAGAAGGCGAAAGACACAAAATAGTGAAGTAATTGTTAAAGGAGATGTAGAGAGTGGAGAAAATGACTTCTTTGGAGCTTTGAAAGAAGTCTTAGAACTTGAATATGATGCTCCAAATGGTGGAGATACAGAACTTACTGTGGTGTTGTTTAGATGTGTTTGGTTTAATGTTTATCGGCGAGGGATAAAAAGGGATAAGTTTGGCGGCGTAAGTCTCAATTTCAAAAAGTTCTTAGGGACCAATGAGTCATTTGCTATGGAATCTCAAGTAGGGAAAGTTTATTATGTTAGGGCACATAATGAGTGTGAGGGGGTCGAAAAAGCACGAGGCTAATGCGTGACCTCGTCCCTCGTGGGTGTGACGTTTCTTTTTGTCAAATCAAGTGTAATTGGATTTCCTGTGAGTTTACACCCAATTGACTAGTAATATAGGAGTCGCCATTCAGTTTTTAACGACAATGAGAAAAACTGACAAAACCCGGTTATCGTGACATAAAGGGAATGCAATTATGTTTGACCACGACGACCGTAGGTTCCCTTGTGATCCCTGGTGTGGGGATCTCTCAACATACACCCTCAAGGTAGAGATTGAGGGTTCGGGGGACTGTAACTACCGAGAGGAGTACTCGCTCTTCAATAACTCTAGAGGCAGGATATCCTTACTAGCTCAGCATAAATAATTGAAGGGACATGCATTAACTATTAAACTAATCTGAGTTGATTTTAACAATATGCAACATATAATACTAGATCGATCGCGATTATCTGATTTAGATTGTTTTAAGGGACCTAGCATGATAATCCAATTTCCCAACATATTATCTTTATTAGGTGTGATAGAACAATCAGATTTGATTAGTTTACCAGTTCATAAAAGGGCGAGGAAAGCAATTAAATCATGCGAAGGGGCACATTACGACGCACCCTTGAGAGGTGCGTCACGGTTCTCAGAAAACTAACCACTTTGACTTTGCTATTTCTCCTTTTATTTAACGAATCTCAAACTACGGGACAGGATACGTTCTGTTCGATTTTTGGATCGATTGCGACAGAACGCGTGATCAATTTTGCAGCGTGAGGCTTAGGCTTAGGGGTTGGAGTCAATACTCAGAATAATGAATTCTGTTTTCACGTCGAATTTGGGGCTATATTTATAGAAAAGAGTTTGTGGAAAGATAGAATTTTAGAGCTCTAATCCACGAAGAATTAGGAAAGAACACGTCCCAGGTAATTTCAGCGCCCAGGGCTGGGCGCCGAAGATTTCGGCGCCCAGAGCCAGGCGTTGAAAATAGGGTCTAGGCCGTTTTCTTTGTCTGTTTTGGACTCTTAGAATCCGGAGTGTTTGAGACTTACTCGAGTCTTTTAGCGCGTATTAACTTTATGACGGAATGCGTCTGGGCCCGTTACGAACTCTAGGCTCGTTAGGATTTTAATTAATACGTAACTCTTATTTTCGAATCATATTAGGAATAGGATTCTTCTTGTAATTTCTATTTCATTTAGGATTTATGTTGGAGTGCAACACCTAATTCTGACATGTTTCTATCTTTTATGACTTGCCACTTATAACAACTACCAATTACGTTAGTTACTATTTTTAGCAGGTTTCCATAAATAGCAGGTTTCTATAAATAGCAGGCTTCGGGTGAAATGAAAAGGGTGATTGAGATTCGTTATTTTATAGGAGATGCGTTGCCAAGTGGAGATTTATGCTCTCATCATCGAACCTTCCCTTTCGGGAATGGGGACAAAAGTAGGTGTCTACAGTTAGCCCCCACTTTGACTGAGTCTTGGAGTAAGACGATGGTCAAAGTATTAGACGGAGTGCGTCACACAAGCCATGGTGACCTGTTTTGCGAGGGTCTCACGAGCCCCCGAGTGATAACATTTGACTTAAGGGTCATCACTTGAAGTGTCGACATATCCCTCATGTGTCATTGGGATTTATCAACGGATAGTATAGAAACTCCCTCACTTTGTCATTGGAAGTATCTAAAGATGCGTAGAAACTCCCTCACTTTGTCATTGGGAGTAGCTACAGATGTTTTCGAAATCAAAGCTATAAAGTGTAATTGGGCCTGGCCAAGCCCAATCACGAGGTAAAAATGTTTTTAAAGATTCTCATTTTCAGGGTTAGCTAAACGAGAAACCCCCCTTGTTTTATGGGACGTAAAACGAAGGAAAATCCGGCACATCGTTCTTTTTTGGAAAAACGGAAAACCAATCCTTTAATTTTTTGAAAAAAGGAAAACTACTCACATCGTTCTTTTTTGGGAAAACGGAAAACCAAAAAAAGTTATCGCTGCAGCGACTAAGGACCTGCGCGGTTAGTGGCGCAGACCCCGCCGGCTAAAGATGGCGAGCCTGTCCGCTAAGGGTGGACACCCCGTCCGATAGAAGTGGACGAATCTGTTTTGAAATTTAAAAATAAGGACCTACGCGGTTTGTGACGTAGACCCCGCCGGTTGAAGATGACGAGCCTGTCCGCTAAGGGTGGACACCCCGTCCGATAGAAGTGGACGAATCTATTTTGAAATTTGTTTGTGCTTTTTGAAAATAAGGACCTACGTGGTTTGTGACGTAGACCCCGCCGGCTGAAGATGGCGAGCCTGTTTCATTTTGTTTTTTTGAAGATTCTATTTTTCGAAAACAGAGGACCTGCGCGGCTAGTGACGCAGACCCCGCCTGCTGAGGGTGGGCGAGCCCTGTCCGCTGAGGGTGGACGTCCCTGAATTCGCTTTTTCGATTTGGAACTTGCCGTGGCGCGATCTTGCCCGATTGAGGTGGGCAAGCCCCTATTTTTTGTTCATCGTGATTTCTTTTGAGAATTTCTTTTATTCATTCTTGCAAAAGCGAATTCTTTCGAGGGATGCTCGGATTTAGTTGTAACATGAATGTGGGTTGACAACGGGCTTAGATGAACCTTCGTCTTGTGGTCGTCTTCTTTTGTGGTTTCGAGCTAGTCTTTACGGCTCGATTTTTGCCACCGCTTGGTCTTTGATCAGAGGACCATGTACAAGTATCAACGCGACCTTTACTCTGAGGTCAGAATCCGTTTTTTTTTTCTTTTGAGATTATCCAAACATGGGACTGTGCATGGCGTAGTCCGGGAATATGATTTTGATTTCGCATAATCTTTGTTGGAGTATATATATTTTTTCGAGCCCCCAAGCACCCGGTCTTGACGGTCATTTCTTGCCGAGAGATGTACGTATTTTATAACGTCCTTTAATCATGTTTGGGGTCGTGCTCGTATGTGCGAGCGACCTTTATAGTGGTATGCTATTTTGACGAAGTCGTGGAGTGCGACTTCATTTTCCGGGCGACGAAGTTTATTTTCTAATAATATCCGGTTTAGCTTGGTCCGGATTAATCTTTTGACAAACAGACATTTTTTGGGAAACCAACGACTTAACAATATTTTTTGGTGTTTCGAAGAATGACCTTGATATTTATTTTGCTCATATTTGTTTTGAAAAGTGTACACATATATTCCTTGAGACGAGTCTAAGTTTCGACCAAGTTTCAACATTCATTTTCACTATTTGGGGGCTAACGGTGCTTTTGGGCTTGATCTTGATTTCAATAGGGTCTTGTGTCTACCAACATGGTTTTCAGTCCTTTCCTGTTCCGCGTTTTGTGAGATCCGGGCCTTGGGCTGCATTTTCAGCGCCCTCTAGGCTAGGCGTTAATCATTTCGGCGCCCAGCCGTGGGCGCTGAAAGTCTTTTCCTGGCGATTTTTGGTTTTCGGATTTCTCAGCGTGTTTCCGAATGGGATCAGGATGTTACTTGACGTCTTCAGCTATATATAGGGGTTAGATACTCCCCTCTTTTCCATCACTCTCAATCTTCTTCTCTCTTGTAGTTGCTTAGCTTTAATTCCTCCTTGCTTTTGTCATGTCGATTCCTCCCTTCTCCCTCCAATGAGCTGTGAGGCGTTGGCTAAGAGCCCTTACTCCTACAGAAAAGGCTTTGTTGAAAGAATATCACTTAGAGGCACTTTTAGGCTTACAACAAATTAATATTGACTATAACTTTTTGTATGCTGCCGTGAGCTTTTGGGATTCCGATCTTCATGTTTTTGTCTTTCGGGGCAATGAAATATGTCCTTTGCCAGATGAATTTGCTGCGATCCTTGGTTATCCTACTAATGCTACTCCTGTCACCCCTGGCACCATTGAAGAGGGTAAAACAACCATAGGGACTTTCCTAGGACTAGATGCTAACATGCTCGCTGAGATTGTTGTAGGTAATGAGGTTGATTTGGCAAAGCTTGTAAAACATCACTTTAGGCCTAACAAAAATATGACCGAACAGAAATTGAACATTCGAGCTCTTGTATTTTGCTTGTTGAATCATTATTTGCTGTCGAATAACAATGGTGAGTTCGGTGACATAAGGTTGATCCCCTTGATTAGCCAGATGGAAAGTTGCTATTCTATTATGCCGTTGGTTGTCGCCGAGACTTTGCTGAGTGCGGATGAGTTGAAGAAGAATGCCAAATCTGAATATTTTAAGGGAAGCCCCCTATTGCTGCAGGTAATCGATCTTTTCTTTGCGCACATGTATGTTTTTTTTTGCATATTTTTTACTCGTCCTGCCTGGAGTTGAGTTTCAGCGCCTGGTCCTGGGCGTTGAAACTGCGCCCCAGGTTCCGTTTTTTAATATTTTTTTTATCGTACCTGTTTTTGCAGATTTGGCTCATGGAACGACTTAGGCTTTTAGAAACTCCTGCCGATCCTAAACATTATCGCCCTATAGCCTTGGGTAACCGAAAGTATTTGCACCGAGGCCAGGACGAGGCCGAGTGGGCTTCCTTTTTTACTCATGGTATCTGTTCTATTAAGTGGGTGGTACCGTGGTGGGGTTTGAATACTATGACGGGGGGTTCTGATGTGTCAGTTTATGTTTCTTTGTTGGGGCTATCTCGGCCCATTTATATCTTTCCTTACCGAGTCATGCGTCAATACGCCTTAAGGCAGACTATCCCCTTTTCTGATACAGTACCACCTAAAGTAGCGGCCTTTTCACAAGCACAGGTTCAAGCATGGGCTAAGTATTATGATTGTCTCCCGCGTTGGGCCGTAGCTACAAATGGCTTTGTGGGTCTTTCTGAAAACTACAAGTTGTGGATGAGTTCCGATGATAAAGCTGTGAGGACCGAGGCTCGAAGTGGGGAGCCGGCTGAGCTTTTAATACCTCGTATTCGGGTTAGATATGAGGGCCGTGATTCTGCCAATCCTCGCACCCATGGTATTAAGACTGTGAAAGCTCGTCCTGATCGAAAGCGAAAGGAAGTTCCTCCCCGCTCCAGTTCTAGGCCTAAGAAGATGCCTAACATGAAGGGGCCTGCCGTTGCTAAAAGAAATGCAAGCTCTCGCGGAGATCGTCGCCAGAACAATGTATGGGTTAGGAAAGCTCAGCCACCAGTAGAAACAGTGACTAATCCAGTTGATGTTGATAATCCTTCCCCCACCATTGTCTGTGCCCTTGAGGCTGAGCAGGCTATAACTGTTCAAACTGAGAATGTTTCTGAAGCCTTGGCGTCTTTGGAAGTTAGTGTCCAGGAGCCGATTCTTATGGAGATTGATATAGGGGCAGCGCAGAAGACTGTGGGGGTGGATCCTGCGAACATTGCCCTCTACAAGATTTTATTTTGATGATCCGGAAGAACTAGAGTAGTGTAGTTCTTGCTAGGGTGTAGGTGCCCTTTATTTATTTCAGTTGTGTTTGTTTTTAGCACTTTTGTTTTCCTTCTTATCATTTTTTAATAAAGGCGTATTTTATTTTTACTTTCATTTTTGCTTCTCTCTTTTTATTTATATGTCTAACACTTTTTCACAATGTATACATGTTTTTTACTTGATTGGACCGAATCCATGAATAGGATTGCCTACGTATCTTTGTTAGAATCAGGTCGCGCGTAGTTCTAGCAAGAATAAATTCTAGGGTGCCGAATTTTAATAAATATGCCCTGAGGTGGAAACATATTATTTAATCGGTAAAATGAGTGAAGTATTATCATTATTTTAGTCTGCTGCTGCTGTTGTTTTTTTTTTTTTTTTTTTGCCGTAAGCCGCGTATCTGTACTTAAAAATGAAATTCCATGTGTTTTTTTTGTACGGCTATTTTTTGGTACGCATATCTGGATACGTGTTGTACCCCCCAAGTGTTCGTTATTTTTCCGTTATGCGCGGATAAAATGACGAGCACTTCTGGTAAAAAGTTAGGCAGGCAGAGAGTTTCAACGCCCAGGCTGGGGCGTCAAAGATTTCGGCGCCCAGCCCTGGGCGCTGAAAATGATTTCTGGGCGATCGTTTTTGACGCTTTGCTTCACATGTTCTTGTATTTATTTCTTTTCTCTTTGTTTTGTGCTTTACTTTTTACTCGTATCAAAATCAATTTTGAGGCTATTTCGGAGGCTTTTTTTTTTGACTGTTAGCGTGAGACGCATTTTTGTCCGGATTAATTTTTTCTATTCGTGACTCGAAACGGTTTTGAAAATGGGGTTAGTGTCTGGAAGATATGAAGATCTTTGTGTAGGCTTTTTGAGTGGTCTGAGGCGTGAGCTAGGAATGATGGTGTTCTATTTTAGGGATGTATATTTTTTTTGAGCAACATTTTGAATTTGATTTCCTTTTTGATTTCTTTGGGTTGCATGGGTTAGACCCTTATGTTGTGGCAATATGATAGTATGGCTTTCTTTGGGAATTTTTTTTTTTTTGATAAGCTTCGATGTCACGATTCAAGACCGAGTGGGCCTTGTTTATTGGGCCTAGAGTGGGCTGTGTTTTTTTTTTTTGCAAGTATGATTAGTGCTTATTTAGTGTTAGAATAAAAGTTTTTAGGAGAAATCTTACGCCTTTATTAATTTGGAAAGTAAGGAAAACACACTGAAACAAAATTAACCTATTTTCTAAGGGGTCTTAGGACCATCTAAAGCCTTTTTTTTTTTTTTTTTTTCTATCAATCTAAAGAACTACTAGGCGCTTTTTACTAAGGTGCTCTATATGGCTCAAGCCTCGGGTTTAGTCTCGTAAAACTTTGGTCCTTCACCGGTACTCATCTTGAATTCTATTCCTTTTGCGTTGACCCACTGACATGTCTTCACCCATCCGTTCTCGATCTCTTCTAGTGTTGATGCAGGAGAGATTAACCGGGTTGTATCGAAACCATCATCTTGTAAAGGTAGGGTAGTCATCACAGTCTCGTCCTCCATAGGCCTCGATTTGTTGAACAATGTCCATAGAGCCTGGTTGTCCAATATTTCAGTTGTTTTGGTCTTGATGAGGTGGGGTGCCTCATCCAAGGTGTGGCAGTCATGGAGAATTTCAAATCCGGGTTTTAGCAAGCCATCCTGAACGAAGGGTTCAGGGAAATCACAACATGGGTGTTCTTCTCCTTCCCGAATGAACATTCCGTTAAGGGTTCTTTGATACGGGGGAAGGAGGGTGGTTTGTTTGGCCTTGTTAAGGCGTAGCCTAGACAAGCGGTCAACAATATCTTCCTCCGTTGGTTCATAGCCTAGGCCAAAGGGAGTAGATTTGTTGGGTAAAGGATGGAACGTGCATTCCTTCTTCCTTATGCCCAATGGGGTTCCTGGGAAATAACCTTGAGCTAACAGCATTCTAGGGATGACACGGGATGCGTGCGGGTCTAGGAATGCTGGATCATAGTCTTCGATGAACTGGATTGCTTCATCCATTTGAAACCCATAAAGGTCGTCTGCAGTTTCGGCCGTTCCAACCATAGTACAACTGATGTCGAGAGGAGGGGCGCGGATTTCCAGAATCACTCCGTTATGGTTAAGTTTAACCAGTTGGTGCAGGGTAGAAGCCACACCTCCTAAATCATGGAGCCAAGGTCGCCCCAAGAGGAGGTTGAAAGTGGGCTTGATGTCGATTATTTGAAACTCCGTGGTGCGTGCCACAGGCCCGGTTTGTATTGTAAGGTTGATCTTTCCCAACACAGGCCTTCGAGAGTTATCATAAGCTCGTACTCCTTGCGTGGAGGTTTGGAAGTCATCGTTTCCTAGCCCTAAGCAATGGGCGGTTGTAGACACCTACTTTTGTCCCCATTCCCGCAAGGGAAAGGTTCGATGATGAAAGCATAAAAACTCCACTTGACAACGCATCTCCTATAAAATAAACGAATCTCGATTCCCCATTTCATTTCGCCCGAAACTTACTATTTATGGAAACCTGCTAAAAATAGTAACTGCCGTAAAAGGTAGCTTCTAAAGTGGCAAATCATAAAAGGTAGAAACCTGTCAGAATTAGGTGTTGCATTCCAACATAAATCCTAAATGAGATAGAAAGCTGCGAGAATCCTATTCCTAATAGGATTCGGAAATAAGAGTTACGTATTAATTTAAATCCTAACGAGCCTAGAGTTCGTAACGGGCCCAGACGCATTCCGTCACAAATTGATACGCGCTAAAAGACTCAAATTAATCTCAAACTCTACGGATTTTAGAATCCGAATCTGACTAAACAAAAACTGCCCAGACCCTCCTGAAAATACCTGGGTACGTCTATTTTCCTAATTCTTTGCGGATTAGAACTCTGCAATTCTATCTTTCCACGAACTCTTCCCTATAAATAGGCCCCTAGTTTCGACGTGAAACAAGACACAACAACACATAATATGCTCTGAGTATTGACTCTAAACCCCTTAGCCTAAGCCTCTCGCTGCGAAATTGTTCACGCGTTCTGTCGCAATCGATCCATAAATCGAACAGAACGTATCCTGTTCCATAATCGAGATTCGTTAAATAAAAAGGAGAAATAGCAAAGTCAAAGTGGTTAGTTTTCTGAGAACCGTGACGCACCTCTCAAGGGTGCGTCGTGATGTGTCCCTTTTCGATGATCTAACTGCTTTCCTCGCCCTTTTTATGAACTGTTAAACTAACCTAATATGATTGTTCTATCACGCCTAACAAATATAATATCTTTGGGAAATCGGATTATCATGCTAGGTCCCTTAATGCTATTTAAATCAGATAATCACGATCGAGTTAGTATTATATGTTGCATATTGCTAAAATCAACTCAGATTAGTTTAATAGTTAACGCATGTCCCTTCAATTATTTATGCTGAGCTAGTAAGGATATCCTGCCTCTGGAGTTATCGACGAGCGAATTACTCCTCTCGGTAGTTACAGTCCCCCGAACCCTCAATCTCTACCTTGCGGGTGTATATTGAGAGATCCCCACACCAGGGATCACAAGGGAACCTACGGCCGTCGTGGTCAAACATAATTGCACTCCCTTTATGTCACGATAACCGGGTTTTGTCAGTTTTTCTCATTGTCGTTAAAAACTGAATGGCGACTCCTATATTCCTAGTCAATTGGGTGTATACTCACAGGAAATCCAATTACACTTGATTGAATAAAAAGAATCGTCACACCCACGAGGGACAGGTCACGCATTAGCCTCGCGCTTTTTCGACCCCCTCACAGTGGCGACTCCACTGGGGATAGTGAAGGAAATACTCGTGCTTGTAGGTAATCAAAATATCCGAAGGGTGAAACGATCCTACCCCACGTTCATTTCCCCATCAAGCTGGGACGACCTGAAAATCAGCATATTAATGTGAACGGGCAGAACATCATAACGAATCTCGGCTCCCTCGGGAGTTGGGACTAAGGATACCTTTTTCACCAATAGGGGGGTGCATACGCCGCGCATGTTTCCCACTCGGTACTTGTGCAAGTAGTACACCTATCCCGAACCCAATCGCTCGCTCATTAGGTCCCTCTCGCCTGCATGCCCCCTTGGCTTGCACTTGCGGGTTGGCCTCTTGGGAGAAATTCGTCTGTTGAAGATACTACCTCGACCGGGGCATGTGTTGGATCTACGATAGAAGCGGTACCAAGCCAGGCGTAAATAAACTACCCATAGAAGCCTATCATAAACTACATGGCATATTTAATTTTCAAATCTTTGTTTGTAATGTAGTTATGTGTAGCGAAATATGTGATTGTGTGTGACAAACTATCCTAGAAAACCAATGACCTTAAAAATTTCCCAAACATTCATAGACTAATTTGCCAAAGAGTTATACCGAAACACGTGTTCCGCAAACCCGAATGATCGCCACAAAATAAGCGACGCTCGGGATGGCCTGTAACGAATCCCACGAACGCTGTTACGCGTAAAGGACGTTATTAGGCAAGCACGCAAGTCGAAATCGCATAAACAAAAGACAGAAAAACGAGAACCAGCCAGGGACGCATTTTCAACGCCCCTGGTTGGGCGCCAAAATTTCTCACGCCTACGTCTGGGCGCCGAAGTTGCTGCCTGGCCTTTTGGCCAGGCACAGCAGCCTCGGTGCCCGCGCATAAAAAAATATATACGTAGCAAAAAAAAAGACTTTTCAAAAATTGCTACGAGGGCGTAAGAAAAGCACTCGATTTCAAAAGCGACTCGTAAAAAATTAATAACTCTTTGCGTCGTTGTTAGGCCTCCTACGACGACAATGCTCGGCACTAAAAACCGAACATGCTAATAATTATGAATGTCACATGGGCGAAGTATTCAAAAAATAATGTTCGAATAAAGTCTTCAAGAAAAAATAAATGTTCAAATAGAAAATGAATAAATCCGAGTCTTGACTAGGCTATGCCAAAGTCCAATCCAAATCCTAAGTCTTAGTTGTCTTATCCATAGAATCGGTCCTAATGCTTGGTGTCGTTCTGCAAGTTAAAAGGTTAAACCATATTGAGTCTCCCTTCCTAACATTTAAATCAATAAGCACCCATATGTAATTGTCATCCCTTGCCTAGAATCTACGGCCTCAATACTCTCTCTCGCCAATAAAAGGAATATATTATAGTATTTGCAAAATGGAAACAGTCACATTCTGAAAATCATTCCCCCATAGTCGCACAACCCCCAAAGTGAACCTAAGGTATCAACACCATTGGCAAAGAAAAAATTAAGGGCCTCAAGGCTTATAATCACATTGGGTCACGACTATCATAATCCTCTCGAGTCACTCACTCCTTGAAATACTACTAAGTACGGACTAAAAGATTTTCCATGAATGCAACATGACCAACCATGAAAATACCCAAATCGGCATACCATAAGGCTACCATTGGGGTAAAGCAATACACACTAAGAGAGAAGCTGCACTAATGATTCTAGTCTTGCAAAAATAAAAATTCGATCTCCCCAATTAACTACCTTGCCAACATTAAGCAAAATGGCACATGACAAATGAACACCCGAGGGTTAAAATCTAAAGTGTCAACCAACGAAAGTTATGGTCCAATTAGCCTAAGTCTGAGAGTTGCTTGGTCAAGTATTATAGGCTTACGCCACGTCATTATTTTAAGTCTAGGCCACCTCCTTGTATTCATACACGGGATATAATCAGAAAGATTAATGAAAGTTTGAGTCTAAATCACAACTTCCAATTAAATCCCAGAAACTGGAATCTCAAAGAAACAACAAATTACTTTCGATGTAATTCTTTCGTTAAAATTCAATAAGGTAAAAACAACATTTTGAATCTACGCTATTTGCATATTTTAAGAAACGACTAAATACGCTTGCAAAGTAAGACAATTTAAAGGTCCACCCTAGGCCTACTAAAATTAAAGGTACACTATAGGCCTACCAAACGAGGCTCACTCAGCCTCGCCTCGTGACTCAAAGACCACAACCATCAACCTTTTAGCCCAAATTAAAAATTGAAGAATTTATGTTGGGTAGGAATCCCAAGCAAAAAGAAAGAAAAGATAGAAAGAGAAAAGGGAGAGCGAAAAGAGCAAGCCATGGAATACTTATCCCGTAGTGCAACATTCACCTAAGTAAACGAAGGAAAAGAATTGAGTCAACCAATCCAAATCATAAAATTCTACAATGTCTACCCTTTCCAATCCTTATGCTCTTAGACGCCTTCACTCTGGGGTCCCTGCTCAGCTCATTTAACCCATCCATGCTCTCATTGCCATAACCAAGAAACCATTACCTCGACTCTTGTTCTTGAACTTGTTGTCAACTGCAAACCACGTACGGCCATTGACACGTGCGTCGTACCCAATATTTACAAATCCCAAACCTGCTCTTGCACCACCATTAGCATAATGACCATATAACTTGTATACGTCCTGTTGATATACCCTTGAGCCGCCCCTATGCTACTCATTGGCCTTGATTGATGTAAACTCGTGGCACTAGCCTGAGGCCATAAAATAGGAATCCTAGCAGATGTAATCCTTATGCTTGACCAATACCTATACAACTTATCCAATCTCATTCAACCCATCTTTCAAGTCGTCTTGAGTCACAAATAAAAAAAAAGACAAATAAAAAGTACATTCTACGCTCAACGTAACAAAGATTAAAAAATAAAATGTGAATAATAAAAAAAAGAAACTTTGCAAAAGCGCCTCTAAAGTTAGTCTAAAAAGAAAAATAAAGAAGCATTTAGCGCACCAAAAAATATCCGCCCAGAAACCATTTTCAGCGCCCAGAGCTGGGCGCCGAAATCTTTAGCGCCCAAGCCTGGGCGCCGATTCTCTCTGCTTGCTGAAAAATTTGTCCAGAAGTGCTCGTCATTTTATCCGCACATGCACAGAAAAATAACGAACACTTGGAGGGGTACAACACGTATTCAGGTATACGTACCAAAAAAAACACATGAAAAGAAAATACATGTACTAAAAAATATAAAACAAATTTTTTGGCTTACGGCAAGGCAGCGGATTTAAATAATAATAAACTTCACTTATTCTACCGTTCCAAATAATATGTTTCCACCTCAGAACGTACTTGTTTCAAATCGGCATTCTAAGAAACCATTTTCTAGGCTAAGAACTACGCAAGACCTGATTCCAAATTAAATCTATTTAAGGCGGATACGTAGGCAATCCATGATTCGGTCCAGCCAATTTGCAAAAATATTAAAGCCTATAGAATAACAAGAATAAAAATAGAAGTCCCTTATTAAAATTTAATTACTTGCAACCCAAGTCGAAAGAAAAAATTTAAGTCAAAGGAAGAATCCAAGTCACCAAGATGCCAAATTAATGAGCACACATCGAAAAATAATAAAGGCACGTACCCTTGCCAGAAGGAGCACTCACACTCCTAGGCACTTAGCCAAGACTCAAAAGACCGCTTTGCCTCAATTGAATGGGGGCTAGCGCAAGCGTCCATGACCTCTAAAACACTCGACTTGACCCTCCCTAAAGCGAACTAACTCACCTAAAGACTTTCTTTCACCACTAGACATAGTTGTTCGCTTAAAGACCTCCTTTCACCACTAGACACAGCCATATTCGCCAACAAGTAGTAAAGGCAGTAAGCTTGCAATGAAGAGGATTGTTCTACGGCATCACCCCATCGTTCCTTCGAACTCAGGGCACCCGTTTACGGTAATTCGAATGCTTGCTAATCCCCTTTGAAAAAAATCAGACATTGTCAATAAGACTTGGCACTTAACCAAGGCTCACCCTACTCAGACATATGACACGGGCATCTAAAATCGAAATCTGAAAACATTATTAATGGGAAGGCATAATAGCAACTGGGGGCTAAAAAAAATTGAAGTGAAAGAGCTAGGGAAAGAACTAAGTATACCTTGACCTTTTGTACGGACATACACCAAGTAAATCTAAGTCAATTTGACAACGGTTTATATTTCCGCAATTCTGGAAAAGATGGCCCTAAAAGCCTAAAGCATATGCCAAACGGGCACAAGTAATATCTTGACGCCTGCACCCTGGCTTCCAGCAAATCCTTAGACAACATTCCGAAAATCGTAACATATTCACTCATGTAATCCTGTACGAACCCTTCTATAAGTCAACTTACTTAGGACACCTCGGACTGTACACGATAGGATTCGGATTTTAAATAATTTTCAAATGATTTTTAAAGACTTCTTCGGACAAATAAAGTGTCGTTGGTTTAAGCTTAGTGTGCGTCCATCTCAATGTTGCAAGTGAGTCAAAAAGATTTTTAAATATGATTATGGGTAAAGAAAGGCACCTAGCTTTTGGTCAAGGCACACTTCAACATGTGACTACCTTGACCATGGCAATGTCGCACAATACGACATTTACAAGAGAAGTAGCAAAATCACTACTCGAACATACCTCGCACTAAACGAGTCTGGTTCAAACTATTCATGATCCATGTCACCATGAATGCATAAAAACGTGTGCAAAGCATTATAGCACCAAGCCAATCCCGTAGCTACAATTGGGGGTTTGAGAAAAACACTCTAAAAATGCTCGAAATGACGATTTCATCGCAAATTCTCGACGCTAATGCTATACATATGTCATAGGGGCACAATCCTAAGCTTTAATCATGTAAAACCAACCTTAGAATGGCTACAACCCCTCCCAAATTCTAAGCATTACTTAGAGTATATAAAGTCGCCCCACTAACAAGGGTAACTGAAAATCGCGAGTCACCAAAACTCCGATCAAACCACTGCACATAACGCTCGCCCTATAAAGCGCCCGTTACACAGTCTACATCGTTCCAAAGCAAAAGCGAAAGAAAAAAAGAGAATAAAAAAAAACTGTCAAAATTCTGCCCAGAAATCATTTTCAACGCCCAGAGTTGGGCGCCGATATCTTTAACGCCCCAGCCTGGGCGCTGAATCGTTCTGCTAGCCAAGTTTTGCCCAGATATAAAAATAAGAAAGAAACACCTACGAATCCTCGCATCGAACGAAGTAATAAGCCGTGCAAACCCATGCGGAAAATGCCACACTTGTTCGGACACCTGAACAAGGCATGATGAAATACTCCAATGCAAAAAATAATAATATCCCAACACCTGGAGAAATGTTCTAAGACACGCCGTTAGGCCACACAAGCCTACGTCGCACCATAAGTTCAACCGTCCCACGGTACAAGTCTAAAAGAAGAGTAAGGCATGTTGCACTAATGTAGGCACGACCAAGAGCACGTGTAAAAGAGGCAGAGACTACTTATCGCCCATGCAAGCCACACGACTTCTACATTAAGGATTAAAGGTAGCAAAATATTACCTACCACGGAAGGGATAGCTCGCACCTACACGAGCGGAACCCCAAGGCATCTTTCTCGAAAGAACCTACAAAAATCGTACGCCAAAAGGAAGCTTGGGAGCTCCAAGCTACGAAACAACCATAACCAAATAAAAAATCTCGAAGCAAATGTTTGAACAATCGAAAAGGGCACAATATTTGAGCCCACTCCATGAATGGACCTGACCCCTATCAAGCTTCTAAGCAAACTATTCAAAATCAGTCATTGTTCAAAAAAAATGATTCAAGCAAACTGATTAATGGACCGCACACGACGACCATTCTATGAACGCTCGTTCGCACATACATATCATCATTCACGAACACGTTCAAAAAATATAAGAGCGATCAAATTCTTACACCTCAAGGTATGTTCCTCGGGCCATATAGACTCACCCGACTATTGCAATAACTGTACACCTTAAGAGCAACAGTTCCTTAAAATAATCGCCCCAAAGCGACAAGCACCGTAGTCCACCAATCGGCTACGGCTTCTCAAGAAAATCATCACGTTCTAAAAACAAAGAAAAAAACAAAATAAAAGAGAATACACAGAACTTCCAAGTGAAATAAACGAATGAACAAGAGGCCAATTGTGTCATCAAAAGACCAGCCCAAACAACACTTTCAACGCCCCACCTGGGCGTGAATTATTTCAACGCCCAGGCCTGGGCGCCGAAAATGAATCCAGGCTCAAAAGGCCCTAACTTCTATTGGGCCCTGCCATATTCAGTCGGCTTGAAAATTGCCGATTTCTTCACTGAAAGTCGCACCTCACGGCTTTGTTAAAAATAGCACACTACTATAGGAGGTCGCTTGCACATACGAGCGTGACCCCAAACATGATTACAAGATGCAAAAACAACCGACGAGCCCCAACGCTTGGGGGCTCGCAAAAAAGGGGACTCCAACAAGGAGCGCGCAATCAAAACCACATTCCTAGACTGCGCCACACGCCATATCATGTGTGGATATATCGTTAACCAAAAATATACACAATGTGGACCCACTTATAGGACACATCTAATCAGGAAATATTACGACCCACCAACAGGTTGTAATCACAAAAGCCTTTCTACATAGGCAAAATAAGAAATTCAAAATGGGCTTGCCCACCCTCAGCGGGCAGGGTCTGCGTCACTAGCCGCGCAGGTCCTCAGTTTTCGAAAAATAAAGTCTTCAAATTTAAAATAGGCTCGCCATCTTCAGCCGGCGGGGTCTACGGCGCAAACCACGTAGGTCCTTATTTTCAAAAAAAAAAAAAAAAAAAACAAAATAAAATTTCAAAACAGATTCGTCCACTTCTATAGGACGGGGAGTCCCCCTCAGAGGGCAGGTTCGCCACCTTCAGCGGGCGGGGTCTACGTCACAAACCGCGTATGTCCTTATTTTCATAAACATCAAACAGATTCGTCCACTTCTATCGGACGGGGAGTCCCCCTCAGAGGACAGGTTCGCCACCTTCAGCGGGCGGGGTCTACGTCACAAACCGCGTAGGTCCTTATTTTCAAAAGCATCAAACAGATTCGTCCACTTCTATCGGACGGGGGGTCCCCCTCAGAGGACAGGCTCGCCCACCTTCAGCGGGCGGGGTCTGCGTCACTAACAGCGCATGTCCTTAGTCGCTGCAGCGATAACTTTTACTGGATTTTCCTTCGTTTTACTTCCTATAAAAACAAGGGTACTGGATTTTCCTTCGTTTTACATCCTATAAAAACAAGGGGGTTTTCTCGTTTAGCCAGCCCTGAAAATGAGAATCTTTAAAAACGTTTTACCTCGTGATTGGGCTTGGCCAGACCCAATTACACTTTACAACTTTAATTTCGAAAACATCTGTAGTTACTCCCAATGACAAAGTGAGGGAGTTTTCTACGCATCTTTAGATCCTTCCAATGACAAAGTGAGGAAGTTTCTATACTATCAGTTGACAAATCCCAATGACACGTGAGGGATATGTTGACACTTCAAGTGATGACCCTTAAGTCAAATGTTATCACTCGGGGGCTCGTGAGACCCTCGCAAAACAGGTCACATACACCATGGCTTGTGTGACGCACTCCGTCTAATAGTTTGACCATCGTCTTACTCCAAGACTCAGTCAAAGTGGGGGCTAACTGTAGACACCTACTTTTGTCCCCATTCCCGTAAGGGAAAGGTTCGATGATGAAAGCATAAAAACTCCACTTGACAACGCATCTCCTATAAAATAAACGAATCTCGATTCCCCATTTCATTTCGCCCGAAACTTACTATTTATGAAAACCTGCTAAAAATAGTAACTGCCGTAAAAGGTAGCTTCTAAAAGTGGCAAATCATAAAAGGTAGAAACCTGTCAGAATTAGGTGTTGCATTCCAACATAAATCCTAATCGAGATAGAAAACTGCGAGAATCCTATTCCTAATTGGATTCGGAAATAAGAGTTACGTATTAATTTAAATCCTAACGAGCCTAGAGTTCGTAACGGGCCCAGACGCATTCCGTCACAAATTGATACGCGCTAAAAGACTCAAATTAATCTCAAACTCTACGGATTTTAGAATCCGAATCTGACTAAACAAAAACTGCCCAGACCCTATTTTCAACGCCTGGCTCTGGGCGCCGAAATCTTCGACGCCCAGGCCTGGGCGCTGAAAATACCTGGGTACGTCTATTTTCCTAATTCTTTGCGGATTAGAACTCTGCAATTCTATCTTTCCACGAACTCTTCCCTATAAATAGGCCCCTAGTTTCGACGTGAAACAAGACACAACAACACATAATATGCTCTGAGTATTGACTCTAAACCCCTTAGCCTAAGCCTCTCGCTGCGAAACTGTTCACGCGTTCTGCCGCAATCGATCCATAAATCGAACAGAACGTATCCTGTCCCATAATCGAGATTCGTTAAATAAAAAGGAGAAATAGCAAAGTCAAAGTGGTTAGTTTTCTGAGAACCGTGACGCACCTCTCAAGGGTGCGTCGTGATGTGTCCCTTTTCGATGATTTAACTGCTTTCCTCCCCCTTTTTATGAACTGTTAAACTAACCTAATATGATTGTTCTATCACGCCTAACAAATATAATATTTTTGGGAAATCAGATTATCATGCTAGGTCCCTTAATGCTATTTAAATCAGATAATCACGATCGAGTTAGTATTATATGTTGCATATTGCTAAAATCAACTCAGATTAGTTTAATAGTTAACGCATGTCCCTTCAATTATTTATGCTGAGCTAGTAAGGATATCCTGCCTCTGGAGTTATCGACGACCGAATTACTCCTCTTGGTAGTTACAGTCCCCCGAACCCTCAATCTCTACCTTGCGGGTGTATATTGAGAGATCCCCACACCAGGGATCACAAGGGAACCTACGGCCGTCGTGGTCAAACATAATTGCACTCCCTTTATGTCACAATAACCGGGTTTTGTCAGTTTTTCTCATTGTCGTTAAAAACTGAATGGCGACTCCTATATTACTAGTCAATTGGGTGTATACTCACAGGAAATCCAATTACACTTGATTGAATAAAAAAAATCGTCACACCCACGAGGGACAGGTCACGCATTAGCCTCGCGCTTTTTCGACCCCCTCACAGCGGTTCGCAATGGGCAAACGTTAACTGCCGAACCATTATCTACGAGCGCTAGGGGGATGTTTTGTCCCTTGCATCCAACCACTAGATAGAGGGCTTTATTGTGGGCACCCCCCTCTTTGGGCAGGTCTTTGTCAGTAAAAACTATGGCCTTTTCTCCAGCATCTCTCGTGACGTGGTTAACCAATGAGTCAGGTGTGATATCCGTAGGCACTGAGATGAGGTCAAGTGAGCGAATAAGTTTCTCGCGATGCTCCTTCGAAGTACACATGATATCCCAGATGGTAATCCAGGCCTTAGTTCTTTTTAGTTGCTTCAAGAGAGGATTTTCAATGACTTCTGCGATGGTGGTGTGCCGTCCAGTCTCAGGTGTTTGTATGACTGGGATATCGTCCACGAGAGGTGGGCGAATATCCGGTTGGTATATCCTTCCGGATCGGGTGAGATTATCGACTTTGGGTTCCTGAGGGGTGGTGTCAATAAGAGCATACCCGGGCCAAGTTTCAGTAAAGAGGTCCTGGCCCGATACTTAAGATAGGTAGATATCTTCAGCATCATCATCCCACACACCGCACACTTCTCTCTCGATTCGATCCATAGGGACCACATCGAGTGGTGCTCCTTGGGGTGTAATGTACACCGTAGGGTCGAAGTTCTCATTTTTTGGTTGGTCGAGAGAGATGTGACAAGAGCCGAGTGGGCTCTTGTTGTTGTTGGGTTTGCCAACGTTAGGGAGATGTATCACTTCATCCTCTATCATGTCCTGGATCATGTTTTTTAGATCCCAGCAGTTTTCAGTGTCATGCCCATTTCCTTGATGGAATTTGCAGTAAGTACCTTCGACCCAATATTTGCTCTTGACAGGAGGGTCACGGGTGGGGCCTATAGGCCTCAACTTTCCTTGATTGGTTAGTCTTTCAAGGGCTTGTACTAAAGTTGACCCGAGTGGGGCAAACTTTCGATCTCGGACCCATCTTCCAGGGCTTCTTCGGGCGGGAGTCTTTTCTACGGCATGGACTTCTTGGGCTTGGGATGTGTTGCCCCTGTTGTAGGCGTTGCTTTTGTATGCGGGCTTACTTTGTATTGTTTTTGCGAGGTCATCCTCGATCTTTATTCCCACATCATAAACTCTTTTGAAAGTGTCAAGTCCCAGGTACCTAAGGTGTTGTCTGTAAGCCGGGTCCAGGTTGTCGATGAATTTTTGGACCAATTCTGTTTCGGGAGGCCTATTGATTAGTTGGGCCGCCTGGTCCCTCCATCTAGCAAAGTAGGTTGTGGAACCTTCATTTTTCTTTTGGAAGAGAACTTCCAGCTCGCGCATGGTGACTTGAAAATCCATGTTCGACGAGTATTGCTTGATGAAGACATTGACAAAGTCTTCCCAAGTGGGGAAGAGCTTAGGGTCCTGGTGGTAGTACCATTTGAGCGGCACAGGTTCCAAGGACAAAGGAAAGGCAGGTAAATACATGGACTTGTCCACGCCTTTCAAGTTCATGGCGTTCACAAAGCTCAATAGATGATCACGGGGATTGTCCGTGGCTTTAAACTTTGGTAAGTCAGATGAACTAAACTTTTCTGGTAGTTTGCCAGGAAAAGGTTCAGGATCGAGGGAGAAGTACTTGCTCCCCATGGTTTGCTGTAGGACCATTTTTTCAATCCTCTTCTCGTTATCGAGGTCATTTTTGGCTTGTGCAGCCGCTAAGGCTTCGTTTTCCATTTTCAGTTGGCCCATAAGTTGGGTCATTTGGACCATCTGGTCTCGCAATTCTTCGATGGACATGTTTGAGGGTGCGAATCGAGGTTGGGGAAGCGGAGATCCTTGAAATGAGGGATGACGGACGGAGCTTGGAGTCACTAAACCTGGTGTTGGCGATGTATCTTCGAGACGCACTAACCTTTGATTTCCAGATCGGCACCAAGTGGCAGTGTAACACCCTAATAATTCCTTGCTTTTATAAAACCATTTTCCAACTTAAAATAAAGGAATTACTAAAGCATTACCGCCACCGTGATAACGGTTAAGGCTATTACCAGAATTACGCAGCGGAATTAAATGTCAACTAACTTTTAAAAACCATAATTAATAAAATATCAAGGCCTCCTACAATTTGGAACCATAATGGCCCAAAACCCAAAATATAAATAATCCAAACATTTCAAACATAATTAAAATATTAAAGAAATAGTTTCAAAAGACGAAAACATGCAACTCTCCCAATCATCCCAAGCCACATGATTTCGATCGTACTTGATCTACCAACCTGCTATATTATTCTACTCCCCAACAATGCAAGTGCAAATGATGGATCATCATAGGGTCATTAAGGCAAAGGTCATGAACGGAAACACACAAAGCACGTAGTCAGCAAAAGCTGAGTACTTACAAGCATAGAGTAATGAAACTAAAGCATGCATCACTCACTAAATACCAATCAACATGCAAAAGCCATATAATAACAAATCAAACAATCATGAGATACAAGACTCGACTCTTGACTCGACTCTTTACTCACAATTTAATTAGAATAAGCTTCGAATGGGCCAAAAGAATAATCCACAAAGGGAAAAAAGGTGATGGGATCTAACCAAACACCAAATATAATAATAATAAAATCGGGCCATACCGAGTGTCCGGCCATACCGACGGAATTCCTGCGCATAATATAAGTGAAACAACGTCTTGTATCATTAGTAGGAGTACGAGCTTTCCGGCAAGACTCCCCCCATTGTTCATACTCAAGGTATATACGTTCCAAGAGTTTTGAAGCTTGTTCCGGTTGCACTTTACGTTTATTAATATTTTAATAAAGGCGAACTCAAGACTCGACAACATGCATACATACAATTAATAAACAACAACCAAAACAATCTTATTTTAATGCTTTAAGATTTGTGATCAACCAAGCAAGACACTTGTGATATTACTACCATGTTCCTCCTCACCAAAGTGAGACTCCACATCATGCATATTAACATGAGGGTTGTGCCCTTGCACGACAAATCCTAATTCATTTCATACATAATATTCCCAACTGAACCCTACATGTGCTGTGGCTTACGTGAGCTAACCCTTCACATGTGGTAAAATAAATAGTACAACGAGGTACGAATAAATGGCTCAAAGTATGCTAGACATCCCGTACAATAGCATACAATTAATTAATTCATCCCTTGCATGTGAATTGAACCATACATGCATAAATATTGAACAACATGATTGACAATGAAATCCATACTCATAATAATTTCAACATGCTTGTTCAACAATTAATTCAATAAATCCAACATCACAAAACACATGCTCGTTCACCAAAATAAACATGATTTCACATAATGTAATTCACATCATCAACAATCATGTAATGTCATTGACAAAAAGGTGTGGTCGCCCTAGACTTGTACGTACCTTGAATATCTAAGCGTAGGGGCCACTTTGCAATAACGAGCACTCAACTAGAAATCACCTCCTATCATCAAAATAATGAAACTTAAATTATTTCCATGTTCATTAAATTTCCAGCAACTTTATAAAATTTAAAACTTCCTTTAGACTTTAGAATTCAATCGTTTTTCATTAATAAAGTCGTCTCAATTTGCAAAATCAATCCCTAGTACAAAAACATACTTTTTCCGCCTTTAAAATCAATAAAAATCAACACTTTAAACCTTTATTCAAATCTGAAAATATAATTGATTATCATAATTAAAATCATCACCTAATTATGCTAATCAATTGACTTATTAGGTCTAGGTTAAAACCCTAATTTGAAAATCCCAATAACACTAGTTTAATATCATAAAAATCCATGCTTTATTACATAAACAAATCTGAAAATTCATCCTTTAATAATTAAAACAAACCTAATGAATCACAACACACAAATCCTCAAACCACGGTATTCATAACCGGTTCCCAGCATTTTAATTACTCAAAACAATATTAATATAATAATTTAAAATACGGAATTTAAATAGAATAGGTAAGGAAGAAGAGAATTATACCAATCCGGCCTATAGCATGGAACAACCACGAATTAATGTGATTGGGCGAAAAAAGAAATCGAATACGAACACACACACACACACACACACGTCCGTGTGTGCGCGCGCGGGAGAGAGGGGCGACGAGCACGGCTGGCGCGCGGGACAAGGCAGCAGGGCACGCTAGGTGCGCGCGGGACAAGGCAGCAGGGCGCTAGGCGCGCGGGACAAGGCAGCAGGGCGCTAGGCGCGCGGGACAAGGCAGCAGGGCGCTAGGCGCGCGGACGAAGAGAGAGAGCGAGCGAGTGTGGGTGTGAGGCTGGGCGAGTAAGGGCAGCACACAACACAACAACAACGCAACAAGGAGAGGAAGGGGGTGTGGGCGCTGGGCGCGCGCGAAGAGGGAGCGAGCGAGGGCGAGAGGGAGTGCAGCGCGGGGCGCCACACACTCGAAGGCACAAGGCAGCGTGCGGGCGTGAGGCCGAGCACGCGAGGGCACGAGCACTGCTGTGAGGCGTGCGGTGCCGAGCAAAGAGAGGAGAGGAGAGATGGAGTGAGGGGCAAGAAAAACAAAAGAGGGTTTATAAATTTTAGGGGCTCATTTAAAGATGGGGGAGTCCTATTTATAGGCTCCCTAATCCCTTGATGAGCTAGGCTTAGGAGATTTGAGTTGGGCTTAGGAAACAAATGATTGGGCTAGCTTAGGATTTAATTTAAACTCTTTGGATTGAGCTTGATTAATAAAACGAACTGGACTTTTTATTTAAAAACCCGGAGCTTTTAAAAATCATTTGCAACTCATTTAATTTCCCGACTCAAGAATTAAATTCGTTTCTTAATTAATTAAAATAATAAATATTCTAATTAATTAAAATACATTAAATACATTTAAATACTATTTAAATGCTAATAAATCGTAAAATGCTTTATAAATATAATAAAATATATTTATAAATATTATAAAAATACGAGGTATTACAGTCTACCCTCCTAAAAAGAAGTTTCGTCCCGAAACTTGGGTTCGGAAATCCAAAATTCAACTAAAACTTGAGACTTTCTGAGACTTTTCAATACGTTCATTTGCCAAAGTTTTAAGTTGCTGTACTCTTTACATGATTAAACAGGACAATAATAAGTGCAAATTCAATAGAAAGCACTAAAATGAGCATAAAATAGGGGAAAACAAGGTAAAAAGCGCGAAATTCTACCGCACTCTACCCCCCTTAAAAGACACGAGTTACGACCCCGTAACTCAACTAACCTCGGGAAAAAGCTCGGGATATTTCTTTCTCATTTCGTCCTCCGCTTCCCAAGTGGCTTCCTCAGATTCTTGATTAGACCACAACACTTTGACAATTTTCACATCTTTAGTACGCGTACTACGCACTTTGCTATCAAGGATTTTAACAGGTCTTTCCTCAAAGGTTAGACTTTGGTCTAATTCTATGGTCTCCGGTTGCAACACATGCGATTTATCCGGGATATATTTCCTTAACTAAGATATGTGGATGTAACACCCCGACAATTCTCTCTTTTCTAAAATAACCTTTTAATATAAACGTAGAGAATTATCAAGGCATTATCGCCCGTATGAAAACGTAACGGCTTATTCAGAATTTTGCAGCGGAAAACATAAAACTAACTTTAGGTTTATAATAATCGATTACAGGTTTAGTCCCAAAAATCAACCAACGAAAATAAGGAAAAATAAATAGTATGACAAGTTTAAAGTCCAATTAAACAAACCCAAGTCAACTTAGCAAATCAAAACTAAATACAAGCTCTCTATTCCCGATCCCAATGATGCAACATCTTCAAACCTGCAGATGGACAATGCTTATTGATCCTTAGAGATTACTCACCAAAGATTGGGTCATCACAGGATCAATAAGGCATAGCCATGATCAACATGCACAAGCAAAAGCACGTAATCAGCAAAGCTGAGTACTACATACTAAATCAATAATAATCTTAACATGATTCTATTAAACGAACAACCCTAACATGATACTAATGAACACAAACAAGGGCAGACAAAACATGATAGTTTGACGACCATACTTGACCAGACTAGACTAGGCTAGACTTTTAGCAATAATATTATTTTAGTTGAAATAGACAATGGACCGAGTTGTCCATCCAGAAGTCTTCACTAAGGAAGACGAGGTACGGGCGCGACTCCGTAACCTCGGTGACCTGCGATATCGAGGAACGTTTTAATAAAAATAGAACACGGTGATCAATCCGGTCCCAGAAAAGGCCATGGGCTACCACCATGAACCCCGACTCCTGTTTGTCCGTCACTTTAGACGTGCACAGTCTAAAGCTATTGCTACTCAGTTTCACTTTACATGATTTACAAATTGAGACTCTGTTATGACTCAACAATCACATAAGGCATACAATCCACATTCGTTCACAACTGTTTTTATCTTGGAATTAAGTAAGTGATTATAAAGGCATCAATCAAGACTCATCCCAATTTACCCAACCTTTCCTTTAACCATGATCAACCCTGTATATGGGTATAAAGTTTCAACTTACTAAACAAGGTCCACCGCCCTCATAAAGTAGTGAAAAGCTAAAAAGGGAACAATAATTAATCGATCCAAACCAACATATAGAATAATCTAGTGTTCCCAACCAACATGTTTGTATCAATCATCCATACTAACATGTTACAATTCTCATAATGCAATATAAGTTCAATATGTCCGTCCAACAGTATTAAACATGCAATTTCAACATAACCAAGTTCGTCAATAATATCAACATCACCAAGTTCAACAATAATATCAACATCACCAAGTTCAACAATAATATCAACATCACCAAGTTCATCAACAATTTCAACATGGTTTCAACAAATAGCACGCATTCCAAGCACACAGGTATGTACGTACCTTGTGTAAACAAACTGATAGGCCACTTTAACACTTTCAAAAGTCACCTAAAGAGAATTCCCCGCCTAAAACAACCAACAAATAATCCCAATCAATTTCTAATCATTGACAACCATAATAAAGCATTCTAAATGCATCCTAAGCATATCTAGAACCTTCCCCAATATCAAAACTTAAACATTTGATTTCCTACCATCATAATTATTGAACTAGTGATTGAAATTCGTTGAAAACTTTTTGCAAACATCGTACTTTAAATTTTCAGCAATATAAATTCATTTAAAAGCTTCACCAAGGTCAATCTACGTTCCTAGTATCTCAAAACAACAAATTCAATAATCCATACTCAACCTTCCATGATTTATAATCATAAAAACCTTGAATTTCATACTTTAAACAATCAAAATTAATATTTCAATTGATAATCTGAAAATTAATAACTTTATTATATAATTTGCATAATCTGAAATTTATAATTTAAATCATAAAACCCATAACTTTAATTCAAGAAAACATAATTCAAATTAATAAATCATGAATAAGCCCTAACTTAATTATTTAATTAACCAAAACTGAAATTAATTGGTTTATAATAACAACACCCAAATCTGAAAATCATATTCAACAATAAAAATTATAAATTTGATTCAAGAACATCATTTAAATGAACAAACTTTAATTAAAATAATTAGTTACTTAGGGTTTAAGAAATAACCAAGAATAAAGAGAGGAGGAGAGAGACTGCCGGCGAGCAGGGGCACGGCAGCGGCGGCGCAGGCTGGGCGGCGAAGCGGGGGCTGCGCGAGCAAGGTGGTCGTGAGAGCTGGTGGTCAGCGACGTGGCTGTTGGCTCGAGCAACAAAAGAACGAGTGAGAAAGAGAGTCACGCAAAAGGAGAACGAAAGAGAAAGAAAGAAGGAGAAGGGGAGAGAGGTTACCGGCGGCGTGGAGGAGGAAGGGTGGTCGTGGATGGCCACGATGGCGGCTGGGCACAGAGAAGGTGGTCGCGTTCGGTGGTCGAACGGTGGGGGTTGTTGCTGGTGACGAGAGAGGAAGAAACGAAGAGGAAGGGAGGATTGATGGGCGGCGCAACGTGGATTCCTTGACGATGCAGCGACTGCGGTGGTGCGGCGGCTGCGAGGTGGTTGATGCGCTGGTGGACGATGGTTAAGCAGCAAGCAAAGGTGAAGGAAGCAGGGTTTGGAGGTTTTTCTAATTCACGTGAAGAAGAAAGAATAAGGATGGTTTGGAAGCTTTGATTTTTTTCACGTGAATGTTGAAACAAGGGTAGGAATATTATGGGCTTATTTACTTTGGGTTTTACCAAGTTGGGCTAAGGTTAGAATTGAGCTTTAATGTTTGAATCCAAAACCGATTAGGATTGTTTTTCCAAATTCAATTGAACGTGTTTTCGTAATTCGAATTCTTTTCAACATAAAATTCTAAAATTATTCTTGATTGCACAAACCGTTAAAATATTTAGAACGTAAATAAAATAAATATACGTTAATTATATATTTATTACTATAATTCATAAATTCTATTTAAATATAAATAATATACGTTAAAATATATTATTAAAATTTTTAAATTTACGGGGGATTACAATATACCCCTCTTAAAAGAAGTTTCGTCCCGAAACTTGACACGAAATTTACCACGGTTCCCAAAAAGCTTTTAACTTATTCTCACTAGAGAAGTACTTGTGCCACCTATGTGCATTCTTTTGCCAACTCAAAGCTGTTTGTGTTACTAATGAACACTTTTTCTTATGCGGAGAGTCTATTTGCTTTGCCTAAACTTGTAAAATATGCTAAAATAAGCATAAAAATGCATAAAAGTGCCATAAAATAGGTAAAAAGCGCGAATTTCTATCGCATTCTATCCCCCTTAAAGAAAACGAGTTACGCCCTCGTAACTCACCTCAGGGAATAGCTAACCAAAATTCTCTTTCGACGAATTCCATCCTCAAAATTCATATTTCACTAAAACTACTAACTTTAGACTTTTCACAATAGATGACGAAACAAAAGAACAAGTCACCACGAATTAAATAATGCTTAACTTGCGCGGAGTTAATAGAAAAGTACCAGAATCTATATCGGCAGATCGTTCATCCTCATTCTGATTCATCATGTACAACTTTCCTAGAGCCTTATTCGGGTTGTTGTTATCATTTGCAGGCTTATTATAGTTCCCTTGATTGTTTTGTGCCCCTCCAGGCTTTGAATTTTGACCTCCAGACTGGTTAAACTTCACTTGGTTTCCACCTCCATTACTATTTTGTTCCTTTCTGTGCTTAGTGAAACACTCGTATTCCCTATGCCCCCTTTTCTGAAAATAGTTGCAGGTCACTAATTCTCCTTTGCAGTTCTTACCAGGGTGATTGTTACTGCACATCTTGCAATGATGCACTCTCTCAGATGGGTTCGAGTTGTTGTGGTGCCCCTGATTGTTTCCTCCTTGGAAATTTCCATTTCCATTCCCATTTCCGTTTCTATTCCTTTTAAAGTTTTCTTGGTTACCCTCAGCATTAAAATCTTTTCTCTTTTCCCCAATTGCCACAGTTTTCTTATCCCTTCTAGACTGCAGACCATAAATATGAGCAGCTCTCCCATACACTATGTCTAAGGATGTAAAGGTTTCCCCACCTAATCCCAGTTGAATTTCATCAGTCAGCCCTTGCTCGAACCTTTGAGCTTTCAGCTCCTCCGTAGCTACGACCTCAGGTGCAAACCTTGATAAAGCTATAAACTTGCTATAATATTCAGCAATAGTCATATTCCCCATCCTAAGGTTGATGAACTCCTGCGCTTTCTGCTTTCTCATAAAAGGAGGATAAAACTTCCCCCTCAAGGCAACAATAAATGAATCCCAATTGAATCCCTCAGCAGCACTTAGTCTAGTTCCATTTTCCTTCCACCAAAGGTCGGCCTTATCTTTCAGGTAAAGGACATCATGACTTACTCTCATACTCCTAGGGCAACTCACAGCCTCAAATAGTTTCTCAAATTCCCTAATCCAGTTTTCCAGGAAGGTAGGATCTGCTTGCCCCTTGAAATACGGTGGCTTAACCTTAGAAAGTCTTTCAAACATTTCCCCTGCAGAATCAGGGCGCTCAGTCCTCTCCTGGGTTAGCTTTTCCGCCAAGAGGCGAATCGCAGCAGCTAAATCATTGTTGTTGGCCATTCTAGAATGCGACCTGCAATTAGTATACTCTACTTTAGGTTTGAAACATCACTTATACGTTATCCCATACAATTTAATACTTGAATTGACCATAAAGATCGCCTCAACCAACAATGTTCACATTAATACACATCATTTACGAAGGCACGACAATTGTTTGCGAAGGTGCAACGATCGTCTACAAGATACAATAATCATTGAAAAATAATATCCTCAATAATTCACGAAAGACATTTACACACTGCATATAAGGCATAACATTTTGAATCATATTGGTCATGAGGGTCTAGATTGGCCCTCACTTCCTTTATGTACTCAAATCATTTAATATTTTTGTGGCAATTAAATTGATCCACAATTCACACTGAGTATGCAACCAATAGGAAGATTAATCCACGACGTACTACCTAGAGGTTGGAGTATTATAGAATCCTCAAAATAGAATAATGAACAATCCCTGGAAAACTTTAACTTTTATTGCTAACTCCATAAAGGTTTATTACATCCTTGAAAATAATAAAGAACATTTCAAACTTCAATAAACTTTAACCTTAAACTGTTGTAGCTTTGCTACTTATTCTTTAAAACTTAAAAGAGCTAACTAACTATTTATGACTTCAAAATCTTTGTGGCCTCTTGCCTATCCATTGCTCCTGAAACTTGCGGAGTGAAATTTAGATCTCAAGATCATCGAACTCTTCTTCAGGGTCTTCATCGGGGTCTTCCTCAAGGTTTGCATCTTCTTCCATGTCTTCATCTTGATTAGGCTCACTTGCCATCTCCTGTTCACTTTTGAGCTCTTCATCTGAATCACTAGAAATCTCAATGGTTGGCTCATGGGCCGCTGGGTTAGGATTCTCTGCCTCAACATCTACATTCTCATTCTCCACAGCTACATCATTTTCCTCTAGGTCATTATTTACACTTACTCCCATAGGTTCTTCTGTAACTGCATCTCCAACATGACTCCCTACGATTTTACCGTCTCTAAACCCACTTTCTGCCGCCTCAATAATGATGGTCAGAATTTCTGAATCATATTTCCATCTACCATCCCAAGTCCCATACTTAGCCAAGTTTGGAGTTCCATTATCAGAATGCATGTCTTTAAACTTTTCCTTGAGTTCTAGGTATGGAAACTTGTTAGGTAAGCAATTAATGATAGTGGCTGCTATGATATCCTTTCTCATTAAGATAGGTTGCCCTTGAACTTTAGCATAATATTCACATCCAAACACAATTTTCTTCACGTAAATATCAGGGTTTCTATATCAAGTTTCTCGAAGGATCCTATGTTGGTATACTTGGAAAGAAACATTTTATTCCTGAAATAAACAATTCAAGGTCTCACTAACGATTTTCTAGCCAAAACATAAACAAGGTTCAATAATCAATAAGTTTGGTGGAATCAAACAATTCTTTATGCACATGTAAATGTAACACTTAAACAATTAGCACATGCACATACATAACAATCAATTTCTTATCATTGACTAGCTACTAATGCACATATAATTCTATCTTATATGCCCTTCTTATACTACCCATCTCTCATAAACTAAAGCATTGAAATAATTTAAATAACAAAGTAAAAGGACGATGATATAAGAAAATTATAACATAGAATAATAACATAAATAAAATATAAAATAAATAAAGTAAAATAAATTAAGGAAATGCGTAGCGAATAAATTCGAAAATAAAGTTATTAATTCGAAAAAGATTTATATTTCCTAAATAACGAATTCTAACTCTTGAAACAACTTAAAAAGAAAATTTGAACGCCTTTAAAAAGTGTATTCATTTTTATTTTATTTTTTGAATAATAAATAATAAGGAAAATAAAAATGTCGAAAGTATCACTTTAATTCGAATAAATAATTTGATTTCGAACTTTAATAAAAATATTATATACTTTCAAACGAGATATAAGGAAATCGGCCCCCCAAAAAAAAGTACAAATTTTTTTATCACTATAATACGTAGAATCTCGATTTTTAAGAAATTTATTTTAAATAACTAAATAGTTAGGCGCCTAAAAATTTATTAAAATAAAACCTTAGCTTCTAGATACCACTTTGTAACACCCCGACAATTCTCTCTTTTCTAAAATAACCTTTTAATATAAACGTAGAGAATTATCAAGGCATTATCGCCCGTGTGAAAACGTAACGGCTTATTCAGAATTTTGCAGCGGAAAACATAAAACTAACTTTAGGTTTATAAATAATCGATTACAGGTTTAGTCCCAAAAATAAACCAACGAAAATAAGGAAATATAAATAGTATGACAAGTTTAAAGTCCAATTAAACAAACCCAAGTCAACTTAGCAAATCAAAACTAAATACAAGCTCTCTATTCCCGATCCCAATGATGCAACATCTTCAAACCTGCAGATGGACAATGCTTATTGATCCTTAGAGATTACTCACCAAAGATTGGGTCATCACAGGATCAATAAGGCATAGCCATGATCAACATGCACAAGCAAAAGCACGTAATCAGCAAAGCTGAGTACTACATACTAAATCAATAATAATCTTAACATGATTCTATTAAACGAACAACCCTAACATGATACTAATGAACACAAACAAGGGCAGACAAAACATGATAGTTTGACGACCATACTTGACCAGACTAGACTAGGCTAGACTTTTAGCAATAATATTATTTAGTTGAAATAGACAATGGACCGAGTTGTCCATCCAGAAGTCTTCACTAAGGAAGACGAGGTACGGGCGCGACTCCGTAACCTCAGTGACCTGCGATATCGAGGAACGTTTTAATAAAAATAGAACACGGTGATCAATCCGGTCCCAGAAAAGGCCATGGGCTACCACCATGAACCCCGACTCCTGTTTGTCCGTCACTTTAGACGTGCACAGTCTAAAGCTATTGCTACTCAGTTTCAATTTACATGATTTACAAATTGAGACTCTGTTATGACTCAACAATCACATAAGGCATACAATCCACATTCGTTCACAACTGTTTTTATCTTGGAATTAAGTAAGTGATTATAAAGGCATCAATCAAGACTCATCCCAATTTACCTAACCTTTCCTTTAACCATGATCAACCCTGTATATGGGTATAAAGTTTCAACTTACTAAACAAGGTCCACCGCCCTCATAAAGTAGTGAAAAGCTAAAAAGGGAACAATAATCAATCGATCCAAACCAACATATAGAATAATCTAGTGTTCCCAACCAACATGTTTGTATCAATCATCCATACTAACATGTTACAATTTTCATAATGCAATATAAGTTCAATATGTCCGTCCAACAGTATTAAACATGCAATTTCAACATAACCAAGTTCGTCAATAATATCAACATCACCAAGTTCAACAATAATATCAACATCACCAAGTTCAACAATAATATCAACATCACCAAGTTCATCAACAATTTCAACATGGTTTCAACAAATAGCACGCATTCCAAGCACACAGGTATGTACGTACCTTGTGTAAACAAACTGATAGGCCACTTTAACACTTTCAAAAGTCGCCTAAAGAGAATTCTCCGCCTAGAACAACCAACAAATAATCCCAATCAATTTCTAATCATTGACAACCATAATAAAGCATTCTAAATGCATCCTAAGCATATCTAGAACCTTCCCCAATATCAAAACTTAAACATTTGATTTCCTAGCATCATAATTATTGAACTAGTGATTGAAATTCGTTGAAAACTTTTTGCAAAAATCGTACTTTAGATTTTCAGCTATATAAATTCATTTAAAAGCTTCACCAAGGTCAATCTACGTTCCTAGTATCTCAAAACAACAAATTCAATAATCCATACTCAACCTACCATGATTTATAATCATAAAAACCTTGAATTTCATACTTTAAACAATCAAAATTAATATTTCAAAATAATTTGATAATCTGAAAATTAATAACTTTATTATATAATTTGCATAATCTGAAATTTATAATTTAAATCACAAAACCCATAACTTTAATTCAAGAAAACATAATTCAAATTAATAAATCATGAATAAGCCCTAACTTAATTATTTAATTAACCAAAACTGAAATTAATTGGTTTATAATAACAACACCCAAATCTGAAAATCATATTCAACAATAAAAATTATAAATTTGATTCAAGAACATCATTTAAATTAACAAACTTTAATTAAAATAATTAGTTACTTAGGGTTTAAGAAATAACCAAGAATAAAGAGAGGAGGAGAGAGACTGCCGGCGAGCAGGGGCACGACAGCGGCGGCGCAGGCTAGGCGGCGACGCGGGGGCTGCGCGAGCAAGGTGGTCGTGAGAGCTGGTGGTCAACGACGTGGCTGTTGGCTCGAGCAACAAAAGAACGAGTGAGAAAGAGAGTCACGCAAAAGGAGAACGAAAGAGAAAGAAAGAAGGAGAAGGGGAGAGAGGTTACCGGCGGCGTGGAGGAGGAAGGGTGGTCGTGGATGGCCACGATAGTGGCTGGGCACAGAGAAGGTGGTCGCGTTCGGTGGTCGAACGGTGGGGGTTGTTGCTGGTGACGAGAGAGGAAGAAACAAAGAGGAAGGGAGGATTGATGGGCGGCGCAGCGTGGATTCCTTGACGATGCAGCGACTGCGGTGGTGCGGCGGCTGCGAGGTGGTTGATGCGCTGGTGGACGATGGTTAAGCAGCAAGCAAAGGTGAAGGAAGCAGGGATTGGAGGTTTTTCTAATTCACGTGAAGAAGAAAGAATAAGGAGGGTTTGGAAGCTTTGATTTTTTTCACGTGAATGTTGAAACAAGGGTAGGAATATTATGGGCTTATTTACTTTGGGTTTTACCAAGTTGGGCTAAGGTTAGAATTGAGCTTTAATGTTTGAATCCAAAACCGATTAGGATTGTTTTTCCAAATTCAATTGAACGTGTTTTCGTAATTCGAATTCTTTTCAACATAAAATTCTAAAATTATTCTTGATTGCACAAACCGTTAAAATATTTAGAACGTAAATAAAATAAATATACGTTAATTATATATTTATTACTAAAATTCATAAATTCTATTTAAATATAAATAATATACGTTAAAATATATTAATAAAATTTATAAATTTACGGGGGATTACAGTGGAACACATTATGCACTCTATGCAAGTCCATAGGCAAGGCTAGTCTATAAGCTACCTTTCCGATTCTTTCTAAGATCTCATATGGGCCTATGTACTTAGGGCTTAACTTCCCTTTCTTCCCAAATCTCATGACACCTTTCATTGGTGACACTTTGAGCAACACTTTATCACCTATGTTGAACTCTTCATCCCTACGTTTCAAGTCTGCATAACTCTTTTGGCGATCCTGCGCCGCTTGAATCTTTGATTGGATGGTTCGGATTTGGTTCATGGTGTCCTCTATCATTTGAGGTCCCAATACTACGGTTTCACTAATATCGTTCCAACAAAGTGGACTTCTACACTTTCGTCCATACAAGGCCTCAAATGGTGCCATTACAATGCTAGCATGATAGCTATTGTTATAGGAAAACTCAATCAAATCTAGGTTATCTTCCCAACTTCCTTGGAAATCAATAACGCATGCCTGAAGCATGTCCTCCAGGGTTTGGATAGTCCTTTCAGTTTGGCCATCCGTGGCTGGGTGGAAGGCTGTACTCATTTTCAATGTCGTACCAAAGCTCTTCTGCACACTTTTCCAGAAATTCGAAAGAAACCTTGAATCTCTATCTGATACGATATCCTTAGGAACTCCATGTAACCTCACCACATTCTTAATGTAGGCTTTAGCAAGTTGTTCCATTTTCCAGGTTTCCTTCATTGGTATAAACACTGCTGACTTGGTCAACCTATTTACCACAACCCAAATTGTATCATTCCCAGTCTTTGACTTAGGTAAACAAATGACAAAGTCCATAGAAATACAGTCCCATTTCCAGCTTGGAATCTCTAAAGGTTGGACCTTCCCTTGAGGTCTCCTATTCTCAATTTTAACCTTCTGACAAGTCAAACATCTAGCCACAAATTCAGCCACTTCGTTCTTCATCCTTGGCCACCAATAGACCTTTTTCAAGTCCTTATACAACTTGTCACCCCCTGGGTGCACAGAATATGGCGTATTATGCCCTTCTTTCATCAATCTCTCTTTCAGTTCTCCACACTTTTGAGGCACGCACCACCTGCCTTTGTACCTCAAACTTCCATCATCATGGATTCGGAAATCTAACTCCTTACCTTGCGAAATCTTTTCCTTGATTCGCTCCAACTTTACATCACCAGCTTGATTCTCTCTAATCTCATCAAATATTTACGGTTTGATGGTTAAGGCATTCATTATTCCCACAAGGCTTTCACCACTTACTATTTCAAGGTTCAAACGCTGCATGTCCTTACGCAGCTCGTTAGCAACTACTAACGCATTAACACTATGACTTGATTTCCTACTCAAGGCATCCGCAACTACATTGGCTTTTCCCTCATGGTACTGGATATCCAAATCATAGTCCTTAATTAACTCCAACCACCTTTGTTGGCGCATATTCAAATCCTTTTGTCTGAAGATGTACTTCAAACTCTTGTGGTCCGTAAATATCCTACACTTCACACCATACAGATAGTGTCTCCATATCTTCAATGCAAACACTATAGCCGCTAGCTCTAAATCATGGGTAGGGTAATTGGATTCATATGGCTTCAATTGCCTTGACGCATACGCAATAACTTTCCCGTTTTGCATCAATACACACCCCAAACCATTCTTAGAGGCGTCAATATACACATCGTATGCACCACTCTCATCTGGTAAGGTTAACACTGATGCGGTTGTCAATCGCTTCTTTAAGGCTTGGAATGTTTCCTCACACTGGTCACTCCATTCAAACTTGGTTTCCTTCTTCATCAAGGTAGTCATGGGCTTGGCTATCCTAGAGAAGTCTTGAATAAATCGTCTATAATAGCCAGCTAATCCCAGAAAACTACGAATGTCAGTCACACTCTTGGGTGTAGGCCTTTCACTAACAGCTTTAATCTTAGCAGGGTCAACTGCCACTCCTTCTTTAGATACAAAGTATCCCAAAAATGCAACTCTTTCCAACCAAAACTCACACTTTGAGAATTTGGCATACAACTGGTTATCTCTCAAGGTACTCAACACCGATCTCAAGTGTTCCGCATGATCTTCTTCACTCTTCGAATACACTAGGATGTCATCTATGAAAACCACTACGAACTTGTCCAAATAGTCATGGAATACACGGTTCATTAAGTCCATAAATATTGCAGGGGAATTGGTTAACCCAAAAGGCATAACAGTGAACTCATAATGTCCGTATCTAGTTCTGAATGCGGTCTTTGGTATGTCGTGGTCAGTGATCCTCAATTGATGATAACCCGAATGCAAATCGATCTTTGAAAAGATTCCTGCTCCTTTTAGTTGGTCAAATAGGTCTTCTATCCTAGGTAATGGATATTTGTTCTTGATTGTGACCTTATTGAGCTCCCAATAGTCTATACAGAGCCTCATGCTTCCATCCTTTTTCTTCACAAACAACACTGGTGCTCCCCAAGGCGATGCACTTGGCCTAATATAACCTTTCTCCAATAGATCCTCTAGTTGGCCTTTTAACTCATTCATTTCTGCTGGAGCCATTCTATAAGGTGCTTTTGAAATAGGGGCGGTTCCAGGCACTAAATCTATGGTAAAGTCAATAGGTCGATTGGGAGGCATCCCCGGGATCTCTTCTGGAAATACATCAAGGAATTCATTGACTACTGCAATATCCTCAGGCTGATCCTTGATCACATGTTCTAAGTTCCTCACATTACATAAGAAAGCTGGGTTCCCTTTACTGACTAGCTTCACGAGTTCCATTGCCGTGATGATTCCTATGTTCTTAGGCTTACCAAAACGACGATAGGACACTACTTTGCCTAGGCTAGACCTCAAGTGAACCTTCTGCTTCTCACAATCTATTTTGGCTTTGAACTTGTCCAACCAATCCATTCCTAGAATTACATCTAGCTCTCCTAACTCGAATTTGATTAGGTTAGATAAGAATACGGTCTTGGCTATGGTCATAGGCACATCTCTATGGATTTTGGTACACTTCACTATACTACCAGTAGGTATGACTATAGGTACTTCAATCGATTCAGGCTCTTTCAACCCTAATTTCCCCAAAGCATCTACTGATATAAAAGAATAAGTCGCACCAGAATCAAATAGAACTTTAACTGAAACGGAATTAATAGAAAAAGTACCCGCTATGATGTCAGAGGAAGTCTCCGCTTCTTGCCTAGATATCACATTCAACTTTCCTTGGGCAACTCCTTTGTTATAGCCACCTCCATTGGTGTTCCCATTGTTGTTTCGATTCCCATTCTGTTGTTGGTTCCCTCCAGGCTTTCCATGGTTCTGGTGATTGCCATTGCTATTGCCATTGTTACCACTTTGGTAGTTCCTTTGATTTCCACCTCCATTTCCCCCATTCTGGTTCTGATTATTCCGGTTATTTCCTTGGTGGTTACCTTGGTTAGGCTTTCCATTCTTAGAATAGAATTCATACTCCCTATGGCCTAACTTCTGACAGAATCTACAAGTCACCAAGTTCCCATCACAATCCTTTCCAGGGTGATTCATGTTACAGCGCCTACATTCGTAGGTCCGTACTCCATTCCTTCCAGACTGATTTCCACCACCTTGGTTATTGCGATTACCACCATTGTTAGCCCTAAACTGGAAATTCCCATTTCCTTTGTGCTTCTTAAAATTCCCTTGATTCTGATGGTTATTTCCTTGATTTGAGCTTCCACCATCCTTTCTCTTTTCAGCACTACCATTCTTCCTTTGATGTAGCCCATATAAGTGAGCAGATTTTCCGTACATGGTGTCTAATGAGGTAAAGGTCTCTCCAGACAACAACAACTGTAAATCCATGGTTAAACCATTCTCAAATCTTTGAGCCCTGAGCTCTTCCGTTGCCACCACTTCAGGTGCAAACCTAGACAGCTCTATAAACTTAGAATAGTATTCCGTCACAGACAAACCTCCCATTTTGAGTTCAATTAACTCTTGCGCCTTTTGCTTCTTCAGGTAAGGTGGGTAAAACTTGTTCCTTAGTGCAGTTTTGAATGCTTCCCATCCAAAGTTAGGTGTGGCTCTAAGGATATTTTCACATCGTTGCCACCACAGATCAGCTTCACCTCTCAGGTAGTACACATCACTATTCACCCTAAGGTTTTCGGGGCAATTCACAGCTACAATGAGTTTATCAAACTCTCTCAACCAGTTCTCCAACATACTTGGTTCAATCTCTCCGCTATAGAGTGGAGGCTTGCTTTGAGCTATTTTCTTAAACATTTCCCCAGCCGGGTCATGCATTGGGTTTGCTCTGGTTTGAGCTAGGTCACGAACTACCTCAGCTAGTTGTCTAACCACTTCAGAAATCTCTTGGCTAGCCATATCCCTTCTCCTGAATAAATAAAAAGTCTAGCTTTAATATTGGTTGGACACGACATTACTAAGGTACTGGTTCTACAACGAACCTACTCACAACAAGAACACACACTTAGGCGCCACCTAGGGGAAGAGTTGGCGCCACTTTCGGGCCTTCTCACCCCACTATTCGATGCAAGTAAATCTAGATGGTTGCTACTAAACCACCTTGCACATAAAATTTCATTGAAGAAATAACAAACAATCCCTTTGCGATACCCACACGACTTAGAATTGAGAATTAAACTTAAAGGATAACGAAAAGGAAATTCTATTCTTTTATTAAAACTCCAATGAATAAGTCTTACATCCACTAATTCCATAACATTTATTCTCCAACTATAATAGACTAAAACCATAAATAGTAGCTTTGCCACTTTATTACTTCAACGAAAAGAAAGAAACAAAAGAAATAAAACTAAGGATTACATTTCTCTAGAGACTAACGTCATCACGACGATCATTTCTTTCCTTGTATTGCTCTGGAGTAAAGTCTTGATCATTAGGATCATCCAAGTCTTCTTCCGGATCCGAGTCTTCATCCATAGCCTCGTCATTTTGCTGTGGCTCACTATCAACCACATTATTCTCTTCAAGCTCATCTTCAGATCCACTGGATATCTCAATGGTTGGTTCAGGAACTATAGGGTTAGGGTTCTCAATCTCTACCACATCATCATCACTATCCTCCTCAACATCACTAGCTTGCTCATCATGGATCATATCATCCTCACCATCACTTTCTATTCCTCCATAGCCCATACCAAAACCCGCAGAATACTTTCCATCCTCATAGCTATTTTCCGCAACATCTAGGACAGTAGCAAGAACCTCAGAATCATACTTCCACCTACCATCACTAGTCCCATATTTGTACCTATTAGGGGTACCATCACTATAATGCATGTCACTGAACCTATTCTTGAGGTCTATGTAAGGGTTCTTATGGGGTAAACAATGTATAATCATACTAGCCATCATATCTTTGTGCCTAAGGTGGGGCATATTCTTGGTCGAAGCCAAATAGTCACAAGCAAACACGATCTTCTGAACATACGTGCGAGGAGTCTCATTATCCATCTTCTCTAAGTATCCTAAACTAGTGAACTTAGAAGGTAGCATCCTTAATTCCTGAAAATTCACAACTCAAAAGTCTTACTAACGCGTTTCCATAGAAATTTCCAACCCCAAAAGGATACAATAAATAGTTCGTGGAGCCATACAATTTCAATGCACAAATATATGCTCAACATGAAATATGATGCAATTAATCACATAAAGCAAGATAAAACATGATTAGAACATATACATGGCAATTAATAATTCACATAATCACATAAAATGCATACTTAAACTAATATGCCCTTTCTTAATCTACCCATTTCTCACTTGAAAATAATATTAATTTTCGAAATTAATTAAGAAATAACTCCTAACTTAGTTGAAATTATTTAAATTAAAATCGAAAATTAATAAAAATTATTGATTAATTAAATAAATAAATAAATAATTTTCGGATAAATAAAAGAAATCCGAAAAAAATTAAAATATAAATTCGAAAAAAAATATTCGAATAAAATAAATAGATAAATAAATACTTAAAATAATTCGGATAATAAAATAATTTCCAAAATAAAATAAATAAATTCGAATTTAGTTCGAAATTTTCGAATAAATAAAAAAAATTCGGAGAAATTAATTAAATTAAATAATAATTCAAACTTTTCAACTTATTTCAAACGACCCAAAATAATTGGTATTTGACCTTTAAAATATTGAGTACTCAAAATAATACGTTTTGACTTTAGGAAAATAATTTTCGAAAATCCTAAAGTTCCGCAATCGTAGTTTAAGGATTTACCACTTTGCACTATTAATTAATGCAAAGCAGCTCTCAAACTAGAGCTCTGATACCACTTTGTAACACCCTAATAATTCCTTGCTTTTATAAAACCATTTTCCAACTTAAAATAAAGGAATTACTAAAGCATTACCGCCACTGTGATAACGGTTAAGGCTATTACCAGAATTACGCAGCGGAATTAAATGTCAACTAACTTTTAAAAACCATAATTAAAAAAATATCGAGGCCTCCTACAATTTGGAACCATAATGGCCCAAAACCCAAAATATAAATAATCCAAACATTTCAAACATAATTAAAATATTAAAGAAATAGTTTCAAAAGACGAAAACATGCAACTCTCTCAATCATCCCAAGCCACATGATTTCGATCGTACTTGATCTACCAACCTGCTATATTATTCTACTCCCCAACAATGCAAGTGCAAATGATGGATCATCATAGGGTCATTAAGGCAAAGGCCATGACCGGAAACACACAAAGCACCTAGTCAGCAAAAGCTGAGTACTTACAAGCATAGAGTAATGAAACTAAAGCATGCATCACTCACTAAATACCAATCAACATGCAAAAGCCATATAATAACAAATCAAACAATCATGAGATACAAGACTCGACTCTTGACTCGACTCTTGACTCACAATTTAATTAGAATAAGCTTCGAACGGGCCAAAAGAATAATCCACAAAGGGAAAAAAGGTGATGGGAGCCAACCAAACACCAAATATAATAATAATAAAGTCGGGCCATACCGACGGAATTCCTGCGCATAATATAAATGAAACAACGTCTTGTATCATTACTAGGAGTACGAGCTTTCCGGCAAGACTCCCCCCATTGTTCATACTCAAGGTATATACGTTCCAAGAGTTTTGAAGCTTGTTCCGGTTGCACTTTACGTTTATTAATATTTTAATAAAGGCGAACTCAAGACTCGACAACATGATACATACAATTAATAAACAACAACCAAAACAATCTTATTTTAATGCTTTAAGATTTGTGATCAACCAAGCAAGACACTTGTGATATTACTACCATGTTCCTCCTCACCAAAGTGAGACTCCACATCATGCATGTTAACATGAGGGTTGTTCCCTTGCACGACAAATCCTAATTCATTTCATACATAATATTCCCAACTGAACCCTACATGTGCGGTGGCTTACGTGAGCTAACCCTTCACATGTGGTAAAATAAATAGTACAACGAGGTACGAATAAATGGCTCAAAGTATGCTAGACATCCCGTACAATAGCATACAATTAATTAATCCATCCCTTGCATGTGAATTGAACCATACATGCAATAATATTGAACAACATGATTGACAATGAAATCCATACTCATAATAATTTCAACATGCTTGTTCAACAATTAATTCAATAAATCCAACATCACAAAACACATGCTCGTTCACCAAAATAAACATGATTTCACATAATGTAATTCACATCATCAACAATCATGTAATGTCATTGACAAAAAGGTGTGGTCGCCCTAGACTTGTACGTACCTTGAATATCTAAGCGTAGGGGCCACTTTGCAATAACGAGCACTCAACTAGAAATCACCTCCTATCATCAAAGTAATGAAACTTAAATTATTTCCATGTTCATTAAATTTCCAGCAACTTTATAAAATTTAAAACTTCCTTTAGACTTTAGAATTCAATCGTTTTTCATTAATAAAGTCGTCTCAATTTGCAAAATCAATCCCTAGTACAAAAACATACTTTTTCCGCCTTTAAAATCAATAAAAATCAACACTTTAAACCTTTATTCAAATCTTAAAATATAATTGATTATCATAATTAAAATCATCACCTAATTATGCTAATCAATTGACTTATTAGGTCTAGGTTAAAACCCTAATTTGAAAATCCCAATAACACTAGTTTAATATCTTAAAAATCCATGCTTTATTACATAAACAAATCTGAAAATTCATCCTTTAATAATTAAAACAAACCTAATGAATCACAACACACAAATCCTCAAACCACGGTATTCATAACCGGTTCCCAGCATTTTAATTACTCAAAACAATATTAATATAATAATTTAAAATACGGAATTTAAATAGAATAGGTAAGGAAGAAGAGAATTATACCAATCCGGCCTATAGCACGGAACAACCACGCATTAATGTGATTGGGCGAAAAAAGAAATCGAATATGAACACACACACACACACACACACACACACACACACACACACACACACACACACACACACACACACACACACACACACACACACACACACGTCCGTGTGTGCGCGCGCGGGAGAGAGGGGCGACGAGCACGGCTGGCGCGCGGGACAAGGCAGCAGGGCACGCTAGGTGCGCGCGGGACAAGGCATCAGGGGGCTAGGCGCGCGGACGAAGAGAGAGAGAAAGAGCGAGTGTGGGTGTGAGGCTGGGCGAGTAAGGGCAGCACACAACACAACAACAACGCAGCAAGGAGAGGAAGGGGGTGTGGGCGTTGGGCGCGCGCGAAGAGGGAGCGAGCGAGGGCGAGAGGGAGTGCAGCGCGGGGCGCGACACACTCGAAGGCACAAGGCAGCGTGCGGGCGTGAGGCCGAGCACGCGAGGGCACGAGCACTGCTGTGAGGCGTGCGGTGCCGAGCAAAGAGAGGAGAGGAGAGATGGAGTGAGGGGCAAGAAAAACAAAAGAGGGTTTATAAATTTTAGGGGCTCATTTAATGATTGGGGAGTCCTATTTATAGGCTCCCTAATCCCTTGATGGGCTAGGCTTAGGAGATTTGAGTTGGGCTTAGGAAACAAATGATTGGGCTAGCTTAGGATTTAATTTAAACTCTTTGGATTGAGCTTGATTAATAAAACGAACTGGACTTTTTATTTAAAAACCCGAAGCTTTTAAAAATCATTTGCAACTCATTTAATTTCCCGACTCAAGAATTAAATTCGTTTCGTAATTAATTAAAATGATAAATATTCTAATTAATTAAAATACATTAAATACATTTAAATATTATTTAAATTCTAATAAATCGTAAAATGCTTTATAAATATAATAAAATATATTCATAAATATTATAAAAATATGAGGTATTACAGGCAGGACCAGTCCTATGCATAAGATAAGCTAAAGTTTAGGCCCCAAAGTTTCAAGCATTACTTAGTCTAGACTTTGACTCTCTCTATTGGTTTTTTCGCTCTTTCTTTTGTTGGTACACTTTTTGGTTTTTATTTTGGTCATTCTTTGGATTTTCGAAACACTTGCCCGTGTGACATTCATAGTTGTTAGCATGTTCGGTTTTGGTGCCGAACATTGTTGTCGTAGGAGGCCTATCAACGACACAAAGGGTTATTTATTTTTTATAAGTCGCTTTTAGAATCGAGTGCTTTTTCCTACGCCCTCGTAGCAACTTTTACGAATGGTTTTTTTTACTACGTATTTTTTGCCCGGGCGCCGAGGCTGCTGCGCCTGACCAAAAGGCCAGGCAGCAACTTCAGCGCCCAGCGTAGGGCGTGAGAAATTTTGGCGCCCAGCCAGGGGCGTTGAAAATGCGTCCCTGGCTGGTTCTCGTTTTCTATTTGTGTCTACTTTTTGTTTATGCGACTTTGATTTTGCGTGCTTGCCTAATAACTTCCTTTACGCGTTGTGCAGCGTTTGTGGGATTCGTTACGGGCCATCCCGAGCGTCGCTTATTTTTGTGGCGATCGTTCGGGTTTGCGGAACACGTATTTTGGTATAACTCTTTGGCCAATTGGTTTATGAATGTTTGGGAAATTTTTAAGGTCGTTGGTTTTCTAGGATTATTTGTCACACAATCACATATTTCGCTACACATAACTAACATTACATCATGAGGCAATAATAACATGTCATGTAGTTTATGATAGGCTTCTATGGGTAGTATTTGCGCCGGCTTGGTACCGCTTCTATCGCAGATCCAACACAAGCCCCGGTCGAGGTAGTGCCTTCAACAGACGAATTTCGCCCAAGAGGCCAATCACGATGTAAGCCAAGGGGGCATGCACCAATGAGAGGGACCTAGTGGGCGAGCGATTGGGTTTGGGACGGGTGTACTACTAGCGAAAGTGCCGAGTGGAAAACATTCGAAGCGTATGCACCCCCCGGTTGGCGATGGGTATCCTTAGTCCTAACTCCCTAAGGGAGCCAAGATTCGTTATGCGGTTCTGCCCGTTCACATTAATATGCTGATTTTCAGGTCGTCCCAACTTGATGGGGAAATAAACGCGGGGTAGGATCGTTTCACCCTTCGGCTATTTTGATTACCTACAAGTACGAGTATTTCCTTCACTATCCCCAGTGGAGTCGCCACTGTGAGGGGGTCGAAAAAGCACGAGGCTAATGCGTGACCTCGTCCCTCGTGGGTGTGACGTTTCTTTTTGTCAAATCAAGTTTAATTGGATTTCCTGTGAGTTTACACCCAATTGACTAGTAATATAGGAGTCGCCATTCAATTTTTAACGACAATGAGAAAAACTGACAAAACCCGGTTATCGTGACATAAAGGGAGTGCAATTATGTTTGACCACGACGGCCGTAGGTTCCCTTGTGATCCCTGGTGTGGGGATCTCTCAACATACAACCTCAAGGTAGAGATTGAGGGTTCGGGGGACTGTAACTACCGAGAGGAGTACTCGCTCTTTGATAACTCCAGAGGCAGGATATCCTTACTAGCTCAGCATAAATAATTGAAGGGACATGTGTTAACTATTAAACTAATCTGAGTTGATTTTAACAATATGCAACATATAATACTAGATCGATCGCGATTATCTGATTTAGATTGTTTTAAGGGACCTAGCATGATAATCCAATTTCCCAACATATTATCTTTATTAGGCGTGATAGAACAATCAGATTTGATTAGTTTAACAGTTCATAAAAGGGCGAGGAAAGCAATTAAATCATGCGAAGGGGCACATTACGACGCACCCTTGAGAGGTGCGTCACGGTTCTCAGAAAACTAACCACTTTGACTTTGCTATTTCTCCTTTTATTTAACGAATCTCAAACTACGGGACAGGATACGTTCTGTTCGATTTTTGGATCGATTGCGACAGAACGCGTGATCAATTTTGCAGCGTGAGGCTTAGGCTTAGGGGTTGGAGTCAATACTCAGACCAATGAATTCTGTTTTCACGTCGAATTTGGGGCTATATTTATAGAAAAGAGTTTGTGGAAAGATAGATTTTTAGAGCTCTAATCCACGAAGAATTAGGAAAGAACACGTCCCAGGTAATTTCAGCGCCCAGGGCTGGGCGCCGAAGATTTTGGCGCCCAGAGCCAGGCGTTGAAAATAGGGTCTAGGCCGTTTTCTTTGTTTAGTTTTGGACTCTTAGAATCCGGAGTGTTTGAGAATTACTCGAGTCTTTTAGCGCGTATTAACTTTATGAGGGAATGCGTCTGGGCCCGTTACGAACTCTAGGCTCGTTAGGATTTTAATTAATACGTAACTCTTATTTTCGAATCATATTAGGAATAGGATTCTTCTTGTAATTTCCATCTCATTTAGGATTTATGTTGGAGTGCAACACCTAATTCTGACAGGTTTCTATCTTTTATGACTTGCCACTTTTAACAACTACCAATTACGGCAGTTACTATTTTTAGCAGGTTTCCATAAATAGCAGGTTTCTATAAATAGCAGGTTTCGGGTGAAATGAAAAGGGTGATTGAGATTCTTTATTTTATAGGAGATGCGTTGCCAAGTGGAGATTTATGTTCTCATCATCGAACCTTCCCTTTCGAGAATGGGGACAAAAATAGGTGTCTACAATGAGCCAGATTGGAGAATTGCTATTAAGACTATTCCTCATAATTTCTACAATTTTCCTATTGTTGAGGTAGATGAGTCTGATGATGAGCATGACGACGTTGGATTGGACTTTGAAATACCAAATTTAGTGGAAGGTGATGGTGATGATGTGCTCTTACCAAGAAATGACGTTCCTCCGGAGTTAGTCAATGCAAATGATTTTGAGTTGGAAGATGAGGTTGTGAATGAAGAAGAAGAAGAAGATAGTGAGCAAGATGAGCAAAGTTAGCTAGACGATGAAGAAGAAGAAGAAGAAGAAATCCCATGGGGTTTATTTGACTTGGACAACGAATAATTGATTGGCTTGCTGCTAAGGACCTTTTTTCTTCTTCTTATTTATGCTACTAGTTATTTGTATTCAGGACCTAATTTAAATTGGTTAATCTTTAACGAACCTTAATATTACTTATTGTGTGTCCCTTCACTATTTATATAATGCGCGAATTCTTGTTTGCATATGGTTTTGTTTCAAGATTTGACCTTAATATTTATAGTTGACGTTCCATAAATTCCTAATTTATAGGTCTTGTTCCGTTGTTTTCAGGAGTTGATTTGATGGCTTCCAGCTCAAGAAATTTGTCTGGAGCCCTGGAGGTGAGTATATATGATTGTGATGTCTCTTGTTTGTTATTAGAATCAACATGTGGTGAATGCAGGGGATTACAGTAAATGGGTTTATTGGGTTTGGGTTGTTGGATTCATCATCTTGTTGGTCTGTCGCATCTCCTTATTTCCCTTTGTTAATTCTTTTTGGCTTGCTTTGTATTTATAACTGACGAATAACGGTATTGCTACTCTGAATCACAATAATCACAACATTAATACTATAGAATGGAGCATTGTTATTGATAATTTATCTGTAAGAGTCTACTCTAGTTGATATCTTGGGTATATTTAGAGAAATCTTGCAGTTTTCCAGGGTCTGATTTCGAGATAAAACTCCCGAAATTAGATAATCCAATCCAATCCAATGTTAGTCTGATTACATGTCCCAATGTTCAATAAATAGTCTAATAATGTAGTACTAAAATCCTTGTACTCAGATCATCAATTGAGAGTCTGAGATGAAGGAAGACATAGTCTACAATGTAGTACTACAATACCTTCAGTTAGACCTATCATTCGTCTAAATCAATCAGCAAAGTCAGTTTCATAACAAGTCCAATGAATTTAACAAGGTACGCAAAGACTGTAAACAATACTGAATTACCTTATTAAGGCAACACAATCAATATTTCCTGGTTAAGAACTCGTCCAATGGAAGCTTGTTTAGCAACACTTTCTCTCCAACTAATCGATCTCTTACTAGCTTGATCTCCCATTTGAGATATTATAAAAGGCTTGCAACACTAAATTATACTGTATTCAATTACTCATAGAGGTTTCATTTACAAATGATTGTCATTATGATGATTCAGGTCAGGTGATAGGATTTTCAGCAGTTTCATATGTGTAACTACATACAAGTAATCTAGTAACCCTGTTCATGCTCCAACTGTTCTATGATGACTTGTATCAATGCAAAAAAGATAATCATGGAACTTCTGCAGCATAATCTTGATTTATGATTTTGCAGGAGAAAGAACAATCAATCTAGATACTCAATCATCATTATCCCAACTAGACTCTACCACTCAACAACCTAAGAAAAAAAGACAAGGTAGATTCAGTGATGCTATTATCAGAGTCGGAAGTTCTTGCTGGCGTATGACTTATTTACTTTGCTTTCTTTTTTGTTTAGGTCTCTTTCGAGGTCCAAGTAGAGCACTTAAATATAAAAAATTGAGATGTGCCCAACAAGGAAAGGTTAAGGTTCATATTCCATCCTCATTGGGAGCTGTTGTGGGTGAGCATGCAAAGCAATTTGTGGGTGAATGTGTTGATTGGGTGAAGGAAATATGCCCTCTCAATGTTGAAAGCTGGAATGATATGCCTGAAGAGGCACTAGATCGGTTGTATAGTAGGATTCTGGTATGAAAACCCCCACTATTTTGGTTGCTTCTCGTTTGTTGGGTTATCAGTAACTTCAAGTTATGGTCCTGCTAGCAGATGATACTTTTCTCTTTTTATGTTACTAATGCAATCACACTACTGACTTTTTTGTAGGCAAAGTTTGACTTCGGTGAAGGTGCACACATTCCAAAAGCAATACGCATTCAGTGCTCTACCCTTTATAGGCATTGGAGAGAAAGGTTGAAGGCTGACCATTTTACAAAGTGCAAAAGTTTGAAAGAAGCAGAACGCGCTTGTCCTGCAACTATATACCTTAACCAATGGAGGTGGCTTATATATAATTATTGGAACCTTCCTAAATAGAGGGTAAGTATTGTGAATATTTCTATTATTAGCCTTATCATAACTTTATTAATCCTATATATTAATGTTGTAAATTTTAGGAAAAGAGTGAACAGAATCGGGCGAATGCTCTTTCAAAGAAGATCAAGTCAGCATGTGGTGCCAAATCAACAGCTATGATAATTTATGAATTGGTGAGCTTCTTGAAGTCTTAATTTCAAATTCAAAATCCTGTCTAGTTTGTTTACTTATTTGTGTACTGTAAGTTTCTAGTTTGAATACTATCAATTTACTTTTCCTAGGGACTTGAGGCAGAAGCCGGAGTAGGCAGAAGTGATCTACATGAAAATGAGCAGGAGGTCAATGAAGATGAGCAGGAGGTCAATTAATGAAGCTAATGGTTATATATTTGAAGCTATGGGAAAAGTCAAAGAGGTAATCGGATTATTTATGTCCAGTGCATCTTTTTTTCTTTATTGCAAATTTTTATCTTCTTAGTTTTACTACCATAGGCATAAAAATGGGAAGTTTGACGATGAGGCTGAAATCAAGTACAAGGCATTTAAAGAGTTGCATGAAAAAGAAGTCAGAGAGAAAGGAGTTGGCAGTCTTATTTTGGATATTGCCTACAAAGAAGTGCTTGGATATCGTTCGGGTTATGCACGTGGGTTAGGTAAAGGCCACCAGGTGTTGTCCAAGGATGGGAAGAAAGGAAGAACAGAGCTAGAAGCTAATGTGGAGCACCTGCAGAATGAAAATAGCACCATCAGAGCCGAATTCGAGTCTCATAAACTGGAGGCTAAGAAGAAACAACAAGAATTAGAACAAAAGTCAACTAAATCATGGACAAGATTGGCTTGACATAAATAAGGTAAGTGATATATGCGTTTTATATAGAGTTTTACCCCCGTCCCTTAGTACTTTTCTGTGTTAAATGAGCTCTTAGGAGCCATTTTGAGTATTAATCTGTGTTATTGAGTGTGCCTTGAGTTTCATGTTCGTTTAATGAGAAATTGGCCTTTTTAGGCTCGTTTCATGATGATATGGGCCACTACACGATCCCGATGAAGTTCATGACGATTAAATTGCGACTGTTAGGAGCCTAGGATGTCTATGATTGAGCCTCGAGAGTTAGGCTTGGTGCTGTAAGTGAAGAACGGTACATTCAGCTGATCGCCCTACGATGGGTGGGCGAAAGGAGACCAACCGGGCGAGCAGAAAGGGGAATATTCACCCCTTTGAAATCTCTAGAAAACTTTCATATTCCCATTATCATGTTGTTTATTGTAAACCCAAATTGGTATTTTCACAGGATTTAGGATGAAACCCCAGGGGTTGTTTGAATGTCAAGTGTGGGGTTCAAGTTGAACTAAACATGATGACGAGAGAATGTTATGTCGTTTGAATTAAACTCATTCCCTCTCCCGAAAAAAGAGGTTAATTGAATCGAGTTCTAAAATTTTGAGCCATTTGAACCCTCGATCTCCATGGCTGGTTTTTCTCTATGATGGTAAAGATTGGATGATCATGATGCGTGATGTTTGATGATGGGGATGATGCGTGGTGAAGACTGGATGAAGATTGGTTAGATGTTTTTTTTTCAAATTTATTTAATTGGGAGAATTTAGTTGAAATTATAATTATGACATCATTTTTCGATGTAGTTAGCCGGAATCTGAACCGAGATTATAATTTAAAGTAGAGAGTTAAAATTTTGGGTTACAGATTTTACAGATCATTATTCCCCAAATACTCCCTCCGTCCCAGATTAGTTGTTACACTTTCCTTTTTCGTCTGTCCCAGATTAGTTGTTACACTTCTAAATTAGGAATGACCACATAATTATTATATTGTCTTTCTCTTCCCACTAAATTTCTTTTGTCCCCACACATTCTCTCATCCAATTAAAAAGATACCCAACTAACTCTTATCACATCTACTTTTTCAATAAAATAACAATTACTCCCTCCGTTTCTTTTTGTTTGTTACGTTTGAACTTTTGCACGTTTATTAACGTATAATAAAGATTCTTTTTCTTTTTTATAAAAAAAATAAACCCAAGTAAAACCTCAATCCACTAATCATTACAACAACCAGTAAGATTGTTTTATTTATCAAAATAAACTAATAATGGAAAAACACAAAGATTGCTACTTTATATACTTGGGAAATTGTAAAGAAATTTAATGAGTTGAAAAAATTGAACCAATTAAAATTAAAAGTTGGCACAAAAAATGATAGTATAATAAGTTTATAAAAGGAAAGATTCTTCTACGTAACAAACATTGTGAAACATCCTAAAAGGAATACGTAACAAACAAAAAGAAACGGATGGAGTAATAACCAAACAACCACTTATCACCTAAAACTTTGTGTAAAGGTAAGTGTAACCACTAATCTGGGAGTCTGGACGGAGGTAATAATTAACAAAAACAAAAATTTGAGGCTGTAATTTAAAGTAGAGAGTTAAGTTTTGGGTTGTAATAAACAAAAATGAAAGAGAAGTTTTAAGGGTTGTATTTAGCAAATTGTCCTTATTTTGTTTTGTTGAGACTTTCTCCAACTCACTTACCTCAACAAACAATTCCACTTGCATGGACCCGGTCCACCATAAGATTAACATGAACCAGGGTAATTAGGTAATTTTAACAGTGAGTAAATTATAGAAACTGTAGGTTCTGTAAAGTAACTATATCTCCAGAATAATACTCCCTCCGTTTCTTTTTGATCTTCCTGTTTGGAGTTTTGGGTGGAAATTAAGAAACTGGAATCTTTTAATGATTGAGTGTAAGAGTAATGATTGGGTGTAAGAGAAAATAATAAATAAATGAAGAAAGTAATAAAGAAATGAAGGAGAGAGAAGATATTTTTATGAAAGTAATAAAAATCATAAAAGTGGAGTTGGGTGGGTGAATAGGGAAATGTGAATGAATTAAATAAGGGATGGTGGAGAAATTTATGGTAAAAAGTCATGTCCCAAAATAGAAACAGGAAGATCAAATAGGAACGACATTTATAGAAACATGAAGATCAAAAAGAAATGGAGGGAGTAACTATGAACATAATAATGATAAAAATAACTATTCTATCCAAAGAGTAACTATATCATATAGAAAAGTAATTTTAACTGTAAAACAATTACTACTATATATTCATTCTTGCAGACAAAAAAAGTAAATTATAGAAACTATAGGTTCTGTAAAGTAACTATATTTTCAGAATAGTAACTATGAAATAAATAATAATAATAATAATAATAATAATAATAATAATAATAATAATAATAATAATAATAATAATAATAATAATAATAATAATAATAATAATAATAATAATATAGTAGTTTCGATGAGAATAATTATTCTATCCAAAGATTAACTATATTATATAGAAAAATAACTTTAGCTGTAAAACAATTACTATATTATAAAAATAAACAATATGATATAGATGGTTTAGAGGTCATATAGTAATTTTTTCTATTATATATCACATAATTACTGAAATATAAAAGAGTAACTATATCAAAAGTAACAGTAATTATAACTCTTGAACAATAATAAAGAAAACATTAACTACTTGGTTAGTTGTTTTAGCTACGACATTCTAATTCTTTGCATCTATTAAATAAACCATGTTAAACTCAAATGTTTTTTGAACTAAAAAATACTAATGGACACGTCCACGTGGACCACGTCTCTTTTTTCCACCAACACACCATGTCCTTCCTCTACCACATTCTTGGTTTCCATTGTTGTCAGGATTTTCTTCTTCTCCTCCTGCTTTTGTTTTCCTTGCAGAATTTATTATTTGCACGATTTCAATTCTGGGTGCATCATCTTTGTATTTCTGAATCAATAATATTTAAACTAAGTTAATAATTTAACATTTAAATATGAAAAAATAACATAGTAACTATGTAAAACGTGTAATTTCTATTATGCATCATATAGTTACTCTTACAATTAACGATGGTAAAATACTTGCAAAATTGCATATATAGTTATTGTTATTGTTATTGTTATAGTCATATAGTTACTATCAAAATAATATAGTCACTTTTATTAATAATAACATGGAGTACAAAGAAAGATCATAAAAAGAACATAATGATAAGATAATAACTATTAAACATATATAGTTACTATTATACATGATATAGTAACTCTTAATATTAATGATAGTCATATACGAGCAAAGTTGTAGATATAGTTATTGTTATGATCATATAGTTGTTGTGATCATAACATAGTAACTCTTATTACTAATAACATAGAAGACAACAAAGAACATGAAAAGAACATTATAATATACATAAAAAACTATACCAAACATATAGTTACTATAATACAAGATATAATACCTATAAATATTATTGATGGTCATTTAGTCACAGAGTTGCAGACATAATTGATGTGATAATAATATAGTAACTCTATCCATAATACAGTAACTATATCATTAAAAATATAGAATAGCATAAAAACATGCACATAACATAATAAACTAACATAGTACCTATTTCAAAAATATAGTAACTATATAAAACGTACAATAGCTATTAAAGAAAATAAACATATGGTAACAAGTCATGATAAAATAAACATAATACCTATTTCAAACATATAGCAACTGTATAAATAAAATAGTAACTGTATAAATAATATAGTAACTATTGAAGAAAATAAACATATGGTAACACATCATGATAAAATAAACATAGTACCTATTTCAAACATATAGTAACTAATATAATAATATAGTAACTATTGTACACATATAGTAACCATTATAATCACACAACAACTAGCTTAACATATAGTGACTATTATTATAATATAGTAACTATTGTACAAATATAGTAACCATTATAATCATATAGTCACTATCTAAGAAGCAGACAAAAATATACTCGAAATAACATATTACATAATGTAATCGTATAGTAACTACTACCTCTGTTCCTTAATGTTCTTTACGCTTTGGAATATGTGTCAAAAGTATGAAAACTTTGACTGTGAATTCCCACTGTTATATACATCCAAATGTTATCATGTAAGATCTTGTTAGATTGGTTTCGTTATGTATTTTAAAAATGTCAAATTTTTATAATTTTTTCGCATACGGAAATGGATATATAAGTCGTTGAATATTGCATTGGAGTCCGTGCAAATAGTAAGCGTAAAGAACATTAAGGAACGGAGGTAGTATTATTTATCAAAAAGTCACTATAAATTGTTCTTAACATAGTAACTATCTTAAACACATAGTTATTGTTTTAAATTTATAATAACTTTCTAAAAAATATAGTAACTATTTTAAACACATAGTTACTGTTTTAAAGTTATAGTAACTTTAAAAAAAAATATAGTTACTCTAAAAACTATTACTAACATAAACACAATGAATATTCCAATGACTATTAAAAATATTATTTCGCAACATAAATTAAAGGTAACTATATCATTTATATACTAACTATATGAAACACTAACCCTAATTTCACCCAAACAACAAACACTATTTCTACCTCTTGTGCTTTGCTGCATCAATTCTTAAAGTTCGCAGCCTTTGTCTCTTTTTGCTAAATTTAAGGCATTATTTCTTCTTATACAAATGATATTGTAAAGTATTTTTGGAGATTCGTCACTAGATAGTGCAACTTTAGGACCTGGAATAACATGTGATTGATACTTCGTATTATTTTCTTATACAAATATCAAATATATAGTAACTATATAAAACATATAGTAACTATATAAAACATATAGTGACTATTATTAAAATATAGTAACTATTGAACACATATAGTAACCATTATAATCATTTAGTCACTATCTAAGAAGCGGACAAATACATACTCTAAATAACATAGTACATAATGTAATCGAATAGTAATTATTATTTATTAAAAAGTCACTATAAACTGTTCATAACATAATAACTATCTTAAACACATAGTTACTGTTTTAAACTTATAATAACTTTCTAAAAAATATAGTGACTATTTTAAACACATAGTTACTGTTTTAAAGTTATAGTAACTTTAAAAAAAAAAGTATAGTTACTCTAAAAACTACTACTAACATATAACACAACGAACATTCCAGTGACTATTAAAAACACTATTTCGCAACATAAATTAAAGGTGACTATATCATTTATATACTAACTATGTGAAACACTAACCCTAATTTCAACAAAAACAACAAACATTTCGAATCACTCAACAAAATAATAACTATTGTACACATATAGTAACTGTTGTACACATATAGTAACCATTAAAATAATATAGTAAATATTGTACACATATTGTAACCATTAAAATTACATAGTACCTCTTTAAACCATATAGTTACTGTATTACTCATATAGTTACTATTTAAAATCGTGAAGTCACTGATCGAATTCGCGAAGTGAAAACGATATTTCGGTAAAACACAAACATTAATTTCTTCAAAACAACAAATATTTTCAATTTTAAATAAAAATAGACTTAAAATTCTTTAAAAAACAACAAACCGAGATGTGATCTCTAAAAATTCTTGCGAAGATTTGTAGGCGAGCGCAAATTTTTCTATTCGATTTCGGCAACGACGAACCTCCTTCTTGATCTACTACTTCCTCCAATTTTTCCTCATCAAATAGATCTAATCATAAGAATTATAAGATAATTACGAAAAAAATCGAACAAAACCTAGAAATTTGGGCTAAATTTTGAAAAACATAGAGAGAAAACAAGAGAGAGAAAATGAAAGAAAATGAACAGAATGTAGATCTAAAATTTTAAAAAATAAAAAAGTGTAAAACGTATATAGAGTGGGCTAGACACAAATCGCATTAAAACTCTTCAAAACACATAGTAACTCTTTAAAACACATAGTTACTGTAATACGCATATAGTTACTATTTCAAATTACAAAATAACTGTCACGTGACAGTTACATATGTTACCCATAAAAATTAGGAAAAATTGATATTGACAGTCCTAACTATGGTCACTTCACTTTTAAAGGTCCCAGCTTTTTATTATTCTAGAGTGGTCTCAACTTTAAGGTGTGTTTTCCCAGAATGGTCCTTTAGTTTATTAAACTGTTAATTAAGTTGATTTAAGCATATCATACTATTCTATTTACTTCATTTAATTAAAAAATATGGTTATTGCACGAGAGATATGAGTCTTAATTAAGTTATTTAGCACTTAATTTTAACTAAGGGACCATTTTTGGAAAGGACTCTCTATAGTTAGGACCACTATGAGATAATCAAAAGTTGGGACCTTTTAAAGTAAACCGGCCATAGTTGGGACTGATAATATCAATTTTTCCTAAAAATTACTTCGTTGCCATGGTCCACGCTAAGTTAGCATGGACCAGGTTTATATTAGTGTAAATACTCAACAAAACCCTTAAGAAAACTCTCACATCCCTCGGTGGTTGCTGCTCGGCGGTGTTGCTGGTGGTTGCTGCTCGGCGTTTCTGCTCTGCGGTTTCTTCTCGGTGGTTGTTGATCGGCGTGCAGTCGTTGCTTCTCTTCTACGCTTCTTTGCAGTGTTGCTGCTTCTCTTCTACGCTTCTCTGCGGTAATTCTCTAACTTCTCAATTCCTCGGTTAATTACCCCATCTAATTCAAATTCAAGTATCGTGTTTCAATGTTAGGGTTTTAGAAGAATTTGGAGTTCTTTTTCCTATCGATTTGCAATTCAATTCGATTTTAGTGTTTAAGATACACAATTAATTTGGAGTTCTAATTATTGTTTAAATATGATAGAACATTTCTAATGTTGTTAATTGGGTTGGTCTTGTTTCAATTTGGGGAATAATGATCTGTAAAATCTGGCTGACTTCTCCGATCTAAATTTTTACTCAAAGTTATTTGGCATTTTGATCATACAAGTACAAAATTATGGGTTTTTGGTTTCTGTCTTCTACTTCGGGGAGATTATAAATTATTAACATTTGAAAGCATTAGTGTTTAAAGTAATTTAATTAATTTGCATAAGTATCCCCGGTAGAAAAGAAATAGTTTTAGGGATAGTGGGAGACTGGAGCAATTTTCTACAGTCAACAACAACCCTCCTGTACCAAGATTCAAAATAAAAATAGCATGAAACGAGCTACATCTCTGCAGCCGAGTACTAAGAATCATAAGAAGTAGAATGGAACAAGACATGTAAAAGGGTGATGAAACTACCCATATAATAGCTTGTAGAATCCCGAGCACAGATTTGTCAGCAGTTGTTATAGGCCTCTCTAAGAAGGGTAGGATCTAAATGGTTCTTTTTTCTGGGAGTCACGCCCTTAGGCTACTTCTCAATGACTTGTTGGAATTTTATTTCAGTAAGGGGATCAATCCTTTATTGGATAAAACAAGAAAGCTTGTTGACTTTCTTCTATACTGCTTCTCAATAACTTGTTGGAATTGTATTTCAGTAAGGGGATCAATGCCTTTATTGGATAAAACAAGAAAGATTGTTGATTTTCTTCTATGTAAGTCAAGTTTAGGAGCTTTATTGACCTTAAATGTTTGCATTATTGAAGTACGAACGTTTTTTGGTGCGATACCTGTAGTGTGTAAATACAGAAACTGCATGGATAATGAACTGCACATAATTTTCTGAGTTGAAGTTGAAGTGTTTGCTTTAAAGTAAGACTTAGGAATAAGTAATATATAAATAAAATAAAATAAATGTGTGGTAGATAGTTCTTGTGGCAGGTAAAGCACGCAATTTTCTGAGTTTAAACCTTTTTGTAATTTGGAGGGAGTCGCTGTTAATTATTTTTTACAATCCCCACAAAAAGGCAACGATCAATATTCCAATCAAATAATTTATGGACCATGTACAAACAGTAGAAATTGCAATATCTGGATATCTGATGTCCTATTAGTTGTATGATAATATGATATCAGAATTGATTCCCAAACACTTGACCCATAATGCAGATAGGTATATGGGCTGAAATCTCTGATGTTTCCTCATATGAATTTGCAACTTTAGTTTTAGTCTTCTAGAGTTCTCGGTGATGCATACTTGCACAGTGATTTTGAAACAAAGTCTAGTCTTGATGTGGTTGAGAGTTCTAAATTCTGTATATTAGTGACTCTATTTCTCTAACTGCACCTATGTTGATTCAGAGAGAAGTTTTGTAAATTCATTGAATGTCTTGCCGTATTTGTAACTGTAAATTTCATACTGGTAACGGGTAACAGTATTCATAGCAGGACAATATGGTGATCCTGCCACCGGTCAGAGCTCCAAGAATCACCGAGTTTTTGAAGCCATATGTGCTAAAAATGCACTTCACAAACAAATTTGTCCATGCTCAAGTCATCCACTCTCCAACAGCTACAGTAGCTGCTTTTGCAAGCTCACAGGAAAAGGCCTTGAGACCGACCATGGGCATCACACGGGATGTGTCAGCTGCTTCAAAAATTGGGAAGATTCTTGGCGAGCGCTTGCTTGCTAAGAACATTCCTGCTGTTTCAATCTTCTTGAAGAGAGAACAAAAGTATCACGGTAAGATTAAAGCAGTGGTTGATAATATGAGAGAAGCTGGTGTGAAGTTACTTTAAATTGAGGCTGAAGAACTGCATTTACGGATGATTTAGGTTTCTAGAAGTTAGGTATAATGTCTGAAGCAACTCTTCTATGGCGATATGAAGAATGTATCTGAATCCCAGTAATGAATAGTAAGAATCTGATTGGAGCATACTTTCCCTTTCAGATATTGTGGTAGAAAAATGAAATGTGGTTATGCATCAGCCTGTGTATTGAATTCATTGGCAAGATTGAACTCTCTTGCCTGTTTCCTTTCTGTTGAATAAGAAGAAGTCTGAAAGTTGGTGGAAGTAGCTCATTTTATCTTGTTAACTACATTGTTCAAAGTTACATTATTCAAGCATTGCAACTACTTGTAGCTTTAAACTTGGCATTTGCAAGCCGAAGTAGAAAAATATATATTATCCTCCATGTCTTGTTATTGTTGTGCAGGTCTGTATATGGCATAGTGGTCTAGAAACAATGTATTATTTTTCTTGAAACAAAGAGTGTGCTTTGTAGTTTCCTATAGAGCTGGGTGAGGATACTTGTGACTCATTTTGTGGGAGAACCCGAGCCAGTTAAAACTGGTCAGAGCTTGTCGCTGGCTGAATGAATCGGGTATTTGATCAGTCAAGTATTCGTGCTGGTTGAACATCTTTACAGAAAGGTGTTACCTCTTTGCAGAGATAGCCACCCTTCAACAAGTTAAAACTTCAACTTCGGGGTCAACTTTTTTTTGCTGTTAACCAAACATGAAGTCACGACTCCAGAAAAAGTTCGGAGTATACAAGTAACTTAATCAGCTTCCCCTTTAGTTAAGGGGGTATTCGAGTTGCAAAACCTGTGGATATTCTAGTCTAAAATTCTACTGAAAAAGTATGTTAATAGTTCGAATCTGGACCCCAAATATCCTTAACTTTAAACTAGGGCTGGAAAACATATTGTGTCGGGTCGTTCGTGTCGAATATAAACGTGTTGGAAAAACTCAACACTAACCTGACACGTTTAATAAACGTGTTGTGTCGTGTTGACCCGCTTAACTAATCGTATCAGATATTTTGACAATAACCCGTTTTTTGTGTCCGATTCGTGTCGTGTTGTGTTTGTTCGATAAAGTTTACTCCATTATTAAGGTTTTTAACCAAATAAACTAAACTAGCTTTTGGGCCCGTTCAAATAACGGGCGGTTGTATATTGGTTGTTCAGATATCTTTTGAAGTTTTAATTAGTGAGTACTTGTGATTTTTTGTAACATATGAATTAAATAGATGTGTAATTTAAAGGTTGGAAAAATATAAAAATTATAATGATGAATAAATATTGGATGTTAAAGTGGTGGAGTGGAAGAGACTAATACGTATAGTAGACTATTAATAATTTGATGTTGAATGAGGAAAATGGAGTGGAAGAGGCATTAGAAGTTATAAAACATATAAACAGTAAAGAAAAATTGAGAAAAAAAAAAAATGATGGATTGAAAGGAGAGATGCCACATGGCTAATAATAACCTATGGTCAAAATTATAACGATGAATATATATTGGATGTTAAAGTGGTGGAGTGGAAAAGACTAATGAGTATAGTAGACTATTAATAACTTGATGTTGAATAAGGAAAATGGAGTGGAAGAGGCATTAGAAGTTGTAAAACATAGAAACAATAAAGAAAAATTGAAAAATAAAAAAAACAAAATGATGGAGGAAATGAGAGATGTCACATGGCTTCTAATAACCTATGGTTTTCCTTTTTAAATACTAGGTATAGATTATTGGTTGTTTTTTCTTATGCGGATTAAGTCGTGTCAGTTTCGTGTTGAAAATTTCAACACTTACCCAACCCATTTAATTAAACGTATCGTGTTATTGCGTGATTGTATTCAGATTTTACCAGCTTTACCTTAAACACTTCTCTAACAATCGAGATTAACTTATAAGGCTATAAGCTAGCCCTATAACTACTCATTCCAATAGTATCCACACTATTATGTCTATCCAACACTTGTTACATGTAAAATATATAAAAATCGATTTGTCACCTAATTAACAATAATTATGATGATTAAAATTATATAAGAAAAATAATAATATACCTCCATGAATTTGGCCAAATACAGTGGACTAGTGGAGGGGTAATTTTCTTTTTTTTAGTTTGCACATCCGGATGACTACATCCGGATCCGACCCGCGTCGCACACCTTGGTTTGGTGGGTGAGTCTCCCAATAAGAGTTTCTTAACTACAACGAGGCTCAAACCCGAGACCTCCCTTAAGCAGCATCAAGCTGCTTACCACTTGAACCAACTCTATGTTGGTTAGTGGAGGGGTAATTGTTTTCTATTTATTGGGTTACAAAGAAGACAAGGATGGCTTCATGTCAGACTTGCTCGATCTGCATTGGTGGACCAATGCATTGGTATAAAGATCTAAAGGGACTGCACCAGCATTGCATTGGGAGGGAAAACTACACATCATGGAGCATTTTTGACATAATTCAGCCCCATTTATGCATGAGATCGACCACTTCAGAATATGAAAATATTACATTTACCACTATGATTTAGGGTTGGATCTATGGATGATTATGGAATCGTCTATTTGTTTGTACAATTGTACGGAGAAAGTAAAAGTCGAAATTAAACCCAATACATCTAACGATCTAAATGTATGATGATCTTAAGCTTACGGACAAAACATAAAAGACTGATATAGCTAGATGTATGAGTGATACTCGTGCCAGAGGATAAGCAACTTGCCACCTACTACTCAAAAGTCAAAACTATACTTTTAAAAATTAGTTTAAAGATCTTGACAATGCACCATTATGTAGACTAATGCAAATGCACTATGACAATTATATTTCAATTATTAGACTCGATCAATATATGCTATATGCACCTATATATTTAACATTTTTTATCATGTTCATTTAAATTACACCATCAATCGTGACAACTAGTACTAGATCGAGAAACATATTGAAAACAAGCAAGAAGCATATCAAAAGTTCAACACCATTCAAATAGATCCTTGTTCAACTAGTTGCACAAATAAAAAATCACACTAGTTATCCTCCTTTTTGTTGTTCCTTGCTCAATCAATTCAAATACGTGATTAACTTTTACTTAGGAGATCTAGTGTTTGGGTATTAGTGAGTGTGTTTAGTCCGAATGTTTCGGACAAACATTAACAAAATCCGTTCATTCTACCTCCGTTTTTTCCCTACGAAGTACTCACTTTCCCTCTGGGCTTTGTATATTTTGACCGAAATATTTATGAAATAACGTTTTCATTTTCCTTCCTTTGTTTGAGTTGGTAAGGTGTGTTTTGCTAAGATATACTGTGCCTCTGTTCTTATATGTTCTTTACTGGGTTATTAAAATAATTTTTGCTTAGTGTAAGACACGAATATATAAATACATAGAACCACATTATTTTGTATATGTTAAGATTATTACTAAATTAATCTAACAACATTTAGATTAGAGCTGACAATTTCAACCGAATCCGATGGATATCCATCTACCCGATCCAGATTATATGGACGAAAACCCGAAAATAAGCGGATGGTTGATGGATGATGGATGGATCGGATGACGGGTGGGTCGGATATGGATGAAGGTGCATCCAACCCACCACCCGATCCACCACCCGATCCATCAACCTATTACATTAGTTGTATGCTTTAATTTATCATAATTTACTTTCATAATATATTTATTATTGTAAATAAAACTATACTAGACATAAGCGTAACACAAAATTTTGTGTTCCCTTACTAGGATAACACAAAGATAAATCTAAAGCTTTGTAAAAGTTACGCAATGGTTTTTCAAAAAGAAAAATAGTCATGTGGACTATATGTGGACTAATTATTCCTAACTGCAATATGTGTCACTTTAAGTTGTTTTTATATATCTTCAAATTTATTTCACCCGATTCTCACCCGACCCACCCGAATCACCCGTGGATGATGGATGGGTCGGATGTTGATGAAGAATTTTACGGATGATGGATGGGTTGGATGACGGATGAAATGTCATGGATGGATGCGGATTGAGCTTCACCCGATCCAAACCCGATCCATTGCCACCCCTAATTTAGATGGAACCATCAACGATAGTGATAACGTAACATATAATATAATGTCAATAGCAAAACAAACCGTTAATAAAATAATCATAATAAATTGATAAAAATTCAAACTTAGCCAAAGAAAAAGAGAATAGACACATAAAGTAAAATACACATACCTCTGAAAATGTAGATGGTATAGAGTTGATTGTGCAAGTGATATAACAAAAAAATGATTGTTAGTCTATTTATAAGGAGTGCATGGAACATGAGAGGTTGATGAAGAAGATGTTTAGTTTCTTATGATTTATTTTTAGTTAACAATTTAAAAAGACTATTAACCCATAAGTATTAATGTTTATTGTTATGGTTATGTAATCCCCCGTAAATTTATAAATTTTATTAATATATTTTAACGTATAGTTATTTATATTTTAATAGAATTTACTAATTTAAATAATAAGTATATAATTAACGTATATTTATTTTATTTAAAGTACGTTCTAAATAATTAACGATTTTTGAACTTTATCATATTTATATATTTAATGTATATTTAATTTAATTTAAATATATTCTAAATATTTCAACGGTTTATGAAATTCAAATAATTTTAGAATTTGATGTTGAAAAGAATTTGAATTACGAAAACACGATTGAAATTAGAAAACAATCTTAAGCGGTGTTGAATTCAAATACCAAACGTAATTCTAATCCTAGCCCAAGTTAGCAAAGCCCAAAATAAGTAAACCCACATCCCTTACCCATATTCCAAATTCATGTAAAACTCTCAATCCTCTCCTCTCCTTCACGTGAAAAGAAAAGCAGAAAAACCCTCAAACCCTCTTCAAGAATTCACGTGAACTCTCACACCTTAGTGCTCCCCTTGTCGCCGCCGTCCAGCCACCCACGCCGGACCACCGTCGTCCCTCGCCAGCCGCCGGTAATCTCCTTTCTCCCTTCTCCCTCTCTTGCTTCGTCCTTCTTTCTTCTCCTTAGTTTTATTGCTCTCCTCCTCACTCGTTTCTGTTGGTGGCAGCCACGCACAACCACCGAGCACCGCCTTCTACACTCGTCGTTCCCCTCCACGCTGCGCCGCCCACCTGCAGCGCCTGTCCAAGCCGGCAACTCCCCCTCCTCCTCCTTGGATTCGGTTTCCACTCTCTCCCCCCTAATCGCAGTGCTTTTGGTTCGACCATCAACCACCAGCAACCACCCGTGCCGACACCTGACCCGACCAGCGCCACCTCTGCTAGCCGCCGCTGTCCCCGCCGTGCCCTAGTCACCGCCGGCCAGCACTCCTCCTCCCCTTTTGGTTGACTTTCTTAAACCCTAAGTTATTTAAATGTTTTAATTAAGTTTATTGATTTTTGTTTATGTTTCTAGAATTAAACTATTAATCTTTATAATTAAATTATAATTTTCAGATTTGGTATTGATATTATAAATTAATTATTTTCAGTTTTGGTTGATTAATACATAAGTTAGGGTTTAAATTAGTTTAGTGATTTAATTCATGATTTGATTTAATAAATTTATGATTTTTAAGATTTAATTACTAATTCTCAGATTATATGTTGTCGAAATTAATTTAATTATTTTCAGATTTGTTAATTACGTTTAAATTAGGGTTTTAATTAAGTTTTATTAATTTAATTCATGTTTCGTGAATATAAATTATAAGTTTTTATGATTAAGTTAGATTTTCAGATTATATACTATGCTTAATTAATAATTTAATTTTCAGATTACATAATTGAATTGAAATAAGAGTTTTTAATTATTAAAGTGTGAATTTTTAAGGTTTTTAATAATTAAATCATAATAGAATGACTATATATTATTAAAGCTATTATTTGTATGATTCTAAGAATGTTAATTATGTTTTGGAGTAGTTTGAAATTAGTTATATTGCTGAAAATTTAAAGTACGATGTTTGCAAAGAGTTTTCAACGAATTTCAATCACTAATTCAATAATTATGATGCTAGGAAATCAAAGGTTTAAGTTTTGATATTGGGGAATGTTCTAAATATGTTTGGGATGCATTTAGAATGCTTTGTTATGGTTGCCAATGATTAGGAATTGATTTGGGTACGTTTCTTGATTATTTTAGGCGGAGAATTCTTTGTGGGTGACTTTTGAATTCGTTAAAGTGGCCTACCAGTTTGTTTACACAAGGTACGTACATACCTGTGTGCTTGGATGTGTGTTGTATTGAGAATATGATGAATATATTTATGAACTTGTTTATGTTGGAATTTCATGTTCAATGTCGTTGAATTAATGCGTTGAGCATAGAACTTTATTTATAAGAATTGAATCATGTTAGCATGGAATATTGATGCAAGCATGTTGGTTTTGTGGAACTTTATATTATTTAATATTGGTTTAGATCTTTATTGATCGTTGTTCCTCTTTAGATTTTCACTACCTTATAAGGGCCGAGGACCTTGTTTGGTAGTTGAACCTTATACCTAATAAAGGTTTTTAAATATGGATAAAGAAAGGATTAAAATAGTTGGAATTGGCTCTTGGTTGAACGTTGTGATCACTGGTTTAATTCAAAGATAAAAGAAGTTGTGTTTACTTGTTGAATATAATATTTATGTTTGATGAGTCATAACCAAGTATTAAAAGTTAAGTCATGTAAAGTGAAAATGAGTAGCAATAGCTTTAGACTGTGCACGTCTAAAGTGACGGACAATCAGGAGTTGGGGTCATGGGTAGCCTATGGCTTTTTCTGGGGCCGGATTGATCACCGGTTCTATTTTTATTTAAAAGTCCCTCGATATCGCAGGTCATTGGGGTTTACGGAGTCGCGCCCGTACCTCGTCTTCCTTAGTGAAGAAGAAGAAGTTTCTAGTAGACAACTCAGTCCATTGACTATTTCAATTAAAATAATGTTAATGATACAAAGGTCTAGTTCAGTCAAGTATAGTCTTCAAGTCAATATATCTTGATTATCCTTGCTTATGTTTTATTTAGTACCATGTTAGGATTGTTCGTTTAATAGAATCATGTTAGGATTATTATTGATTTAGTATGTAGTACTCAGCTTTGCTGATTACGTGCTTTTGCTTGTGCATGTTGATCATGGTTATGCCTTATTGATCCTGTGATGACCCAATCTTTGGTGAGCAGTCTCTAAGGATCAATAAGCATTGTCCATCTGCAGGTTTGAAGATGTTGCATCATTGGGATCGGGAATAGAGAGCTTGTATTTAGTTTTGATTTGCTATGATAACTTGGGTTTGTTTAATTGGACTTTAAACTTGTTAGTTGATCTTATTTTCGTTGATTGGTTTTGGGATTAACTATGTAATCGATTATTTATAAACCTAAAGTTAGTTTTATGTTTTCCGCTGCAAAATTCTGAATAAGCCGTTACGTTTTCACACGGGCGATAATGCCTTGATAATTCTCTACGTTTTATATTAAAATGTTGTTTTAGAAAAGAGAGAATTGTCGGGGTGTTACAAAGTGGTATCTAGAAGCTAAGGTTTTACTTTAAAAAAAAAATTTTAGGCGCCTAACTATCTAGTTATTTAAAATAATTTCTTAAAAATCGAGATTCTACGTATTATAGTGTTCAAAAATTGGTACTTTTTTTTGGAGGGCCGATTTCCTTTTACCTTGTTTGAAAGTATACGATATTCCTTATTTACGTTCGAAATCAAATTATTTTTCCAAGTTAAAGTGATACTTTCGACATTTTTATTTTTCTTATTATTTATTATTCAAACAAATAAATAAAAATAATATGAATACATTTTTTAAAAAAGAGTTCAATTTTTTTTTAAAGTTGTTTCAAGAGTTAGAATTCGTTAATTAGGAAATATAAATATTTTTCGAATTAATAACTTTATTTTCTAATTTATTCGCTACGCATTTCCTTAATTTATTTTACTTTATTTATTTTATATTTTATTTATGTTATTATTCTATGTTATAATTTTATTATATTTTCGTTCTGTTATTTCGTTATATAAATGATTCTAATGCTTTAGTTTATGAGAGATGGGTAGTATAAGAAGGGCATATAAGATAGAATTATATGTGCATTAGTAGCTAGTCAATGATAAGAAATTGATTGTTATGTATGTGCATGTGCTAATTGTTTAAGTGTTACATTTACATGTGCATAAAGAATTGTTTGATTCCACCAAACTTATTGATTATTGAACCTTGTTTATGTTTTGGCTGGAAAATCGTTAGTGAGACTTTGAATTGTTTATTTCAGGAATAAAATGTTTCTTTCCAAGTATACTAACATAGGATCCTTCGAGAAACTTGATATAGAAACCCCTGATATTTACGTGAAGAAAATTGTGTTTGGATGTGAATATTATGCTAAAGTTCAAGGGCAACCTATCTTAATGAGAAAGGATATCATAGCAGCCACTATCATTAATTGCTTACCTAACAAATTTCCATACCTAGAACTCAAGGAAAGGTTTAAAGACATGCATTCTGATAATGGAACTCCAAACTTGGTTAAGTATGGAACTTGGGATGGTAGATGGAAATATGATTCAGAAATTCTGACCACCATTATTGAAGCAGCAGAAAGTGGGTTTAGAGACGGTAAAATCGTAGGGAGTCATGTTGGGGATTCAGTTACAGAAGAACCTATGGGAATAAGTGTAAATAATGACCTAGAGGAAAATGATGTAGCTGTGGAGAATGAGAATGTAGGTGTTGAGGCAGAGAATCCTAACCCAGCGGCTCATGAGCCAACCATTGAGATCTCTAGTGATTCGAATGCAGAGCTCGAAAGTGAACAGGAGATGGCAAGTGAGCCTAATCAAAATGAAGACATGGGTGAAGATGCAAACCCTGAGGAAGACCCCGATGAAGACCCTGAAGAAGAGTTCGATGATCTTGAGATCTAAATTTCACTCCGCAAGTTTCAAGGGCAATGGATAGGCAAGAGGCCACAAATATTTTGAAGTCATAAATAGTTAATTAGCTCTTTTATGTTTTAAAGAATAAGTAGCAAAGCTACAACTGTTTAAAGTTTAAGTTTATTGAAGTTTGAAATATTCTTTATTATTTTCAAGGATGTAATAAACCTCTATGGAGTTAGCAATAAAAGTTAAAGTTTTCAAGGAATTGTTCTTTATTCTATTTTGAGGATTCCATAATACCCCAACCTCTAGGTAGTACGTCGTGGGTTAATCTTCCTATTGGTTGCATACTCAGTGTGAATTGTGGATCAATTCAATTGCCACAAAAATATTAAATGATTTGAGTACATAAAGGAAGTGAGGGTCAATCTAGATCCTCATGACCAATATGATTCAAAATGATATGCCTTATGTGTAGTGTGTAAATGTCTTTCGTGAATTATTGAGGATGATTACTTTCCAATGATTATTGCATCTTGTAAACGATCGTTGCACCTTCGTAAGCGATTGTCGTGCCTTCGTAAATGATGTGTATTAATGTGAACATTGTTGGTTGAGGCAATCTTTATGGTCAATTCAAGTATTAAATTGTATGGGATAACGTATAGGTGATGTTTCAAACCTAAAGTAGAATATACTAATTGCAGGTCGCGTTCTAGAATGGCCAACAACAATGATCTAGCTGCTGCGATTCGCCTCTTGGCGGAAAAGCTAACCCAGGAGAGAACTGAGCGCCCCGATTCTGCAGGGGAAATGTTTGAAAGACTTTCTAAGGTTAAGCCACCGTATTTCAATGGGCAAGCAGACCCAACCTTCCTGGAAAACTGGATTAGGGAGTTTGAGAAACTATTTGAGGCTGTGAGTTGCCCTGGGAGTATGAGAGTAAGTCAAGCTGTCCTTTATCTGAAAGATGAGGCCGACCTTTGGTGGAAGGAAAATGGAAATAGACTAAGTGCTGTTGAGGGATTCAATTGGAATTCATTCATAGTTGCCTTGAGGGGGAAGTTTTATCCTCCTTTTATGAGAAAGCAGAAGGCTCAGGAGTTCATCAACCTTAGGATGGGGAATATGACTATTGCTGAATACCATAGCAAGTTTATAGCTTTATCGAGGTTTGCACCTGAGGTGGTAGCTACTGAGGAGCTAAAGGCTCAAAGGTTTGAGCAAGGGCTGACTGATGAAATTCAATTGGGATTAGGTGGAGAAACATTTACATCCTTAGACATAGTGTATGGGAGAGCTGCCCATATTTATGGTCTGCAGTCTAGAAAGGACAAGAAAACTGTGGTAATTGGGGAAAAGAGAAAAGATTTTAATGATGGGGGTAACCAAGAAAACTTTAAAAGGAATAGAAACGGAAATGGGAATGGAAATGGAAATTTGCAAGGAGGAAACAATCAAGGGCACCACAACAACTCGAACCAATCTAAGAGAGTGCATCATTGCAAAATGTGCAGTAACAATCACCCTGGTAAGAACTGCAAAGGAGAATTAGTGACCTGCAACTATTGTCAGAAAAGGGGGCATAGAGAGTATGAGTGCTTCACTAAGCACAGAAAGGAACAAGATAGTAATGGAGGTGGAAACCAAGTGAGGTTTAACCAGTCTGGAGGTCAAAATTCAAAGCCTGGAGGGGCACAAAACAATCAAGAAAACTATAATAAGCCTGCAAATGATCACAACAACCCGGATAAGGCTCCAGGAAAGTTGTACATGATGAATCAGAATGAAAATGAACGATCTACCGATATAGATTCTGGTATTTTTCTATTAACTCCGCGCAAGTTAAGCATTATTTAATTCGTGGTGACTTGTTCTTTTGTTTCGTCATCTGTTGTGAAAAGTCTAAAGTTAGTAGTTTTAGTGAAATAGGAATTTTGAGGATAGAATTCGTCGAAAGAGAATTTTAGTTAGCTATTCCCTGAGGTGAGTTACGAGGGCGTAACTCGTTTTCTTTAAGGGGGTAGAATGCGATAGAAATTCGCGCTTTTTACCTATTTTATGGCATTTTTATGCATTTGTATGCTTATTTTAGAAAATTTTACAAGTTTAGGCAAAGCAAATAGACTCTCCGCATAAGAAAAGGTGTTCATGAGTAACACAAACAGCTTTGAGTTGGCAAAAGAGTGCACATAGGTGGCACAAGTACTTCTCTAGTGAGAATAAGTTAAAAGCTTTTGGGGAAAATGTGGGAAATTTCGTGTCAAGTTTCGGGACGAAACTTCTTTTAAGAGGGGTAGATTGTAATCCCCCGTAAATTTATAAATTTTATTAATATATTTTAACGTATAGTTATTTATATTTTAATAGAATTTACTAATTTAAATAATAAGTATATAATTAACGTATATTTATTTTATTTAAAGTACGTTCTAAATAATTAACGATTTTTGAACTTTATCATATTTATATATTTAATGTATATTTAATTTAATTTAAATATATTCTAAATATTTCAACGGTTTATGAAATTCAAATAATTTTAGAATTTGATGTTGAAAAGAATTTGAATTACGAAAACACGATTGAAATTAGAAAACAATCTTAAGCGGTGTTGAATTCAAATACCAAACGTAATTCTAATCCTAGCCCAAGTTAGCAAAGCCCAAAATAAGTAAACCCACATCCCTTACCCATATTCCAAATTCATGTAAAACTCTCAATCCTCTCCTCTCCTTCACGTGAAAAGAAAAGCAGAAAAACCCTCAAACCCTCTTCAAGAATTCACGTGAACTCTCACACCTTAGTGCTCCCCTTGTCGCCGCCGTCCAGCCACCCACGCCGGACCACCGTCGTCCCTCGCCAGCCGCCGGTAATCTCCTTTCTCCCTTCTCCCTCTCTTGCTTCGTCCTTCTTTCTTCTCCTTAGTTTTATTGCTCTCCTCCTCACTCGTTTCTGTTGGTGGCAGCCACGCACAACCACCGAGCACCGCCTTCTACACTCGTCGTTCCCCTCCACGCTGCGCCGCCCACCTGCAGCGCCTGTCCAAGCCGGCAACTCCCCCTCCTCCTCCTTGGATTCGGTTTCCACTCTCTCCCCCCTAATCGCAGTGCTTTTGGTTCGACCATCAACCACCAGCAACCACCCGTGCCGACACCTGACCCGACCAGCGCCACCTCTGCTAGCCGCCGCTGTCCCCGCCGTGCCCTAGTCACCGCCGGCCAGCACTCCTCCTCCCCTTTTGGTTGACTTTCTTAAACCCTAAGTTATTTAAATGTTTTAATTAAGTTTATTGATTTTTGTTTATGTTTCTAGAATTAAACTATTAATCTTTATAATTAAATTATAATTTTCAGATTTGGTATTGATATTATAAATTAATTATTTTCAGTTTTGGTTGATTAATACATAAGTTAGGGTTTAAATTAGTTTAGTGATTTAATTCATGATTTGATTTAATAAATTTATGATTTTTAAGATTTAATTACTAATTCTCAGATTATATGTTGTCGAAATTAATTTAATTATTTTCAGATTTGTTAATTACGTTTAAATTAGGGTTTTAATTAAGTTTTATTAATTTAATTCATGTTTCGTGAATATAAATTATAAGTTTTTATGATTAAGTTAGATTTTCAGATTATATACTATGCTTAATTAATAATTTAATTTTCAGATTACATAATTGAATTGAAATAAGAGTTTTTAATTATTAAAGTGTGAATTTTTAAGGTTTTTAATAATTAAATCATAATAGAATGACTATATATTATTAAAGCTATTATTTGTATGATTCTAAGAATGTTAATTATGTTTTGGAGTAGTTTGAAATTAGTTATATTGCTGAAAATTTAAAGTACGATGTTTGCAAAGAGTTTTCAACGAATTTCAATCACTAATTCAATAATTATGATGCTAGGAAATCAAAGGTTTAAGTTTTGATATTGGGGAATGTTCTAAATATGTTTGGGATGCATTTAGAATGCTTTGTTATGGTTGCCAATGATTAGGAATTGATTTGGGTACGTTTCTTGATTATTTTAGGCGGAGAATTCTTTGTGGGTGACTTTTGAATTCGTTAAAGTGGCCTACCAGTTTGTTTACACAAGGTACGTACATACCTGTGTGCTTGGATGTGTGTTGTATTGAGAATATGATGAATATATTTATGAACTTGTTTATGTTGGAATTTCATGTTCAATGTCGTTGAATTAATGCGTTGAGCATAGAACTTTATTTATAAGAATTGAATCATGTTAGCATGGAATATTGATGCAAGCATGTTGGTTTTGTGGAACTTTATATTATTTAATATTGGTTTAGATCTTTATTGATCGTTGTTCCTCTTTAGATTTTCACTACCTTATAAGGGCCGAGGACCTTGTTTGGTAGTTGAACCTTATACCTAATAAAGGTTTTTAAATATGGATAAAGAAAGGATTAAAATAGTTGGAATTGGCTCTTGGTTGAACGTTGTGATCACTGGTTTAATTCAAAGATAAAAGAAGTTGTGTTTACTTGTTGAATATAATATTTATGTTTGATGAGTCATAACCAAGTATTAAAAGTTAAGTCATGTAAAGTGAAAATGAGTAGCAATAGCTTTAGACTGTGCACGTCTAAAGTGACGGACAATCAGGAGTTGGGGTCATGGGTAGCCTATGGCTTTTTCTGGGGCCGGATTGATCACCGGTTCTATTTTTATTTAAAAGTCCCTCGATATCGCAGGTCATTGGGGTTTACGGAGTCGCGCCCGTACCTCGTCTTCCTTAGTGAAGAAGAAGAAGTTTCTAGTAGACAACTCAGTCCATTGACTATTTCAATTAAAATAATGTTAATGATACAAAGGTCTAGTTCAGTCAAGTATAGTCTTCAAGTCAATATATCTTGATTATCCTTGCTTATGTTTTATTTAGTACCATGTTAGGATTGTTCGTTTAATAGAATCATGTTAGGATTATTATTGATTTAGTATGTAGTACTCAGCTTTGCTGATTACGTGCTTTTGCTTGTGCATGTTGATCATGGTTATGCCTTATTGATCCTGTGATGACCCAATCTTTGGTGAGCAGTCTCTAAGGATCAATAAGCATTGTCCATCTGCAGGTTTGAAGATGTTGCATCATTGGGATCGGGAATAGAGAGCTTGTATTTAGTTTTGATTTGCTATGATAACTTGGGTTTGTTTAATTGGACTTTAAACTTGTTAGTTGATCTTATTTTCGTTGATTGGTTTTGGGATTAACTATGTAATCGATTATTTATAAACCTAAAGTTAGTTTTATGTTTTCCGCTGCAAAATTCTGAATAAGCCGTTACGTTTTCACACGGGCGATAATGCCTTGATAATTCTCTACGTTTTATATTAAAATGTTGTTTTAGAAAAGAGAGAATTGTCGGGGTGTTACAGGTTATGGTACTAATAGCAATTTAAGTAAGCTCATTAAGTTTTGATTATTATTTTTTTATTTTTTTTATGGGAAGTTTTTTGGGTTTTCCCTCTTTTAATACAACTACACATTAATATTGATGTCTTTTGAGTTTTCTCTATTTTGATTAACAAAAAAAGAAAGAGATTGACGAGGTCATGGGTTGATGACACGTGTCTCATTATCATCTATGGTTTTAGTTTTTAAATACTAGGTATAGAGGTATATATAGATTCTCTCTCTCCTCTAACTGACATTTCCTTCTCTCCCCTCCAAGCTCACAGCCATGGTAGTTGGAGATTCTAGATCCATAACCAACTTAGGTTTTGCGTTTGCAGAACAATCTTCAATGGCGAACGATGATTTCAATGAGTTAGACATGGGGTAATATTTATTTTTCTTTGTAATTTAGGTTTCGCGACTTCACCCTAATTTTCTCCTCTTCTAATTGGATGTTTTCATGATAAAAAAATCAGTTTAAGGTTTGATAGAAGCTCACAACAATGGCAGTTGAAGTTTTTTGCACTCTTTCTCGACAATTTTGTGAGGACGCATGAGTTTTAGTGTTTCAATATTTTTTTTTTTGTTTATATCGAATTTACTGGAGCTCAGTGCCAAATTGTTCGAACTGATTCAATCCGTGGATTATGGACCGTGGTGCACATAGAGCATGGTGCACTAAAAGAACATATGTACATAAGCAAAAGAACATGACACTACGGCGAAAGAACATGCGATAAAATATTTCACTTTTTTGTTATAAAAATAATATATTATTTTATTATTTATTAAAAACCTAAATAAAAAAAATACTCATGTTCTTTTCTCATAACCTGATGTTCTTTCAATTATATACTAGTGTTCTTAAGGTACACCATACTCTATGTGCACCATGGTCCACCTTCTAAATTACGGAACTGATTTGATTTGGAGGCTCTTTTTATTTTCTGGAAGTTGGGTGCTGTATAATGAATTTTAGTAATTTTAATGATTTGTTCTTGTTTATTGGAAATTCTTATGGAGTTAAAATCATCCATTGTTAGTAACATTGATAAATTGGTTAAGTAAAATCGGGTTCTTTGTTATTATTTTGTTTGGTTTGCCCGATGTCAAAAAGGAATTTTCTTTCCTCATTTTCCCCACAAAAAAATGACACTAGGATGTTCCTAAATTTCTTCGTTATTTATTCATCCCTTTTATTTATTATTTTCAGATTAAGTTCGGGTAGGCTCCTCTAGAACTAAGAGAGAGAGAGTCCATATGGACTCTGATTTTTAGAACTACTTTGTCCACCACCATTTTAATGGCTTCAAAAGAAGCTGCTGCCTAGCTTGTAGTGCACTTAGAGCAAAAACAGTGCATCCTCTCCCCCTGTTTCCAACCAGTAGGATCCATTTGTTACCCACTTTTGTATGACTATTATGAGTTAGGCTCCATAGTTTTCAATTTATATTACAACTAATTAGATTACATTGAATTTGTAGAATTCAATTATGTTCTCAACAAAATACCCTAAAAGTCAGAATTTAATAAAAAGTTACACAATTATTCTCCATATTGCCAGTATTCTGTGGGAGAAATGAGAAAAAGAAAAACCCGAACTTAATCTGAAAATAATAAACAAAAGAGATCACCCCCACCAATCCCTCTCCACGTCGCCACGTTTGCTGACCCCACTTTCTCTCCCCTCTAAAACCTTATCTATTCCTCACCCTTTCTTACGTCACCATCTCTTTAAATCAACGGCAAAAATCATCTCACTACCTCGTTAAATACATCATTCCTCCCCATTCCAAAATATGGTTTATACACGTGTGCACAATGCTCACTGTTCACCCTGTTTTTCAATGAACATATAGTTCAAATACAAAGAACATATGGCCAATGAACATATAGTTCAAATATTTCACTAGTACATGTACATTGAAAACATTCTCCATGTTCATTAAATTTTCAATAAATGTTCAACGGGGTGCACAATGAGCACTGTGCACCCGTATATGATCCAAATTGCGTCTCCCAAAATTCATATTTCTTCTTCAGTAACGAACTCACTACCGTTTGGCATCCACGTTTCGCCGCCTGCTAATCTAACGTTTCTTATCTCTTTCTTTGACAAATAACATCCAGGTACCCCCCATCAAAATAAAAAATAATAACATCCAGGTTCAGCTGTACGTTTGAATCTCAAGAAGTGCTCGACCTGGAAGACACAATTAAACTTCAAAACTGGCACGTAAAAAGATAGACAGACGGACAAGCAAAAATACATTACAAAAGTTATTCATTGACCCACAATATATGTTTCTTCTAACCCTACAACACTGGAGACCATTACACTAATCACGAATAGTTTGGTGCAACAATATTCTAAGCAGCACATTTGGTAGAATACAACTTATCATACAAAAGAAAGTAAAGCACATATAGTTTCAAAAGTTTGATCTAATTACTTTAAATGCTTTTTAACCCACTTTCTAAGTCAAGACAGGTAGCTACGGAGAGGAAGAGAGCAGAAATACCATCTGAACAATGTTTATGCAGTTGTTATTCCCTTGTATCCTTCCTTCTCCAGGACTGATGCGAGAGAAATGTCACCAGTCTTCACGATTTTTCCATTTTCCTGAGAAAATTAATGAATTTATATGTTGAAGGTTAGTAATTCACAAGGCATCATTAAACAGAACTAACTGAGCCTACCAAATGAAGAGTTGGGGGAGTTCATGAAATTGGAAAACAATGTTCCCCTATATTGATGTGAATGTTTAAATTCTATAAATAACAGCTATCCCTTCTCCCAGAATAGCATAAAAAGAATTACATAAAACAAATCAAGGGACATGCAGGTATGTGTTACCGAGACAAAGTAAACCACAATAAAAATAAGAAAAATCCGCGTTAATGCAAACAAATACTTTATTTTACTCATAGCAGAGCATCATAGCCTCATTAATCAATTCTAAGAACAGTATTCCTACATCTTTTGTATCATTGAGTAGATTGATGGGAAGAGGTGCAAAACAAGCTGACCATCGGCAATGCCTGGGCAAAAAGCATGAGAATAATAATCATACAAAAGTGGGTAACAAATGGATCCTACTGGTGGGAAACAGGGGGAGAGGATGCACTGTTTTTGCTCAAAGTGCACTACAAGCTAGGCAGCAGTTTCTTTTGAAGCCATTAAAATGGTGATGGACAAAGTAGTTCTAAAAATCATAGTCCATATGGACTCTCTCTGTCTGAGTTCTAGAGGAAAGTTGTGGAACTCCTTGTAGCATCAAGTTCTGATTAATCCAGATCTAGTCAATGTTTTTGGAAATGTTCTCTTAAAACATAGCTGGCTCTATGTCCAGGAAGCACAGAAAAATTCCTCTTTGAAGACAGAAAATTGCTTCAAGAGATGCCCCAAAATCTAATAATGGAGTTGGAGGTATTGGATGTTTGGGGCATCGACTTCATGGGTCTATTCCTACCTTCAAACGGGAACTTGTACATCTTGGTCGTCGTAGATTATGTGTCTAAATGGGCGGAAGCAATTGCCTCTACAATAAATGACTCAAAGGTGGCTATCAACTTGTTCAAGAAAGTGATTGTTCCTGGTTTGGTCTCCCAAAAGCTCTTATAAGTGATGGCAAGTCGCACTTTGCACATAGCAAGTTTCAAGCCCTATTGAAAGAGTATGAGGTGCGTCACAAGGTTGGCCTAACCTATCATCCTCAAACAAGGGGTCAAGTTGAAGCCACCAATAGAGAAATCAAGTCAATTCGTAATAAAACTGTGGGGAAGAACCGCAAGGATAAGGCGGAGAAGCTTAGTGATGTTTTGTGGGCTTACTCACGACTTTCAAAACCCGTATTGGGATGACTTCCTATAAGATGGTTCATGGAAAAACATGTCACTTGCCAGTGAGAGCACAACGCTATATGTGTGATCAAAACTCTCAAATCTGAGCTTACTAGTGCAGGAGAGAAAATGTTCGACTTACATGAACTAGAGGAGTTACGCATGGAGAAGTATGACATCACTAGCATATACAAGGCGAGGTTCAAGAAGTGGCATGATGCAAGAATTGAGAAAAGGGACTTCAAGGAGGGAGATAAGCTTCTACTATACAATTCAAGACTAAAGTTATTTCCGTGAAAGCTCAGGTCTCGTTGGAGTGGAACTTTTGTAGTCATGAAAGTGTTTCTTCATAGGTTGGTTAGAAGTATGGGGTGATGGCTCCTGAAATTTTGAGGTGAATGGCCAACGCCTCAAAGTCTACTACAAGGGAGAAAAATTAGGCAAGATCCTCCCCATCCAACTGCACCGACTTCAACCTCCCTCCCAATATTTGATCTCAAAGGTCGTCAAGATAGTGATGCCAAATAGCGCTATCCGGAAGGCAAACCGAGTTTCTAACCCTCTTTCTATTAACTTTCGTGCTTGTTTCTCTTTACATGTCTTTATTTATTTCTTGACTGAGCGAATTTAACAAGTTTGGACACTAATGTTTCTTGTTGCATCTCTTGAAGTGACACTGGGAAAAAAGGGAATAAAAGTTGTGCGCCCAAGAAATGTGAGCTCGCACAAACTTACAGCAAGAATCAAAGGCAAAATTCCAAATCCGGTGCGCCAACAAAGCAAACCGATGACCCCAAACAATTCTGCCAAGGTGTGACCGGCTGACCGCACCTTCATATTGAGCGTCCACACAAACTTCTAGTGACAATCTGTAGCAAATTCGAAGTCAAGTGCGGCCGCACAATTTTGTCCAACTGCGGCCGTACCATTTCCTTGTGCGCCCGCACAAAATCACTGCAACAATCAGTAGCACAATCAAATCCAGAGGCCCGCACCAAAATTTGTCGCGCCCTCACCTTAGCCCTCACAACTGCTTCACTCGGGTTTCTTTACCTTTTTTCACCCGATTTTCTTGCTTCTCCTCACACAACAACTCACACGAAATTACCCATTTTCCATTATCAAAAACCTCTTTCTACTCACTCAAATCAACATCTCTACTTCAAATCCACTCATTTCACCGCTCAAGTTCACAATTTTATCACTCAAAACAACCAATTTGAAACCTTGCTACCATTAGAACTCCAAAATTTATGCATAGCAACAAAAATCCCTAAACTTGAAAACGTTAGAGTTTGTTCAACAACTCATACACCCAAGCACTAGAGCACAAATTTGCATCAGGAGGTGATCTATGGGATATTACTACTCTTTGGTGACAATTTCTCATACTCTCTCATTCTCTAGTATCTCCATTGTTGTCATTTTTTGTAATTTCGAATTAATTGTGGTTGAGTGGATTTTATGCCTTCTCAAATGCTATGATGGTATTGTTGTTTGTTGTAAACCAGTCTTTCAAATTTTGTTCATGATTGTGACAAATTGGGTGCTTTGAGTTTGGTGAATAATTGAAGTTCGTGACTTGTGTTTGTCAAGGAGGATCTTTCAATTTTTATTTTTTTCAGGGGTGGGGTTGTGATTGTTGTGGGTTGTGGTTGATTGTGGCTAGTTGTTGTGAGAGTTGAATTTAACGGGGTTCGATAGAGAGCATAATGTCGAAAAGGCAAAAGAAATCGGGTTCTAATTCGAGGAACCGTCAAGCCTCCGGGGGTTGCAACTTTAGGCATAGAGTTCACCGAGCAACAACATTGGGACTATTATGCCCAATGGTATGAAAGGGATATTTTGCCAACTCGGTTTTATTGTGATAAAACACTGACCAGGATGAGGATAAAGCCGGAGGTTATGCACTTGATAAAAGGCTAGGGATGGAGGAATTTTGTCAATCTTAATGTCCAAGAGTTACAAGAGAGTGACCCTTGAGTTCCTAGTGTCCATTAGCAAGGACTTGGTTGAAATTAATGGGGTTGATGAAATGCAAATAACGTTTCAAGTGCTTAATAAAGAGCACAAATCAACTACATCTTCCATTTACCCACCGAAGATGATAGGACCTTGTATTGCAACCTAACCAAGGAGATCGGGAATGCAAAAGGGTACTATGAAACTAATTAGTGGCAATGCCCTATTCCGAGGACAATGTCGGTGCTTTATCGAGCAACGAGTTAGTCGTCATGTGGCTTGCAAATGAAGAAGGAAGAGAGGGGTACTTGAACTATGGGTCTTGTTCATAGCAAGGCTGATTGAGACAAGAAATGGAGCACCCCTCAACAGGAACATCCAACTTGGGGGCTAAATCACTCGCATCGTGCTTAGCCTCAATAAGAGGTATAAGGGTCTCATTTACTTGACTTCGGGCTTGGTAGCATCGGTATAAGGGGGCGGTTGAGCGGTTACGACGCTAGCTATCGATGTTCCTTGGCCTGAATAGGTTGACGCCACAAACGTAGAGGAGATCATGGGTAGGCGACTACTTGGCCTAATAATTGCCAAACAATTACCATGATCTATGTTAGGAGATCATGGGAAGCGGTTACCATCGAATGGCAACCGCCCGACAGTTGCAGCAACAAACAGTTACTTCGCAAAATAAAGAAGCACTATTAGTGGGTGGTTACTTAACCACTCATGCTGCCCACTCCTCCTGACAAGGCGAAATAGTTATCAAAAGGTTGAGATAACACTCTCCCACAAGGAATTACTCAAAGGAAACAATTATCATCTAGTGGCGGTTACAACGTAGTGGGGAGTTAATATGCCTATGTGGTCCGGGTTGTGGCCAACAATTGCTAGTATAAATAGAATGCTTACCTTAGGAGTTTGGCATTCATTTTCGGTGGGCGATGCCCTGTACTACTATATTCTCTCTAAAAGTAACAGAAGCGGTAGTGTTGCGCTTGTAAATTACTAATGTTTGTTTAGGCTAGTCTATACTTAGTATAGACACCATTACGGTAGGCCGGTAGCCTCCAGAGGCCCTTGGAAGTCGAAAAGAGTTAGCTCGGAAAAAAACCCGTAACCGTGATTCTATCCTATGACGAGTTAGGTTATTAAGGATCCCTGACTTTCCATGGGCATTGTTTGCATGAAATCTTAAGACATCTCCTTGATAAAGCAATAAGTTGAGCTCCCACTTGGCATATAATTAGTAGAAGAATATATTATATTCAAATGAATAAACGAGATGCACTAACAAGGACTCATGCTTCCATCAAAAGCTTGTGGAAGTTTATGTCACTTTTATCATTCTTCGCTCCTCTTTTTTCCCTTGTTCAGGTACAAGTCAGTAGTAACGGGATCATGTTGCTCTTTAGGAAAACCATTGGGCAACAAGCAGCCTTTATGAGTTATAGCTTTATCTATCTATTTGGAGGATATGAACACTCCTTCCTTCTTCAGACATCCATAATTCCATATTATCAAAAATCCTCTTTGGTTGACTTAGAAATTTTCTAGGTGCACCTGATTCAATTTCCTTAAAAAATCCCAAGACAAAAAGGTAGAGTAGGCTTATACATCACAGGTGCTCACTGGTCATTCTTTCTATAACCATACGCAAAAAATCTGAATTCACGTAATCACAACCTTGACATTTATTTGAAAGGTCGAGGTTGCAAAGTATCTAGTAGCATTAACCTTTATGTTTGGGAAACTCAACACTGTTCAGAAACTGTACACTCAGAGTCAAAATAAAGTGTGTACAACTCATGATTTCAAGCCTTAACTAATACACTTTGCTTCACGTCTGTAACTACCAACTCATGGTGTGAATTGTCCCTTAACATTTTTGAACATCTATATCCACTATGTGAGTTTTGGACGGCCTAGTTTTGACATCTTAAAATTTGAAGTGATCCACTATGTGAGTTTTTGAACATCTTAAAATTTGAAATGATCTAGTAATCTGCTATTTTTGGTATTCATGACACATAGAGAAGACTGATACTCCCTCTTTTTTGTATGCACACACTTTCTTTTTTGAGGTGCTTTATTTTTTTGTGATACGACTTATACCCGCTTCTACTTTATTTTATTTTTGGCAAACACATTTACCATCTTACTTCCTTACCCCACAATATTTACACCTTTCTACTCTCTTACATTACCCAATTTTTTCTTACACCCACTCACTTTTTTCTTACACTCACTCACGTCGCTCTTCCTCTCCTAGAAAGAAAAGTTCGTAACAATTGGTACATAGAAAAACAGGAGTAGAACCTTTTTTAGAAAAGTTGTCCCGGAATCCTTTATGGTAGAGGATATTGTTTTCAGCTTTTCTTTTAGCTTATGGAAACAGGGTGCATTGGCTTAACAGATGTAAAAGACGATTGGAGTTATTTTCCCTTTTCCTTGAACATTGTGAACCTCATCCTCCTTCATAATCATTCATTCATTAGTGAATATTTTGTCTTCTAAAAAAAATTACCCCTAGTATTCATGCAGTCTTAATCAACTAGCTACAGTTCATAATTCAAGGAACCGCAGAGTTATTACATCTATGTAAAAACGTCCCATCCATTTAAAAGTTAAAACAAACACAAAATAAAAAATGCAATCATAAGCTAAACTACTTACCATAATATGAATATAAGCAGGCTTTATATAATCCAGAAGACGCTGATAATGAGTGATCATCAACACAGAATTATTTGGTGTCAAAAGGCCATTTACTGCTTTTGCTACATCTTGAAGTGCATCAACGTCTAGCCCAGAGTCGATTTCATCTAATATCGCCAAGTCAGCCCCCAAAACCTGAAGTTTATGACCAGATTTACAAAACAAAAGCAAGTGATAAGCAAGTATATAACCTCAATTTCAATTGGGGTAAAAACAGTATGAATTGTCGTGCAAAGAAGAGAAGAACACAAAATTATTCTCTACTATCTAAAAGCATATCTTGAAAGCTCTCGTTCATCTTGCATTTTACAGCTTCATCTATAGCTTTTCACTGTTTTGCAATTCAAAAATCAATACCATAATGCTCATGTGAAAGTGGTTAACTACAGATGAGAAGCAAATAGAAAAATATAGAAGATAAAATATATACTTCATCCGTTTTCTTTTAATTGCAGACTTTAGCATTATTCATATACTCTCCTTTGACCGGCTTTTATGATTTATACATAAACTAAAATATGGTAATGTGGGATCTTGTTGGATTCATCTCGATTTATATTTTCACAATATCAACTTTTTATAATTTTTACTAGTACACAATTAGAGATATTAATGGTCAAAGATGCATGTTGGCAAACGTGAAAGTCAAAACGTTGCAATAAAAAAGAACAGAGGAAGTAGTTAAAATCAGACGCATCCTTCTAGTAAAAACAGGGAACATAATACACCCTCACCCTTGGTCAATTTCACTAATTGTATAAGTGAGACATACCGCAAGTTGTAAAATCTCATTCCGCTTTCTTTCTCCACCACTAAATCCTTCATTAACATTTCTATTCAGAAAATCCATCTTCATGTTCACCAGATCAAGCTTGCTATATACATGGCTAAAAAACTGCAAAGGATAAAAAGATATAATAAGAGAGAAATTATTTTGCAATTTCTCTATTACTTATCAACATTTAAAAATAAAAAACAAAGACAAAATTATACAATTATAATGTGCACATTTAGCCAGTATAATAGACAAATATAAATCAATATATGGTTCCATAAGTTATAGGCTGCATATTTCAATCATAACTGAACCAACCAGAACAATAAACATTCAGAGAAAATTTTAGGATCAACACAACAGTAGATAAATTACATTAGTTCAATACCTCTATAGGACCCAACTCTGGAAGTCCAAGTTTTTTTTGTCGAGCATTGTATGCCATATTTAAAAAATCTGCATTGCTCACTCCAGGAATTGCAACTGGTGACTGGAAACTCATAAACATACCTGAAAGAGACCTTTCCTCTGGGTCCATCTCAAGTAGGTTTTGACCTTTAAAAATCATGGTCCCTCCAGTAACTTCATAATCTGGATGACCAACAAGAACCTACAAGATAAAAGTACTCAGATTATCTAATTTTGTATAAAGTGCAGACTTCTTAAATGTACAGATAAAAAATAAAAAAAATAAAAAAGAATTTCACTCAACCACCAAACCTCAATCATCAACTAGATACAAAAACTCTTATAACATATTAACATCCAAATGACAAGCAGTGAAACCCTTACAGAAAAATTTTGTCCCAAATGACAAGCAGTGAGCTTTTTCCAACTAAGTAATTAAACTCCAGGGTTTAAGTCAAAGATGCACTAGAAAATGATACGAAGTAATATATTCTTCTTTACTGCTAACAAACTAACCTTTGAGAATGTACTCTTTCCAGAACCGTTCTTCCCCATGATTGCATGAACCTGCCAACAATTGAAGTGTTAAAAAATGTAGAGCTGATTGTTCAAATTGGTTTAGATCTGTACTAAATGTATAGTTAAGTAAGATCTCCTACATGTCTCACAAAAAGAGATTTAAGTAATTGATAAAGTCGCCTAAATCATAGAGGAATAAATCAATGACAATTCGATGCCCATTCGACCTAATTTTTTTTCCCATATACAGAAATAAGTCACAGGCAACATCTGACAAAGTAAGATCAAAAGAAACTACCACGGAGATAAGAAAGTATTTTCTCCTGTTAAAACATAAAAGTGCAATTAAATCAAATACAAGTTTAAAGTTTGCGATTTTGAGGTTTTCTAAGTATTTGCAAGAATTTGTGAGAAAATCTATCTTGAATGCTCAAAGTAAAAAAAAAAAAAGTAGACTCGCTTTCTTCAAATACATGTATGCGGTTTCCAAGCACAACAGATAATTACATCGGTACTAATGTGATACAACATTAAATAGTGCAAGAGCAAGTAGCCATTGTCTAACTATTATTACCACTACACATAGAATTTGGTAAATTCAAAGCTTCAGAAAGCTGAGAATGCAATGAATAACTTTATCCTTCCTTTTCTTCTTTCTTCTTTCTTCTTTTACTACAATGATTCAATTGCAGAAAGTCCAAAATTCTCTGAAATTGAAATCTTCTAGTATAACCTAACGTATTCCTATCCTAAATATTAGGTAAGGTTACATCGATATTTTATCATGCAGACAAGCAAAGTTCAATATTTCAAAACGGAAAACTAACACGACAAGCTCACCCCACGTACAACATAAATAATAAGAAGGAAGCAATGGGATAGGCGTTCAGAGTAGGAAAATCAAAGAACTGTTTACACTCAAAACATAATAGAAATTCAAAAAATCATAATAATGTTGTTCACAGGCTACTTTCTGTAAAATATTCTATTATAAGAAAGTTGATCAAACTGGTCATCCTCTCGAAAAGTTCCACGAGCAAACATGGAAAGCTTGCAATTCTAGGTGTAAGGCCCTCAGATGAAACTTTGGAAAAGGAAGCCCCTCATCATCTAGTAAAGACATATAATCCTTGACAAGGAAGTTTATTTCCCAACATTGTCGAGAAGCACATACGCGTATCAAGGAACACTCCTACTGCATTTCTCCAATGGAGCCAGAAGCTCACAATACAACAAAACACCCTCCCTGCACCCTCTTCCCCACCTCCCCCACCCACCCAGCCCACCCCCCACCCCCCGGGGGTAAGCAATCAATATGTTGTTTATCTCTTTTATCTTTCACAAATTCGACATCCATAATTTCCTGATCAAATTTAAAACTAAGGATATTAATGGTCTCGTCAAAACAAAACAAAAAAGATATTAATGGTCAAATTGTGCTAGAGACCGCGAAAGGGAAGCCGAACAATAATTTGCAACTGAAATGCATAAACCAAAAATACACAATTCAGATTCAATTTATGTGCAATTCAAGTCAAGAAAAATAAATAAAAATCAACACGAACCTCTCCTTCATACACAGTAAGATTAACGCCATTTAGAATCTTCTGCTTAGATTCAGCAATAACAGCGGTGAGATCCTTAACTTCAAGAAGAAGCTTCTTCCCGTCCTTCTCGTCGGAATACAAAGTCGTAGATTCAACGGTGAGGGTTCCGGAGACCACCGGAATACGGCGGAGGGAACGTCGGTAGGTGGCGGAGTGAGAAACGGAGCAAAAATGGGTTGAATGGATGGAAGAATTGGCAGAAATTGTGAATAATCTAGGAATTGGTGTACATTTAGTTCGGAAAGTAGAGTTGGAGAGGAGTTTCGGGTATAAGGAGGAGGTGGAGGAGGAGCAGTGCGCCATTGTTGCTGCTGTTATTGTAGTCGCTGAGGGCATACGATAGATGCTCTCAAAAGTAATGATTTTTTTTAGCTTGCCGAACCTGGTGGACGAGAGTTGCCCCGTCAATCTCGTTGGAGGACAAGTTACATATCAGGTGGCAATATTGTAAATAAAAGCACAAGTAAATGACAATTCAAAAGATTTTGTGCCCATACCACAAGATAACTTTTACATAGTTTTTTTTAAAACTTTTATTATATTTTGATTAACTTTTATATTATAACAAAAAAATAAAATAATAGATAAGTATTTTAAACGGTTAAATAACTAATTTATGCATTATTAGTGATTTTGAAGAAATATTTTTTATTAAAATGAAAAAATTTAAAACTAAAAAATTTATAACTTTTACATATATAAAGGTAACTTTGAAGTATTTTAAGTAACTTCAGTGTACCATATTGATTGTACACCAATTGTAAATAAGAATTTGTGAAGGCAATTGAATAAAACAAACAAAAAATAGAAAAAAGGTAAGAAAAGGTCGCGAAGACGTCATTAGCTACTAGCTACTAAGTACATAAGAAGGAGATAAATGGGTGAGAGTTTCGGAAAGAGTTGGTTGGTTGAAGATGACATATTAAAGTAATTGTTAGCATATGCAATAAGTTATGACAATATATTGTTAATTTGTAAATGTGATAGATGAGAAAAAGGCAGAAGGCATGGATGAAATAGATGAGAGAATAGTTGATTAGGTAATTCTTGTCATCCGTCGGATATTGCATATTAGTAAGGATTGATTGTATGTTATAGAGAAAGACTATTTGGACAATATATTTTTAGTTCCGTAAATGAGAGGAAAAAAATAATAGAGCATGAGAGAGAAACAAAGAAGAAAGCATGAAAGAAAACAAAGAAGAGAGACATGAGAAAAAGAAAAAGGCAGGAGCCATGGATGAAGTAGATGAAAGAGATGGGAAAAATGCATAAGCCATGGATGAACAAATGAGAGATATAGATAGAGTTTGATAACACATTTTAACTCCCTCAAATAAAGCGTCCTTTGCGATTCCCCTTTACCCATTTTCTCTTGTTTATTACACCTTTGTCACTTGATTAATTGATTTATTTTGCCAATTAAGGAGATTAATTAGAAATTCCTCCTTGGTGGACCTACGAACTGTGGTACGTACATGTTAGTATTTTGGAAGAATCGTACAAAATAAAGGATATTTTGGTTTTTTTGTGTTCAAGTTGTTGAAAGAGTTCTCGTTGAGAAAATGACGTTTTGTTACTCCGTAACATTATTATAAGTTCATTCCATACCGGACCAAGCAGTCTTGGGCTGCAAGCACCACTAGGTCCCAAAAGAGGTTCTTTCTCCTTTTTTAGTTTTGATAATCAAAAAAATTTATTCAAAAAAATTCATACGACATCTACATAAATATTTGAATCTAACAAATACATAACAATTGAATCAAATAAAAAACTTCCTTTCACCATAGCTACGATCATAGTATATCAAACATTTTGTATACCCTCTTTTATATCGTTGTTATTTATAGTGTCTTTCGACGAGGGGGTCTATAGATTTGTTGTAGCTGTGACAAATATGATTTTCGCCTGATTTAGTCGAAAGATTGACTTTATTTTCGATCCCGCACAAATCTTTACCAAAGAAATAACTTGAACTAAACTAAACACACAAAACTTACCTAGAACAAGACACACCGAAGGGTACTTACTACACTGAAAATATGTAGTTTTATTGAGATCTAAAGCAAAAAACAAAACAGAATTGAAGAGAAAAGGGTCGGAAATAACCAAATTTCAGAAGAAATTTAGCTATTTCCGCCTAAGAACCCTAATTTTGTAAAAGCTAAAGAGAGAGAACTGAGAAGAGAATAGGGAGAGAGAGATTTGTTACTCAGTATTTACTACCTAATAAATTCGACCTTTGGCACTTACTAGTTACTACTTAGGCCCTATTTTTTTGGACTAGAAATCTTTGAACATAATTGAATTGAACTGAACCAAACTTAACTAAATAAAATAAATCATAATAGTGTAAACATTTGCACTTCTTTGTTATCGTGTAAGCGTTTGCACTTCTTTGTTAAATGACATTGGAAGAATATATAGGCGCGTAACTTTTTGGCTAATATCATCATCATTGGTCTTTATAGACGCATCAACGGTCTCATAGTTAAATTGTCAATTTACATCTATATAAATCATTCAACCCACTTTTTACGTAGTATCGTACCCCATTCTTAAAATCATGGACTTTTCACGGCTAGACGAAGATGTATGATTTCACTAATTGTTTACATTAACCTCTCTTCTCCCCTGTGTATGTTCTAATAAATTATTTTCCTTATTCAAAATTGTAAAATTGTAAAATAATTGCCTACAATGTGCAAATGGCCAAACATACTACTACTATATATGCATGTGAATGTGACTAAAGGTTTTCATACAAGAATCTTTGCAAAGTAGGCAAAAGCTATGCCATACTCAATTAGAAGCCAATTGTAAGGAAAATAGAAGTTAGTCATTCTTTGTTTTTTTTTTCCGGGGGGGTGGGGAGGGGGTGTGTGGATTTAGTGGCGTATGGAAGAGAGTAAATTGTTCTTGAAAAATATACTTCGTATAAATAGTCAGAAATGGAGAAATAAGCCGATGTGCTGGACATAAAGCCTGCAATATAAAGAAAGTACAGCTTGAGAAACATTACAAGTAGAAAATAGGAGCAATGAAAAAAAAAATTAAGAAAGAAAATTCACAGAAAAGCATTTCAAAGCAAAAGTCATCAGGGATGATGTGCAAGGAATAAGAGAGAAACCAAGCACGGATGCACGATAATAGCGGACAAAACATGTTTCTAATACGAAACAGACCATTCCAGGGTTTAAGTTATACGATTTTAACCTCTCAAAAAAAAAAGTTATACGATTATAAAAGTGATTTTAACTAAACCAACATAATGGAACATGTATACCTAGGACCAGAAAGCAATATGCAGTATTTTTCTCAAAGCAAAGTTTTAACTAGTATGGAGTAATCATCATTTGAATGTAACATGAAACAAGATAAAACGTACTAATGATACTATACATGATAAAATAAAAATACAATAGAAGTCAGAAAACGCATCTTTAACCTGCCATAAACATATAAGCAATAATAACAGGCTTACAAGCTCAACAAAAACATGGACCCAAATAACAAATTCATGGCTTTCAGTTCCACCTGTGTCATGGTGGCATAGGATTTAACAGTAAAGGCCTACTGAGGAAAGTAATCAAGGTGGCCAAGAAGAGTATTCATTTGCATTGGAGCAAACTGAGCTTAAACATGGAGAAAAGTCGGACTACAAATAATAATAGGCTAACTGTGTCAAATCGAATATGCAATTTCAGTGTAGCATTCAGTCCATCTAAGTTTTACTTTTGAAGTACAAATTGAAATCAATTTTCTGCTAGAGTATTCAACTTGACAAGCAGAGATATGCGTGAATACAACGATATATAAGTGCTTTACATTATTTACTCAAAATAACGATGCAATCCTCAACCGTCAATTACCTCTTCAGTGAGAAATATTTCTCCAGAAAGACAAATCAGCAAGTTCCCCAATTCCAAGCACAACTGAAAATATGCAAAAAGCCATATATATATGAGAAAATGCTAACCTGAAAGAGTTAAAAGAAATTAAAATCTGAGTACAGAGTCTAGAAACAACCTTTACATATTCAAAGACAGCGAGGAAGTCGGTCCAGCTCAGGGGCTACAAGAGAAGCTGCAGTCACTAGTGCAGAAATACTTGATTTCTTAATCTCAGATACAATTATTTTGATTTTTGATATCTCTGAAACAGCCATCGATAATATCATAGCATGCGAAAAGTACTGCCTGCAGGAGTAACCAAGACCATGGAGCATCCGCTGTACCAATAACTGAGAATTTCCCTGTTGCCAACACTCAAGGATAGCAACAACCTTAGGAAGATTAGTCAGAAAACCAGTGGTACCTTCCCTTGGGGCTACCCTTAACAGCAAAACTACACATTCAGATGCTAGATCAGCAATATTTGGTTCATGAGACCTACTCAACTCCAGTAACACACCAATGTTGCTACCAAAGTCAGCAATATCTCTTACACATTGCTGCTGATCTATACGACTGTTTGCCTCACTACAAACATCCCACAAAAGAGTTGGTTCTTCCGAATAGGTGGAACCTTTTCTATTACTATTACACACTGAACGCAAAAGGAAAGCCCTACATAACCCAAGAGTCGGTTCCATAAAATCGTCCATTTCCCTTGCTTTCACAAACTCCAGAAGGTTACCCATTCTGCGGACCACTTTAAGTTGGGATAGGATTTTTGTTTCCAATTCTGGAGCAGTTGCCAGTGCTAGACAGAGCTTTACATTGTTTACATTTGCACTTGTTAGATCCCCAAGAAGGAACTCAAAGCACCGCTGGACTGTCTTCATGTGTAAAATGTCTGATATTTTGATGTGATCAAACTCAATAAGCATTAGAAGCAGCTTTTGAGCATATACTGGAATAGGGTCCTCATCCTCAATGAACATGGGATATAGAGGCAAAAATTGCATTTTAGATATCGACTTCAATTCCTCAGATTGTTGCTTGTCTTTTAATGGCTCGTCCAAGAAAATTACCATCACATCAAACAAAATCTTTAAGCACAAAAATCTTGCATTCCCATCCTTGTTGCCCTTGTATATAACAGACAAGCTCGGGAGAATTTCACTGATAAAAACATTAGCAAATTTAAGTACATGAGACTGGTCTTCCACAATGGACTCCAGGACTTGAAGGAGTGTTATTTGAAAGTCATCCCGTCCCTGTCAAAGTCAAAACATTATTATACGGATAAAGAACCACATACAGAAAAATATAAATAAATATAGGATTATAGACAGACTTAAATATAATCTTATATTTTGAATGTTCAGAAACAAACGACATTGGTAATGACAAAAAAGTAAATAATTGGTCAAATTCCACAATCACAGACAGCACAAGACCTGCTTACCTGAAATGGAGACTCCACGTACTTGACCAAGTTTGCTAAATGTTGCAGGACCTGATCGCAGACAACTCTGCGTTTAAAAGACGAACTTCCAAGAAGGTGAAGAACAACAGGAAACCAATGAATATAGGTCTTTGGCGTAGCTCGAGCAGCAACATGACCATGGCGTCTACCCCCCATAAGTTGTTGAATGTCACTGGTGATTGTATCCAGCAAGCCTGGCACTGTACCAGCCACAATTTGCAAAAATACATCGAGGCACTGATGAATATAACCATCCTTTTCTTTAGCTAGCCGGTCCACTGTGGAGAGGAACTTTGCGTTAAAGAAAAGAGGCAACCATCTTTTAGCATTCTTACAAAGCAAGGCCACAAATACAAGAGCTTTTCCCCGTAAGACATCACTCCCTTGCTCAATGAGAGAAACAAGATTCTTTTCCTCTACTAAAGGCATAAGGTAACGGCCAATATTTGTAAACATGTGACTTCCAAGCATGGCCATGTTTAAGAGATTCAGGCTTATTTGCTGCTCACGTTGACTACCTTTAACAAGAGCAGCTGCAGTGTCCTTGAACGAGAGCTTTTCTATTACTGTTTGAATACTGGGAGGGTTAAACCTAACCAACCGTACCAAACAAGAGCCAGCAGTTAATCTCACACTTTCTTGCTTCCCTGCAGCTTTGAATATGTAGCAAAGATTACTAATTACATCTTGGCTGGTAAAACGAGCTACCCATTGTGAACCTTGGCTACAGATATTTTCAATAGTCCTTAATGCATAGAGTTGTATTACATCGTCCTCCCCCTTGCGTAACATTGAAACCACTTGGGAAATCAATGCATTTGGAACCTGTTCAACCAGAGAAGAAACATTAAAGGTTTAACTGTGTTAAACATAAATAAGAGAAATCTATAGTCCATGTCCAGTGCCATAAAGGAGTGAGGTAGTTTCATTACCTGCCACCCAGTCGCAGAGCGATTGTCCTTGTGTTGAGTTTCTGTACCTTTGTTGTCTTTAGGCTGATCAGTTTGAGTGGATATGTAGAACAACAATTCTCCCAAAGCAGCCATTGAGTATCTCCTTACCTTTTCTTGTCTGTCCCTCAGGCTATCAGTTAATGAGCTAACTAATCCAGAATTGGCCAAATCATCTTGAATGTAAGTAGAATGCCTAATCAACAATCCAATCAGTGAAACCAGCTGAATCCTAAAAGATGAAGCTTTGGACTGCCGAAGAAGTTTAATAAGAACCAGCAAAATAGGACCATTTGTAATCATGTTTGCAACTTCAGCATTATTGCTCAATGTCTCAAGGTACCGGATTAAATTCTGCTTCTCTCCAATATTGGCATTCCCATTTAAAATGGATACAATTTTATTGCCAAAAGCGTCAAATTGATCTTTAGATATCTTCTCAAATTCAGAAGCTGGCAGTGCTTCAAAAGGAAGAGAAGGAATTGTTTCAGACCCTTTAGCAGCTTTCCTGCTGGGCATAACAGGTCTGACTGAAAGATCAGATGGATGCCAAAACACATCAGAAAGCTCATTAGAAGTTTTTGAAGTTTCAGATTCCGTTGGAGACACCACAGCTACCTTACCCCTTGGATTTTTAGATTGAGGGCTAGCACTGGGTGGTGTGGCCAATATGGTGTGATTTGAAGATGGTTCCTCAAGTGTTCTGATATCCATACCAACATTAGATGCATCGGACTGACAGTCAGACTCCTCTTCAATATTCCCCTGATTCTGATCTGAAGTTGAATTGTTTCCTTCAGGATTCAAAGTAAAGTTATCAGAAGAATCAGGCTCGTCTTGATTCTCATCATCATCATTCTCATTGAAGTCAAGTTCCATATCTGTGTTTTCAATTTTGATCTCAGCATCATTCTGTACATTACTAGTCAAAGGTCTACGATAATTTTCCTTTTCATTCTCCTTCTGTAGATTTGATTTTGCTATTCTCGAAAGACGGAGAAGATTCACGCCCTTGGTACCCGAAGGATTGGCCTGCTTGTCATCCACTACTCTCCCACCCTTCATTTGAACTTTGCGGCCACTGGTGGTACCTTTAACAGGTGTTCCACATCCTCTAGACCCTATATTACAGTTCTCATCTTGTTTGGAGTGTCCTTTGATTTCTTTCTCACTAGATTTTTGGGGAGTTCTACCATGGGGATGCCTTTCACCATTGCGTTCAGTAAGATATGGTCTAAGTGAAATACCAATCATGTTATCAAATGCAGGCTGAGGAGGCAAAGGAACCGGGGTAATTTTTTTTCTCCAGAATGCATGTCCACAAAGCTCTGTCCACTGTATTCTCTCTGCTGGATCTTTCACCAACAGAGAATTCACCAGATTGACAAAAGGGCGGCTGGGGTCACCTGGAAGAGGCGGAGTTGGATCTGAGAGTATAGATTTTGCTAGCTGGGTAAATTCTCTTCCTACAAAGGGAGGCCTCCCAGCATAGCATTCATACAAGACACAACCAAGAGCCCAAAGGTCAGATGCATAAGAGTGCACACCCCCGTCTTGGAAAAGCTCCGGAGCCATGTAAAAAGGTGTTCCACGCTTCGCTTGTGGCAGCTGAACAAAGCACACAACATATAATAAAAAGCGTAACCAATAGAAAAAAGGAGATGAACTATCACAAATGCCCACCCTTTTAACAAAAGCAGAAAACGCACCAAGGAAGAGGGGGTTTTTGATATGTCATTCAACTTTCTGGCCAATCCAAAATCACAAAGCTGTATGACAAAGAGTTGGATGAAACAAATAATTAGTATGTTGAGAAACTATAACATAAAAATTGTGTTGTCTAGAAAACTATTTCTTCAGGTACCTTTGTATGACCATTCTCATCTAAAAGAATGTTGGATGGTTTCAAGTCGCAGTAGATAATTCCTTTTGAATGTATGAACCTGCAGCATTCAAACAACTAATATCAAATATAAGAGAATAAAGGAAGTAACCAAGCCAAAAAAAAAGTGTACAGGATTCTTACAACAGAGCTTTGACAATGTCAGTGGCTAGGTCGTTTATGGAATCTTCTGGAAGATGCTCATCCTGAAACCCCCAATATCAGATCTAATGAGATACAACATAACTAATTGAATCGAATATCATATAATTCCTCAAGTTAATGCAAGTGTTAAAAAACTTCAGACAAGTTTTTAGGATAAGAGTGTTTTGGTAGCATTCTCAGCCTCTCACCACTACAAAAGCTCTGATAGCTGAGGCCTGAGACAAACTTTAACTTCTACCAATACAGTTTTTTATAAGGAAACAATTTCACCACATCAGTGACCCCTCTCAACCTCTCAAAATCTCACCAAATATAACAGTATCAGACAAGCCATCTGCCCACATTCGATGTCTGTGTGCAATCATCATATTGTAACAATTCTCAAAAGCTCATTCTAGACAGCTACGAGTTATAAATTAATGATTGCGGAGATATCTGAGAAAAACAAACCTGTCGCAATAAGCTCATAAGGTCGCCTCCAACACAATATTCTAGAACCAGCCATAAGTGAGCTGAAGTTCGATACCTATTTACAGAGTGAAGTCATTAGATTGACTGAACATAAATTTTCTTTTGCTTAATTTGTGAGGGCGAGCATAGCACATACGCAATATACTCGAATATACACTATATAGTACGGAGTACAAAAGTTGCAAGACTGGCATACCATGAGTCAAATTTCAGCACGTTTGGGTGGTCAAGAGCATGTAGGATCTTGATCTACATTAGCAAACAAAACAGTACATTTACATAGCATGAATACTTGTTATTTCAAGAAAAGATAACACACAAAAAAAATCCATTCTAAATCAACTAAAAGTCAATGACTTTGGTGGTCAATGCTCACCAAATTTGGCTACAAATTCATCAAAACTTTGCATTAATTCATAATGCCTTGGAAGCAGCCTAGATTTTTCAACAAAAACCGTAAATTTTATCATTACATAAATCTATCTTAGTTGATTTAATGATACAACTATACAAGGACAAGGTTTGGCAATAAAATCTTACTCCATATCATTCAGGTGAGAGATAGTAGCAAGATGGATAAATTGACCCCACTTAAGTTCAAAAAATTTGGGATCCTTAGAAATTTCCCCCCCTTTTTTTTATCAAATTATGTTTTTTTCCCCCAGATCTGCCACTATGCGAGCAACTACCACTCTATCGACTCCACGTTAATTTGTCACGGTCGTATATAATCTTGAAAACATACAGGTAAAGAAATGAACATCTTTAGGGCTTTTGGCTAATAGAAAACGAAAACAATGAAAAAGATAAACCAATTTGAAATGAAATTTAAAAACTCAGAAAAACTTACTTCTTTTTGAACTTCTTCAAGAACCTTGCTCCTTTGGGATTTATCAACGCTCTTAATAGCAAAATACTCGATCGTCTTCTTCTTCCTGCCCTTGTAAACAGTCTATACAAAATTCAAAATTTAAATTTCCATAATCAAATCAAAACTCAATTGAAACAGTTCAATCAACTAGAAAATCAACTAGGGATTGATTTTGAAATTGAAAGACAATTTAAAAGGAAATAGGAATGGAATGTACCGAGTACTTTCCATGGCCGATAGCTTCATAAATGTGGTATTGATTCATGGGTAGAGTAGATTTCTAGGGTTTAGAGGATTTCTAGTGGGTATACAAACTGGAGACTGAGAGACTGTGAGGAGAGAGAAAGGGGGATAGGCGGTTTTGGAATTCAAAAATAGAGCAGAATTCAATTAAAATGGTAAGCCATATAATTCCCAACGGTAGTCTGCGTTTGTAGGGGTTTAATGAGCGGGAATACAATCCGCAAAAAGAAAAATATACCTATCAATTTCAAATCACATAATATACCCCCTGAGGTTTCCGTACCGTTCATAAAATACCACTGGACTTAACGTTCATTAGTCTCTGTTTGTTGCATTTTACCTTTTTGCCCTTATTTCTTCTTTGGTGGATTTACCTTAATTCCTTCACTTAACTTCCAAAAAAAAAATCTCATCTTCTGCTCTTTCTCTCTCCTCTCCCCCGTTCTTTTCCTTTCCTCTCTACGACTCTACCCCTTCTCTTCTCTTTTAATTCATCCATGGCATATTCTCTCTCCTGCTTCATGGCTGATGGTGCCCGTCTGTTTCTCTATTTAATTGGAATTCTTTGTTGGGGTTGGATGTGAATGCGAATGAGAAATTGCCCAATTTGGGAAATACTTTCCAGAATTCATAGTTGAATTTATCCAATTTAGGGATGATTGTGGCGGCTATGGGTTTGGACGGTAAGGTGGTTGTGGTGTTGTTGTTCCTCGTCTCTTGACCTTTCACTCTCCAATATTGTTGCTCCTTCTGATCCTACTTTCGAATTATCACTCTCCTCTTGATTTCCTTTTTCTCTTTCATCTCATTCTCTTTTCTCCCTTCCTTGATCTCTACTTTCTCTCACAAAATTTGGGAAAATTTGAAGAAATCGAAATAAATGGCGAGTGACATGTGATGCACAAGAAATTGATTATGAATTATTTTTTTGATTAAAATATGATTTTTTTAAAAGAAGTTGAAGAAATTGGGGACTGAAAAAGGGTTTATGTAGTTTTAATTGGAGAGTAAAAGGGGATAAAGTTTGGATCTTTTATTCAAGAGGTAAATTTTGGATTTTCAGTACTATTATTGTGATTAATTATGTTCATGGATTATTTTGGGTTATTTATCCCATGAAATTGTAGAATTGTTAAAAGGAGTTGATTGAGTAACGGGGAATTAAATACTCCATATAATAATTGAAGCAAATGGGTCAATTTCTGGGAAGTTTTGTGTGAAATGTTAAACAAATTTGGTAACTAATGCGAAGCTCCTCAACATTGTCGAAGTTAGGAACACCAATGTCAGGAATCAGGATTATATTGAAACTCGTTTAAATTGAAGTGCTTGTCATGTAGGTTCCTTTACTACTTCTCCTGTTTTAGTTAGATTAATGTTGCACATTTTAGTTTATTGCTATGCATGCATCTAACTCCATATCATATATCAACTGGAATATTCTTTAAGCGATGGTCCTAAACGAAAGAATTTGTTTGGTGCTGCAGAATTGTACGTAGGATGATCCTATATTTTGTTCCGTTCATTTAGCTATATATTTTCCCTTTTTAATCTATATATCTCGGGTAACAGGTGTGAAGAGGCTTATAGGAAGGACAATTAGCGTGCGATGAATCAGTACATCATAACATGAGACTCTGGCCGTTTAAGGTTGTTGCTGGTATTGAAACTAAAAAAGACAGGAAGCCAATGATTGCAGTCACCCATAAGGGTGAAGAGAAACAGTTTTCTCCTGTGGAGATATCTGCTATGGTGCTGGTGAAGATGAAGGAGACCGCTGCATGTTATCTTGGTTCAAAAGTAACAGATGCAATTGTCACTGTTCCGGCACACTTTAATGCTTCACAGCGGCAGGCAACCAAAGATGCGGGAGATATAGCCGGTCTCAATGTTATTCATATTATAAACGGATTTTTCATGAAATGACCCCGAGGTTTTCAATAATGCACCAAATACCCCTAATGTTTCCCGAATGCACCAAATACCCCTGACGTAAGCAATAAATACAATAAATACCCATATGGTTGACGGGCGTTAACCCTCCGTTATGCATGTTTTACCTTTTTGCCCTTACTCTCCCCTTATGGCGCCATAACAGGAAAAAAAAATTCAAAACCTAACTTCCCAACTTCCTTCCTCGACATTTCTCTGTTCTTCTTACACCATTAGAGTGAACTTGAAGAAGAAACCTTAGAGAGATAAAGTGAGATTTTTGATGGGATTTGTGTAAACCAACTCGCAAGAGTTATTCGAAGTTAATCCCCACACAAAGCTCGACAATTTGGTCCAAAATTCTGGTATTTTCGTGAGTTCTACAAAAGTGGGTGTAAGGAGCAAAGCACTGAAATTTGTGGCTGGGCGTTCTTCAAAATTGTGTCAAGGTAAGGTCCCTTCAATTCATTTCTTGTTTTGGGTGCTATTTTTTGCGAATTTTTCTTTAATTAGGGTTATCGTTTTGTTAAAATCGAGATTTTTTTATGATATGGGATAAGTTGAATTTTGGGGTGTTAATGGTAGAACATAGTATGTGGTTGTGCTTTGTTGTTTTCCTTGTGCTTTAGTTCATGAATTTGAAGTTCCTTTTGCGTTTGTATAGGATGGGTGCAATTTGGTTGTTATGTCATTACAATGATTGTAGTTTTGATGTGAGAGTAGTTGATACTGATGAAACCAACTACATGGATTTGGTTGATGATCTGTTTGATGATTCTATTAAGCAAGATGTTTTGATTCCCGAGGTTTTTAGATTGTTTTATGTAAATCCTAACACGAAGAAGAGAGTGGAATTGGTAAATGATGTTGGCCTGGTTTGATGGGAATGTGGGGGTTATTTTTGCGTAAGGATACTGTGGAAATATGGATAGAGAAGGCAAATGAGAAGGAAACTTCAATTCAGTTTAGGCTTGCAGTTAAGAAAAGGAAGGATAAGAAGGAAAGGGAGGCTGCAGAACTTAGAAGGAAAGCTGAGGAGTTTGAGAGGGAGAGGGAAGAGGAAAGGAGAAGGTTAGAAAGGGAGGCTGAGATTCAAAGGGTAATGGAGGAGCAATTGAAAAACACAGTGGCAGTTGAGGTGCCTGTGTATTCTGTTGAGGACTTAAGTGTGGAGTACGTACGGGTTTTGACTTCACAAAATGCTGATTGCTTCTCCTCGGGAAGTTCCCAACCACCTAGTACACAAACAGAACCACAACATGCTGCCTCACCACCACCAACTGCTTCATCACCCCCACCAAGACAGCCACCACCCCCACCAATACAGCCATCACCCCCACCAAGACAACCATCACCCCCACCAAGATCTCCATCACCACCACCAAGATCACCACAAACACAACCACAACAAACACAACAAATTAAACACCTCAACAAACACCTTAGCAACCAGATCAGACACCACCACAGCAACCTAACAGGGCTGAGTTAAGAAAAGCGAGGGGATTTAGAATTTTAAGAAGTCACGCTAAGAAGACGGGTACGTTTGTTCCTAGGAAGAGGGGGGTAAGGTCTACTGATTCTAGGGTGAGAACACCCACTGCATACAATGATGAGGAAGAAGAGCAGTGGGATGATGATGTGAGTGATGATGGAGACTTTGTGGAGAGTCAAAGTGACAGTGGCAGTGCTGATTTCAACTCCGATGATTACATTGATGAAGAAATTGAAGATGAAGAAGAACTAGATGTTCTTGGGGAGGTTAATTCTGGGAGGAACTTTGAGGATCATTTGGATGGGAGTAACAAGATGGATAACTTGTATGCAAATCGGAAAGTTGTGGGAGACATGCCATATGGGACTATCAAGTTACAACCTTGGATGTTTTTCCAAAGAAAGGCACATTTCATGGAGGTTTTCAGAGACTTTTGTGTTCAGGAGGGGTTTGTTGTGAATGTAGAGAAGGCTGATACAACCAGATTCACTGCAGTGTGTCTGGTTGAGTCATGCAATTGGAGGATTCATGCTTGTGTGACGTTGGATGGGGTCAGTTGGGCCATTAAAATTCTATTTAGTGAGCACAAGTCATGCGGGAGGCTTGAGGAGAATCCCATTGTTACATCTCAGTGGCTATGCAGAAAGTTATTACCTGATATTGAAGCGAATCCAGAGATCCCGATTAAGACACTTCAGATAAAAGCATTGAAGACTTATAGGATAAAGGTGAAGACACGGTTGATGTACAAGGTCAGAAGCCTTGGAAGGCGGCAAATATATGGTGGGTTTGATGAATCATATGCCCTTTTACCATCCTATGCAGAAATGATCAAGTCTACCAATCCCGGGAGCTATGCCTTGGTCACTTGGACTGCAGATTCTGGTAATGTGACACCCCGTTTCAAGGCTTGTTTTTTCTCCTTCGCTGCACAAGTTAAGGGTTTCTTAGGAGGTTGTAGGCCTATCATAGGCATTGACGGTGCACATTTGAGTGGATACTATAAGGGAATTCTTCTCACTGCAGTAGCTATTGATGGAAATAATGAGATTTTCCCATTTGCGTATAACATTGTGAGTACGGAGAGTATGGACACATGGTCCTATTTCTTCAGAAGTTTGAGGGATTTATTTGTTCAACATGGATGCCAAAGGGATGATTGGACCTTTATTAGTGATAGAATGAGGGTAATTACTCCTCCCTTTTCTGTTTTTTTTTTTTTTTTTTGCATTTTCCCCCATTTTTTTGCAGCTTTCTGGTTTATTGTTTCAATTCCCTGCTCACTGAAATACAATTGTGTTCTGCAGGGTGTTGAAGCTGCTCTTTATGAAGTTTTTCCAAGAGCAGTCAGGAGGGTCTGTGCTCAGCATCTGTATGTGAATTGCAGACAAACTGGATATAGTGGCACAGCCTTCCATGACTTGTTCTGGGTTGCTGCAGATGCATACAATCCATATGTATACAACAAAGCCATGGAAAAGATCCTCAAAATCATGCCAGAAGCAGTGGCATATCTTGACAAAGTCCCTGAACAGTGGTCCAGACACAAGTTTGATGTTGAGGTCACTTGTGATCACAACACCACCAACTTTGTGGAATCCTTCAACGCGTGCACCAAACCCTTTAGGGATCTTCCTGTTATGACACTTCTTGAAGGTAATCACTCTCATTTTATCCTAATTTTCTTTAATTGGAACTTATTTACTTAGGTTTGTGTTCAAGTGTCCGAGTCGAGTTTTTGTTAAGTGTCAGAGTCGGGTTTGTGTTCAAGTGTTCGAGTCGAGTTTTTTTTGGATATAAGTGTCTGATTTCAGTTGTTCTATTCTTTTATGTTAGAAATAAGGTCTTGGTGCATGAAGAAAATAGGGACCAGATTTGAAAAAGTTGTTCACATTGGACCCGATCAATTGACACCATATGCTATTAAGATGTTGGAAGAGAGGAGTGCTGACTCAAGGTTCTGTTCTGCAAGTAATGCTGGGGGGTGAGTTTGAGGTTACAGGTGGTCATGTGAAGTTCTCAATTAGGCTAACTGTTGGGGTGTGTGGTTGTGGTAAATAGCAAGGGTGTGGCATACCTTGCAAGCATGCTCTTAGGGTCATATACCATCAGAGACTCAAGCCTGCTGACTTTGTCAGTCCATACTTCAAAGGGGAAGCATATAATCTCACATACTCAGAACACATTCACCCAATTCCTGACTCAACACAGTGGTCCACATTTGACCTACCTAGGATTCTTCCCCCAATAATGAAAAGAGAAGCTGGCAGACTAGCCAAGCAGAGAATGTTGGAAATCCTAGTGAGAATACAAAAGAAAATGAGTGGGAAGTGGGAAAATGTGGGAAGATGAAAAGTCCCACATGGGAAAAACACAAACCATATTCAATGTTTATATTTGGGGGTTTGAGGGAAACATTTGTTTAAATGCTTGAGAGTGGCATGGGTGGTCACAACACTCACACACGCGCGCGCGCTGGGCCGTGCCGGGCTCGGGCGAGGGCCGTGGGCCTTGGGCCTTGGGCCTTGGTACTTGGTACTTGCGGTTCGCGGGCGTAGGGTGGGTTTTGTGGGCTGTGTTATTCTTTTTGGTCAAGGGCAGTTTGATTAAGTCAGAGGACTTAATCAACCCACTAACTTTGGAAACTGTTCCATTAATCACGTCATTAACCCCACTAGCCGTTTTATGACTGTTGCAGTTTCCCCATTACTCCCGTAACTTCTCCACTAGCCGTTTATGGCTGTTACAGTTTCCCAAAACCTCTCTATAAATTCATCGTCTTTTTCCACAAAAACACACAGCAAATTGCAATCGATCTCTCTCTCAAATTCCTCTCTTTCTGGGCAAATATTCTGGTCTCTAATCGGGGATTGTGAGTGCACATAATTCTCGGTGTCGTGTAAACCCTGGAGGGCAACCGCAAGAGTTCTATTGCATCGGAGGTAGCGCGGAATTGTCTTTTAGAGCAGTGGTTCGGCCACGGCGCGACAATCAGTTCAGTTCGTACATACGCATTATCCAGCTAAGTCGTTCCAATTCATTATTTAGCTAACAATCTAAAAGAAAATTATTCTGTTATGGCTATGAATATGTCGAAATTTCTTGTTCCTGATATGTCGAAATTGGAACCTCTTGATGGGAAAAATTATAAACGTTGGGCTGTTAGGATGAGATTTTATTTGGAACAAATTGATGTTGCGTATGTTATTTCTGATGTTGTGAAACCTGATGATGATGATGAATTGCATGATTTTGAGGTTAAGTTTGCTAAGGATGATAGAACCTGTAAGGGAATGTTGTTGCATCATATGTCGAATGCTTTGCTTGATATTTATATGAGATATAATCATGCTAGGGATATTTAGGATGGTTTAGAGAAAAGGTATGGAACTGATGATGCTGGTACTAAACGTTATTGTGTTAGTAAATGTTTAGCCTTTCAAGTTGAGGATGACAAACCTATTATTGATCAGATTCATGCATATGAGAATATTTGCATTGCTATGGCTGCTGAGGGTTTGAACATTTGTGATATCACTCTTGCTATTGTTATAATTGAAAAACTGCCACCTTCTTGGAAAGATTTTAGAAACCATTTAATGCATAAGAAGAAAGACATTACCCTAGAGGAACTCGTAGGTCACCTAAAAATTGAGGAGGAGAACCGTATTAAGGATAAGGGTCAATCTGTATTTTCTGGTTCTGCTAAAGCTAATCTGGTTGAACCTAAGGGCAATTTCTATTCTGATAAGTTTAAGGGGAAGGGCAGTCAATTCAAGCCTCAAGGGAAAATCCAGAAGTATAAGTTTAAGGGTAACTGTTTTGAATGTGGGAAGGTTGGTCACAAGTCCAGGGATTGCAGGGTCAAGAAGAAGCCAGATCAGAATCAAGCTCACCTTGTTGAAGCAGTTGGTGATCCTAACAATTTTATTGCTGTTGTTTCAGAAGCTAATCTGGCAGGTGATATTGCTGAATGGATAGTTGATACAGGAGCAACTAGGCACATCTGCACCAACAAATAAATGTTCACTTCCTATGAGAAGACTGATGGTGAAAATATATTCATGGGTAACTCTGCTTCTGCAACTGTTCAAGGCAAAGGGAAGATCGTTCTCACTCTCACTTCTGGAAAAACCCTCACTTTAACTAATGTTTTGCATGTTCCAGAAATGCGTAGGAACTTAATTTCTGGTAGTTTACTTATGAAAGCTGGTTTGAAATTGTCCTTTGATTCTGATAGACTAGTTATTACTCACAATGGGGAATTTGTGGGAAAGGGTTTTTGTAATGGGGGGTTGTTTACTCTTGATGTTTCCGTTGAAATTATGAATAAGAAAGCTAGTACTTCTTCTGCTTATATTGCCGAGTCTATTGATTTATGGCATGCTAGATTGGGTCATGTTAATATTGCTTCAATTAAAAGACTTAAACAAATGAACATGATTCCAAGCTTTTTTAAAACTGATTTTGCAAAATGTGAAGTATGTGTTGATGCAAAATTTGCAAAGAAACCCTTTAAATCAATAGATAGACAGACAGAAGTACTAGAACTTGTTCATAGTGACTTGGGGGATTTTAAAAACTATGAAAGCAGGGGTGGTAAAAGATATTACATTACTTTTGTTGATGACTGCTCTAGATTCACCATGGTTTATCTTCTCAGGTCTAAGGATGAGGCCGAGGAGATGTTTCTCAAGTACAAGGCTGAAGTTGAAAACCAGCTAGACAGGAAAATCAAGAGACTTAGGAGTGATAGGGGGGGGGGGGGTGAGTATGACTCTAACACTCTTAAGGCGTTTTGTGAACAGAATGGTATAGTTCACGAAACAACAGCTCCTTACACACCCGAACAAAACGGGATTGTTGAAAGGAAAAATAGAACTTTAAAAAATATGATGAATTCAATGCTTATTAGTTCTGGGCTTCCTGATAATATGTGGGGGGAAGCTATTCTTTCTGCTTGTCATGTTTTGAACAGGGTGCCTCACAAGAAGCTGGACAAGACCCCATATGAGCTATGGAAAGGTCGAGCACCAAGCCTGAAATACTTGAAAGTGTGGGGGTGCTTAGCAAAGGTTGCCTTACCTAGTTTCAAAAGGGACAATATTGGTCCAAAAACGGTTGATTCTATCTTTATTGGTTATGCTTATCAAAGTTCTTCTTATCGTTTTCTAGTTAAGGGTGCTAACAACTCCTATGCAAGTGGTAACATTATTGAAGCAAGAGATGCTGAGTTTTTCGAAAACACTTTTCCTTTGAAAGTCTCTTGCATTAATGATGTACCATCTTCTAGCACTTCTAATGTTTTACCCATTGCTACTTCTTCCACTACTAATAACGAGTCTGACTTAGAGCCAAGGAGAAGCAAAAGGGCAAGAAAGGAAACAACTTTTGGTGATGATTTTGTTACTGCTTTCCTAACTGAACCTTTCTTGATTACTGATGATTTTGTGTATGTATTTATTCTAGAAGACGACCCTAGAACCTATGAAGAGGCAATGAGGTCAGTTGATGCAGTTTTCTGGAAAGAGGCCATTGATAGCGAGCTTCAGTCAATCCTAAGTAATAATACTTGGGAATTGGTTGATCTGCCTAGAGGTTGTAAACCCATCACCTGTAAGTGGATTTTTAGAAAAAAGTTGAAATCATGTGGATCCATTGACAAGTATAAGGCCAGGATTGTGGTAAAGGGTTTTACTCAAAAATATGGCATTGATTATTTTGATACATACTCTCCTGTAACTAAAATTGCAACCATTAAAACCTTAATTGCTCTTGCATGCATTCATGATCTTGTTGTGCATCAAATGGATGTGAAAACTGCATTTTTGAATGGTGATTTAGATGAAGAGATTTATATGGTTCAACCTGAAGGTTTTGTTGTTCCAGGTCAAGAAAACAAAGTTTGTAAACTGGTCAGGTCATTGTATGGGCTTAAGCAAGTGCCTAAGCAATGGCATGACAAGTTTGACAAGACAATGACTGGTAATGGCTATCATGTAAATGAAGGTGATTCTTGCGTTTATTATAAACATGATTCTTTTGGTTGTGTGATTATCTGTCTGTATGTGGATGATATGCTAATTTTTGGTACTGATTTGGATCGAGTGAATGAAACAAAAGAATTTTTGAGTTCAAAGTTTGAAATGAAAGATATGGGTGAGGCAGATGTGATTTTGGGAGTGAAAATTATTAGAACTCCAAATGGCATCTGTCTCAGCCAAGCTCACTATGTTGAAAAGCTTCTTAAAAAGTTTGATTCATTTGATGTCGATCCAATCAAGACCCCTTATGATATAAGCATTCATTTAAAGAAAAACAAAGGTGATCCTGTTTGTCAATCTGAGTATGCTAAAATTATTGGTAGTGTTATGTTTCTCATGAACTATACTAGACCTGACATTGCCTATTCTGTAAGTAGATTGAGCAGGTACACTCATAACCCAAGCAATGAGCATTGGGGTGCTTTAAGGCGATTGCTTAGGTACCTAAGGGGTACCATGGATTGGGGATTGCACTACTCCAAGTTTCCAGGAGCATTGGAGGGTTATTGTGATGCCAACTGGGTATCCGGAAATGATGAAGTCAACTCCACTAGTGGTTATGTCTTCACCCTAGGGGGTGGAGCTGTTTCTTGGAAATCCTGTAAGCAATCTTGTACTGCTATGTCTACTATGGAATCTGAGTTTATTGCTCTTGAATTGGCAAGTCATGAGGCAGAATGGTTGAGGAACGTGCTTGCAGATATTCCACTATGGGGGAAGCCAGCTCCCTCAGTTGCACTTCATTGTGATTCGCAATCTGCTATTGCCGTGGCAAATAACCAAGCCTACAATGGGAAGAAAAGACACATTCTTTTGAGGCACAAGGCCGTCAAAGAATTGCTGTCAAGTGGAGTGATATCACTGGACTATGTCAAGTCCGAAAAGAACATCGCGGATCCGTTAACGAAAGGCCTATGTAAGAAACTAGTTTTGGAAACGTCGGAGGGGATGGGCTTGAGGCCCATTGGATGAATTGTAAGGTAATGAACTCCTACTCACTATGAGTTCAAAGGGGAACATTATGTAATAATCCAGAAGCACAAATTTTATTTTTTGTCCATCCCTTAGATGTTTATGATGTGCTTGCTATTATTGAACGAGGTTGAGCATACGGCTCTTAATGAACCCATATCCATATTTTTGGTGGTGTGATATAGCTCACACTTGATGGGATTCACCTACTTAGGTGTGGAAGTGAGGCCGCTTCCTATGAGAATTGCATGGGCTATTCTCTAGAGCACCTATGAGCATCCAGGTTATGGACGTATGGCCAGTATAATGCGTTACTTTTATTGGCGGAGATTCAGAATATCATACATGTTCAATTGTGTGCTTTGAGTAATGAGTTTCTAACCCCCTATTAAGTTCAATACGAAAGTCACTTGGTAGGAAAGAGATTCTAGCTTGAATGTCACTAAGTGTTAATTCAAGTCGCAAGACACTAACGTACACCTATTCAATTGTTTGTTTTGCCCAGAAATTCAATTCTTTTATTTATTTCTTTTTCTTCTCATCTTCGGACCTGTGGGGGATTGTTGGAAATCCTAGTGAGAATACAAAAGAAAATGAGTGGGAAGTGGGAAAATGTGGGAAGATGAAAAGTCCCACATGGGAAAAACACAAACCATATTCAATGCTTATATTTGGGGGTTTGAGGGAAACATTTGTTTAAGAATGCTTGAGAGTGGCATGGGTGGTCACAACACACACACAAGCGCGCGCGCGCCGGGTCGGGTCGGGCTCGGGCGAGGGCCTTGGGCCTTGGGCCTTGGTACTTGGTACTTGGTACTTGGTACTTGGTACTTGGTACTTGGCGAATGCGGGCGTGTGGTGGGTTTTGTGGGCCGTGTTATTCTTTTTGGTCAAGGGTGGTTTGATTAAGTCAGGAACCTGTAAGGGAGGCTCCACTGCCAAACAGAGGAAGGAATTTGCTGCTGCTGCTGCTGCTGCTGGTGCATCAACATCTACTGCTGGAAAGAGGAAGGGCTCAACATCTGCTGCATCAAAGGGAAAGAAGGCCAGAGCTGCATAATTGTTAGTAAGCTTAGGTTTTAGTTTACCATTTCTTTTTTTATGTTCAGTTATGACACATTTTGGAAACAAGCTTAAGTTGTGGCACATTTTGGTTGTTTTTTGTAAAGTTCTCGACAACTTGATGTTCGGTTTATTTTGGAAACAATCAGTTACCCTATTATTGATAAATGAAATTTAGGTTCTCGTGCCATTACAAATATCATGGTTTGGCTTCATTACTTCCTGATTACAAACATTAGAAACATAAACATTGCAGTTCCTATTTTAATTGCATTAGCTTGGAATTTTTTGAGCTCTTTCACTCTCTTCTTCAGTTTCTTAAGTTCGTCACTCATATTGTTGTTGTCTTCCGATGTTCCTTCATACTCCATGTTTCTTTATTGTTGCTGGTGTTGTTGATTTGGTTGCTTCACATTGCCTTTGCACCACAAAAAATAGTTACAAGGATCACACTTGTAATATAGCCTATGTGGATTTTTTGATGTCTCCGAGCTTTTTATTGCACATTTTTTTGCACAAACAGGACAACATTTGTTTGGAACAATGATGTAGGAAAATAGATTGGATGATGATGTATTGGATGAGGAACTCATGTTGAATGTGGAGGGGAGGGGGAGGTGTTGTTGTTGTGTTGTTGTTGTTGCAGTTGCAGTTGTTGTCTGGTTATTGTTGGTGCTGTTTTTGGTTGTTGTTGCAGTGCAGTTGCTTTCTTGTTGATGTTGGTGTTGTTCAAAGGGGTTGTTGTTGCTGTTGTCTTATTGATGTTGGTGCTGCTGTTGGTTGTTGTTGCTGCTGTCTTGTTGATGTTGTTGCTGCTGTCTTGTTGATGGAGGTGGGGGGTTGGGTGGAATGTTGGAGGTTTAGTTGCTGTTGTTGCTGTTCTGCAAGGGGGGAATGGGTTAATGGGGGGGGGTATATGTAAGTGAAATCAGTGCTGGCAACGGTTATATTATTCAACACTAACGGCTAGTTTTTTGGGAAAATTAGAACCAAACCTCAGGGGTATTTGGTGCATTGTATCAAACCTTAGGGGTATTTAGTGCAATATGTTTTAACTAATTAACTGTCTAACGGAGGGTTAACGTCCGTCAGCCAAATGGGCATTTATTGTATTTATTGCTTACGACAGGGGCATTTGGTGCATTCGGGAAACATTAGGGGTATTTGGTGCATTATTGCAAACCTCGGGGTAATTTCATGAAAAATCTGTGTTATAAATGAGCCAGTAGCAGCTGTAGTAGCTTACGTTGTTAACAAGAGAAAGCAAACATCAAGCAAGTTTGCAGAGAAAGATGTTGTTTTCGGCTATATTTGATCCTTAGGTTTAAAAGCAGTCTGAGTATTTGGTGCAAATAAGTTTAAAAATAGGTGTATATTGTGCAAAAGGTTTTTAAATAGGTGTATTTGGTGAATTATAAACATGACTTAACGGTGGACTAACGAAATGTCAAGCCAGGTGCATTTAGTGAACATTACTGAAACCTCAGGGTGTATATTATGTGATTCGAAACAGGCAGGTGTATTTGGTGCATTAAGTGAAACCTCAGGGGCATTTCATGAAAAAATCCGTTTAAAAAATTTCAACTTTTGTAATTACCATATTATCTTATTTTTAGAAAAATTACCACCTTAAATATATTAGTAAATGTTTTCAAAATCACCGCCTCTTAACGGAATATGTCAAGTTTGTTGTTAGTGGGGCTCACTCCAATGACTCTTTTGGTTATCCCTCTTTTTATCCTCCATTAAATCAAGATTTTCTCCTTTATTCATACATTGCTTCAACTTTTCGCAAATAAAACAAGAAATTCGATCATTTTCTCTTCAATTTTTTCATACTTGCTTTAAGGCAACAGAATTCCTCAATTTCCCCAAAGTTGCATCATATAATTCAAGTGTGTAATTTCCCCAAATTATGAAATTATGGTTCTTTAGCAGTTGAATTTGAGGGTTTTTTTAAAAAAAATAAGAATAAAAATTTGAGGGGTTCTTCAATTTGAGGTTTTATGCTGCAAATCGAGATTAGGGTTATAGGTTCTTACCTTAATTGTTACTTTTCGCACCAATTAAGCATAAAATGATTGTTTTTAGTCCCCCACCCTCAATTGTGAAGTAGTTGATTGCTCCTGAGAAGAAGATGATTGCACTTGTACTAGATTCTTCTTGTACTTGATTGAACCTTTTTGTACAAGATTATGACATAAATTAAAGATGGAATGTGTGGGTTAGAATTCAAAGTACTGAAGAAGAACATTAAAGAAGAATAATGAAGGTGATAGGGCATTAAAGAAGAAGAATATGAGTTAACATATGAAGATGGAGGGAAAGATAAGAAAACTTAACATAACTCGTTGACGTGGGCCCACTAACGGCAAGCTTAACAATTTCGGTTAAGAGCTGGTGATTTTGAAAACATTTATAAATTTAAGGTGGTAATTTTGAAAAAAAAAAACTTATAAGGTGGTAATTACAAAAGTTGGAACTATTTATTGTGGTAATTACCAAAAAATCCTTAAATAAAAAATGGACTTTTAAAATATTTTTAGGTTTTTCATCACATGCCTCTAACATTTACAAAAATGCATTATATATACCTTCGTGTTTTCAATAATTTACCATATGACTATGAGGTCTTAAGATATTCACATATTGCACGTAATGTGTAACGTCATCAAGTTTCCGCTAATTTACAACATCTTCCTTCTCCCACCTTTTATCCACACCTATCCTCTTTTGCTGAGCAATCAATATTGCCAAATTGAATCCCATTTTACCAAATCATATTCAGAAATCATCGTGTAAACTTGAAGCTTTCCACCTTCCTCCTCCCATTTACGGATTCAACCTCCATGAAACCCCACCTTAATCATCGCCTCTTCTCTGCCAACAAACCATCACCAACTACTTCTCTTTCTCTCCCTTCACCTAACTACTTCCAGTTTGCCACCATAACCCTCTTCTTTCGCTCAACTACTACCACCATCTCCCTCTCCCTCGACTAGCCATTTCCACAACGAGTCATACAACCTACCCAACACCATGAATTATAACAAAAGTCAAGCCATCTTCCCCAATTTCTCGAACCATCCCCATTAGAAAATATTAAACCATCTTCAACAATATCAAATACAACGTTAACAACAATAAATTAAGGGTATGTTTCGCATCATTATGATTATTAGTTTTTAGTTTTCTGTTTAACTAAAAACTGATTTTAGTTTTTATTTTCTCAAAATACATTTTAGTTTTAGTTTTCTATTTTCTCAAAAAATTGATTTTAGTTTTAATTTTCTATGTTCTAAAAAAACTGATTTTAGTTTTAGTTTTCTGTTTAACTAAAAAACTGATTTTAGTTTTAGTTTTCTGTTTAACCAAAAAACTGATTTTAGTTTTAGTTTTCTATTTTCTCAAAAAAACTGATTTTAGTTTTAGTTTTGTGTTTAACTAAGGGCTTGTTCGATAATGGTGTATGTTTTAAATTTTATGTTTTTAAAAAACTCAAAACATATTTTTGTTTATGTTTCGTATTTTTCCAAAACAAATATAAAACCATTTTCTTTTCAGCTGAAAACTACTATTTTGCGGATTTAATACTCTATAGAAAACAACAACTTGTTTCTAATTTTTTTTTTAAAGAATGGAAGATTCATTCAATCAAAAGGAAAAAAAAAAGCTTCCACAGACAACTCAAAACACATAATCTTGAAAATAATGGTAAACAAAAGCAGTGGCCTCCATTTTCTACTTCAGTTTCTTCATTATTGTCTTTCATCAAATCAATACCTCAATTCTTCGGTATAAAATCCAACTGTAAAACCCCAACATTTTGGTTGTTTCGATTCGCAGCTATTTTTCTTTTTAACTTTTAAGCATTTTTTAATTGACCTTGTTAACATTGTTGACCCTAAACTATGTGTTAGTTTATTAGTTTCACATAGCACATAAAATTCTACACAAAACTTTCAACGAGCATGGATTCAGTATCATGCGCACATAGTTTATGCAAAGTCTCTAAGGTAATTTAGGCTGAGTACCAAATCTATCATCAATTCCTTGCAGGCCCCGGTCGAGGTAGTCAAGTTCATGTTTGAATTTTACCATAAAGGGTCTATCCAGTATGGGTTGGAGTGATGCATACCAAGAATGGACCCAAAAGGCAAGTGATTTGGTTTGGGGTGTATGGACTACAACGAAAGTGCCGAGTGGAAAAAATCCGGAGTGTATACATCCGTTGTGGCGATTAAGTAACTTAGTCTCGACTTCTGAGATGAAACATGCCAAAGCGGTTATGTCCTTGTCGATTCGTTATGGTTCTACAATGTATTAGAATTTTCAGGTCGTCTCAACTTAATAAGGAAATGAAGCGGCGTGGTGTACGATTTTTTGTCGGTGTGGCTTTGGCGTACTACTTGCACAATTATTTCTTTATACTGCCCAGTGGAGTCTCCACTGTGAGGGGTTGAAAAATAGAGCATGAATGATTCAACGACTATCCCTTGAATGTGGCAATCTTTATTAAGTAAAGAGGGACTATTTGGGTAGCCATAGCCTCTTTTTTACTAAATCGTGAAGCCGCCATTCAATTTTTAACGACTGTGGAGAAAAATGACAAAACCCGGTTATTCTGATGCGCAAGTAGCAGCTGAAACTCAGGCTCACGTATTTGACCATAACGGCCTTCGGTTCCCTTGTGATCCCTGATTTGGAGATCGTCCAACATACATCCACATAGTAGAGATTGGGCTCCGGGGGACATTTACTAATACGGGGAGTGCCCAGCATTAGCCCATGTGTCGGGCTTTACTAGTTTAATGCATCGTAACGAATATAAGAAAGGGACTTGTTTTAGATATACCTTACTAATCTGGATTTGTTTTAATGCACAAATATTAACTAAAACAACGTTGATAGATGATTTAGATTAATTTAAGGTACCTAGAAAGATCCGATTTATCTAGAATATCTTCTTAGGCGTGATTAATAAAGAAGATTATGTGAACAGTTTATAGGGTGATGAAAGAAATAAAAGTTAATGTAGGTTACAATATAGTTTTGGCTATATGGCGGTTGTTAGGAACACATACCACTTGTCTTTGCTAACTAGATCTCCTTTTATGCTTAGAGCTCCCTGGTGGCTGATTGATTATCCTCGAGTCTTGATGTGAAATATACAAAATTTCCCCTTAGATCTCCTTAGTTTAGGTTAGAAAGCTGGCTATAGTCTAGCTTAAGAATAGGACGATTTGGGCGTAAGTACGGGCAGAGGATTGATAACAAGAGTTAAAAGGCTTAGTGCTATTACGAATGTAGGGACGTGTTTAAAAGCTTCGATCAATACTCAAGCTTAGGGTTTCAGAATGATAATTGGTGTTGATTTCCGGAGGTTTTAGGCCCCCTATTTATAGTAGAAAATGACAAGTTAAAGATAGACGTACTAATAGTTAGAAGTTCGCTGAAATTAGAAAGCCAATGCTAGAATTTTCCAGCGCCTGCCTGGCTAGGCTGGAAATAAGTGGCGCTGGTCAGGCGGCGCCAGATCTGGTGAAATCCACGTCAACCTTGGAATATTCTGAAATTTCATCTAATTTTGTGATTGGGTGAAACACAAAGTGTAGCGTGAGAAGAGAACGACGCCAGTGTGCAGCGCGAGAAATAACTTGCGCTAGCCTTCCCAGCGCTAGAATTGAAATATCTAGCGCTGGCAGTTTGACGGATGCGCGTTCTAGATTCTTCTGGTTTATTTCAAATTCTATCACTTTTCTTACGGTTTCAACTCTTCTTAAAGACTAATTGGAGTGCAATTTTATCTTTTAGTCAATATCGATCTTGTTCGGTTTCTATAAATAGAAATGTTACTTCAGGGATTGTTTCAGTTAGCTGCAGGATGCTCGTTGCTTATTTGGGAGAGCGTTGACAAGTAGTTTCTGGTTTAATAATCGAACTTTCTGTTTTGGACCAGGGGTCAAAGGTAGGCGTATACACAGTTGTAAAGGGACATTGAAAGTATAAATGTTGTGTAGTCTCTTGAGTAGAGTAACATAACCTCTCTACAACAAAAGATCTTCTTGTAAGCCCATGATAAACTCTTAGGAATAGGCATGTAACAAGATACACTTTACCCATAGCATATTTTGCTTCAAAGCCACGGCCCCAAAAAGCTTGCATATTGCGGCTTTATTCCAGTTAGGAAGGTTTATCAAATCCCACCCCCTGCAACCTTGGGGAGGCATAACTGATTCCAAGCCACAAGAGCCTTCCTTGACATAGCATCAGATCCAGTCCAAATATAAATTATGCAAATCTTTTGAACCTCTTTCACAGCTTTCTCAGTAATTTTGCATACTAATCAGAATAGACTTAACCAGCTGGAGTCTTCCCGTATCATAGAGATTAGAGATGCTTTGCTGACCACGACCTAATTCTCTGCACCATCTTCTCAATCAGTGGTTTACACTGATTAAAGGAGAGTTTTGTTAAAGCCAAAGGAACTCCAAGATATTTGAATGGAAGCTCACATCAAATATTTCGTTTTAGTTACAAATAATTTTGTTTTAGTTAAGATTAAAAAAAAATAGTTAATATTATATTTTTGAGGTTTAATTTTGATTTTCTGAGTTTTAGTTAACATTTCTGAGTTTTAATTAATATATTCGAGTTTTAGTTTTATGTATTTGAGTTTTCATTTTCTAAGTTTTAGTTACGATTTTAGAAGTTTTAGTTATAATTTGTTTGAGTTATGATCCTTGGAGTTCTAGTTAAGATTTTCTATGTTTTAGTTAAGATGTTTGAGTTTTAGGTATGTGTTTCATAGTTTCAGTTAAGATTTTTTGAGTTTTAGTTGATTTCAGAAGTTTTATTAAAGTTTTTTGCGCTTTAGTTAAGATTTTAGAGTTTTAGTTATAATTTTATAAGTTTTAGTTAAGATTTCAGAGGTTTTAGTTATGATTTTCTTAGGTTTAGTTAAGAATTATCTTGTTTTAGTTAAGATTAAAAAAATTTAGTTATTCATAATTTCATTTTAGTAAAATTTTATTTTAATTCTCTTTCTTCGTCATCAATCGAATCACTTTTCATGGGTAGTAAGCCATTAAAGGAGGGGAAATGGGTATAGAACTAGAGCTCCAAGGGGGAGGCAAGAACCATGCTTTCAGAAAAGTCGGCCTTGAGGCTTTTCCAGGTGACGTTTTCTATTTACAAGATTCAAGTGTATGAGGACCAAACTAATCAAGGAATTTCTCTACCTTAGGAGAGTTTGAGTTACTGTTGTTTTAGTTAGTTTTTTAACTTGTAAGTGTAACTACGGTTCTCATACTATAACTATTTGGTTCTTCTATTAGTAATATTTTTATTACTTATAGTTATGTTTATACTAGTTTAGTTAGTATTTTGAAAAAACAAATCTTGAATTTTATTTTGAATTTTTAATTATTTTTAAAAAATGTTGATGTCACCACAGATGCGTGCCAGCAAGGCGGGACTTCTATGTCATGCGGTCTTACACAAAGTTGCTTAATGAATAATACATAAATGTACGCTAATATCTTTTCAACTCAAAAAATAAAACTAGTTGAATTTAATTTCTTGACAAGAAAAGGGAAAAAAAACAAAAAAAGTTTGTTTCAACCAAATTAAACTAGAGAAAAAGATCAGATGATAATATTCAATTACTCTCTCCGTCCCAAAATTATAGTCCTGTTTGACTAAAAATACTGATTTTAAGAAAAGTGAAATATAGTGTGTGGGAAATTAAAATATAGTACATTGATGTTGAAAAAGTAGAATATAGTACATGTAAAAAAGAATAAAGTACATGGAAAAGAGAAAATAGTACATGTACAAAGGAAAAAAGTACATTTTCTTTTTGTTTTGTGGTCCCAAGTAAGGGTAACATGGGAAATATTTTCTTTTTGTTTTGTGGTCCCAAGTGAGGGTAACATGAAATATTTCATGTTGAAATAAGGAAACATGACTATAATTATGGGACGCCCAATTAGAAAAACAGGACTATAATTTTGGGACGAAGGGAGTAATTAACCATTAGTTCTCCTCAAAAAAAAAAAAGTTAATTAACAATTAGTAATAATATTTTTTTTTTTTTTTTTTTTTTTTTTTAAAAAAAAAAAAAAGGAGAGAGATTGTAGAAAAGTGCATGCGCGCACGTTGATGTTCAACAGGCTGTTGGCTTGAATTTCCAACAGGGAGAAGGAAATCAAGAGGAAGCGGCCTTCTGCCGACCAGCAAGCGCTGTTTTCTCTTGATTTCTTGGTTCAATTTTCCTAAAATTCAATCCCAACATTTTGAAAATCAATAACCATCATTCCATAATCCATATATATAATCACATTCGAAACAAGTCGTAAATAATAATAAATCAATCAGAATGAAGCAGCTATGGAGGAGAGCTTCGGGTAAAATCAAGGACAGAAACAGCATTTTAATGACAAGCTTAACAAGGAAGACGAAGCACAGGCATCCTGATCTTGAGGCAGCTGTAATCAGAGCTACGAGTCATGATGACTCTTGTGTTGATTACAAGAATGCACAGCGTGTGTTCATGTGGGTTAGGACCTCTCCATCTCATCTGGTCATTTTCTTATGGACTCTAACACGCCGATTAGAACGCACACAAGACTGGATTGTAGCTCTCAAGTCCTTAATCCTCCTTCATGGAGTCCTCTGCACAAAGGCCCCTGGCACACGTAAGATTGGACGTCTCCCCTTTGATCTTTCAGGGTTCCAAGATGGTTACATTCGTGATGGCCCCTTACGTGGGGCTTGCACTAGTTTTGTTCATGCTTACTTTGTCTTCTCCGACCTTAAGTCTGTCACGCTTTCAGCAGAGTTGCATGATGAAATGGAGCTTCCAATTATAGTAGAGGAGAAAGATAAGATAAGGATGCATCTTGAAAGGGTAAAACGATGGCAGAATCTCCTGGAAACAGTACTACATGTCAGACCGTATGGTGGCATCAGGATGACAGATCAAGTGGTGGTTCTCGAAGCTATGGATTGTATGGTTATTGAGGTATATGAGTTGTATAGTAAGATTTGTGATGGAATAGCTAAGGCATTGCTCAAAATTTACAGTAATCGGTTGGGAAAAGCAGAGGCTTCAATCGCTCTGGATGTAGTACACAAGGCCAACAAACAAGCACAAGACTTGTCTGATTATTTCGAGTTTTGCCAAATAATTGGGGTGCTTCGTGGAACTGAATGTCCACAAATTCAACACATTCTGGAAGACGACTTATTAGAACTCGAGAAAATTATCAACGGAAATGGGGTCTCGCAGTCAGCAGCAATTATGTCAGATAAAGCTGATTATAAAGAGGAAGGTACTAGTAATCACAATACAGAATCTATAGTGGCAGTAAGTGAAAGAAAAGATATAGTAAATGATATGGAAAGGAAAAAGCCACATTTGAAGACAATAATTACAGATAAATGGGAGGTGTTTGATGAAGATATCAGCCAAGCTAAGACTGGAGGAGGAGGAGGAGGAGGAGGAGGAGGAGGAGCATTGGTGGATCCGTTTGCAGCTTCTTCGAATGTTCCACCACCCAAGATTCACTTCAACCCCTTTATTGATTATCAAGGTAAACCTTCTCAGTATGTACTTAGCTTGTTATAGACTTGTAGCTGCTCCAATATTTTTCCTGGTTTCTGGTTATCTACCCATGTCACCAATTTTTTTCTTTTGGTTTGCTCAGCTAGTAAATTTTGAGGAATCTCAAATCATCTAAGAGATGGTATTTTACCAGTTCATGTAGTGAAACATCTGTTGTATTTTATAATACTTGTAAATTATTTACATTTATATTATATTTATGGATACAAATTCGTTAGCAAAATCGATCATTCAGCATCCATGGCAATCACACTTTAATCTTTCAATTAGCAGACTTATTGTTGGCAGGCAATAAAAAGGAACAAGTAAAAGTATATTCATTTGTATATCAGCCATCAGGTGACACTAATCACTCTATGCATCCTTGATTATCAGTATGCATACTATATAGCATTTAGAGGACATTTAGCATAATGTATGGGCTCTTTGTGATTTTAAATTTCATGAAGAAAACCTCGCAATCAAACGACTGTTGCCTTGGCTGTGCTACAGCTCAACACAGATTCAAGAGGTGTGTTCCCATCAATGTCTTAATGATCAATAAATATTATGGAACATGTAAGCAACATCAAGTAAGAATATTGCCAGGTATACAGGTCACATGCAGCAAGTCAAAAGGCGTGGATACTGGGCTTCAGCATTAGCAATACAGTCTTGAAGCAACTCGAAATAATAATTTAAATGAAGAGAAAATAATTTGGCTAAGTATTCATAGCAATGTTAGTACGGTTCCGAGCATGTAAGCAACATATACTGAATCATTTATAAAATGTGTTAGTTTTGTTAAGAGCATGCAGAATTATGAAAAGTGGGCAGATATATATGTCAGATATGAACAAATTTTAATTTCCGTAATTAGAAAAGCATGGATATCTCAATTCAATTTCAAGAATACTAAGAATCTTACACATCTTGTCCATGTATGGATGTGAATAATCCCATGAAACAAAACTTGTTGATTCATTTTTCAATTCAATCCAACTACATCCAGGCGTTTTCTGTACTCCTTGGTCGGCCATAGTCTTCCTCACTGTCTCAGCTTTTCTCCACTGCCCACTTGCACAATACAAATTGGACATTAAAACATAACTCATCTCATCCCGAGGCTCTGAAATAATCAATTCTTGGCCAATTTCTTTTGCCAAATGTATGTCTAGATTTATTGAACATGCTCCAAGCATTGTTTCAGACGAGTTTTCCTTTAAAGCTTTTACTCCCTGAGAAAAGACTCTGGCTTCCGCTAGAAACCCACCACGCCCAAGCAAATCTAATATACACGCTACATGATGCATTTCATGAGATAGGCCATGAACTGATGACATTGACTCCAAAAGATATTGAGCCTTCTCAAAAAGACCAGCATGGCTACAAGTCATTAATAAACCAATGAATGTCACAACATCTGGTTTTATTCCTTGTGCCAACATTTCTTCATAATGATGCAGGGCTTGGCTGGCCCGTCCATGCAACCCGTATGCAAACAACATTGTGTTCCATGATACTAAATCCTTGTTCACGACATCACTAAATGCTCTGCTTGCTCCAGGTAAGTCTCCACACTTCGCATACATGTTAACCAACCCATTCACTACGTAAACACAAGCATGGAAACCATGCCGTATCAAACATCCGTGTATCATCAAACCATGCCCAAGTAAAGCCAAACCAGAACACGCAAGGAGGATTGCACCAAATGCTAGCTTGTCAGGTTTAACAGAATCTCTCATCATATTAACGAACAGTAAAATGGCTTCTGCTTCCTGCCCTTGTCTTGCGTATCCAGCAACCATTGATGTCCAGGAAACAATATTCTTTTCTGGCATTTTTTGAAACAGACTGCAAGCTTCATGGGTATTCCCCATTTTCATATGAGCATCAATGACAGAGTTCCAGGAAACTTGATTCCAGCAGTCGATGGATTCAAGAGCTTTGCTAACATCATCTCGACATCCTGACTCAGTATAAAAGCTCAGGATTGAGTTTTGCACTTCAACGGATGTATACCATCCACTTTTAGCCACAAAAGCATGGATCATGCGTCCATATCGGGTTTCCTCCCTTCCGACGTGTGAGTTTACTAGGGCACTCAGAGTCCATTGATCGGGGCAACCACCGCTCTCTCTCATTTGTCTAAACAAGCTCAAACACGACTCACAATCTCCATGCCGCGCATAACCAGCAATCATAATGTTCCAAGAAATTTCAACCCTTTCCGGCATCCTACAAAAGACTTCTGCAGCAACATCTAAACGACCAGCATTAGTACAGGAAAACAGAAGTGAACACCAGGACACTTCATTCCGCAATCCCATCTCCTCGAACACTTTCTCAGAACTGCAAGGACTCATGCACTTGCCATACATATCAATAAGAGAGTTTCCAACAGGAAGTGAATTCTGACACCCAGAAACAACGACTAAACCATGAATTACTGAACCATATTTCACATCTCCTGCACCAGCACAAGCGCTCAGAGTAGCAGTGAATGTGAAACTGTCAGGCTTAGTATCGGCATTTCTCATCTCACGGAACAGTGAAAAGACTTCTGGGTAAATACCCAGATGAGAATAAGATGTAAGCATTGCATTCCAAGCAACTGTATCTCTGTTAGGCATTTCGTCGAACAGCTTGCGTGCATACACTATTCTACCTGTTCTTATAGCTGCCACAATAATGGATGTGGTTTTGAACAAAGCGGAAGACATGTCGACTATATTTTGAAATTCATTTGCATTCAAAGTACAAAGATGTCTCCTTTAACTGTAAAATTGGAGGGAAGAAACACCTTTGTCCCATTGAACAGTTGTATGAACAACAAAACAGTTCACTAGTTTGCATAAACCAAAAGTGGTTTGTCAACAGGTGGAAATTGAAAAGCCATAATTGTGATTTGTGAATCATATCATTTTACTAATTAAACTAGTACGATTTGTTTTGGGAAACTCACTTGTTGACAAACCAAATTTGAATGAAACTGTTGAATAATTTTGTTTGCAAATCTCTATTATACAAAGCAAACTTTTGTGAATTTTGGTGTCCATGCACATTACCCCTATTCACTTGATAGGTAATGTTTTCTAAATATATTGTCTAAAAAAAGTGATAAACAAAGAGTAATGATCATTGCCTAATTTGAAATGATGCGTGCATTGACACTAGTAGTGTATAAATCATCTCTCATAACCTTGATCTTGCAGACCCTGAACTCTCTATTGTGGAAAAATTTTACCCTCATTCGTCCCGATAATAATATTACTTTTCTTCATTTTCTATAACTTTGTCAAGTCAAAATCCATAAAAAAAAGAAGTTCGTTTTTCTGTATCAGTTCCATGCATGTTACAATCAACAACAAACCTCATCTTGCAGACCCCAAAAACGTTATGCCAGGAAAACATTTTCGAATTTCGACTTGTTTTTTTACCACTGAAGAGCGACAAAGCTATATATAATTGATTTTTGTAAGGTCTTGTATTCTAACATGCAAATATGCTTCAAACACAAACTTCCTTTGTGGTTTGATCTTGATTCTTGATCTTGGCCTTTATCCAAATTCTCCATACACTAGCAGCAAAAGCACTCTGCCAAATAGCGACTTCAAAATGTCAAGAATTTCAACAACATAGTAATTCGAGCATTTGACTACAAACTAAAATGACAATGATACTCCGTATTACATTAAGGATTCCTTAACATGTCTTAGCATAAAAGGATATACCAGCAAAATGTTCAGATCCAGAGTTGTACAGGGAAATTTACAGTGAAAATTAGTAATCATAACCATGAATTTGTGGACTTCAATTATCGACAATCCACCAATTCTAATACTAGTACATAATTTCATACTTAAACCATGGTTGTCAAACATGATTTTCTCTCACATGATTCACTATGCTCAAGTGCCAAATCTTTAACTTGCTCGAGACATGAAACTAAGAAGCATATGTAGGTATGTTGCCGGTGGTATAGAGAATCAGATGAAGGCAAAATACCGCCCACAAACCCACTTCATCAAAGAAATGGTAACTTTGCTCCCAAATAACCCGCAAGCAAACATTAGCTGGCCAGACAAATTATTATTATCCCAAGGAACTTTTTCGGACAGAAGATCCCGCATTTTCATGTCTGTAGCTTGTTTTTAACAATCAGTTCCATTTACCTGACAAAAGCAACATATGATTATATGAGAATCCTTTAATGCTAAACTTTGATGAAATATGACTAACTAATGACTTTAAATACCACTATAAATCGATTAATCCATGTTGCAATTGAAATTAGCTGATATGGGCTTTTGAGTTGTGATTAATATCCCACTCTCTTGGACCATATGCACATTATATTCATAATACTTGTGGAGAAAATGGAAAACAGACGTAAAATGGTAGTGTCTAACCAGACACAAGGATGTTACACTAACACCATTAACAACAATGAAGAGCACTACATGACTGCTAAATTCAACTAGAATTACAAAGACCTGCAAAATTGATTAAAAGCATGCAAAATCAAGATCCCTACCACTTCATGAGGAGATCAACAAAAAAAATGCAGCGCTTCTTGAAACCAATCTAAACCAAGCAGCTGCCATAAATAAACACAAAAAACAATTTCAATTTCCATTATTATAATAAATAAGGACCTTCCTTAAAAGATGCAGACAGACCTTAATCGTTATGCTGGCTGAGAATTCAATGGAGGAACAACAGCACTTTGATCAACAGGTCGAAAAGGATGCTGATCTGATAAACTACTTCCTTCTGGCTGGTATACGTCCGATTTAGTAGTAACAGATACGTCTGAAGCAGCACTTTTCAACCTCACTGCAGCTGGTTTTGTATCTCCCTTGCTCACTTCACCGGTGGTTCCTATATTTGACTGTAACAATAAATTGAAAACCATTCAACAGTAAAGACTTGTAAGTAGTTGCTTTACACAGCACAGATAAATCGTTCAGAAAAACTTTTCGCAATCCATCAAAGCAGGCTTTGTTACCCTTTTTAGAACTGGATTCCTCCTCCCTGCCCCAATTGATAACAAAGCATCATTCCCAAGGCTAAGGCTCTAAACAATTGAACACTCCCCTGGCTATGGAATCCCAATTACAAATAACATATATCGGTAGGTTTCCCGCCAATGGCGTCCTTTCACTTAATAAGCGATAAATGTTGCGACAGTTTACACACAAGCCATAAGAACTTGAGCATGGAGCATATACTAGCCTTAGGTACACTTTGGAGTCACACAAGCAACACAAAGCAAACAGAGAGAGTTACAGAGCTATTGGCAACAGAGCATTGAGTTCCACCGAAATTCAAAATGCAAAATCAGCATGGTCACGGCAATCTGCATGGCTGAGCAGTGCTAAATCACATAAGTGGGTTGAGTTCCATTTCACCAGGACCATCATTATTATAGTTATACAACTCGGCTGTTTCTTTTCACATAGCCATGTAACCCCAGGTGTAAATGGTTCACCCCATCTGCAATCCTTGTCATTAGTTTACGCTTTATATTGTTTTTGTTCTGTAAAATGGGTCGAGAAGACAAAATTCATTAGCTTGATATTGAATGAAAATTTTATCTTTTCTCTTTGTGAAATTTATTGGGAGTTTGTGACAAAAACCCTCTTGTTTGATTCTAGTTTACGCAAATCATTGACGATTTTGCAAATGCATACCCGAATGCACAGCAATATTTGTTCACGATTAACGGCACTAAACAGTAGCTCTATAACTCTGTTTCTTGAGAACTAGTTCAAGTTTATACTTCGAACTATGTGGCTGCCTTTTTAGCTAGAGTCTGGTCAACAAGAGCTTGTTTGACGACTACTTTTGACTGGGTTTTGGACTTCATTCCATCCGCTTACTCCTGAACACCTGATCTACTCCCCTCTCCAGTTCCTTCCCTCCGTTTCGAGGTCCCATCAAACTCAAACATGACACCTTCCCCTTACCAGCACCTAAACCTGGAACCCTAAACCACCCTACGTGAAACACCCCCTTAAAAGTACAAATATAAAATGATGATGAAATGAAAACAAACTGTATATAAAAGTATTAAAATTTTAATTAAAGTCCAATTTTAAGAACCCTGGACTTTTAATTGTACATTAAAAGTGGAATTCATATTTTAAGTTGTTTTTAGTAAGAGGAGTCTCTTTTACTTTGCGTTGAATCAAAACAGTATTTAATTTAAGTAATTATACTAGCCCCTCCACCTTACCAAACTGAATGCCATTGATGTGTGATAAATCCCCAAAAAGGAGAAAAAACTACAAGGCCCACACATGCATAACCAATACTCCATCTGTTATCCCCCCAAAGTAACAATAAACAAGAAAAAAAGTATAAAGAAAATAACAATGTTAATCTGGACAACTAGTTGAGTAAACAACAGGGGGTGCCATAAAGATCAACATCCAGAAAACTTTGGGTAAATAGGTACAAAAGTGTACATTAGATTGGAGTAACACAGGAGGCATTTATAACACTCTAATATGATTATAATACTTTGAAGTATGTGGTATGGTGCACTATTGTTAAGCAGCTAAACAACTAGTAGCCCAAATGAAAATAACAGTCATGAAAAAGTTTAAAGGAGATACATACACTGGAAAGACCTTTGATGTGCACAATGATGACCGTAATATCATCAGTACGATTTTCATGCATCAACCATAGTTTGTATGACTCTCCTACTATTGCAGAACATGCATCTCGAGGGTCTTCGTTACTTGAAACCTAAACACACGTGACAACAAATGCAAACAGAATTAAATGTACATAACCACAAAGGACCATTGGACTAGATGAAGATTCATAGCTACAGGCATAAGAGATTTATGTGCACACAGATAACTATAAAGATAGTTCAAATGTACTCAAGAAAAATCTCTACTACAATTACATAAATCAAAGAAATTGCTGGCATCTAGATCATAATTTAATAGTGCACAAGTATGTTTTCCTTCTTCTGGCATAGCACACTGTAAATGATGATGTTACAAAAATATGAGACACCAAATCCCTAGTGCTTTAAAACGCCTTATATCAAAGTCAGATCCAGCAATTTGCTGTGGCTTCAAATTTCATGCAATTGTTTATAACAGAAAATTGAAGTATTGGTCTACAACAGAACTTTTAGCAAAAACGTATCATTACAGTATCTTTAATGCATTTACGATCAAACTATCTGCATCATTATGGCTTGCTTAGTCTGTTCACAAGTTGGTTTCAGAAGCTAAACTAAAACAATTATAATGTCCTGCGGCGCATGTAGCAAAGTAATACTGCATTACAGCACCATGAAAGCAAAATGTTATGGACAATTGGACACTATATGAGAGTAAATGACGCTGTTTCTTTTTCAACATAGTCATAACACAATGTGAGCATACTCAATATAGAAAATTTTCAGTCCACCAAAAAGAATCCACTGGGAGAAACAACAGAAAGAAACATATGAAATAAGATTAACAAGGAGTGAGAGAAAAAGCTCCGCTCTGTAATTGGAATGACATACCATATCAACAACCGCCTGGCTTGGTAGGAACTCAAAGACGCCATCACTTGCAACAACGAAGAACAAATGATCTGGTGTAAGTTGAACCACTGATACCTCAGGAGCAGCTATAACACCTATATTTTCGGCTGTGCTATCTCCAACACTCCGTGTGAATGCTGTGCCAGGATACATTCCATTTTGAACCCACAATCTTGGAGGATCACCGCCTTCAGTCTCCTCATCACCCCATGTCTGTACATTTGGATCCTTCAAACCCTCCACTTGATCCACACTTAAAACTCTAGCACCACAAGTTTTCACCCTCTCATATTCATCTTGCCTAAATGGAGTCTGATCACGAGATAGATCCTGTGCAACGATCTGATTTCCCTTCTTAAGAGCAATCACAGCCCTAGAGTCGCCCACATTTGCAACATATAGTTTATTCCCAATAACAAGAGCAGTAATTGCTGTCGTACCACTCATTGCATCATCTATATCACTTTTGTGCAATTCCTCATTCGTTCTAAGAAAAGCATCATTATAAGCTTTTACAGGATCTTGTAACAGTGTGGAATCACTGGACAGGATCTCTACCAACTTATCCTTCACAAAAATAGAGCACTGAGCACCAAATTGCCCATGTCCATCAAACACTCCATAGAAATGAATATTTGAATTACCACACAAATGTGTCCTAATGCAATGACTATCTTGATTTTCTTTGTCAGGTGAGTCGGGATAATACCCTCGTTGCGTAAGAACAGAGTACTCCAAACTGTAGTTGTGTGAAGGTACAGGGATACTTTCCAATGATCTCTCAGAAAATACAGGTATTCCTTGGACACCTGATTTACCATATACAACACCATTTTCCTTCGCCTTACCATGATGTCGCTTACAACATTTACCATAAACACAACCCATCGCTTACACTGATACACTACACTGATAGATTCTACTTCCACATCTTCAGTCCAAACACGCAATAAACAAGAACACGGATCCCGAAAAAACACGCCCAAACAAACAAACCCAACAACAACAGCAACAAACAGAGCATGAATACCAAAAAAAAACCGAAATGGGTAACCAAAGAATCAGGATACTTTAAAATAAAGCAATTGCATACCAGAAATGGAAAGAACAAGTACTTGATGAACAAGAATCAGCAGCTTCTCTGCAAGAATCAATTACAGAAATAAACTCCCAAATTGATAATCTTCTTCCAGTAATCCCTTCAAAACAAATATTTACACATGAACAAATGATGAACATCAAGAATCAAAACCCAGAAAAATCAGCCCAAAAAAACAAATTTCAAAGACTGATTCGTTAAAAGAATTGGGTATATATTACTGAGAACGTACATTAGAAAAAACGTGGGTTTGGAATTTAAAAAAAAAAGGAAGTAAGAACTTAGTTTTTGGGGAAGAACAAGATGAGGGGCTCAAAAATTAAAGAATTGTTTTTAACCAAATTTGAAAACCCTAGAACAAAGAATAGTCTTCACCTAAAGAGTAGATAATCTTCAATTTGGGGGATATTTTTTTAATTTTTAATTTTTAATTCTGCATTAAAAAACAAAGATTGATCAATTCTAGACAAGTATATGACTTACAGTAGAGTGACAGTGAATTGGAAGGCATTTGATCAAAGGGAGCAAGAACTGGAATTATTATTTAATTTTGGAAATCTGTAGCGGAATTTCTGCCGATGTGCTTGTACGACTTCAAAACCCCGGTTAAGTGGGGTTTCAAGATTTACTCAATGGGAGATTGGGTTATCATATGTTGTCGTTAATGAAGAATTTGGGGTACCCGTTTATCGACATGATAAAAAAAAAATTGAGGGAAAAGAGAAACTTAGATTTCATAATCAAAAGCAATTACATGAGAAATGGATTCAGGAATATCAGTCTCCCATAAACCATCAATTTTTAAATAGACTTGGTCTACGGACTAGTCTAAAAAAAAGTCAATAATTTGTTTCTAATTTATTTTGATGGATTTTTATGAAAAAAATATCAAATTGGTGTCATTGTTATATGTTGTGCTTGAATAACGCGATTTTAAGTCACAGTTCACTTATAAAAAATATAGAGTTATTATGATTAAAAAAACGGCTACTATCTAAGAAATTTAATATTTAATTTATTATAGGCATTATATGAACAATAAATGTCCTATGTATGAAATTATTGATTTTGGGTCCACACTAATGTTGTTGTGGATCAGGTCCACACAAGAATAATTCCCTATAAACGTAGCCAAAGTCCCATGGTTGGTAATTGGTAGGCGCATGGGATACCTTATTCCCATTTTGCTTAATGAAGGACCACAAAACACTATCAAAGCAAGAACTAGCTCTAAAACATCAGCAATAATTAAGTGAAAGTTGCTTAACCCTTGCGCCTTGCCACACATAGCTTGGATGACTGGTAAATAGTCACTCTCCACCACCGCACGACGCACACCGAGTTCCATTGCCACCTTCAGACCCCATAACACCTCCTTGGCTTTATCCACCCTTGTTTCCCAAATCTCCCCAAACTGCATCACCCGTTAAGCATCCCTAAAAAGCGGGTATAGGCTCGTTCCTACTTCACCTATCCATATTGACTTCCGTACACCCCGTGTCCGGTGGAGACCAACTCGTAGGGTGGGTCGTTGTCCCTCCCCCGTGATGGCTACCTTGTTTATCCATTGCCTCTCGTGCCTCAACGCAAGTATTTAGTGCATAGTCTAGCGTAAGAGTTGGCTCGTCAATCTCCCTTTCAATAACACACTTGTTTCTCCCCCCCCCCCCCCCACCATATAGCCCAACAGATGGTCATTACCCTCCAGCTTCTCTAAACACGCTTCCCACCAATCCACAATTGTGTTGTATGTAGAGTCGCAATAGCCTCGACTTGGCTGACCGGCTATACTTTTGATGGGAAATACAGTTAATCATATTAACATATAAGCGGAATTAATCCCAAAATCAGGATCCATATAAAAGTATAGTTTAAGCAATGCATACATTCGACGCGTTTACTCCCGATTAGTCTACGAACACGAATAAGAACTCCAATCGTAGTTCCTCTACAAACGCCCACCGACACGTGAAGCTCCACCTTGAATATTGATAATAATCTTTAGTCAAGGGGTGTAGGATTTTGGGATGAACACTGATTAGGGGGCACAAAGAGAATTGAGGATCCCTAGGTGTCCCCGGGTTTTGTGTATGACTTAATTAGCAATTGCAAAACTTTAGGTTTAATTAATAAGCCCAGGCAAGTGTGCAAGCCAATCGACCAAAAGCCTTTGTCAGCCAGCCTGCACGACCAGCCCAACAGACACGCGCACATGCGCTAGGCCATGGGTCGTGTTGTGCTTGTGTCGTTGGCTTCTGCTGCTTGTGGATTGTCCCATGCGCGCACATACGGCCACACGACCATGGGCTTGTGTGTTGTGTTGTTGTGTCGCCGCCCACGCTGCTATGCCTCGCGCCCATGGGCCTTGAGTGCTACGCGCACTCAGCTCGTGGGTTGTTCTTCGTACGCGTCCGATGGCCTTTTGTCCAATGGTTTATCGTATAGTACTTGACGATCCAATACCGTATGATACGATTATTCGTTTCGCTTAACTTACGAATATACACAATACGATATACGATTCTGATCCAACGTCTCATTGTACATTTATGTTTTTCGAACTAATTTCCCCAAAAGCCATTAAATGAATTTCCTATTCATTTAATCCGACTATTTGTTTTATGTCATTGGTGTGACCTTGTAGGTTCGGTCAAGAGATCATTAATGAGTTAGACTTTAGGGCTTTAGGTACGGACCGATCCCAAAAGCAATTTAAAATGTTTGTGAAATGCATTTGATGTTTAATGAAGAAGTGAAATAACATTTTTGCCCTTATCGTAATTGCAGACCCACGTGATTAAAGTTGGACCAAATAAACAACCTTGATTTTAGTCCGATTATATCAAACGTTTGGAGAGACGCAAATTAGGTGTCTACAAACATGATGCATCTATATAATCCTGCAATATCTACCCCTTAAAGATGGTAAATAATATCCGTACTTGACCAAAATGAATCTCCTACTCATCCGGGTTCCATTTCGTATTGAACTAATCTTCCAAAACATGAAAGAAATAAATCAGAAGAATTCCATATCTCCTGCATTATCACATAATGTACTGGACAAAATAAATCAGCAGAATTCCAGAGCTCCTAAACTGTCAAAAATAAATCATGTCAATCCAGAGTAAATGTAGACAAACATAAATCAAAGAATAATTTCACTTTCTTCCAAGGAAATCAGCATTTGGAAATTCTCTACCCAGTTTACTTTACATCCTGAATTTTATAAATCAGTAAAGAAACAAATTTTAAATTATCGAAGAAATCGCATGTCTTGCTTACCCAAACAAGCTCCTTGGACACACACAATCCCTAAAACGTTTCCCATCCAGAAAAAGAGAGAGAAACACAGACAGTTTGGGGGCAACTTCCAAGTTGCAAGACTGTCCTGTCTATGGCTAATAACTAAACTCACTGAAGGTACAGAAAAATCATTGTACATTTTCAAGATTTTACTTTACGCGACATGGAACTCAGAAGCCATCACTGTAAAGTTTGAGATGTTTAGCCGTGGCTGGCTATAAGAGTCAACGCCATCTTGGATACGTTCCAAGGAGCTAGCTATTTAATCAAATTTTGGTCTGAGACACTTAAATCAACTTCATTACTGTTTAACTTGTCAAATAATGTATCCATGAAGTTGGTGCCTGCGTCACCGTCACCAGTTTCATCAAGGAAACTATGAGCAGCATTTTCCTTGCGAAGACGACGCTCCTCTACAACAGCATCATCTGATTCAGTACACATACTACGCCTTGATTGTCTTGTTGGCCTTTCAGCAACAACAAATTTGTTCCCATCACGGCTCCTCTCACTAAATCCTGCCCAGGCTGGAAAGGAGTAGGCCATGGTAATGTAAAAATATAATCAAGTCATTGACAAAATTTTGTGATTTAAGATCAATCCCCAGCATTTACCTCCGAAGTGATGAAGGACTATAGAAGCTGCTATAGTAACGTTTAATGAAGCAGTACCACTTCCATATTGTGGAATATACACAAAGAAGTCACATATCTCACATTCCTTGGTTGAGAGGCCTGTTCCCTGCAAGATATTGGCAGATATAATATATCAGCAAGTAGTAAAGAACTAAAGATACCCAAGCTTTTCCAATCCTTCACTCGCCAGCATACATGAAAAGGTTTAACAAGTATTTTCACCAATAATTTAGAAAAACTACCTATCTCATCAGTAAATCTAATCCCACATGAGAAATAATGTCACAGGGACACATTGCTGATAGCCTCTAACTAATGCATGCAGAACAATAGGAATTAATCAAGTTTCATGAAAATAATTAAATAAGTCTTTCAGATGATAAAGTTACCAGCCACATTAATTAAACACGCCATCAGTTTACTTTGCCCAAAATGTCCAAGCAAGGTGATTAATACAAGATGATTTTGATATTGACGACCATATTATTAATAAAACAACAACATTAAAGCCTTAATCCCAATGATGGGGTCGGCCTCACGAACCAAGATTTATCTCCGGTAATGACAACCATGATCCTCCCCTTCCATTCCTTTCTAGCAAGAGTTATATGCTCCTGTAAATCCAACAAGAGGGAAAATATAGTGGAAGGGGAGTCAAAAAAAGTGAATAGAAGGTTTATGAGTAGAGATAGTTTACATGTTAGCTATGTGCTCAGACACAACTTGTCATGTCTGAGGTGTCAGAGTAACCAAACCTTTGAAGACACTCTGATACGGTCAAAGGAGTGTCTTGACTAGTTTTTTTAGACACTGCTACCATATAAGTGTAGGAAAAAAAATTCAACACTTTATATAAATAAAATTTTAAAAAAAAAACATTTTCTCAAAGTAAACATAAAAATAAGAAAAAAAATAAGAATTAGAGTTCCTTACAAAAAATTTAGAAAAGAAAAACATAAAAAAGGATAAATTGTTTAGTACCACCTATAAACTCGAAATATTGTTTTTTATCACCTAAAAGACTAAAACTTGTATTTTACCACCTTAAAAAATATATAACTTGATTTTTACTACCTGGAAACAGAAAAATAGATGAAACATTTATGTGGGGCACACTAATTCATTTCCCTCCGACTTTTACACTCCATGGGTGATTTCCTTTAACTCCTTCACCTTACTCTCTTTACCGTCATTGAATTTTGTCAATTTTGTGAATTAATAGGAGGGGAAGAATTATGTGAATTCATGGGAGAGAAGGAAGTAGGGGAAGAGGAGGGAGTCAAATACATGAAGTCGTGGAAGAAAAGAACATATCAGAAATATTTCTTATTGTGGTCCCCCACATAACATTTTCATCTATTTTTCCAATTTTAGGTGGTAAAAACAAGTTAAATTTTTTTTTTTAAGCGGTAAGATACAAGTTCTAGTTTTGTCAGGTGATAAAAAACAATTTATCCCATAAAAATAAACAAATAAAAAAATGAATAGTTTGTGAGAAAGAGTAGTCAAGTGGGTTTGTTTCCACTTTCCCACCCTGGTATATTATAAAAATAAAAGGTAATACCAAAGGAAAGGCCCACTAGCAAACGGCAAAAAATTAAGAAAATTAGAAAATGATAATGGAAGGAGAAAATAGTAGGCGCGGCTAACTCTAAAACATTCATCAATGAAGACAAGAATTGGCGAGTGATTTCATCTCGTTTTTCCTTCTACAACAAAAGCCTCGACATATTTTTTTTCTTCGCCTTCCCCGACCTTCAATTGCTAGAGCTAGGGTTCGAAATTTGGACACAGATAGCATCGAATTAGTAAAAGATTCAAGATCCAGTGCCTTTGGTTCCGGGTAAGACTAATTTATTCGCCTACCAAGCTTTATCTTCATCTTAGATACCAAATATTGATTTTTTTTCCCAACTCCTTTTCTCTCCTGCTCCGATCTCGGCACCTAATTCCGGATCCTTCTCCGACACCTCCCTGGACACGTGTCGAATGTCGTGTCGCGAGTCGTGTCATGTCAACAAACGACACTCTCCTTCTGTAATCCCCCGTAAATTTATAAATTTTATTAATATATTTTAACATATATTATTTATATGTAAATAGAATTTATGAATTTTAGTAATAAATATATAATTAACGTATATTTATTTTATTTTAAGTACGTTCTAAATATTTAACGATTTTTGGAACTTTATTATATTTATATATTTAATGTATATTTAATTTCATATAAATATATTCTAAAGATTTTAACGGTTTGTGCAATCAAAAATAATTTTAGAATTTATGTTGAAATGAATTTGAATTAGGAAAACTCGTGGAATTCGAAAAAAAAAAAAAAAAAAACAATCCTATTCGGTTTGACTCAAACACTAAAACCCAAATCCTAATCCTAGCCCACATGGAAAAAGCCCAAAGAAAATTGCCAAAACTCTCACCCTTTCACTTCACGTGAAATAGAAGAAAGAAAAAAATAAAAAAAATAAAAACCAAACTCTCAAACTCTCTCTCCCTTTCACGTGAATTACTCAAACCCTCCTCCTTGTTTTTCCGCCGAACCACCAGCGCCGTCGGCCATCCTCCGCCGCCACCACCCGACCACCGTCGCTCCTCCTCCTCCTGTGTACGGTAATCCTTCCTCCTCCTTCTCCTCCTCCTTCTCCTTCTCCCCTCATTCGTTTTTCTTCTTTTCGTTCCTTGCTCTATCTCTGAACTTGGGTGTTTCTGTTTTTGCGCCAGCGACCACCACCAACAGCCGCGCAACCACCGCGCCGCCCTGCTGCTGCCGCACCCTCCACGCACAGCAGCACTCCTCTTTCTTCTCCGCGCGTTCGTCTTCCCTTCTTCACGTCGTGCAACGACCTCCCTGCCACCTGAACCGTCGTTGCGCCACCAACATTCACGACCATTTGTTCCTGCTGCCGCCGCCCCTTGTCGTCGGCTATCCTCTTCTTCTCCCCTTCTTGTTTTGGTTATTTCTTAAACCCTAAGTTATTTAAATATTTTGATTTAAGTTTATTGATTTTAATTTATGTTTCTTGAATTAAATTATTAATCTTTATAGTTAAATTATAATTTTCAGATTTGATATTGAGATTGTAAATTAATTAATTTCAGTTTTGGTTGATTAATATGTAAGTTAGGGTTTTAAATTAGTTTAGTGATTTAATTCGTGTTTATTGAATATAAATTACAAGTTATTATAATTAAAGTATATTTTCAGAATTTATATTATGTTTAAGTAACAAATTTAATTTCCAGATTTATTAATTTGGTTAAATAAGTATTTTAAACTATTAAAGCATGAATTTTTAAGGTTTTATTATGTTTAAAATCATAATAGAATGATTATACCTATTAAAGTTATTATTTTTATGATCTTAAGGATGTTGAATATATTTTGAGCAAGTTTTGAATTATTTTATATTGCTGGAAATTTAAAAAGGAACGTTTGTTGGAGTTTATGATAATTAGGGATCGTTAGGGAATTAATCACTATTCTAGGAAGTTAATTAATTAAGTTTCGATATTGGGGAATGTTCTAAATATGTTTAGGATGTGTTTAGAGTACGTTAGTGTTGCTGTAAATTATTAGGAATTGATTTGGGTACGTTTCTTGATTATCCTAGGCGGAGAATTCTTTGTGGGCGACTTTTGAATTCGTTAAAGTGGCCTATCAGTTTGTTTACACAAGGTACGTACATACCTGTGTGCTTGGATGTGTGTTGTATTGAGAATATGATGAATGTATTTATGAACTTGTTTATGTTGGAATTTCATGTTCAATGTCGTTGAATTAATGCGTTGAGCATAGAACTTTATTTATAAGAATTGAATCATGTTAGCATGGAATACTGATGCAAGCATGTTGGTTTTGGGGAACTTTATATTATTTAATATTGGTTTAGATCTTTATTGATCGTTGTTCCTCTTTAGATTTTCACTACTTTATAAAGGCCGAGGACCTTGTTTGGTAGTTGAACCTTATACCTAATAAAGGTTTTTAAATATGGATAAAGGAAGGATTAAAATAGTTGGAATTGGCTCTTGGTTGAACGTTGTAATCACTGGTTTAATTCAAAGATAAAAGAAGTTGTGTTTACATGTTGAATATAATATTAATGTTTGATGAGTCATAACCAAGTATTAAAAGTTAAGTCATGTAAAGTGAAAATGAGTAGCAATAGCTTTAGACTGTGCACGTCTAAAGTGACGGACAATCAGGAGTTGGGGTCATGGGTAGCCTATGGCTTTTTCTGGGGCCGGATTGATCACCGGTTCTATTTTTATTTAAAAGTCCCTCGATATCGCAGGTCATTGGGGTTTACGGAGTCGCGCCCGTACCTCGTCTTCCTTAGTGAAGAAGAAGAAGTTTCTAGTAGACAACTCAGTCCATTGACTATTTCAATTAAAATAATGTTAATGATACAAAGGTCTAGTTCAGTCAAATATAGTCTTCAAGTCAATATATCTTGATTATCCTTGCTTATGTTTTATTTAGTACCATGTTAGGATTGTTCGTTTAATAGAATCATGTTAGGATTATTATTGATTTAGTATGTAGTAATCAGCTTTGCTGATTACGTGCTTTTGCTTGTGCATGTTGATCATGGCTATGCCTTATTGATCCTGTGATGACCCAATCTTTGGTGAGCAGTCTCTAAGGATCAATAAGCATTGTCCATCTGCAGGTTTGAAGATGTTGCATCATTGGGATCGGGAATAGAGAGCTTGTATTTAGTTTTGATTTGCTGAGTTAACTTGGGTTTGTTAATTGGGACTTTAAACTTGTTGTACTATTTATATTTCCTTATTTTCGTTGGATGATTTTTGGGATTTAAACCTGTAATCGATTATTTATAAACCTAAAGTTAGTTTTATGTTTTCCGCTGCAAAATTCTGAATAAGCCGTTACGTTTTCACACGGGCGATAATGCCTTGATAATTATCTACGTTTTATATTAAAATGTTGTTTTAGAAAAGAGAGAATTGTCGGGGTGTTACACCTTCCACCGGAGTGTCGAAATAACATAGCATGTTAGCTTATATAACAGCTATCAGGTTATATTTTTTAGTTTTCCATTTTCCTTCCAAATGGTATGTTTTGCCTTTTTCTTGAACAATATTAAAGGGTCTCTTAGGTAACAAAATTAGATTTTAATAGCACCAGGTGTGGATCCCACCTTTTGTGGGATTTGGGGAGGTCAAGATGGTTTGCGACCACTACATTTAGCTGGTCCCATGAGTAATTTTTTTTTTCTCTACTAAATGCCAATCTAGTGAATCTTACAATGCACAAAGGGTAACATTTAGGTTTCAGATGTATGCATCATAACACTGCTAAATGCCAGAAAGTGGATATTTTGTAGATCTGAAGTGGCAAAAAAATATATATATATTAGCATACCATACAATTAGTAGAGGACGGCAGGTCGACAACTAAGTATTTGATAAGGTTATTAATCCAACTACATGAAACAGCCAATTCCAACTCTCATCAAAATTGAAAATAAGTTTATTTGCGGACATCAAAGGATGATAGATCTGAAAATCTCTGCAAATTTATTGGGACACCAAATAAAAGGGTTGAAGCCACCAATTCAACAAGAAAGCTATTGTTAATTTCTCCGAGTGCTAGATCTTAAACCCACAGATACAACATATCAGATACTTTTCCATGATGACCATCTATGTAACAATTCCAAGTTTCCAACCTAAGCATGCTGTTTTCACAAAGATGTAACAGCTGCATCTAAGCAGCTAAATGCTACTCAACTTCCATTATGCATACCATCAGGCCATGAAAATAAATTATAAACCTTAGAACAATCGGAAAGAGAAACTACAACTTAACCTGAAATGACTTGGTTAAAGACTGAAAATACATGCCCTCTTGATTCAAAGTACTTGCCCCACTTACACATTTACAATGGAACCAACCTCCTTTTTCCTCATATCCAAAATTATGGCGAAAGAATGTATTGATCTCAGAGCACAAAAAAAATTCGGGAATAAATAAAGAAATAACAGTAGAACACTGCCAAATAAAAGGTCCAAAGCTATCTCAAGATTCTCAAGCATTTCAGTTCCTTTTCATCAATTTGTGCATAGGAAAATTTCATTCACGATTATTTTAAGTCAACAAACCATAATCACCATGGTCTCAATTGCTATTTAATCACAACTTAAACCAATGTTTTGGACTCGCATAATTCTATACAATTAATAATTAAAAATATTAAGCACCAGATAACTAAAATGCAAGTCGGTCTCTCAAATTAAAGCCTTGTCATTTTATTCCATCAATTTGCCTTCACATTGCGTTTGGAATCTACACATTTCTTGAAGACCTAAGAAAACTTGGAGGAAGGTGATTGAGCACGATATGAGCTTTCTTGGGATTGAGGAAAATATGGCGTTGTATAGGACAGAGTGGAGGGAGAGAATATACATTGATGACTTCAGTTGATTTATACAGATTTCATGTTTTTGTTTCTTTCTATTTTTTATTTTATTTTTATTTTTATTTAATTTTTAAAATTCTTTAATTTTTTTTAATTTACATGCTATTTTGAAATATACTTATTTTACTTATTTATTTATTTTAAACTTTACTTATTTTTATTATCTCTTACAATATTTCTTCTATAATATATATACATTTTTCTCTTATCTTACTTTCATTAATTCCACTTTCTCTTCCTTGTTTTTTTGACGATCTCCTACGACGATTCATGTTAGCCGACCCCAAATCATGTTGGGACTAAGGCTTTGTTGTTGTTGTATTGCGTTTGGAATCTGAAACTTGGCGCCAGTAGCTTAAGTTTCTACCAAGACGCTATTGCAAACTAACAAACATCGCTACGTGGAGGAATACAACCTCACTTGAGAGCTTTTATTTCTCTCCTTTTATTACCAAGAAGATGGAACTTACACTATGTTTGGCTAGGTTGCACGGAAACGGGTACGGGAACGGGTACCGGGACGGGTACGGGGACGGAAAACGACAAAATCAAAATTGCAAAAAACGGGTACGGCATGGATTCGGCATTAAAAAAAAACTGAATAAAACATCCATACATAAATAGCAAAATAAAAAAAAGTACTAATATTCGAAACAATCAAGAAAAAAGGAAATCAAAGGAAATCAAAGGAGATGGAGTAAAGGCCTCGTTCAGTTTTTAATTTTAGTTTTCTAAAGCCAATAAAAAAAACTAACAATAATAATAATATTATAAGGAGATAGAGTAAAATTTTTGTTTACTTTTGCTGTTGTTACTGCTGGCATAAGATTCTCTTTAAAAATATGGTGAACAGCAGGCAGCAAGTTCTTTTTAAAATACGGAAAAGGGAGAGAGGGAACGGCTGGCATCAAACAAATAAGGGCACGTGATAAACCTAATACATCTTCACCCAAATAAATACTCCTATTTCATTGTAGTCATAAGCCCATGAATTTAGTCACCACCGAGATACCGCACCTTCTACATCCTTCTTCGTCTTCTTCATTACGCCGCTGCCATGAAGCTTCAAATTTCTGGCTCTTCGTCTTCTTCTCAGTTGTCACCGGCGTTATGAAAAAACGTCTTCCTCCTTCAGGTGAGACGATCGGCGGCGAGGAGCGAGCGACGCACTTCAGGTGAGAGAAAATTTGGGAAATTTGGAAAAGTAAACCCTAAATGTGAATTTGGGCCTCTAAGATGTCACAATACCTGTTGGGTACGTGCCTTCCTCTTCAAATACGTACCCAGCCCGTCCCCGACTTCACCTTAACCGTCCCCAAAAGTTGCCCGCGTACCCGCCCCTTTGGATTCGTATGGGTACGTATCCTAGGCGAATCCAGCCCGTACCCGGTACGGGAAACGGCACCCGGGAGGCGTACCCATGCTTCATAGATGTTTGGATAGAAAATTTTGGAGAGAAAGGGAGGAGAGGTGAAGTGAGCGAGATAATGTCTCTTATTTGGAGAGGCGCAGGGAAAGGGAAGGGAAAAGAAATTGAGGGATCCATTTTACCTTCCCCTTCTAATAAATCAAATCCCTTCATTGTTGGAAAGACGGAAGGAAAATGAAAGCTCAAATTTCCCTTCCCTCTTTCCCCCCCCCCTCCCATTCCCTCCAGGGCCTCCACAAACACTAACGAAACAAAGTGTAAGTCAAACCAAGTTTACCCTACCAACAGGAACGCCAAAACCTTAAGTCTTCGTAGTTCCTGTATTCAGCTATTTTATTTCTTCTACAGATTTACGATCCAAACTCACAAGGTCAAAGATGTGAGGCGTACATAATTCCCCAAATCCTCGACTGATGTTAGGAATAGGAATCACTACTTTGCTACAAACTAAAGCTAGTACCCTACTAGATGACGTATACAATATACTCATCTAAACCCAGCAGAACACTTTCCACCGTATCATCTACAGCGTTGCTAGCCTCGACAACAAACAGTACATATTATACCCAATTTTGCACTCTTAACCAAAACCTCAAATCCCCAATGGTTAAACAGTACCACTATCTTCATGAATAAAAACTTCAATTTCAAAAGATGAATATGTCTCGTGCAACAACTTCAAATATTTATTGCTTTTTTTCCAATTCGGCAAAGGATAAGGCTACACTTAGGTAACAGCCTAATTTAGCTAGCTAGCAACTTATTGACCAAGATTATACATCTAGCTAGTTATCTTAAACAAATTTGGAGAGGGGGTTTCTCTTCTATGATTGTATCAAAGTATAGTGAGTGCCTAATCATTTTTCATTTACCCTGATTGATCATCCTAATCTTTTAGAAGAGAGGTAAACAAATGCACTTTCAATAACTCCATATAACTTCCTGAATGTGAGCACATAAAATTAAATACATCCTACGCATTTATATAATGCTACTAACTAAACAATTTATCTGACACCTTCTATTTCTCCTTAACATTCTCTTTTTTCTCTTAGCATTCCTTATTTTACTCTTTAGCATCAAAGACACTTTACAATTGTTATTCTCAAATAACAAATTTATCTAGTTTTTACACTCCTTAAACTTTCACTTTCTCATTATATCAACTAACTTTTGCATCTTCAAAAAATATTCAAAGTTTAAATGGTTTCGTAAAGACATGGAGATGAAAACTCCATAATCACTTAGTAGAACTCCAATGATTATAGGACATGAGTCCCATATCCGTCATTTCAAATTCACGTGCCATTCTTTTCTTGAAATCTTCAAACAATTTTACCATTACTTTCTTTGAATATTAGATCATCCACCACATAGATGCAAACATAGAAGATATTATTGTGCCGCTTCTTCACATAAAGGACATACTCATGAATGCACATTGAAAATCCATTGTCTTGTAGGTGTTTATCTAGATGACCATTCCACGTTCTTGGTGCTTGCTTTAACTCATGCAATGCCTTCTTTAATCTAAGTACTTTATATTCAAGTCTGCTAAAATCCTCTGATTGCTCAATGTACACCTCTTCCTTTAGATATCAATTAAGAAAAGCAAATTGATTTCTTCCATTGAAATTGGCAACCTTACTGTCTTTAATCGATTAACCAGAGAAAAAACCTCTTCCTAATAAATGCCTTGATTTTGCTTGTAATCTTGGCAACAAGCCTTGTTTTGTAGCTCTCTAAAGCATCGTTACCATCCCTCTTGATTTTGAACACGCACTTGACTCTTATTGCCTTTTTTCCTTTTGGAAGTGTTATAGATGGCATAAATTCCAGCTCATTTATTGAGCTTATTCTTTGTCTTTCTTTTCCTCATCAGAGTTCAAAAATAGAATAAAGAAGAATTATCTTCTAACCTTTCTGTCATTTTATAAAGATCAAAAAGAAGTATTCTTCCTCTGTTCCACAAATATCGCACAATTTTGACTTTTACACTTCATGTTGTGCTTTTGAGTTTTGACCATCTTTTGTAATATATGCATAAGCAAATATGTAATCATGTAAAATCTTTTAAATTCGTATCGATATATACTTTCTAATTATCAATTTTTTATAACTTTTACTTATACATAATTAGAGAGATTAAGAGTCAAAGTCATGTGTTGGGAAGCGTAAAGTCAACATGGTGCAATATTGAAGGAACGGAGGAAGTATACTTCTTTAGTGAGTTTAGTCCTTTTTGGATTTGACGAAGGTTGAATTATATACTTCTTTAATGAGTTTATCCTTTTCAAATTCAATGAAGGTGTTGATGTGTGACCAAAGGAGTCTTCGACACATGGTTAACTAAAATTTTTTCCTTAAAATAAGAAAGTTACAAGATTCTCCCTCTTCAATACTCCAATCCCATTACATCTCTGCTAATTATTGTCTTGTTGGTACTTGGATTGACTTGTGACCCTTTTGAAGTTTCATCATCTTTGATGCAAAATAGTTTTTCTCTTCTATCAAATTTGGACTTTACTTCCTTAGGAAATGTGTGTAACCAATGAATCCAAATAATCGAAAATGTGATCCTCATCCACCGGGCTTTTATCAAAAACTCCAAGTTTCCTAAGATGTCTATATTCTCAAACTTTAAGTAGGGGAACAGTCACAAGCAACTGCTTCCGCACATAACTCCTTAATTTAAACATGGATCAGGCCATATTAAGAAAGATAACTTTTTTTCCTTTCGGCGACAACATTTTGATGGCGTGTTCTAGAAAATGTGAGTGGTCGATATATTCCATGGTTTTAAAATATTTGTTGAATACATTAGATGTGATATTCACCACCTCTCTCTTTTCTCAAAGGTTAGATTTCATAGCTACTATCTTTTTTCTACCAATACTTAGAACTATTTAGAGTTAAAATCTTCAGATTAATTATATGAACACAAAAATAAACCGAAATACAACCTGATTCGATCCATTTGTGTGAACAAACACGTAAGAGGCTAGAGACCAAACGCGAACACAGCTCATTTACTTGAATCAATTGAAAAAAAAACAAACAAACAAAGTTAGTGAAGACACCAACCTCATTCCCGAGTAAAAATGCAGTACTCCTGGTAAAGGGATGTTGATTAACGGGTACAGCATCATTCGTAATCTCCACACCACAAATATCACAATTTCTCTCCTGAAAAATCAAATACACATGAAGAAATCCACTAAGAAAATAAAAATTGAATGCTATAAGAAGAGAGGTTTTACCTTGAGGTAGTTACGCGCCTCGACTAGAGAGTGGAAATGGCGAAAGCGGAGGTGAGAGACGGAGCCATGGTTGCCGAAGGAGTTAAAGTCACGGCGGCCAACCAGTATTAACTCCGATACGCCGAAAGCGGTGGCGCTCCGGGCCAATGTGCCGACGTTGTGGCGTTTAGCAATGTTGTGCACCATTACATAGCTTTCCACCGCCACAGCCACAGCGGAAGTGGAACCACTTTCGGTCATTTTTTTGAGTCGGGGGGAAAGTTAGTTTGATTGTAAAGCAAAGGGTTTTTGGTATCTGGGCTAATTTGCTTGGGTTTTTGCTTCTTCTCCGAACTGCTTCTTCGAAGACGGGAGATGACGGCGACTCGATTCGATCTGCTTGTTTCCTCCCCGTGCGCCGTGGCTCATAGCTTTGTGGAGCCGAATGGGTAAGTGACTGAGTGACCAGCGATGGTGGGTCAGTCACACTCCGTTAATGGCGGGTAGTTAGGTGGCGGCGAATAGACAAAGAACCGAAGAGAGAGAACGGAGGTTTTAGAGCTTATTCCCTCAGTTCCTTGTGTTCTTTACGTTTTTTTTTTTTTGGTATTTTAAAATGTTTTTCATTTTATATTATCACATAAATAATTTTGTATTCTATCAAAATTTGTGTCCAATTATTATTTTAACCAATTAAATTCATTGTGACATTTAATCTATCACATTTTTCCTTTGGGACATTAAAATTTTTTCATTTCCCAATATCAGAATTTTGATAAAAGTGAAAACATTATAAATAAACGTAATTTATCTTGTTTAAATAAAAAATATTGAGGAATCTCGATTCAAATTAATTAATCGTTAAAACGCGTGAAAAATACCAAACATAAAGAACAAAAAGAGACAGAGAGAGTAGTTGTTTTAGGTTTTTGGCTGCCTGCAAGTCTGCAATTCGTGGGTTCGATTTTTTTTTTAGCCCCAGCGTACATCCGCCACTGCTGCCGGTACATTTGTCAACAATACTTCAACACCAAAACCCTCAACGCACAAGAGTTAATTTCGCACAACGCCTCTATTTCGCATGTTTACCGAAGCCAAAAGTTAATTGTTCATTCTAATAAAATCAGCTTTTAGTCGTGCCATGAATGGATTGGTTTCTTAATTTATAATTTTGTTATATTGTCTGGAATGTAATATAACAAATAATACAGAAATTTTGAATAATAGAAGATGATACATTTAGGTAAAAAGGAAAATAAAATATTGTTTTACAAAAACAAAAATAAAATAATAGGGTGATATGTGGCATCATTGTATTCAAAACTTTCTGTTTTAAAATACTAGATTATATTGTGCATGCATGGATATTCTAAAACTATTATTTGACCATATTAAAAAAATATTTATCCCTCCTAAGCTAATACAAAGCAGTAGATGTGGTTTCATTAATCAATGCAATCCAACAATCGTGGCTGCAACTGCGACATCTTTTCTTTGGAAATCAGTGAAGTAAGTTGGAATTCCAATGCAGCAATCAACAACCGCGACATTTAAATTTGAAAACTGTTAGGTTATGAGTTATGACAAATATAAAACATATATATTTCACGCGGAAAAACCATAAAGCCAGGAATCCAAATTAATTGCCACATAACAATTAGCATAATTTAGGATGCATACATTCGAAGCGTGCCTTCCCTAGCTGCTCCCGAACCGAACAAGAACAAGTTTAGGACTCCAAGTGTAGTCCCTCCGTAGATAGTCCACAGCACGTTCGGATCCGCCTTAGATTTAATTAACTAGAATTCAACCTAAGGTTTAAAGTTATTCGAATATAATTTGTGGCAAATTATTAACGTTAGTTTTAACCTTAAAACTACATGATTACTTTTTGATGTATTATAAATTGTGATTGCCATCACCTATTTATATGGTAGGATTATTGGAACTAGAAACCTACTAGGATTTAATTAACCTAATCTTATTAGAATTAGATTCCAATTAAATCTTTTAAGTTAGTGTTTATTTCAACATCTAACTCTAGTAGTTTTAGGAAAATAATAATAAATCGAACTAATCCTAAATGCTTAAGGATTCGACGCATGCACAAACTCAACGCACACACACGTCACGAGGGGCCCTGGGCGCGCGCGCGGAGGGCTGGCCCAGCAGCGCTGCAGCCCACGCTTGGGCGTGCCAGCCTGCTGGTTTCGCTGGGCCTGGCCTTGCGTGTTGCTTGGCTGGGCCTTGCGGTGCTTGGTGGGATGCTTCTTGCCTTGCTGCGCGCGGGCCTTGCTAGGCGCAAGCCTGGCTTCGTGTTGGGCCTTGCGTCTAGCAAGCTCGTCCGATGTTTATTTCGTACGACGCGCTTCCGATTAATTTTCCGATTCCGGAATTCATTTCCGATTCGAACAATATTTAATATTTCCGATTCCGGAATTAATTTCCGTTTCGAACAAATTATTTAATATTTCCGATTCCGAATTTATTTTCCGATTCCGATAATATTTCCGATTCCGACAATATTTCCGTTTCCGGCAATATTTCCGATTCTGGCAATATTTCCATTTCCAATAATATTTTCTAATACGTACCATGTTTCCGTGTCCGGCAACATCTACGACTTGGATAATATTTATATTTCCGATACGATCCATATTTCTGTTTCCGGCAATATCATCTTTTCCGGAGTATTCATAATTTGCCTTTTGACAATTTCAGCTCCCACTAGAACCGAGATCCGTCGATTCCGAATATCCATAAATGGAGTATTTAATTCACTTAAATACTTGATCCGTTCACGTACTATTTGTGTGACCCTACGGGTTCAGTCAAGAGTAAGCTGTGGATTAATATTATTAATTCCACTTGAACTGAAGCGGCCTCTAGCTAGGCATACAGTTCACTTGATCTCACTGAATTTATTAACTTGTATAATTAATTAATACTGAACCGCATTTATTATACTTAGCATTGAATGCATACTTGGACCAAGGGCATTATTTCCTTCAGTCTCCCACTTGTCCTTAGGGACAAGTGTGCATTTCCTGATTCCTTTGTCGCTTGATGCTAGCTCATGAACGTAAGGTAAGAGTTGTCATCCTTATTATGTCCAGAGGTATTTCTCGATTTCAGAGTTCAACTGATCAAATAAACAGATAATCATAGCCTATGATTCATCTGAGCACGGCCATGCATTTTACAGTTTCTAGCTCTCCGAGTGGCCTTGTACAACTTTCAGCATCTCTTCCCGATTTATGGGAGGACAATCCCAATCTTGCGATCTTTGAGATTAGACTTCGTTTGATAGGTGATTACCTGAGCGTTGCCTTTATAGCCTCCTTTTACGGTGCGACGGTTGACAACGTCAAAGTAAGTAGTTCTCAAACAAGTAATCTCAAATCACCCAGGTATTGAGGATTAGTGTCTAATAATTTTAATGAAATTTACTTATGACAGATTTTCATCTCTTACAATAAAGTTTCATAGGTCTGTCCGATACTAGTCTTCCCAAAGTAAGTATCTATGCAAATGATTGCGACATTGCCATGTCCACATAGTTTAAGACACAGAACTATGTTAGGTTATGATACATATGACAATTCATAAATCATGCGGAAAAACCATAAAGCCAGGAAAGCATATTATTTACACATAATCATTTAGCATAGAATAGATGCATACATGTTGTAGCGTGCCTTCCCTAGCTGCGCCCGAACCGAACAAGAACAAGTCTTTAGGACTCCAAATGTCGTCCCTCCGTAGATAGTCCACAGTACGTCCGGATCCGCCTCAAGTTAGACCAACTAGAATCGCCCTTAAGGTGCTTAGGAATTTCGGCTAGTGTTTCCAAGTGTATGGCTGATTATTATTTCAAAAACTTACCCTTTGAATACTTCAATCGTACCCATAAATTGTGACCCTAGGCACCTATTTATAGGAGTATGGAAAAGGAATTGTAATCCTACTAGGATGTGGATTTCCTAGTTAGAACTTTATTAGGACTCTAAATAACAAAACAAATCTAATAGGATTAGGATTTTAATCTTTGCACAAATCCTAATAGGATTAGGATTTCCCGCACAAGCATTGCACAAGCCGTGCACCCGCGCAAGCCTTGCGGCCCACGACAGGCGCACAGCCCACGCTGCTGTGCTCTCGCGCGCGCGCGCCCTTGGCTGGGCCTGGCCTTGCGCTGGGCCTGGTCGACGCGTGCGTTGGTGCGTGCGGCTCGCTGGGCGATGGCCTGGCTTCGTGATGGGCCTTCGTCTAGCGGGCCTCGTCCGATGCTAATTCGTACGATACGCTTCCGATTAAATTCCCGATTCCGGAATTCATTTCCGATACGAACAATATTTAATATTTCCGATTCCGGAATTAATTTCCGTTTCGAACAAATATTTAATATTTCCGTTTCCGGAATTATTTTCCGATTCCGGTAATATTTCCGATTCTGACAATATTTCCGTTTCCGGCAATATTTCCGATTTCGGCAATATTTCCATTTCCGATAATATTTTCTGATACGTACCATGTTTCCGTTTCCGGCAACATCTACGACTTGGATAATATTTATATTTCCGATACGATCCATATTTCCGTTTCCGGCAATATCATCGTTTCCGGAGTATTCATTTCTTGCTTGTGACGATCTCAGCTCCCACTGAAAACAAGATCCGTCGATTCCGAATATCCATAGATAGAGTATTTAATGCCATTAAATACTTGATCCGTTTACGTACTATTTGTGTGACCCTACGGGTTCAGTCAAGAGTAAGTTGTGGATTAATATCATTAATTCCACTTGAACTGAAGCGGCCTCTAGCTAGGCATTCAGCTCACTTGATCTCACTGAATTATTAACTTGTTAATTAATACTGAACCGCATTTATTAGACTTAACAAAGAATGCATACTTGGACCAAGGGTATTATTTCCTTCAGTCTCCCACTTGTCCTTAGGGACAAGTGTGCATTTCCTAATTCTTTTGTCGCTCGATGCTTGCTCTTGAACATAAGGTAAGAGCTGTCATCCTTATTATGTCCAGAGGTGTTTCTCGGTTTCAGAGTTCAACTGATCAAATAAACAGATAATCATAGCCTATGATTCATCCGAGCACGGCCATGCATTTCACAGTTTCTAGCTCTCCGAGTGGCCTTGTACAACTTTTAAGCATCTCATCCCGATTTATGGGAGGACAATCCCAATCTTGCGATCTTGAGATTAGACTTCGTTTGATAGGTGATTACCTGAGCTAGCGTTGCCTTTATAGCCTCCTTTTACGGTGCGACGGTTGGTCAACGTCAAAGTAACCAGTTCTCAAACAAGTAATCTCAAATCACTCAGGTATTGAGGATTTAGTGTCTAATAATTTTAAAAAAATTTACTTATGAAAGATTTTCATCTCTTACAGTAAAGTTTCATAGGTCTGTCCGATACTAGTCTTCCCAAAGTAAGTATCTATGCAAATGATTATGACATTGCCATATCCACATAGTTCAAGAAACAGAACTACTAGTCATCTTGCATTCTAGTCGTCTAACGTTTTCTATGCGTCCAATTATATAGAAAACTCCGACTAAGGACCATTTTCAACCTTTTGACATTCAAGTTCACTTGATAGACATTTCTTAGTCACAGGACTGGTCCTGACAGTCTATCTTGAATATTTCGTCAAATTGAAGGGACTCATCATTTAATACTAAACCAAGATTAAATGGAATATGAAAATGCATTTCATATATGATAAATGTTCAACCCCAATGTTTTAGAACCATGGGCCTCAAACCCATCTTTAAAACAGTTTATAGAATTCAAAGCTATGCTTGATTTCCAGTGCTAGAACGTGAGTGTTGCTTCTCACTTGTTGCATAGGTTTAGTTATCATACTTTGCCAATCTTAATATCCTTTTCATCGAATGTTCTTTGAGATATGATGATAAGATCTTTTGAGTTTGTTTATTATGTGATCTAGTCTTTCTTACTTCGATAGTGGTTCTACGCATTTTGCAATGAAGAACCATCAAGTCAGCAGACAGGTGATCTACACAAGTTCAGTGAAGAACTCTTTAAAACAACCCTGTTTTATTGCTTCTTAGGCAATAAGTACTTTTACTTCAACTGTTTAGGTTGCTAGTGATGCTTTGTTTGGATTTACTTATCCAAGCAGTTCACAGATATGTGGAAGACTTTCCACCTGTATCTTTGAACATAGAAATTAATATTTAATTTCCCACGCAACAACTCATGGTCTCCAATCCATGTTGCCATTTCAAAACACGATGCTCTATAGCTCGTCCTTATCAATGGTTAACTCCAAAGGGTCTTGCTTGATCCTTTGCCAGTGTTTATGCGTGTAGCATCAATATTTAGCATATCTTTATTTCCTTGAATCAAGAACTATTCCTATGTACCATTTCAAGTACCATAAGTATTCTTGATCTCAATCTAGTTGATCTTCACTTAGATCAATAGAGATTGGTATATGTTCGTCATGCCTAAAGTCATACGATACGTTTTTGGCGATCCTCATATTATATCATACATGATAAATTCTTTTGCAGAATAATTCCCAATTGAATTCTATTCATGTAACTTTAGGTCATCTAGTTTCAGTAGATACTAAAGCCAGCTAAATTCTTTGACATATAATATAGGTTAAGAATCTTACTTAGATCATTTGATGTTTAACTTAGTAAATGCTTATACATAGTTCAAACATTCTTTACTTAGATTTATTCACATGGGTCGAATATCTCCAATGGAGTCTTTCGTGTTTGATTTAGTAAATGCCATTACTTAATCCAAAACATTAATATAAGATCTTTGTAAATAGATCTTAATACCCACTATGTACTAAGTTTCGCCAAGGTCCATCATTGATGAATTATTTCAAATCTAAGTCATTAGCATTTGAATGTTATTTCACAATAGAGAGATATGTGTGTGATACACATATATAGGACCAATTAAGTTTTACGTACTCCCACTAAACTTCTTATATATTGATATATGCGTTTTATATAGAGTTTTCACCCCCGTCCCTTAGTACTTTTATGTATCAAACGTGCTCTTAGGAGCCGTTTCTAGTACTAATGTGTGCTATTGAGTGTGCCTTGAGTTTCAGGTTTGATTATGAGAAATTGGTCGTTTTAGACCCGTTTCATTGTTGATCAAGGCCACTAGATGAGTCCGAGAAGTTCGGGACTTCCATCGTCGACTTTCGGGAGCCTTAGATGCTTATGGTTGAGCCCCGGGAGTTAGACTTGGCGATACGGGCGAGATACATTGAAGATTGCAAATCGCCCTGGAAGCTGAGGGCGAAATGCAACCATCGGGCGGAATTATAAGCAAGCCAAGTTCATCAACGCGCGCCCGATCGGGCGCAGCTCGCCCGATGCGGATCGGGCGGTCAATCTGGAGGCTTTGTGGAGATTTCGCAATCCGCCCGATCGGGCGGATTTTGGCCCGATCGGGCCGACTATCGAGCGATCCGCATCGGGCGAGCTGCGCCCGATCGGGCGCGCGTTGATGAACTTGGCTTGCTTATAATTCCGCCCGATGGTTGCATTTCGCCCTCAGCTTCCAGGGCGATTTGCAATCTTCAATGTATCTCGCCCGTATCGCCAAGTCTAACTCCCGGGGCTCAACCATAAGCATCTAAGGCTCCCGAAAGTCGACGATGGAAGTCCCGAACTTCTCGGACTCATCTAGTGGCCTTGATCAACAATGAAACGGGTCTAAAACGACCAATTTCTCATAATCAAACCTGAAACTCAAGGCACACTCAATAGCACACATTAGTACTAGAAACGGCTCCTAAGAGCACGTTTGATACATAAAAGTACTAAGGGACGGGGGTGAAAACTCTATATAAAACGCATATATCAAACTCCCCCAAGCTAGATCTTTGCTTGTCCCTAAGCAAAGAAATCATCGATGAATACATAAACCAACTTCACCCCAAACACATCTTAAAACAATGGATACGATTCAAGGCAAAATCCAACAAGCATGCATCAATGTCAACCGATCAAATCCATCCAACCGCTAATCCACCTCAACGATCGTCACGCAAAGCGAACCACAAGTGTACAATGGAATTCAAGACTAGTGCTCACACACTCGTCACTCATTTATGTGGCGGATAAAAAATGTACCCGTTCGCTCCCCTCCCAACATATATGTGTACAATGCCCTCCCAACTCACAACACTCGTGTGTCTAGAAAAACATGCACTCAACCTAGTAGTCGACTCGGAATGTGTCATGTCATAACTTGCATTGATAAACAACTACTTTCACATTAATATGACTCTATGCACAAAGGTCGGAAGGTCTTCAAAGCTTGTAATGATAGGCTTAGGTAGAGGTGCGGTAAATTTGGGTAAAACGTGAGCTTAAAGCCTTGGCTTTGGGGAGCATAAATCCTAGCAAAACCATGGTCAACCACAAATGACGACCGCAACCACAACTTCCCACTCAACACATGATGAAACAACAAACAAACCACACTATACTTTATTGCCTTTCTTTCACAATTAAAATCAATCACTCATAAAGATAAGAAATTACAATACTTGAGTGTAACAATGCTTTGAATTTTTCTGAGAGTAATGAATTTTTTTATTTTTTTTTTCTTTTTATTTTTTTTTTCAATTTCCTTTTTTATTTTTTTTTTTTTTCTTTGGAAACCTTCATATTTTCTATTCTTCTCATCTCTTTCACTCTTCATTTTTTTTTTTCTCTTTTTCAAACAACAACAGGATAAGAAGGACTCCCTTATTTCCTTTTCAACACTCACTTTGTGCTCAAAACTAAGCACACTACAACTCCCTCACCTCACTTACTATTAGCTCCCCCAAGCTAGGCTTGGGACTAGTAACCAATGGGGCTTTCATGGGCTTGTAATATGGCTAGTCACCGAATAAAGGGGCACAAGCAACAACATGGGTAGAAAAGGAGGGAACAAATGTATTTAGATTCATCTGAAGGCTACCTAAACAGAAAAATGCCTTCGTCCTCCACAATGTGCATGTATATGAGTCATAAAACATTACTAATAGTTGCAAACCAATACTCAAAATCAATGGCACACCAGGAAGCTATCACACATCCTAACCAAGTCAACTAGTCAAGCACCAAGTCCACAAGGAGTTGGTCAGAGTTGACTCATGTCAAGGCATCAAAATAATCGGATCTCAAATCATGGTTAACAAATCAACAATACTCGTCATCAAAAACCAAGACTCAAAACAGTTTACAATCAAGGGGCACAGGGAAGCATGGTTTTGTATTCATCGGAACGTATTTTTGTATTTTTTTTTTTTCAAAGCAATAAACTAATCTAGAAAGCATTAAACACACCAAAATAAACACACCAAAATAAAGAAATGCAATAATAAAAGAAAGACATACCTACAATGTACAAGTAGTGTGAAACCCCCCCAAACCAAATCAGACAATGTCCTCATTGGCTCAAGGGTATCGAACCTCATCATCAACATCATCTAGGCATCACTGATGGCCTTGGCCATCATCACCATCATCATCACCATCATCTCGGCCAGCATGCCCACTAGGACCCGCTCCCCACCCTCCGTACTGGGTGGGTGTGAAGGTGCCCATAGAACCCGGAGCTCCATATCCCTCCGCGGGATAGGTAAACCAGGTAGGGTGCTCGTAATCTGGGGCAATATAGCCCTGCCTGGCATACTGATCATAAAATGGGAACATGGTCCTCTGGTGATCAGCTGCGAACTCCCGGAACCCGAGCTCAAGTCTGCTCAAACTCTCATCAATGGACCCCTGATCCTCATGAACTACCGGGCCACTCTGGGGCCTCCCCGTGTCTCGACGCCCCCTCCTGAAGTAGGTGCGAGGCTCTGGCTGGTACTGATGGGGCTCTGGCTGAGGGTCAGGCTGAGGCTGGGGGTCAGGCTGAGACTCTCGCTCAAATCCAACAAATAGATAATGAGCCTGACCGGGTCTGAAACTAGTGCGGCCCTGAGGGTCAGGCAAGGTGAAAAGCCTGTTTCCCTCGAACATCCAGTACATGGCTCCCGGCCTAAATAACCCGTGCTCCCCCTGCAGCCTACGGAGTCCAGCAAAATAAGCCAAATCAAGCAAGTTGCTACCCAGAACTGGGATCTGGTTAGCCTCAGTAAAATTGGCCGTGGCCATGGCTATGTGGGTGATCAACCCACCAATGGTAATATTGGTAGTATGTGTGGAGGTGGCTATGGAGTAAAATTGAGAGGCCATGTGATGTGCAAGGTTCATTTTGTAGCTCTCCTCTCCTTCGGAAACGTAGCCACCTAGGATCTCTAGCTCCGTACTTCTAATGTTCTGGGTCTCATCCCTACCAAAGATAGTAAATCCTAAGAACCTGTAAAAGACAATGGGTACCGGGTGTTGAATCTTGGAAGCATGCAAATGTTGCATACTCCCGGGATTATCATTGCCCGTAAGCTTTCCCCACATGGTACAGTTATTGTGAGTCTCCTTGGGTTTCCTACTATATGTGGTAGACAATCCAAAAATCCTACCAAAATCAGATAAGCTCATGGTGTAGGTTCGGTTCATGACACGAAATTGAACCGATGACACGGTTCGATAACCATCCCTACGAATATTAAAACTACTCAAAAATTCTAGAGTCAACCGCCTAAATGTGAGACGGAGCATACCATACATGCTACTCATACCAACACCAACAAAAACACGTTTTACATCACGCTCAATTCCCATTTCATGCAATGATTTTTGACATATAAAGCGAGTAGGGATTACCTCCCTCAATTTGAGGTGCATGAATCGTGCTCGTTGCTCCTCCGTAATAAAGATGACATCCGGAAAATCCGTATCGGGCTCGAATTGCGGTGGTGGAGGTGGTGGTGTCGGTTCCCGAGCTCGGCTTGTGGAAGCCTCATGTTGATTTCTTGGTACCCTCGTGCATTTTCTTTGTGGTCTATTTGCCATTGATGAAAAATCTGAATTTTTGAGTTTTTTGAGTTTTTTTGGGTGAATTTGGGGATTTTGTGGGGATGAGTGAAAACTTAAATCGATTAGGTGTAGGTTGTAGAGGATGATGAGGGGATGATTTTGATGAAAATTTTGTTGAATTTGGTGGAGAATTGAGGGAGATATGGTGGTTGGAAGTTTTTTTGAGGTTGGGGTTTAATGGAGGAAGATAGAGAGAGTTAGGTTGAAGATGAAGAAGAAGTGAAGAAAGAAAGAAGAAACCGTGAACTTGTCGCTGAAATCGCATCTCGCCCGATCGGGCGACATTCCGCCCGATCGGGCGGTTTGCGATCCTTTTCTTCTGATCCGTATGCGCCCGATCGGGCGCAGCTCGCCCGATCCGGATCGGGCGATTTGCGATTGCCTCTTTTCTTGACTTTTTCTGCCCAGAATTCCTCCTTGACTTTTCCACGAATTTTCCACAACCGCCCGATCGGGCAAAATAATTTCGCCCGATCGGGCATTCCACTCGCTAGACCGCCCGATCGGGCAATATAAAATCGCCCGATCG